>NC_092515.1:60218835-60818835 GCF_047511675.1 Marmota flaviventris | reverse complement strand
AGAGGCAGCCAGGCTGAGAGAGTTGATGAACTGGACGTGAAGCTGTCAGTTCAGGGAACCCGACTCCTTTAAATTTTTATTTTTCTCAGCTGGCGGGGTCGCCCAGGAGAAGGAACGGACCAGATAAAGCAGCTAGGGCCCTGCTGTGCCTGCCTGGCTCAGGGTGGACCAAGCTCAAGGACTGCAGAGGACACTGCCCTCCCCGGGACAGCTGTTGAGGTGGGCAGGGCCTGCGGCTGACCTGTAGCAGGGCGGACGGTGCTCCCCACCAGGGTCCTCACCGCCACCAGAGGAGCAGGACACTGAGTCCCCAGCGAGGCAAGGAAAGCTAGTGTCAGGTCCCTGGGCGCTCCCGCCCACACGGTGAACACCACGACCGAGCGGCAGTGCCAGCGCCCACAAGGCAGCATCCTGGGACTCTCACCAAGACCCCCTCCCAGGTGCACCAAGGCCCGTCCCTGCTCTGTCACCCCAGAGACACAGCTCTGTCCAGCCCAGAGGCACATTTGCTGATTTTACTTGGAAAAATAACACAATAACACCCCCGTATCCCCTCGTTTCAGAACAACAATCACTTGCTGCCCGAGTTTCTAGCCTGGCACAGGGAGAACTGACAGAGACGAGGGCCAGGAGGTGACTCTGCCCCCACTGACCCAGCAATGCCCCTGCTGACCACAGACGGAGCCGCCTTTCCAGGGACATGGAAAGTCTGAGCCAGACTCTCGGGGGGCAGAGCCTTTCTGTTCGCCTGTCGGAGCCCCCCTCCACGGACTTCCCCATGACCCGTGGGCTAGCAGATTTCACTGAGTGGGTGGGGACGGGCAGCCGTGGGGCACTCTGGTGACATTTAATGGGGGAGTGGGTGGCTCAGTTCTGGTTTTCTGTGACTTTAACTTTGCGACTTCCGGATCTGTCACTCTGCCCAGGGGCCCTCACCTACCCCCAGCTGGAGGGGCAAGGTCCTCCACACCTGGGTCCCAGGTGCCCCTGGCCACGATCACTGTTAGTGCTCTCACCACGGAGGGGTCCCCGGGGGCCAAGGGGAGGAGCGCCACTGCCCACGCTGACCTTCAGGCCGGGCAGCTGCCTCTCCCGGAGCCCAACCTCTCTCCTCCCGCTCTGAAGCACCCAGCAATGGCCTCCCATCTCCCTTTCCAGGGACCACGGGGAAAGGAGTTCGGCCCTTTCTCTTCTTGGGAGTTTCCCGTACCTACTGTCAATCTCACACATCGGGAGTGACACAGGGGCCAGCGTGACTGTGACCGGCCCTTATCGCAATCCTATTTGTATCTGAAAGGGTTTGGGGCTTTTGGGGCGAAGAGATGTGTCTTAGCAGGAAACCCTCGGCCGGCCCAGGGCTGCCCTGCGCTCTTGCTGGCGAAGGCCCCGACTGTCTCACCCTCCCACCCGGTGGAGGGGCGCCCGGTCCCTGGAGCCCCTGTCCCTGCGCCTGCGGGTGCCCCACCAGCCTGAGCGCCCAGGAGCAGAGGGGGGGGGAGGGGCACCTGCTAGGCAGGAATGGGGGGGGGAGGGGAGAACGCGGGTGAGTGGGGGCCAGCGGAGGGCTTCCCTGGGCGGGAGGGCAGGGTGGCGAGGGCAGCGCTGGTTTGGGGGTCTGATCATCGGGGTAAGAGGGGAGGGACAGGAGGCTCCTGGTGACTAAAGCCCCCCCCCCCCCGGCACCCGCCCTGCAGCATCCCAACCCGCCTGGGCTCAGGACCCCGGGTCCTGGGGAAGGAAACACCCACAACCGGCTGCTGGGTGGAAGGCCCGCAGGCCGTTCTCCACGGGGTTCCTCCAGGAGCCCCATTAGGCTGTGCATCTGGTCCCCACGTCCCAGGGGTCCTGCACCCTGGCCACTTGATCCTGACCCAGCGAGAACCGCACCATAGAGTGCACCTCTGCCCTCTCCCCCCCAGGTCCCCCACGCCCCCTGGACGGGCAATGCCTCTGAGGCCCTTTGGGGATAAAGGCAGCACCCTGACCCTTGGGTGCTGGCCACCGACCCCCAGGGTGCCCGTCCTCAGGGCCACCTGTTGGTGAGCAGTGTGGACACCAGCCGGCTCCTGAGTCCCCCAGGTCTATCACAGGAGTCACCCGGCAGTTAGCACAGGCTACAGGCCCAACCTGGATGGAGCGACCACAGGAAGGGCCCAGGGTCTGGCTCCCAGGGGCACTCAGGTGACCCCCACCCCAAGGTGCCCTCCAGTCCCGCCAAACCCGTCCCCCCTGAATTCACCCCATCCAGACGTGGATGACACCTCTGCCTTCACAGTGGGACAGTGGCGTGCTGCAGAGACTGGCAGGTTGGGTGGAGGGGCCGGGAGGGAGAGGGTCCTAAAGGGGCTCCTGAGGGCTTCCCCGCTCGGTCACAGCCGAGAGGCTCTCAGGTCATCCCTGAGGGCCAGGGTCTTCACGCTGTCCTCTCGTGTGCGAGGGTGAAGTAGAACAGAGGTCGCCATGGCTGGGGGGAGGGCTTGGCCCTTCAGAGCTAAGGCCTTGGTGACCGCCTGCTCCCGCCCCAGGACACCGTGCGCTGGTGCTGGCCTCCCGTTTCACTGACATGTGCACAGAGGCGTCCCAGGTTCCCCACTTGCTCCACGTCCAGCACCGCTGAGCTGGAGTCACGGGGTCCGCCGATGGTCCCAGCAGAAGGTGCAGACCGCCAGGAGCTGGGCCCAGTCTGTGAGCCTCCACAAAGGGGCTACAGACGCCAAGCGCCTGGGTCCCACTGGGAGGGCACTTGAGGGTCCCCCAGCCTCGGAGGTCCCAGGCAAACCCAGGGGTGTGGTGCAAAAGGGGCCTGGGGTCAGGGCGCGTGTCCTGGGAGGCTGCGAGGAACTGGACGCTTCCTGCTGGGGGAGTGGACAGAGGTCTGCAGGAGGAGGGCAGGAGGGGGCGGCTTTAGCGTGTGCTACTGCAGAGGGACAGCAGAGCAGGCCGGCCCTGCTGGGCAGCTCCTTGGGCAGCCTTGGCCCTGGCCCTGAGAGGGCACACACAGGGGAGGTGCCTGGACCCTCCAGGCCCTGGCGACTGGGGGTGTGCCGTGCTGTGCCAGCCTGTGGGCCAGTTCCTGGCCCCTTCGCAGCGTCACCCCAGCCAGTCCCCAGGAGGCAGCTGCAGAGAACATCCACTTCACAGATGGAGAAGCTGAGACCTGGAGAGAGACCAGGGAGGCTGGGGCCTGCAGCCCAGCAGCCACGTGTGCCCAGGAGTGGGCACGGCCTCTCCCCGGGAGGCGCTGAGCAGGGCGCTGGGAGGCACCTGCAGCTTTGGATTGCACACGCCCTGGCAGTGTCCCTGCAAACAGGACGACTCGGGTCTTCCCAGGTGCCAGCTCCGTCTGTGTGGCCTCCCGTTTCCCAGCAGGCTGAGCGCCGTGGCCCAGGGACCTCCCGTTACTGGCTGCCCTCTGTCCCTTTTCTCGTCCTTGCTCCCCGCTGAGGCTGCTGGGTCTGAGCTAAACAGACTGGTTCTGTGACTGTGCCTCCACATCTCTTGGGAGGGTCCCAAATCGAAGCCGTCCCAGGAAGTCTGGCGTCCGCTCTCAGACACGAAGCCTTCCCAGACCAGCCGTCCGTGGAGGAGGCTCCTAGGACATAAACAGAGTCAAGTACCCACAGCCTCATGGCGACTTTCGCATTTGGAACGGGCCCAGGCGAGACTCCGGGACCGTCGTGAAACTCAGCCCTGGAAGTCGCCCAACTGCAGGCCCAGGAGCCTCCAGGAGCCTCCAAGTCAGCCAGAGCAGTCGCCGGCCGCCCAGGGCGCTGTCCGCAGGACTGGACAGGGGGCTGGGAAGGGGCCTCCCTCCCACTGAGGGGGTGAGGGGCTTCTGATGCAGAAAACCTGCGGGCAAGTCAGGGCTGGTCTCAGGCTGGACAGTCGTGCAGGGCAGGACTCTGTGCCCCGGTGCCTTGCAGGAAAATGACGCGCTGTCTGGGACGCTCAGCAGCCAGCCACGAAGTCGGAAAAGCAGGCTTGGAGAGAGAAGGAAAAGCAGGCCGGGGGTGCTGGAGTCTAAGAAGCGGGGACCCTCAGGCTGAGTGCCGAGGCCAGCAATGGCCAGGGTGAAGGCAGCTGTCAGGATTTAAGCTCAAGATCTGTGTCTTTAGAATATCTTTGTGGTTTTCTCATTAAAATAAAATAAAAGATACGGATGTGGCTGTTAGCCTCATAGAGATCTTTACCAGTCTTCCTGCCCACTTTGCAAGCTTCTTTCTTTAGGGTCTTGTGGTTGAATGAGGCTGCTGGAGCACCAGCCATTGCATTTACATTTCAGGCAGAAAATAAGTGGTGATGGGAGGAGAAAGATAGAGCAGGGCCCTGGGTGAGTCCACCCTTGAGATGCTGTCTTGGAAGTGCTACACAGTGGCTTCTGCTTAGATCTCAACAGGGTGATAGAATAAAGGATATAAAAAATTATGATTTCCTGCACCCAGAGGCTGTGGGTGACCAGTAGCCACGCTGCCCTCCCTGGGTGGCAGAGCACTGTCCTGGGACGCTGTGGGCTTCCATATTTACATGAAATCAAATCAGCAATTCTCCCAGGCCAGGCTGCTCTCAGGTTCCCGTGGTGCCATTAAGTGAGCTGCCCCCCATTTGTACCCAGGATGCTGCAGTCACCCCCTGTAGTCACGCCCGGGCAGGTGTGGGAGCCCCACAGCCCCTGCTGCCACGTGCCCGTGGGGCCAGCTGGAGGAGACAGGTCCTGAGACAAGGCTGAGACGAGGCGGCACTGTGTCCAGCCCTGCCCAGCTCTCCAGGTCGGCTTTACTCTGGTCACTTTGTTCCTAAAGCTGTGGGTCTGCACAGCACAGCACCGAGCTGGGGGGGGTCCGTTTGTCCTCTGACCTCCTCCCACCCCGTCTGTGGGACCCTTGGGGCCTCGGGATGAGCGGGGCTGGGGCTCTCACAAGTGGTTGGGGGCGTCCCTGCCAGGTCTCTGCTTTGGCCCCTGAGCCTGGGGGATGGAGGCCTTGACTGATCTGGGGGACACAAGGTGAATTTGGGGCCGTGGCTCTGCCTGTAGCCAGCTGTGTGGCTGTGGGCAAGGTGCTTGGCCTTTCTGGGCCTCGGGGCGATCGCAGGCCGTGCTGCTTCTGGCCAGTGCCTGTTCAGAGCTCTGAAGCTGGGAAGCTGCTCCGCTGGGCACAGAGGGCCTCCCTCCACGGCCCCTCCCGTCCCTGCATCTTTAGTTCCCATGGGACCGCCCCCCAGGACACACCTCCCAGGCAGGAGCTTCAGGAAGGGTGCAGAAAGGTGCCACCCGCTCCCACGCATTTCTAATCGTGTCCAGCTGAGTCCAGCCCAAGGAGGGGACAGTGACGTCCCCAGGGGTGCACAGGCAGGCTGCACGCAGAGACCAGAGGCCAGGTGGACGGCACTCTCAGCAGAAGTGCCCCTGTGTGCCCGGCAGACGCTCCCCGGGGCGCCGTGGCCCCTCCTGGGCTTGTGCAGACGTCCTTGGCAGAGGGTCCAGTTCTCGGCTTCACCAGGGCCTCGTGGGATGTCACCATCTCTCGGTGGGAGTCCCACAGCTCATGCGTGTGGGTGGGTGAGTGCGCGGGCACGCAGGGCACTGTCGTGGGCAGTTTTAACCCCAGGGCAGGAGTGTGGCGCGGCGACGCTGTCCCTCTCTGCTGGGACCCAGCCAGGCGACCCTCCGGGTCTCCGTGACTCCTGGGCAGGGGGATTGTCTCCCTGTAGATGAGGAAATAGGTCCCTCCCGGGAGCAGAGGCTGGTCAGCTGGAGACGAGCTGTGTGTTCCAGGGCGGAGGTAGAGTGAGGGGAGGACACAGCCTCGACCCTGGGACTCCCCCGAGGAGGCCCACAGGGCAGCGCCCACACCTCCCTGGGGTAACTGAGGTAACTCCCGTGCTCTCCAGCAGGTCTCCAAGGCCACCTGGCCTGCCTCGGAGGCCACAGAGCTTGTGTTGTAGCCTCTGAGTCCCCACAGAGTGTCACGTCCCCGGCTCATGTCTCCCCCCGCCCCCCACAGAACCCAGGCGCCCCCCCGCTCTCTCCTCTGCCCCCCGCAGCTGTGGGGTGAGCCCGACTTTGTGGCCACCTTCTGGACCCCCAGGCTCAGGGTGGCCCCTCTGCGCTGCCTCCCCCCGGCCTTTGCGTATCTGGGCACACCCTGCCACCCCCCATCGCCAGACCCTCACCTGGAAGGAGCCCCCAGGCCACCAGGTGCCCCCGAGGGCAGAAGGCTTCTGAGGTGGAACCGGGCCATGTCTGTGGGCACCTGCTGTCCTCGTGGGCCTCCTCCTGAGTGCTCCCCGCTTGAGCCTGGCGCAAAGCCCTGCCATATACAGTGTGTGGCCTTGGGCAGCCACTCGGTTCCCTTATCTCTAAAGTGGGACGAGCAGGATCACGGAGCTGCCCGGCTGCGCGGAGCCTGGGGGTGCTTCCTGCCCGTCTCCCCCCGGCCGGGCGGAGCCGGGCAGCCCAGCGCCTCTGCACCCCACCATGACACGGTAGCTCCGCGGCTTTTGTGGCTCTCAGAAATGAGCACACCTGAAATTAGCCCCCGACGACTCCCAGAAAAGCAGGGGACACGAAGCCCCCCGCCGCCCTCCCTGCAGTGGGGAAAAGGTTCCTGTGGGACTTGGACGTGAGGCGGCCCCAGAGCTCCCGTGTCCACGCGGAGGTGTTAGGAGGGGAGACGGCTGGACCGTGAGAGCCAGCGAGACCAGGCTGACCATGTGGCCACGTGGGCAGGTGGGCGTGGCTGAGGAGGTGGTCACTGGAGGGGCCCTGCCCCCACCACCAGCTGCACGGGATGGAGCCGCTGTCCCCCACGCCCTTCTTCCACACGATCTGCCTCACTGGGGCCCCAGCCGTGGCCCTGGCCCACATGGACGGAGCCTCTGGAACCGGGTTGTTCCCCTAGGTGTCCCTGTGGCAGCAATGTCACCTAATGCACGTGTAGATCCCAGGCCTCTTTCTCCCGACGTACTCGAGAGCAGTCACTGGGAAACGTGGGGGTTTTCTGGCGTTAAGGTGACATTGCCCAAGAAAAGTCAGAGGACGCGAATCCCAAGGGACCGTGGGTGGCAGGAGCCCCAGGAGACCTGGAGGCCCACGGGGTCACACACCAGCTGAGCAGGGACTCACCCTCCGCTCTCCTTGACCACAGTGGAGATGAGTTCGCTCACCTGTGCCCCAGACCCGGCCCTGGAACCCACAGGTGCTGCTGCTGATGGGGACGAGCGGGGACCTTACGGCAGGGAGGCCCAGGAGACGCAGCACTGAGGCGCTCCAAAGGCCACAAGTGGACGCGGAATCGAGGCCGTGTTTCCAAACACGCAGGCGACACTGAGAGAAGCAGAGGGTGTGCTGACTGCTACTCAGTGAAGGGCCCTGCAGGCCCAGGGCTGGGCACCGGCCACCACCTCACATCCCCACGGGGACACAAGAAGGCAGAGCGCAGGGCTTGCTGGCCACGTGGGAAGAGAGGCTCTTCCAGGTCTTCCCAGCACCTCTAGCTCAGGAGCCGGCCCCCAGCCCTCGCTGTCCCTCCGTGTGAGCGGGCCCGTGCGGGCAACACCAGGCGAGCTCCCTGGGAGGTCCCAGCACTGTCCTGCCTCCTCATGGCCGTTTGGAGGCCTCTGTCCTCCACTGCAGCCGTGGACTGAGCTTCCTACACGATGCTGGGGAAAGCGTGGGTGGGTTGGAGGGAGGCGTTGGATGAGCAAGAGCCAGGCGTGGGCACGGGGGCACCCTTCTGCCACTGTCCCCAGCTTAGGGACTGGACAGATGGCTTCAGATATCTGCATGGGCCTGGGCCGCTCTAGGGCTCCTCTGTGGGGCTGGTGCTCCAGCCTGCTTCATCTCGGGCTCAGCCTCAGACACCAAGGTCTGCAGGGGACGGGGCTCTGGAGGGTCCTTCACAAGCAATCAAGTGCCCTGGCCAGGAAGTGGCACGTCACCTTCTACAGAGCCCGTTGGCCAGGGCTCGTCACGTGCCGGCTCAGCTTCAAAGGGTCTTGGAAACGAAGGATCCCACGTGTCCAGCAGAGAATGGAAACACTGGCAGCCCCAATATGTCTACCGTGGGGTACGGAGACAAGACAGCTCCTTCGAGGAGGAGATCAGCTGATTACAACACTCGATAGCAGTGACGGGAATCACGAAGCTTAGGCTGAACCTTCCTCAGTAGGTTTAAACAACTGGGAAATTCACAGCGCTTTCTAAGGGACCTCCAGGGAGCACAGGTCTGCGGGCGGCTCAGGCTCCGGGCGAGTGGCTCCACATTCTTTCCACGTTTTCCTGGTTCAGTCTTGGCTCCATCCTCAGGTGGTCACAATGGCTGCAGCCGCTCCAGGACAGGGAGGAAAGAAGGAATCCTTTTCTCCTACATCTCCTTCCTTAGAGAAGGGAAGCTTTCCCTAGGTCTCATTGGCCAGAAGTGGGTCACATGGCCACTGCTAAACCAATCACTGACAGGTGTCCTGGATTCCTATGGGTGGCTCAGATTAACCAGGTAATTCCTGAGCTGGTGTTGGCAGTGTCTCCTTGAGGAAGGATCTGCAGGCAAAGGTGGGTTTTCTTAGTAAGATGAAGATGGCCAGGTGTGATTTAGAAAGAGAGACACATTCGGACCTAGAGATTCGACGTCTGGGTGAGATGAGATTACTGACGCTCAGAGGGCATGTGGCTGGGCACTTACTGCCCCGACCCGTCCCTAGAGAGCGCCCATCCTGACGCCCTCGCTCTCCTGCTGATCTCTCCCTCCCTGGGCAGGTGAATGACCGGCCTCACCTGCGACCTGTCAGCCAAGCCCCTGTGTCACTGACGAGAGCCACTGGGGGTGGGCAGCCTGCGCTTGTCCAGGGCGGTCACGGCCTTGAGAAAGGACACTCTATTCCCAGGACACGGGGTTAGTGGGGTTGGCTCAGGTGGGCCGCCTGCAAAGTTTCCTCCACCCCCTGGAGCTGGAGAGCGGAGATGTCACAGAGGTGGCTTTGGGTGTCAGCGGAGGAGCCAGCACTCGGTCCCCCCTTCCAGACCCTCCTGGTCCTCAGTTCTCCATGTGCACAATGAAGGTCTCCTGCAGGTGAACAGGTGTGAACGCTGGCCTCCGAGGATGCGGAGGAGCTGGAGAAGAGGCCAGAGAGCAGCCATGGCTGTGTGTCCCGGAGAGTAAGGGAGAGGACGTCCTCGCAGAGCCCCCTTCTCAGTCTAACTTAGTTGTTCAAGAAATGAATCTTCAATATTTATAAAGCCCCCACCCCCGCCATCCGGGCTCTGTCCCACGGGATCGGGGACACTCCTGGGCCTCCCTTCACCTTGGCCAGGGCAGGGTCCGTGAGCCACGCTTCACCGAGTCCCTGTGTTGGATTTAGTAAGATGGAGGCTCATCCCTCCTGGCCAGGTGACCCCCTCAGGGGCCGAGGCTGCTGCATTCGAGCTCCGTGAAGCCACCTGTCACTTGCTGACCTCGGTCAGCTCACTGCCATTTCTGCACGGGGGCTTGGCCTTTGTAAGCGGGGAGCAGTGTCACCTTACTGGGTGGGTTGGAGAGTTGGCTTTTTATACGAGAGACCCAAACCCACAGAACCTTAGTGACACAGAGGTCTACCCCGCCCCATGTCAACTTGAACTCAGCGGCCAGGAGAGGGGGTCCCCTTGGTCCTGGGGAGAACAGGGTGGAAGGCGGGTCCGTGGGGGTGGAGAGGGGAGGCGGAGGCGGAGGTGGGTCCAGGGCGAGCACCCCGGGCAGGCGGAGGAGCGGGGTGGCCTCAGCTGTGGTGGCCGTCCCAGTAGCAGTGAACAGGATGTCCGGTTGGAGGGCAGCGATTTGGAGGGGGCGGTGGGAGGGGCGTGAGTGGCACTCCTGGGCACTTACGGAAAGGGATGGGGCCAGCGGTCCCCGCTCAGAGGGGCCTCAGCAGCCAGAGAATCCAGAGAAGCCCCATCTTGGCTCCCAGCCTCCAGCCCTTCAGTGAGGGGCGGCATCTCCCTCTCCTGCAGGGCTCCTCTCCGCCAGCCCATTCTCGGACGAAGCCCAAAGCTGCCTTTGGGATGAGCTCAAAGATGCTCGGAATATTTCCCTGACGGCACCAATCGCTTAAGCCCAGCTGCAAACACTGGCGGAGGGGACCCGGTCTCAGCCTCAGGGATCCTCAGCGCCACCCCTCCCCGCGGTGCCTGGGGGCCTGGGTTCCTGGAACAGGCGGCCTCTTGTGTAAACAGGCTGCGGCACACTGATGTCATGGCTCGGGATTTTAGAACTTCCAGCTCCTGGTCTCTTCTGTGGGACTTTCCAAACTCTGCCCCTTTTCCCAAATTTCAGGTGGACAAACGAATTTGAAGTCATGGGGATCTAGAGCAGAAAGGAAGTGTGTGAGGACCCTGGTTCAGTCCGAAATCCTGTTCTGTGATAGCTTTGATGAGAGGCCCAGAGGGAAGCCCACGGGGCGAGAGGCGGCGGAAGCTCTTAGTGATCACGAAAGAATGATGATGATCACACGGGTCACTGCGGGGCCAGCCTGTGCTTCTCACACGACCGTGACCCCGTCAGGCCCGTGGGTCTGGGGGACAGGCACTAGCACTACCTCACTTGGGGGTGTGTTATTTGATTTTAGTTGGGTTGACTGACTGCTGTCAATCTGCACGGGACCCATGTTTCTCCATAAACCCGGAGCAGGAAGAGGTGTGCCATTTCTGTACCTCACCACCAGTGGCCAGCCACCCGGGCGTCGACCTTGATGGCTGCTCCCACTGTCTGTCCTGCTTCCTCCTGGCCTCTGAGACCTGTGAGGACCTAACCCTCTCCCCACGTGCTTCCCCTCCTGACCTGCATGTGCCCGTCCCCAGGCCTCCCAGGAAGTCAGAGACCAGAGGGTTGAAGGGACCAGAGGGCTTCCGAGTGTCTCTTCAGGAAAGGACGGAAGGATGAGCAGGAAAGACGCAGCTGGGTGAGGCCCTGGGCAGCTGCCACCAGGTCCTCTGAGGAAGTGGTCAGAGCCCACGCTTTGAGTCAGCCTCCATGTGCGAGCAGGCCGGGGATTCCCCAGGAGAACGTCAGTGTCCCGCTGACCCGTGGAGTCCTCTCAGCCGTGATGAACCACGGTCAGCAGGCCTGGATCCAGAGGTCCCCAGGTGGCTGGGAATCTGACCCTGAGAGAAGAGCTGGTGAATGTGCTGGTGGCCCTGGTGACCACAGGGCTCTGGGGGGAGGCCAGGCTGAGCGAGCCCACAGACTTGGTTCAAGTGTCCTCTGGGAGGCTTCTGGTTCCCGCCAGGACAGGGCAGCTCCATTCCTGCAGGCCCTACCTCTCGTGATCAGAGCCCCTGCCCACGAGCCACACCCAGCCAAAGACTGAACTGAGGGACGGAGGAGGCAGACTGCTCAGGGGCCTTGGGACTCCCAGAATGACGTGGTGGCCAGCTCCTAGTGCCCATCAATGCCGCCCGTACAAGGCGTTGGAGAAGCCAGAGCCCAGCACCCTCAGTGGGCCCAGACCCGGGGTCTGGGGTGGTAGCACTGGGCTGAGTGGGGAGCTAAGCCCATGCCCCACCAGCGTGGACGGTGCTGAGTGAAGTGGTCCGAGCAAGAGGCAGGGCCAGTGCACACACAAGTCCCATCCACCGCTGACGTCAGCCAGGCCCAGAGGGCAATGGTGCCTCCACCCCAGTGAGGCGGACTGAGTGGCCAGGCAGGGCTAGGGGGCACTCAGCTTCCCCTCTCTGGTCTCCCCCGTGGCCCAGCAGGGAGCTGATCTCACTCCCCCCACAGACGGCATCGAGGCAGCGGCCAGTGTCGGTGGTCTTGAGTGCAGAGCTGCGTGTCCAGCCCTCCCCACTGCAGTGGGGCCCCGAGAGTCACTGCCCTGCTCTTCATGGGGTGGGACAGGAGCCCTGCAGAGAGCTCACATTCATCCTGCCCTGGGTCTGCGTGCTCATCCAGAGCGGGCTGCCTGCTGAACAAACAGACAAAACCATCAGACTGGAGCCAGAGACTCACGACCAGTCCCCCGAAGGTCCAGGATCCAAACACAATCCACTTCATCTTAGTCACCAATTACATCTTGAAGAAGAAGACTCGACCAGCCCAAAGACCAAGATGACCTGACAAGGATCAGGACAGCGATCACCAGAATGCTTCATCAAAAAATCATGACGATGTTTGAAACATAAACAGAACGTCTCCGTGAGAAATGAATAGACACCAAAGGAAACCGTAGGACTGAAAGTGACCGAGACCAAAAGAGCAAGCCTTTACAGGTGCGGTGGCAGAATGACAATGACAGGTGAAAAATATGAGAATAGAACAATATGAATTATTCTGTTTGAATGACAGAAAGAAATCAGGGCAAAAACGATGAACAGAGCTTAAGAACCCAGAAGGAGAAGAGAGAGAGTGTGGAGCTAACCACGTGTTTAAGGAAATAGTGATCAAAAACTCCCCAGATTTGTTCAAAGGCACAGACCTAGCAGATTCAAGAAGCTGATAAAACCTAAAGAAAATAAATCCAAATAAATTCACACTAAATTAAATTATAATCAGATTATAATCAAACTTCTACTTTTTTTTTTCCGTACTGGAATTAAACCCAGGGCCTTGTGCGTGGCAGGTAAGCACTCTACCACTGAGCTACATCCCCAATCCATAATCAAATTTCTAAAAAAAAATAAAGTAAAATATCTTGAAGAAATCTAAGGAAAAATGATATTATATCAGAGAACATCAATTCAATAGGCAATATTTCTCGTATGAAACTATGAAGGATAGAAAAAAGCAGAAGACTATTTTTCAAGTGATAGAAAAGAAGGATTGACCACTGTTTTATATCCAGCAAAACTATCCTTCAGGGTTGAAGGGAAACTAAAGACATTCTTCAGTAAAGGAAAGCTAACAGAACCCACCTCTAGCAGACCTGCCTTAAAGAACAGCTTCAAAATCTACTCTAAGATACTCCAGAAAGGAGTGAAGAATGGATACAGGGAAGGGCACGTATAGTGGACCCTACCTCTCATGAGTTTCTTAAGTAATCTCTAACAGTTGAAGCAAAAATCATGACACTGTTTGAGGCAGCACTCAATGTTATAGAGAGGAAAATCCTAAGATAAATTTATTTTTAAAACAAGGAGAGTATGATGGTGGTATATGGGCATGGTAGTGCATGCCTATAATCCCAGTGACTTAGGAGTCTAAGGCAGGAGGATCTCAAGTTCAAGGCCAGCCTGAGCAACTTAGAGAGGTCCTGAGCAACTTAGCAAGAGCCTGCCTCAAAATAAAAAGGACACGGGATGTAACTCAATGGTAAAGGGACCTGAGTTTGATCCCCAGTCCCATCCCACATCCCCCCAAAAAACAGGGAGGGTAAAGGGACCTATATGGAAACAAATCTTCCAAATGTCACTAAGTGGTCTGAACTTTATACCAGCAGAGTGATAAATCATGGAAGTATGCTGTAATATCTAGAACATCCACCAAGAAAACCTTAAAAGTCATCTACTCAAAAACATTACAAATAAATAAAAACGGAATCCTAAACCTGTTCATGTAACTATAAGAAACCCAGATAAATGAAAGAATGAGAAACAGACATAAGGAATAGAAAATGATCAACAAAGTGGCAGATGTCAGCTGAGATGTCAGTGATCACTTTACATGTAAATGGTCTAAAAAGTTAAGAGAGAGAGATTGGCAGAGTAGGTTTTTAAAAAACAGCCCTACTGTATACTATCTACAAGAAACTCGCTTCCAACAAAATGATGTAAGTAAGTTGAACATAAAAAGATGAATAAAGACATACCATGCAAATTTTTTTAAAAGACATGGCCACATCAGCATCAGATAAAGTAGACTTTGTAACAGAGAAAATTGCTAGAGGCAGAGAGGGTTTTTTGCATAATGATAAGAAGATTAGTTTATTAAATCTGACCCCTGTCATTTGCCATCTCTTACCAAGCCACACAACCCCTTGAAGCTTCAAACTTGATATCACTAAAATGGGGGCAAAAAAATGTTTTGTTTTATGTGATGTCATGAAGATTAAGTTCTTGGGACGGATTAGCGTGTTGGTAAAGGCTCAGTCTATCAGCTGCCACCATCATCTTAAATAATATGAATCTTATCATCACCGTTTAAATAATGTCACACATGTGTGTACAATTCATGGCATTAGGCACACTGTAGTGACCGTGACAATCCATCTCCAGAACTTCTTCATTTCCCAAACCTACACTTGTGGCTCATTAAACACACCAGTTATTTTAACAGAGAATTTAATATAAATAATTTCTAAAACCAGCTACTGGAAGACTGAAATGGCAAGAAGGGACCGGGAGACCCTGCAGGGGGGCTACAGATGGTCTCCACCTCCAGGGGCCCCGAGGAGGGTGCCTGGGGAGAGGCCGGGGTTGGTGGAGGGGTCCCGTGCCGCTGAGACCCAGGCCCCGAGGCAACCAAGCTGAGTGCTGGTGTCTGGGGCTGTGAAGGGTGAGAGCCAACCCCAGGGGCGAAGGGCCCTGTTGAGATGCTGGCTGGACGGAGGGAGCCGGGACAGCTCCTCTGGCTTCTGCCCGGCGGCCATCTTCCTCGAGTGCCCATGCACAGAGCCAAGGCAGGAGTGCTTGGCAGAGGAGTGTGTGGACGCTGAGCCCAGCTCCTGGTGGCCGAGCAGAGAGCAGAAGGCGGAGGCAGTGGCTGGGCTGCTGTCACGGACGGCGTGTGCAGCTTGTAACAGCAGAAATCTGCGCCCTCGCCTTCTGGAGCCACAAGTCTGGACCCCTCCAAAGACCCCCGGGAGGACCCCGCCTGCCTCTGCCAGCCCCTGGTGGCTCCACGTTCCTGGGTCATGGCCTGACACTCTGTCCCTGCCTCGGTGCTCACACTGTCTCCTCCCCCGAGTGTCCCTCTGGTGTCTCTTCTCTCAGAAAGATGCCACCACACTGGCGTAGGGTCCCACACAACCCAGCTGAGCAGTGTCGCGACCCTCACAGACACCCCTGAGAGGCAGGGAGCTGAGCCCGCTCCAGCCTGCATGGCACCGGCCGTCCCAGTGCCTCAGTCTCCCCAGGTGTAAAATGGGACTCGGAGAAGCCACCAGGAAGGCTCCACGTCACTTGTGCTGGACACAGGAGAACGACTCCCAGTCCCTGCTCTTGAGCTGCTCAGGTGATGAGCACCGCCCAGAGGGAGCGGGTGAGCTGGCGGTAGAGCAGAATCCCAAAGGTCCTCCGTGGGGCCTCGGGCTGGGAGCATTCTGGGATCCTGGTGAAAGCCTGGTTTGTCTGACCTGTGGAGGACAAGAGCCACCCAGCTGGAGTGGGAGCGGTGTGGACGCAGAGATGGCCAGGCCTGTCCCAGAGCGGGTGACGGAACTGAGGAATCCCAGACGGCAGGGCTCCCACGTGGGCGGGTGCAGCGGACGCGGCTGCGGCCTCCATACTTGCCTGACCCTGCGTAATGTAAACTGCCTTCCTCGCTAGAGCGATGGTTTATTTGTACAGTTTGGGCCATTTCTGTAAATGTTTGACCGGTTTGGAAATCCAATCCAGGAGGAAAGCAAATGAGCACTTTATATTGTGCGATGGGATCTACGGGCAGCGGCGGCTCCGCCTGTTGCGAGGGACTGAGTGCAAGTTCCAGCAGAGAAGCTGCTTCGTTGGTACTGAAACGTCCCAAAGCCTGGGGGTGCATGGGTTGGTGGACAGCAAAGAGGGGTGATGGTCCCCCGAGGTGTTGGGGGTCTCCTTCCACTGCAGCCCCCAGCACACAGCTCTGTACCCGGACATCCTGTGGGGACAGCTCCAGAGACAGGCAGGGACCTTGCTCCATCTGAGCCAACTCTGGCAGGTTTGGGAGCTTGTTAAGGAAGAGAAATGCAGCTCTCAAACAGGACGACTAATTGCCACGACGATTTGCACTGACTATTAAAAATGCCTACACATTTCTATACAGTGGACTTGCTACAGCTGATGTATCAGAGAGAGAGAGGGGGAAGGGAAGAGGGGAGGGAGAAGGAAATGGGAGAGAGGGAGAGGGAGAGGGGGAGGCAGGAAAGTCTGTGTATAGCAAAGTCCCGGCTTATAAATTATTGTTGTTATTGTTACTGTGTTGCTATAATGTGCAGGGATTCGAGATAAATTGCAAACAGCAGAAAATTTTAAAATGGAGAAAAAATGAACTCACCAGCTAGTTTCCTTGTGAGATTCCCAGACTGTGAACCACTGGTGTGGGGCCCTGGGCACCGGTCACTTGCACGGCAGCTGATGAGTCAGGAGGCCCCTGTCCTTGACGCCATTTCTGCAAAGGCCAACTGGGTGGTCTTGCTCCTCCCGAGGCCGTACCCAGAGCAGCGAGCTGCACGGCTGGGCCCGGGTGCAGCCTGCAGGAGGGTCTGCTCAAGCCCCCGCAGCCTCTCGACCTTGCAGCTGGCCCAGAGGTCTGACCACTGGCCTGGGCGAGACTCGGGAGTCTGTGTGGACGCCAAGGCCCCTGGGGGTGTGCACCTGGATCCTGGGGGAACAGACGCTTCTGGACCGTCTGCCGCGTCCAGCACACAGTTCTAGAGAAGCCAGCATCTGTGAAAGACCAAGACTCGACTGTGAAGTTGGCTCCCGTTGGGCAGCAGAGGCCTGTTCCAGGGCCCTGGCCTGAAGGGGGTGCCGCATAGGCAGCCCCCGGGGGGAGCAGGAAGTGGGCCTGCTGTGCGAGAGCCATTGCCACCCCCAGGGCCAAGGGGACAGGAAAGAGCTGGACCACTGTGAGACTCCTGAAGCAGTGGCCACCGTGAGAGGAGCAGGGGCCTCTGTGGAGGGACACGGCAGCCCAGGTGCAGGGGGACCTCCAGGAGGGACGACTCTGTCCCCGCACCCCAGCAGCCTGCCGGGCCCAGGCCTCCTGTGTTCCCACTGGCTGAGCTGTGGCAGGCTCACCCCAGGGGACAGTGAGATGGAGCCCCTGTCCTCCCTGAATCCACGTCGCTTCTCTCCCTTTCGCCCATGGGATCTCGTGACCGTTGAGCTCCCCTAAGTGAGGTGTGTGCGGCAGCCCTGGTTGGAAGAGGACGAGGCCTTCAGGTGTGGACGTGAGGGGAGGGTCCTCCTCCACAGCCCCAGGGAGAAGGGATATTCAGTCACACTAATAGCACCTGCAGCACTGGGCCATTCTGTGACCGTGCTGTCATCGATGGTGACTAATGCCACCATGACTTGCCCTACAAGCCCAGCGTTGTCACCCTGACTGTGTTGGGGCCAAAGGGGACTCTTTGCAGAGGCAGGGGCTGGGCCAGTACTGCCCACCAAGAACTGCCCCTTCGTTATTTGCTGGTCTCCGTGAAGATGGTCCTCTGCACATGCCCTGCTCTGCAAGGTCCCAGAGCCTTGAAGCCTGGAGCACATCTGGCCTGGGTGACAGGTGCCCCTCAGCTGGGTGGTGGCGGTGATGGGGCACAGGTGGGCAGGAGGGGGGGCTGTGGAGAGCCCCCAGCCCCGGTGCCCCCCCCCCAGAGCCCTGCACAGCAGTCCACGGACTGGCTTGGCGGCTGCTGAGCACAGCCAGCCTCCGCCTTCCGCAGCAGCTGCGTGTCGGCAGGTTGTGGTCACACCCGAGAGGTTCGATTTCACCTAAATCAGCAGCACTTGGGGTGTGGCGCGGGTGACCACCGGTGCCAGTCACAGGGGGTGTCAGCTGCCTTGGCAATCGCACCTTCCCGGGGGGCCAGCAGACGGGAAGGCGTATCCCAGAGTTCACTGAAACCAAACCAAGAGTGGGTCTCCACTTCAGGGAGCGGCCCCACCCCGTCCGTCCCCCTTCCCTCCCGGGCTGAGCCGGCCCTCCTGACGCAGGCTCCTTTGGGACCCAGGTTCCGTTACCTCTAGTCGTTGGCTGAGACGGCCCCTGTGTACGCCGGCACTGGGTGGGTCGCGGGCCATCGCGCACCACGGGGCTGCACGTCTTCACTGTGGGCACTGCACCTCCTCAGAGGCACAGGGGACAAGCACCGAGTGACATTAACTGGCATGAGGGGGCAGAGCCATGTGGGCAGCGACATTGAGTTACTTCCCAGCCGCTGGTTTCCAAGCTGGTGCGAGCGCCTCCACCCTCCGCCTTGGTGGGGCTGAAGCTGTGAATGGATCCGCGGTCCCTCGGCCCTCTGCTGGGCTCTGAGCTCGCCTGTGCTGGGGCAGCTTTGATTTTTCTGTTAAGCAGATGTTTTGTTAATAAGGAACAAGAAATAGTCATTAGGAGCAAGTTCATGGCAGAAATGTCTACCGTAGGTGATGGGGTGTTTTAATACATGTTTTTAGTTGTAGGTGGGCACAATACCTTTGTTTACTTATCTTTACGTGGTGCTGAGGATCGAACCCAGGGCCTCCCATGTGCCAGGCAAGCGCTCTACCGCTGAGCCCCAGCCCCGCCCCCAGATGATAGAGTTTTATCTTACCACTCTGTGCTACGGTATTTAAAAAAATTTAAAGGTATCTGTTCAAACTTTACTTATTTTTTTTTAAAAAGCAGCCTTGGTGAGATATATATTCAAGGTACCATAAGTCACTTATTTAAAGTGTGAAATTCAATGAGTTTTGGTATAGTTTTAAATTATGGTAAACTATATACATAACAAAAAAATATTCATTGTCACTGTTTAGGTGACAGCTCGGTGGCTTATCTGTACTCATGATGTCCTGCCATGGCCACTTCCTACTTTCAAAACCTTTACTTCTTCCTAAAAGGCTGATTTTATTTTTTATCATCTAGCCTCTGTCTAGCTATACATTCTGGGAACATGGAGATAAGCAGTGAAAGAAATATGCTCAGGTTTCCCGCAGGGTCGCCCCGGTGCAGACATCGATCCATCTGTTACCAGAAGGCACCAGAGGGTTTCGGTTCTTGCACCTGAGCTCCTTGGAGGAAGTGCTCAGTCGTGTCAAAGTCTCAAAGGGATGGTGGCCCATGCAGATGGACGGTCACTATTCACCATCTGTGGCTGGGAGCGTCTTACGCTGGGTGTTGTGTTGGAATATGGGGGGCTGGGCCCAGAGGGCGCCCCCCCCCTCCTGTGGGGCTCGAGCAGCGGAAGAGTCTGCAGGGACTTGTCCACCACTTGTCCACCATGGAGGCACAGTGCCCGGTACCCGGGGGGATGACAGGAACCGGGCGGGGTGTCCAGCCAGTCGCCTCCCACCCACTTAGCCCTCCTGTCTGTCTCAACCCTTGAATGTTCCTGGGGCCTCTTCGGCAATCAGTAGAACGAGGGGTTCTTGCCCCTTTTACAAGTGCACAGGCTGCGCCCAGGAAGCCTCAGAGCAGTCGGGTGAGGTGAGACCGTGGGGTCCATGCCCTCACCCCGGAGCCCAGGAGGAGGCTGGCCGCTCACAGCTCAGTCGCCAGGACCACACAGCCTTTGCCCATGAACCGCTTTGAATCAGCTTGTGTGGCTTGACGACCCTCCTCCCACCGGACACTGGGCCCTGGTCTCCCTCCCTGTGGACACGGGCTGGCCCAGCGACTTGCTCTCACAACAGAGCACAGCAGAAGGAGCTGTGTGCTCTCAGCACGGTCACCGGGGTGACGCACCCACCACCACATGCAGGAACCAGGCCCAGATGAGGCCACGGGCCAGAGCTCTGGTCAGCAGCCCCAGACAAGGCCCTGCAGGACCCCGCCAGCCTCAGCCTCCACATGCCAGAGCAGCCTGTCAGAGTGACAGATCCATAAGGGAACTCCAGATGTGAAGCCACTGAGGTTGGGGGCTGCTTGTGACACAGCAGGAGGTATCAGGGATAGTGGACGCCACCTCCCGTGAGACGCTGGGCCCTCTGGCTGCTCCCTGACCTGTCTTAATGCCTGTCCACCCAGCCCCAGCTGGCTCCCCATCCTCCGGCGCTCTCCCCTGGTGGAAAGCTTTGCCACACTGCATACTGTTTCTTGAAGGAAATTCAACATATTTAGCAAAAGTGTCCTCTCCTCCCATGGCCACAGACACCACCCTGGACGGCAGACTCAGGTGCAACCACCAGCTTGTGTTTTGGCCCTTGTGCGACCCCCTCACCTGTGACTGCTTCTAGCCTCAAACCACAGCAAAGCCCTACAGGACAAAGGTGGCCACAGGCTGGTGGTGCCCAGCATTGCTGCCCCTGTCCTTACTGGCCTTGCTGGCCATGAAGAAGCCAGAGGCCAGGCTGGGATCCCTGCAGAGGAGACTGAGACCTCTTCCTGGTGGCCGAGAGAAGCCCTGGTGAGCAGCTCAGAAGCCCACCCTGCAGCTTCCACCTTGCGCCTGAGGGGGCTGAAGTCTGCCCCACCAGGGGCCAGGAGGGGGCCTGCCCTAGTCAGTGTCCTGACGAGACCCAGCCCCGGCCCTCGCTGTGTTCAGAGCCTTGCAGAGAACCCGGCCGAGCTGTGCCTGGACTCCTGACCCACGGGAACCGTAAGGTGACCACCCAGTGCTGCTGTGAGCACACATCTGTGGACACTGTCCACACAGCACGGAGCGTGGACTCCCGGGACACCACAGCACCAGGCCAGCTGCTCTGAAGCCCCCTGTGGTCTCTGGCTCCCCCCACCTCCAGCCCTCCTGGCGTGTTCTCCACCCTAGAGAACGTGGGCCTTCCCTGGCCCCAAGCCCTGTGCCATCTTCCCCTGTCCACATGGCTCCAGCCCCAAGGGCCTTCCGCCTACTCCTCAGCCTGGCACGCTCCCCCCCCACAGACACTGACCCGTCCTTCCCGTCCCTCCCCGTATCTCCCTCCTTCACACCCCCCAGCCACATCCACCACCTGAGATTTCCTGGCTTCTTTATTAGGGTTCTGTCCCCCAGCCCCAGTTGGACTGTGAGCTTGTGAGTTAAGTGCCTTTGTCCTGTTTGCCTAGGTGGCCCCAGCGCTCAGGACCCTCCTTGGCTTGTGGCAGGTGCTCAGCTGACATTTACAAACTTCTGAAACCCCGCGATGAGCAAGGGTGGGTGAAGCCATCTGAAGCCCCCCACCCCCAGCCCCTGGGGAGCAGCTCAGCTCCTGGGAAGCAAGCAGCCTCCCTCCCTGACCTGAGGGTCCTCGCTGCGTACCCTGTGGGGCCCAAGGGCGCCCGTGGACAGAGCCTGGGGCCCTGGTGTTTTAGAGCTGCAGCTCCCCAGGAGCTGGGCAGGGGCAGAATTACTCTGTGGCTGGGCTACGAACTTCTCCCCAGAGAACCCTCCCATCAGTCCACTCTGCTCCAGGACAGGGCCATTCATAAGCCTGTGGCTCCGGCAATGACAAGGTCATTGTCACTGAGCTCCTGACTCTGGCTGCTCCTGTTCTCTCCCAGCCTGCTGCCTGGAGCCTGGGCCTGATGGAGAGACCCACCTCTTGCAGGGCTGGTGCCAAGTAACTGGACAGTAAGCTGCCTGCCGGCCACAGGGCCTGTGGACAGGATGGCCGGGCAGCGTGCTGGGCAGCCGGCCTCTCACTGCCAGACGTCAGCTCCCTCGATACGTACCCTGGGCCAGGCCCGTGCCTCCCAGGATCCTGGGCTCCCCGTGAACAAGAAGGCGGAAAAGGAAACTGCTCCCCCCCGGGGTCGGCTGGCACCTGGGGTGGAGCTCACGAAAGGAGCCCTGTGGGTGTGAGACAAGCCCACTCTGCCTCCGCCCGCTCTGATGTGCGCCCCACATGCTCAGCACAGCGCAGGGGACCCTTGGCAAGTCTGCCACTCCCTGACAGAAGCAGGGGTGCGTCCAGCAGGGGCAGCAATCACAGCAGCAGGAACGGCGGTGCTTGAGGGTTGGACTCGCTCGGCACCTCCACAGCACCTTCCGTCAGGGGCCCTCGAGCCACGTGCCCAGCAAGTGACGGCCCTGCCCTCACCCCAGGGGGGTGAGCCTGGGCCCCAGGAAGGGAGACAGGCATGGACCAAAGACTGCAGGAACACGAGGCCCCAGCCCACGCTGAGCCCTGGGAAGGAAAGCCCAGCCTGGGGGTGACGTCCAGGATGAGGTCTGAGGTCCAGATGAGCAAGCCTGGGCAGTGGGGCCGAGTGCGAATGGAGGCAGGACCCCCCAGTCCTTCCCCTCCCAGCCTCCTTCCCCCTCCCAGCCTGAATCTGACGGACCCCCAGGGGCTCATAAAGGTGAAGGAAGGACAGTGGCAGCTGGGTCACCTGCAGCCTCGGTGGTGGCGCCCACCATGGATGTGAGCTCCAGTGACTCTCTGCTGACCCGACAGGCGCTCAGGCGTGGTTGAGATGACGGTGTGACCCCAGTGCCCCACCAAGCCACTGGAGGGGACAGGGAAGGACTCAGGGCCACAGGACCCTGGAGGAGAAGCGTGGCCTCCTTCATAGCCAGGTGCTGGGCTGCTGCCTGCAGGGTGGCCTCCAGGCTGGGCAGAGGTGGAAACCCAGGGAGGCAGCTGTGCTGGGCGGGAGAAGGCCCGGCTGTCTGCTGTGTGTGCCGTCAGCAAAGGTGCACAACACCTGGTGTCTGCCCGGGAGCTCCCGGCAAGGTGGCAGGGCACCGGAACTGCCTGGTGCGGTTTGTGGTACACACAAGATTCAGGGAAGATGCTGGGGGTGGGGGGAGCGTGTCTGAGAGTGTGCACACACGTGAGTGTGTATGAGCATGCATGTGTCAGTGTGCATGAGTGTGCACGGGTATGTGACCTGTGCATGTGAGTGTGCCAGAGTGTGTGCCAGAGTGCGTCCCTGGGTGTGCAAAGGAAGGTTTGAATTCAGACTTGGTCAATGCACTCTGGTGCCCAGGGTCTGCTCCCCATGGACGGGCCATCTGCTGGCCCAGGAATCCCCAGAACACCCAGGGCCATGCCAGGACCCTTCCAGAGGAAGTGCCCCACCATCAGAGGGAAGGCAAAGCCCCCAGCAAGCCTCAGGGGGACCCGGCTGCCCAGCTGCTGTCCTCTGCTCCTGCTCCCCGAGCACCCAGCTCCCAGGCACTGGGAAAGAGAGCAGAGCGCCCAGGCCACAAGAGCAGGACGCGACTCCCCTCTGCGCTCAGAGACGGCCCGTGCGCCCGCTTCAACACGGCAGAGTGTGCTTTCCCCTCCCGTTTGTTCTTGTCTCCTCAATGATCCCCAGAAAGTGGGCTGGAAGCAGGACAGCACCCCATGTTTTGATGAAGAACTTACAACTCAGTGAGGTCAAGGGGTCTGGAGGGGGCCGAGTCAGGCGAGACCCTAGGGCTTTGCGTCCCTCAGGGCGACTCCCCTGAGACCCACACACAGAGTGAAACTGCGCTGTCTGCTAAAGGCACTGGGTGCACGGCACCAGCCGCAGCTCCCTCTCCCTGAGCCTCAGTTTCTCTCGATGCCCTTTCACCGGCACCGCTGCATCCTGCTGGGCGCTCACGCGCGCTCTTTCTTCCCTCGTTATTCCAAATGCTGCACACCTGTTTGGGGGCTGAGCGGGGGCACGGGCTGGGGATGACCCTCCCGGCCTCCACCCGGGCCTCATTAGCTGGGCCTCTCTGGCAGTCATCTGGGAGCTGAGCTGTTCTGGGGTTTTGTGCCCAGACCCCAAAACCGTGGTGAGCTGGGCCCTCCCTCCCTTCGGAGGCTTGAGGTCCCCAAGGCGCAGCTGTAGGGAGAGGCAGCCCGCGGTTTATTTACTGCCATCCTGGGGTTTTACTGGGGTCTCCATAAAATCTGCTTGTTGAGTCAGAAAGGTTTATGGCCTGGGCTGTGTTTTGGGAATTTTAGATTCTGCATGTTTGGTTTGTCATTTTGAGAAAAGCCACAAGTTTTGTTTTGTTTTGTTTTAAACAAAGGAATTTCAGGATTTGTGGGGAAGCTAAAGAGAACGCTACATCCTACAGAAGGGAAGAAACCCTTTCTGGGGATTTTCAGGGAAATAGAAGCTGCAAGGATTTGGGACCCATCATCTGGTGTTTTTTCGATCTCTACTTCTAAAGCTTTGAATTCTGTCTCGCTCTCTCTGATGAAAAGCTGAACGAGATGAAAAAGGAAGTCTTCAGGGAAAAAGTCGCCTCCACTAAGTTTCTAAAGATGTCAGAGTCTTCATTTTCAGATACAATTAAGACCTGCTTGCCAAAGGGAGGCGAGCGTGACTGAGAGGACGCCACGTAGCTTCGCAGCCGTGTCCTCCTCCAAGGCAGGAACTGAGACTTTCTGCCTGGTGCCCAGTTTCTCCTAGAAGACTCGGGAAGAACCCAAAGCTCCGTCCCATGAAGGACACACAGGCCGGCCCTCACTCGAGCCCCGATGTCTTGTGCATGTTAGGAGCCTGCAAGCACTTTAATGCCACCGTACGCAGGTCACCCTTCCTGCCACCTTGCAGCACGGTCTAGAGTCACCTGGTAGTAGTGTGGAAAAGCCCGTCTCCTTCCACCCTCTTTAACATAGTCCCTCCGTAGCCAGGCACAGGGGTGCACACCTGGAATCCTGAGGACTTGTGAGGCTGAGGCAGGGGGATCGCAAGTTCAAGGCCAGCCTCACCAAGTTAGCAAGGCCCTGAGCGACTTAGTGGGACCCTGCCTCAAAGTAAATAATTTTAAAAAGACTGGGAATGTAGCTCAGTGGTAAAATGTCTCTGGGTTCAACCTCTAGTACATATGTGTGTGCAAGTGTGAGTGTGTGTGTGTGAGTGTGTGTGTGTGTGTGTGAGAGAGAGAGTGTGTGTATATATTCCCTCCCTGTGAATTTCACTTTTGATGATGTCAATTATTTCAGCGTGAATGCCACTCGAGCAGGATGTCATCTGCTTGATACTTTTGCATATTAGATACACAAAGTCATCTTAGGCAAGGCGGACCTGCCGAGCTGAACCACAGGACCAGGGTGCCGCGGTCGTGGCCGGCATCGGACCGGGGAGAAGGAGTCTCCACGGTGTTTCCGACTCAGACTTAGCACAAGCCAAAGTGAGTCAGAAGAATCCCGTAACAGCTGAAGCTTAATGATCAGTTTTAACAGGGTTAACAGATACTCCTTCAGGACCTTGGGAATGAAGTGTTCCCCCGCTTGGCAATGGGGCATCGGCTCAGTAAACGAAAACATACAAATGCGCGCTCTCTTTCTTTACATCATTTGAAACAAATGACAAAATGGGAAGAGGGCCATTAATTGATCACAAAGAAGACTTCCACCCCGACTCGGCCAGCCCCCAGCGGCCCCGAGTAAATCACTGCAGGCTGTCTTCCGGGAGGACGGCGGCCCCAATAGCGGGACTGATTAACTGTCCCGAGCCACATCTACTGGGCTCCAGAGCAGCAGGAACGGTAAAGCGCCCGGGAAGCCGGCTGCCCCAGGAGAAGGGAGGTGGCCGCAGGTCCCTCTGTGTTCCGCATCCTCCGCAGATGGGTGTCCAGCACGTCGAAGGCAGGGGAGCTCGCTGGGCTGTTTGGACGTCCAATGTCAGGATTTTCAAAATCCACATCAGCCAGAAAACCATCTTGTGACCAAGGACTTTTGTGCCTAAAGGCACAAAATCTGGATTTCTGGAGTCCTGGGTCCACTCTGAACCAGGTCTGCCTGTGTCGATGGCATGTTCAAGGGGCACACACCACGTGTGACAGACACAAACATTGGGAAACTGTCACCACGACCAAGCTAATGCCATTGTCCCCACCCACGTGGTTCTGTTTCCCATTTCACTGTATTTTATTTATCATTTTCATTTTCATTTTATTTTTTGGATCAGGGTGAACACTCCTGCTCTCCCTTCTCAGCAAAGGTCAAGTGCAGGCAGGGGGCTGCTCCCCGTGGTCTCCGCATGCCCCAGGTCCGCAGAGGGCGCTCCCTTTGACCCTGAGTCTTTGGGCCCCTCGACGGGTGCCTCTCCACAACCCTCCCTGGCCCCAGGCCACCGCCTGCTGCTTTCTGCTCCTTCCATTCCACAGCAAGTGACACGGGCGTCACTGGGTGGGTCGGGCAGTGCCCTGGGGCTGAGCCCAGGTGGCGCCTGCAGGAACAGGAGTGTAGGACGGGTCCTGTTGATGGCCTGAGGTGGCAGGGCGCTCCGGTTTGACCGGGGATGTCTTTCCTGTCACCTGGCCCGGAGGAGGAACAAGTCGGTGCCAGGCCTGCAGGGAGCAGCAGGGGAGGGAGGACGGTGGGCACCCTCCCCTGTCTCTGAGCGACCACCGCCAGGTGCCCATCCTCAGGCAGCGCCCCGTCTGCCGTGTCCCCCCCCCCGTGCCGCACCTCCCCAACGTGTGGGTGGCCTGGGGGGAGGGTCTGCACTTCAGGCCACCCACGGAGAGGGCTGTGCCGCGGCAAGTTCTGTCTTAATGCGCTTGAGGCTGGTGGGATCATAGGTAAGGTCGGGCTCCATCCAGTCCCAGGTGGCCAGGTACCCGCCACCTCAGCCCCTGCTCAGCTGGGCCTGGCCCGGAGCCTCAGTGGGTGCCGACAAGCTTGGGGTAACAGCGAAGCCCTGGTGTGTCCCAGGATTGTCACACCACGACCCAGGGTCCAAGGGTGTGCACGGGCTTCGTGAACAGCCGGCCTCCACGGGATGCACCCCAGCTGCAGAAGAAGGGGGGCAGGGGGAGGGGCTGCTGGCTCCTTCCCGCAGGCGGCATTCAAGTTGGGCTCGGACGCCCTCCCAGACCTCCCTATGAGGACCACGCTCTGGGTCTCCTTCACTGAGGCCCTGGCCGGGCAGCAGCCGACGGAGTCTGGCCTCTGGCTTTGCGTGCAAGTCAGGGGCTGGGGAAGGAGGGAGATTAAGGAAAATGCCTCAAGGAGGGAGAAACGACAAGAGCTGGGAAGCTGTTTAATGTGTTTAAATGCTCGTGCGCCGTCGCCCACCAGCTCGGCTAAATTTAAACGTTGGCAAGGATGTGAGCGGCCGCGCGTGGGAGTGTGAACTTCCCTTTTGGAAAAAGGTCTGGCTGTATCTGCTCAAGCCGGACATCGGGCCTGCTGGGTGACCCGGCAGTGCTGCTCCCAGGGACACACACAACAGGAAGGCCAACATATGTGCCCCCGAGACTGTGCAACCTCCTTGCACGGCCAATCGCTGGAGGCCTGCCAAGGGCCCTCAGCAGGAAGGGACACGCAAGCCTGCGCCAGGAGATCCCTTGGTGGAATACTACACAGCAGTGAAGACAGGCAGGAGCAGCAGTGAGGGTGCGTGCCTGTCGGGTACGCACGTGCACGCGTCCGTCAGTGGGACAGCACAGCTCGGGGAGCGTGGGAGGTTTCATGGAGACAAGGCCCCCCACACGCTTAGGTCAGAGCTGTCACACAGCAGGAATGCTGTAAATGTCAGCGGAAGTTCCAAGGTGGCCTCCGAGCCTCCGTCCAGCTCTGACATTCCAGGATCTATTAGCTGCAGAAAATTCCACCCTGTGCTCAGCCTTGAGCAACACCAGTCGGCAGGGTCCTCTGGGTCAAGGTCGGGTTTCCTTTCGAAAGACGTGGTTTTGGCTCTGGGTTCTCTGAAAGCCTAAGTCATCCTGTAAGTGAGACATCATGTGTGTTCAGCCACGGCCTTGCAGGCCTCTGCGTGCAGAGAAGGTTCCAGAAGCCCTCCGCCCCAGCCCAGAGACTGCTGCGTAGCTCTTCATGGCCAGGTTTCATGGCTCTGGTTTCCTAGCAATCAGCCTTTGGCCAAAAGACTGCTTGGAACTCTGGTCAGAGCCTCCTTCCTGTGGCTGGGGGACCCAGCGCCACATGCCTGGGGCTGCAGGGGGCTGGGGAGGGTGGGCTTCCTGGGGCATCTGTGTCCAGCTTGTCCCCTGCCTGCCAGGAAGAGGACTCACAGCAACAATGAGTAGCCCCTGGAGTGATGGCTCCTCTCTTGGTTGCTAAGGAAGGGCTCGTCTGAGTGAGGAGCAGCCTGGGGTCAGGAGCCTGGAGCCCGGGGCAGAGGAGGGAGAGGATGCTGCCTAGGGGCCACATGTCCAGCTGGCCGGCCTCCAGGAGGGTCTGCACTGCCCAGAGACACTGGCCCCACCATCCCTGAAGGTGTCAACGTCCCCTGGCCACTGCCTGAGCCCCTTCCCCTCTGGGGGAGGTCTGGGGCAGAGGAAGGGCCACATCATGGCCCGAGAGTCCATGGCCAAAGGGGACAGAAGGCCCCAGAGCTGTGGCCGTGACTGATCTGTGGGGCCTCCATCAGCACAGCAGGTCCCCTGGGCCTGTCACTGCACGGCTGCCAGCCTCACACCCTCTGGCCCCCCGCGACCTCTGAGTGAGGGCCATTTCATGTCCACTGTATAGGAGCCGAATCCGAGGCCTGAGCCCAACAATTTGCTGTTGGCTGTGGTGCTGGGTCCAGGCTGGCAGGCTCCCACGGCTGGCTCCAGATGCGCCTGAAGCACGGGCACAGGGCCATGTCCTGCGCTTCCCAGGAAATGCCTGAGAACACAGCACGGATCCCCGTGTCACCAGGAGCAAAGCCCAGGTGAGGTCATCTGCAAGGCACCCGAGCAGCACTTCCCAAGGAGGAACGGAGGAAGGGGGAGGAGGGAGAAAAGGGAGCAGCGAGGAGGAAGGGGACGGACGAAGCAGCCCTCACAGGTGGCTGCACTGCGGACGTGGCTCCGTGGGGTTGGACGTGGCTCTGAGGGTTGGACGCATCCTCGTGTGCAACTTTCCTAATGTTGAAGTTTTATGAATGTTGAAAAGAGAGTCAGGACCAGAGGCCAAGGGCAGGTGCAAGAGCCACAAAGCTGTGCTTCTTATTCCCTTAGGTGGCCTGGGCATCCTCCCCAGGACGAGGTGGCTCCCTGGTGGCTGCTGGAAGCTCCGTCCCATTTTCCCACTGCACACAGCTTCCCTGGAGTGGTGCCACATGGTCCTCGACACTAGGTCCCTTCTCCTGCCCGGGTGGATCCACTCTCGTCAGGTGGCACTGGTGGCTCCCAAAGCCGAGGGCAAGAGGCAGGGATGGGGGCCGAGTGGGACCCGCCTCCTCTTCACAGGTGTGCTGGCCTCTGCTCAGAGTCCAGGCATGTTGGAGCTGCGCCCCGCCTTGGCACCTCTGCAAGCAGACGGGAGAATCCCACCCCCAGGACCCACGAACCCGCCAGGTTTGGGGGAAAGCGGTGCCAAGAGCAGCATTCGTGTCTGTTGGCGGGGTACAGCAGGGACAGAGGCACTGCCCTGCCCTGCCCTGATTGAGGATGCGACGCAGGGCCTTCTGGAGAAGGATGTTTGTGGTCGTGGAGAAATTTGCCGCCCAGCGCGGCTGCTCTGGGGGAGTTTCTGTGGTCCCCGTCGGCACCGCTCTCGCTGAGACCCAGCAAGAAAGGGTTGGTGCCAGAGAAGGGGACTTGCCATCTTCCACTGCAGAGGAGTGGAAAGACAGAGACAAGGGAACGTGCTGCCCGCCGACGAGACCTCGCCTGGCCCGCGCTCTGCAGGAGCGGGCCTCCTGGGCCGCGCCCGCCACAGGGGTGCCGGGCACTCGCACAGGACTGAGGGTCGAGCACACCCAACGTGGCGCCCCAGTTCAGAAGGCCATAGACTCGCGTAGGATCTGTCCCTCAAGATGACTCCAATTTTCGTTTCCAAACCACTGTTTCCCCAGCTTCCTGTTTCCTCTGGGGTGAGTGACATTCTCTCATCCAGCCTCCTGGGAAATAAGCCGACGCAGGCAGCGGGACCTGCTCTCTGGAGGTGCAGCTGGAGGGGAACCGGCTGAGCCCCCCCACCCACACGCACCCCAGGGTCCCCATCTGCAGGATGAGCAGCTGACCAGCGGGCCCCCCTAGGGAAGTCACAGCCCTGCACCACCCCATCAGCCCAGCCCGGTGGTGCCCAGC
Organism: Marmota flaviventris; assembly: GCF_047511675.1. Taxonomy (NCBI): domain Eukaryota; kingdom Metazoa; phylum Chordata; class Mammalia; order Rodentia; family Sciuridae; genus Marmota; species Marmota flaviventris. The sequence goes on along the minus strand of NC_092515.1, from coordinate 60,789,144 downwards.
CACACTCCCAGTGGAGCCCTCTCAGGGAGGTGGGGTCAAGCAGCCCACGGCCTGGCCCTGCCCTGGGGCAGGTCTGGTGGCTGGACTCTTGCTGAGCCTCTGCGGCTTCATGGACAGACTGGCGAGTGTGGCTCTGCCCACCCCACGGGGTTCTGGGAGGAACAGTGAACCAGGCCAACAGATGGCTCTCAGCCCCTCCCCAGGTCCTGGCCGCACGGGCCTGCAGCTAGGAGGTGAAGAGTGGTGCTCTGAGGTGCCAGCAGTGCCAACAAGAACAGGCCAGGGAAGACAGAGGACACGTGCCATTGTGTGACAGTCCTCACCAATTAGGATTCAGAGGGAGGGGTAAGGAAGGCGGGGGGACCCAGGAAGGCTTCTGCACAGAGCCAGGGTGCAGTGGGATAGGCAGGTGCATGGGCTCTAAAGTGTGGGGGGAGTGGCCCTCAGTCAGGCCAGCAGCTAAGCTACCTTTGTGTGCAACTGGCCGCAGGGGTCAGGTGCCCATGCCTCTCCCCAGCCCTCACCCTTACTCACCACTACCACTACCATCCCATTAATGCTAACATTACCATCACCAGTACCAAGAACAATGCCATTTAAAACCAACACCATCACCACCAACAACATCACCAACACCAACACTATTGGTACCAACCCTACCAACAGCACCACATAGTAATATCACCATCACCAACACCAACACCGTCATCCTCAACACCACCAACCACACAATGTCACCGCCAACACCAAGCACATCAACACCATCATCCTCAACACTACCCACGACACAATGTCACCGCCAATACCACCAATCACCAACACCATCATCCTCAACTCTACCCACCAACCACATGATGTCATCACCAACACCAAGCACATCCTCAACACTACCCACCAACCACATGATGTCTTCACCAACACCACCATCACCAACACCATTATCCTCAGCACTACCAACATCACCACCAGTAACATCACCATCACCATCACCAACACCATCATCCTCAGCACTTCCCACCAACCACATGATGTCATCACCAACACCACCATCATCAACATCATCATCCTCAGCACTATCCACCATACAATGTCACCACCAATGCCACCATTACCAACATCATCATCCTCAGCACTACCAACATCACCACCAGTAACATCACCATCACCATCACCAACACCATCATCCTCAGCACTTCCCACCAACCACATGATGTCATCACCAACACCACCATCACCAACACCATCATCCTCAGCAATTCCCACCACACGATGTCACCACCAACACCAGCAACATCCCTGCTGCCCCACCAGCCCAACACCAGCCCAGCAGTAATGACGTCTAAGCAGCTCCGCCCTGTTGTGGAAAGTGGGAGTTCCGCTTGTTCCTTGGTTTGGTTGTCCTGGGGGGACGGTGAGAACGCAGTGCTGAGACTCCTGTGGGGCCTGCGTCCTGGATGTGCCCACAAGGCACACTTGTCAGGGACCTGGTCCCCAGCCCGAGGCACTGCTGGCAGGGGGTGAGACCTTGCGTGCCCTTGAGGGCAAGGTGGGTCCCAGCCCCTCGCTCTCTGCCCCTGGCTGGGAGGTGAACAGGCCTCCTGCCCTGTGCTCCACCATGAGGTGACCAGGGCCAAGACCCTGAGCCCGCACACCTGTCCTCCTAGAAGACGGTCCCCTCGGGTCCCTCCACGTCACTGGAGGCTGTCTCACACACCCAGCTTTGAAGAGGAGGAACTGAGGGGCAGAATGCTCGCAGCCTTTGCCCGTCTCCCTGATGGGCCCAGCCAGGACTTGAACACAGGCGTCGGCCCCAGAATCGGTGCCGTGGACCTGCTCCCCACGCCGTGACTTTCTGTTCAGAGACATCTCCGGGGATGGGTCACTTGTGCTGAGGCCTGTGCTGCTCAGCGTGGGTTGGAAGTGTCCTGCCTACTGCAAGTCATGGACCCTCCCCATCACCCGGGGCGGCCACATCCATCCTACTGGCCTGTGGGGAAGTCCTCAGGGAGGCTGAGAACCTTGACCAGACTTCACAGGAAGTGAGTGGCAGGCCTGGGCTTCGATCCCTGGTGCCGATGTGTCCCTGCCCCAAGCCGCCGCCTCCCCTGTGAGCTGGGCTCCTGGTCTGGCTCCAGTCCCCTCTCTGGACCTCAGCCCCCACATCTGCAGAGCAGCGGCTTCATGGGCAGTGATGGCTCTCGCTGGAGGGCGTCCGTCCCCCGCGGCCTGCGGCAGTGTCTGGAGGCCTCTGGGTTGTCCCCACCAAGGGGTGTCCTGGCGTCTAGCGAGGGGGGCCCAGGGGTGCAGCTCAACACCCTCCCGTGCGGGAGCAGCCCACCACGGAGAAGGGAGCCTGCTGTCAAGGGTCCAGCTCCCAGAAGCCGTGCCCACCCGGAGCTCACAGAAATGGGATTCTGCCAAGGTCCCTAAAAGGAGAGGAGGGAAAGCCTCTCTCCATTCTCCCAAGACCAGTCCCAGAGAATCCTCTGCTCCGCGCACTGTGAACCCGTGGAAGCTCAGCCTGAGCCCCTGCGTTCCAGGGGAGCCACAGGCTTCCCGGAACAGAGCCGCTTCCTGCCTTCCCCGCTGCCCCCGTGCGGGCGGCACGGGGTGGTGGCTTCCTGCGCCCTCCTTTCCCTGTGCTCCCCCACTGCCCTCAGTGGAAGCCCAGTGGACTCCGCGTGGGCTGCAAGGACGTCTTTGTAAAGGGTCGCCCGGGATTTCTCGCCGTATCGCAGCTCCCGAGGATGACGGATCACGTTACTAATTCCCCTAATTGCATGTCTGGGCTAAAAACAGACTTTCTTAGTTTTCCTAAGAAGTTACATTCCTGATGACGTTGGGACACTGCGGTAAGTGGGGCTAAACGCTAGCTGATGTGCCCGGATCATGAATCAGTGCGCAGAGTGTTTACCTAAACATGTTTACCCTTCTCGGTCACTCGTTTTGTAGGTTTTGCCAGATCCGAGAGAGGAACAGTGGTGTCGGATTCAGTATCTGGAAAGGACTCAAGAATTTTTGTTCTCTTTCTATTTTTTAGTCCCAGATTGAGTGGAGGCTGCAATCATGTAGTAATCAAAGGATCCGAAGGAGCGCGGGGCTGCAGGCGAGGCGTTTCCCTGGGTGTTGGCAGAGGACGAGAGGCAGAGAGCCGTAGGGAGAGATGACAGTTTTCCCTTAAGAACCAAAACTTCTTGATTCGACGTTGTTGGTTCTTTCCAACCCAATTTTCTAACAAAACAAAGACAGAGAGATGTGTGATGGACAGCCGGAGATGACAATGAGGGAGAACCTTCTAGGTGCCAGCTTTGAACACGCTGCGACTTTCAGCTCTCAGAATCCTGCACGTGCACCCAGGAAGCAGGCGCAGCAGGCACCCAGAGGACCCGGCAATGCGCGGGGGAATGGGGTGTGGTTCCCTCAGGGCTGAGGCCAGCAGCTGCACCTTCAACCGTTTCTTCCTGCCTGAGACTCAAACTATGAAGGTTCCGGAAGGAGGTGTGCGACCTGGGGACAGAGCCCTTGGTGAAACCAACTGTAGAGGTCATTGTCCCTTGTAAGTCCCCCACCTGACGAGGCAGCAACGTAGACATCACGACGCTTTGTCCTCTGTGTCTTCAAGAGGCTATTCTGGCTTCTCTCGGTCCCCCCGTTCATTTGCATTTGTGACCATTAGTTTTAAAATGACAACGTGCTGTCAAACCCATGGAACACCTCGGATCTGCGCATTGACTCCATATACATTTTTATCTAAAGAAGAAACCCTATAAGGGAGCCCAGAACTCTAGCTAGTGAGATGCCCGCAGAGGGGCTGAGAGGTGAGCGCCGGCGTCTACTGAGAGACGCCCCCAAAATAGGGAAAGTCACTGATGGACAGGAGGGAGGAGGATGGAGGAGGGGCAGACATGTGGTGGCCCACCACAGGGAGGAGAGGCAGGTGCCGACACAAGAAGGCGGTCGCTCATCCTGGCTCTGGCCTCTGACTCCCTGCCCACGGCAATCCTAGGACCTGCAATTCTGGGCCTCTTCCGGGGACAGACTACACCCATTCCAACACGGCGCTTCCTTCTCCGTGGACAGTGAGAACCAAAGTCGGACAGCTCTTGCTGCAGGCCAGGGACTGTCCTAACTGTACTGGTTGGTGAATCTCCTGGGCAGCTCCGCAGAGTGGCTGCTGTCCTCACTCCTGTTTTATAGACCAGGGCAGTGAGGCACAGAGACAGCTTAGACAACTTGCCTGTCCTCGTGCTGCTCAGGGGCAGTGGCCGGCACATGCTGTTCCACACACACAGGCCTCTGCTTGGCATGTGCCACAGACCGCCTGTCCGTGGACGGGCCACCTCTTTGCCTTTACTAGCCCCATTGCTCCCCCTCCATCTAATGGGCACACAGTGGTTCTCTCAGCTCATCGCCTCTGAAGAAGCATCTAGTTGGTCTTCAAACTGCTACTGAAAACAATGCTCTAGAAACCAGCGAGCCCAGGTACTCTTGGAGTGTGCGTGCACCCTGCAGCTGCAAGGTGAACCCCAGAGTGGGAGCACTGAGCCCGGAGTGAGTGCACTTCTAGCTTTGACAATAACGGCCAGTGTCACCCAAGGCCTGTGCCAGTCCCGCCCAACCACAGTGTGCAGGGCCAACTCGGGGGCCTGCTAACCCACGTGGCCACCTGTGGAAACGGGCTCCGTGGGCTGCACCCACACGTGGCAGTCCTGAAGTCCTGGTCACAGTCTCGCTGTGGTGGGGACTTACATTTCCTTCAACACAGATGGAAGAGCTGCCTTTCATATGTTTAAGGTCATTTCTGCTGCTGTTCCTTCAAGGAGCCCGTCGTCTTCTGGATTGTGGACCGAGGGGCTGGACACGAGGGTCTATTCCTCTTCCCTGGTTTCTCACCGAATGCCGATGGGAAATGATCGTGGCTGAAAAAGTCATTCCAGCCCGAGGAAGAAAGGGAGAAGCCAAAATAGAGCAAGGAGAGCTGTTGAAGAAAGCGGGAAAGGAGGCTGTTTGTGGAGACCACCAAGGGCCCCTGGACAAGGTCACGCGCTGCATCTCATCACGGTCCGACCCGTAGTGACAATTTCCTAAAGACCAAGAGAGGGAAATGCTGGACACAGGAAGGGAAATACACGGAGGGTGTGCCTGGGTTCACTGTGTGCATGTGTGTGAACGTGTGTGTGCCCACGTGTGTGAATGTGTGGGTGTCAGACCTGGACTTACTGATCTAGAAGGGAAGGCATGAGAATAGGAGAAAGGACAACCCGGGACCCTCCGCACAGATGGCACAGGAGAGGAGGCGCTGCGGGCCCCAGGCGCCGGGTCTCTGCAGTGGGCTCCGGGCTCCGGGCAGGGCGCCGTGCGGCTCTGGCGCTGCCCTTCCGGGGCCCTGGGAGTGATTTATGGCTATTTATGAGACAGCAGGGCTTAGCTGTGCCTTTTTCTGACCTAAGGCATTTGGAACGTAGCTTAGAGGGGACCCTGCGTCTTGCGAAACGGCTCCCCGGTCCTTCTCCCTTGGAAGCCACGCGGTTCTTCAGTTCTTGGGGACATTTAGGGAACTCCTAAACCCACCTTGTCAGTGAGGGGTGGCTGGCAGAGCTGGAAAAGGCCAGGCTCGCCGTGTGAGTGTGTGTGTGAGTGTGTGTCTTGTGGGTGTGTCGTGGTGTGTGTGTGTGAGAGTGTGTGTGTGAGTGTGTGTGTGTGTGAGAGAGAGTGTGTGTGTGAGTGTGTGTGTCTTGTGTCTTGTGCAAGTCTTCTAGGTGTGCCGTGCGTGTCTTGTGTGTGTGTCATGGTGTGTGTGAGTGTGTGAGTGTGTGTGTGTCTTGTGTCTTGTGAGTCTCCTAGGTGTGCCGTGTGTGTCTTGTGGGTGTGTCATGGTGTGTGTGTGTGTGAGTGTGTGTGTGTGAGTGTGTGTGTGCCTTGTGTCTTGTGAGTCTCCTAGGTGTGCCGTGTGTGTCTTGTGGGTGTGTCATGGTGTGTGTGTGTGTGAGTGTGTGTGTGTGAGTGTGTGTGTGTCTTGTGTCTTGTGAGTCTCCTAGGTGTGCCGTGTGTGTCTTGTGGGTGTGTCATGGTGTGTGTGTGTGAGTGTGTGTGTGAGTATGTGTGAGTGTGTGTGAGAGTGTGTGTGTGAGTGTGTGTGTGTGTGAGTGTGCGTGCGTGTGTGTGTCTTGTGAGAGTCTTCTAGGTATGCCGTATGTGTCTTGTGGGTGTGTCATGGTGTGTGAGTGTGTGTGTGAGAGTGTGTGTGTCTGTGTGTGTCTTGTGTCTTGTGTGAGTCTTCTAGGTGTGCCATGTGTGTCTTGTGTGCGTGTCATGGTGTGTGTGAGTGTGTGAGTGAGTGTGAGTGTGTGTGAGTGTGTGTGTGAGAGTGTTGTGAGAGTGTGTGTGAGTGTGCACATGTGCGTGTGTGAGAGTGTGTGTGTGAGAGAGTGTGTGTGTCTTGTGTGAGTCTTCTAGGTGTGCTGTGTGTGTCTTATGGGTGTGTCATGGTGTGTGTGAGTGTGTGTGTGTGTGAGTGTGTGAGAGAGAGATGAAATTGCAAACGTGCATCCTGAGACTGACGAGGTGGAGGGAAGGTCTGCCGTCTTGGGTGGTCTTCCTCGGCCCTGGGAGGGAGGGATCGGATGGAGCGGAGATCACGTTTAGCAACATTTCCAATAGGGTAATGACAGCAATAATGATAGCTGTCCCACTTGGGAGGGGAAATCACAAAGGCCTACACGGCGACAAAAATAAACAAGTGTGTTTCGCCAGCCGAGGAGGCCCAGCCGCTCTGAACTTGGAAACATCAAAGTGGAGCTAGTTATCAGGCAGCCCGAGCCCCAGGCTCCAGCGCGTCCTGCTCAGGGCTTTTATCAGCCATTTGCACAAGCCCAGGGGACCTCGCAGAGCACAGCTGTGGGGAGCCAAGCCCGGACCCAGGAGTCCTCAGAGAAGGATGCTCGGGCCATGGCCGATGGACGAGGAGGGGCTCAGAACAGAGCTTCACAATTTCACAGACACAGCCAAACCGCCGGCATTCTGATTCCAGAATTCAGACCCACAAAGGCAGCGCGAGGAGAGAGAGCCCCGGATGCAGCGGGCAGAGCCAGGACAGAGTCCACACCCACGGTCCAGCTGGACCCGCCGTGGACCTGCCAGAGCCTCAGCTTCGTCGTTGGCACAAAGGGCACCCAGCGTCCGTCCACAGTGTGCCCCAGCTGCCTCTGAGCCAGGCATGGCTGGGCGATTCAGGGACATAGTGACAAAATCAGACAGTTTTCCTGACAAATCAGATTTTTAGAAAAGTGAAGGTGGTGGTGAGGGAGATGCCCTGTGCTAGACTGTGTGGACCAGGCCCCCAGGAGATGCATGGCACAGGCCCCACCCGACAGGGAGGAGGAGAATCAAGAAATGCGTGAGGTGGGGGAGGCCCCTGGCATGCCCTGGTGGTGACATTGGAGTCTAGTTCTGACGCGGTTGCCCTGGAGGGACCTGGGTGGGGGACATTTCTAAAACTGCCTGGGATCCATTGGTCACTAAAGCGAAGGCAACCCCCGACCTGGCTCCTTGCCCTGGGAGGAACCCCCAGGCTGGACTGGAGTCAAAGGGCCGGTGTGGAGCCCACACCCATGTTGGGTGTCCAGCAGGTGGACGGTGGGGATTAATGGTGGCCGCTATCAGTGTCAGTCAACTGGACATAAACGGCCCCTCTAACTGAAGTGTTAACTGAAGGGGCTTCATAAAGGCAGCGTGGCCCAGATCCGTGGGACTCCGTAAGGAAGGGCACAGTACCACGGGCCAGCAGCAGGGGCCAGGGAGGGCCAGGAGGGGAAGAGGGCAGCCACAATGGGCACCGTGCACCCAGCCCCACGTTCCTCCCCTTCTTTCCTCCCCCATCACCAACGAGGCCCACTGGGCAGGGTGGACGGAGCCCGTGCAGGTCAGCCACCAGGGCCAGAGTGAGGCTGGGGGTGAGGCTGAGCAGAAGCTGATCAGAAACGTAGTTGTTCACCTTCCCTGAGCCTCGGGCTCCCCAGCTGCGGAGGGGGGACGGCCTGCCCCACGGAGCTGTGTGAGGACCAGACGTCCCTGCACCGGGGCACTCACAGCAGCACCAGGTCACCCCCTGGGCCTCGGTATCGAGAAGTCGAACCCCTTGGTTCAAAAGCTCCGCTTCCCCCCTAACTCCACCTACCATGGAGGCAGAGGCGGGGATGGCAAGTTCAAGGGCAGCCTCAGCACTTAGACCCTGACTCAAAAACAAAAAGTGCTGGAGAGGCAGCTCCGTGGGAGACCCCGGTTCCATCCTCAGCACCACAGAGGGTGAAAGAAAAGTTCCTGTTCATGTCCTCCCCGCGGTACCCTGTGACCAGGGACAGCCCACCCTAACCTACGAGCCTGCGAGCACTGTGTCTAACATGCGATCGGGGACCTTGCACAGGGGACTCTGCTGTGGCTCTTGGGATGGGCAGGTGATGGCAGGTGGCCCATCTGGGTCTGGTGTCATCTCCGGTGCTTGTTGGTGGAAGAGGGGGACAGAAGACACAGTCAGAGGGGCCCTGGCACTAGGGCAGCTTCAGAATGCTGTGGCAGTGCCGGCTGAGGACAGTGGGTACCACCAGGAGCCGGAAACGGCAGGGAACCGACTGTCCCCTGGATCCCCAGAAGGGACCACCCCTGCCTGCACTGATTTCAGCCCAGCAAGACCCAGGTCAGACTCTGACTTCCAGAGCTGCAGGAGAATCAAGGTGTGGTTCGCCCCAGGTGTGCTGACCTGTCACAGCAGCCAGGGAGGGGCTCCCACTCTCCTGGGTCATAAGAGCTCAATGCGTGGATCACCTACCAGGGCCAGCCTGCGCCACGCCTCCCAGGAGTTAACTCAGCCTGTTGTCCCAACTACCCGGGGACAGGGACATGGGTGCTCAATCCAGCCCTCCCAGCTGCAGAAATGCCCCTGAGAGGCCAGCCTCCCTGAGGCTGTGAAGCGCGAAACTCGAATCCAGACCTCAGGCTTGAGCCCCGGCTGCGTCCACGCTCCCTCGGCTGCCCCAGAATGGCCAGCACCTTCAGATTTGGGGGTCCCCAGGGGGCCACGGAGCAAGCACCCCATGGGCCACGCCAAGCTTCTTTTCTTTTCAAACTCACGTGGACAGGAAATGCGATCCATCTGTTCCCGACCTCTTCACACGTCATTCATCAAAGTGTTCTTCAGCTGAGTCGTGTGAAGCCCCGACCTAATGAGCTATTTTTCCTTTGAACCAGGAAGCTAATCCTGCCAGCTCTGGACAGAACTGAAACTTGGAGAGGTCCAGACTCTACTCCCAAATTAGAAGCCGGGAAGTTCAGAGTGCAGTTGGGATGTACCCAGTGTAATTGGGACCAGGCTGTCTGTCCCCAGTGAGTCGGGACCTGAGCTGGCCCGAGCAGGAAGCATCTCGGGAGACTGTGGCCGGCCCTTCTGCACGTCCTCACCCCAACAACCAGGACAGGCTTGAAGACACTGGTGAGAGGGGCACAGAGACAGGCGGCACCACGGGCAGCTGCTCCGGGCAGCACAGCAGGAAGAGTCTCGTGAAGTGCCTCATGGATTCCCTGACCGCTTGGCCCCAGGTACCGCGTCCAGTGGAGGAGGCTGAGGCCACACACGAATTGACCCAGGGACTTGCCCGAGATCACACCAGCAAGTGGCAAAGCTGCGATCTGACTTCAGACCAAGGTCCCGACACGCGGGCTCCTAACCGGCCAAGGAGAGCTGGAACCCGTGGCGGGTTGCCTGCCCACAGCGGGCTGCGGCAACAGGCCACAGGGGTGCGGGGACACCGGCGGGAAGTGAGCCTCCAACACCTATCCCCCATGCTGGCCACCTCCTCTGTCCTCCAAGCCAGGAGTTCCCTTGGATCTCGGGCTTCGGGGACCCCCTGGGGCTGCTCTTGAGACTCATCAATAGGCTGGGTCCTCAGCTGCCATCACCCTAACTTCCCCGGGGCACTTGCTGCAGGGCAGGTCTGGGATGGGTCTGCATCCAGCTGCCCCCGGGGAGTCCTGCCGCTGGCACAGGGACCTCACCCCCAGCACCGACGGCTGGGCAGAGCTTTCCACCCCAGGCTGCTCACCAAGTTCACCAGCACGACACAAAGCAGAGCAGGACAAACGAGCAAGGACCCGCGTCCAGCCCCACGCGGCCCATGGGGTTCCCAGCTGCCCAGCTGATCCGACACACCAGGGGCGGTGCCTCTGCAGGCCATGAGCTCAGGCCTCCTGTCCCATCCCGAGGAAGGCGCTGGTCCTCACCAGAACCACTTCTACCTAGCAAGGGCGGCTGAGGCTGCTTGGGGAAGAGGTTCCCTGGGTGGCCCCTGTGTCTGCTCCAGGCCCAGCCCCGTCCAGGCACCTGTGGTGAGCGGATAGGCAGAGAGGCCCTTGGGAGGACGGGAGGAGCTGATGTAGGTGAAGTTCTGCACGCGGCGGGCTCAGGGCCGCCTGCTGCTCTGGCCACTGTCTGCCCACAGAGCTGCGCCCCCGGGTGTTCTCCGAGCCTGGCCAGTACGGCGGCCTGGGAGCAGGGACTGAGCGACGGTGCCTGAATGGAGAGTGGGACCAGGCAGGCGGTGTCCAGGGTCCTCCCTGGCCCTCTGCAGGGGGCTTCCTGCGAATAGCAAGGCTCAGCCTGAAGCTCTGCCTAAACCAACAGCCCTCTCCCTGCCCTCACCCCACATGGGCACGCTGGCCACGGGCACGAGCGTAGGGAGTGCAAGGCCCCCCACCTCGTCCCGAGGCTTGTCTGATTTTGATCAGAGCTCAAAGCCCAGCACCGAAGGCTCCCCTGACTCCTGCAGTAGGTCAAGGGCCGGGTCAAGGGTCGGGTCAAGGGCCAGACGCCAACGCTGAGCCCCTGGGACTACTCGGTGTCCAGCCAGCTGGAGCCTGTAGAGAGCACAGAAAGTCAGATGTGGGTGCAGCACGCCCCGAAGGAGCCGGCAGCGTGGTTCCGAGGAAGGAGCCCTGGCCCGTGCGGTGTAGAGGGAGGAGCAGGTTCCTCACTGGGAGGAAGGAGCCGGCCTGGACGTTCCCCGGGACTGACAGTGGACTCTCCCTGTCCTCAGCCTCCTCCGTCGCCGTCAGATTGTTCACTGCTGCGATTAAAAGACGGACAAGAACGATTCTAGGGAGGGAAAGGGTTGTGGGTGCTCTTGGTTTCAGAGGTCGTGGTCCACAGACAGCTGCCCCGTTCCTCAGGGCTTGGGCTGAGGCAGGACATCCTGGGGGGAGAGGGTGGTGGCGGGAGAGGGGAGTGGCAGGAGGAGGCAGCTCCCGTGGTGGTCAGCGAGCAGGGGCTCCACTGGCCAGACGCGAGCTATCCGCCAAAGGCACCCCACCGGCCTCCAGCGTCCAGCCGCTGACCCCACGGGCTCTGGCTCACTGACTGGGCCAAGGCCGTCCTGACCACTATGGAGCTCTGGGCTTCCTGCCTCGTGTCACCCAGAGCTTCCGTGGACCCCTCACACCCAGACCATGACAGCCTCCTGCCCTGTAAACAGGGGTCCACCCGGCACCTCCTCTCCAGGCCACAGAGTGTGGCCCCCGCAGGCCCCTCGCCGGCTCCTGCCCAGCAGCCTCCTGGGCACGGCTCCTCTCTGGGCTGTGGTTTCCCCTGTCTGTGAAGTTAAGATGGACACAAGGAACACGCGTCCGGCACCCTGTCCGGCCTCTGCTGGGGCTGGTGAGGACTCCTCTCCCCTCGGTGCCCTAGCAGGCCACGGCCCGAGCGAGCCCGGGACACCCCGTGGAGACAGGTCTGGGGCGAGGGCTGTGGACTCTCAGGGAAGTCGGCCTGTTGAGCTCGGGCCTGGAGCGTCCCCAAAGCCCACGTGCTGTCCCCACCCCCTCCCCGTGCAGCAGTGTTCAGAGGTCTGACCTCCTGGTGGAAGGATCCAGAGCTTGACAGGGCCCTGGGAGGGTGGGAACTGTGGGAACTGTGGGCTAGTGGAGGAGGTAGGTCCCTGGGACCGTTTGTTCCCAGCCCTTCCTCCTTCTCTCTCTCTGCTTCCAGCTGCCAGGAGGTGAGCAGCTTCACTCCACCATGATCCCCCACCATCCCCACAGGCCCAAGAGCAAGAGACCAACTGACCATGGACTAGAAACTCTGGAAGTGTGAGCCAAAGTGAACCTTTCCTCCTTATAAGCTGATTGTCTCAGGTGTTTTGTCATAGCAACAAAAATCTGACTAACATGGAGCTTCTCCTCACCCCCTTTCCACTTACCCCCTCTAAAGCTGAGGTTCTACTGGGATCCAGAAAATTTTAATTCTCAACCAATACATGTTTATTATGGAAAATTAGAAAAGATGGATAAACAAAAGTGGCACCCATAATCCCACCAGCCAAGGATAACCAGGTAGCATTTTGGTTTGTATCCATCCAGATTTTCTTGAAATGGGAGCACCAGGATTCTAAAGCTGAACACGCCCCAATCTGGCTTCCCTGCACTGTCCGCAGACCCACCTTGTCCAGGCCACCAGCTGTCTCAGTGAGGCTGGAGTTCATGGTCCCTGCTGGCTCACGGGCCACTCGGTGGTCACACCTCCCTCTAGGCCCTTGCCGCGGGACACGTAAGCAGTTTTGAATTTGCTTATATAAAAAACATTGCAATGGACACCCTTTTTGCTGGAATTCCTCACACAGCTTATCTGTCCACAGATAGATTTTAAATTTTTTTATTTTAGTTTTTGGTACTTGGGATTAAACCCAGGGGTGCTTTATCACTTGAGCCACATCCCCAGCCCTTTTTATTTTTATTTTGAGACAGGGTCGTGCTACGTTGCTGAGGCTGGCCTCAGACTTGCCATCCTCCTGCCTCAGCCTCCTGGGGTGCTAGGATTACAGGTGTGCATCCCCACACACAAGTAGATCTTTAAACTAATCTCTCAACAAATGTATAAGACGTTAAAGATCTTAAATTGAAAAGATGTCAATGACCTAACTGGTGTGTGGTTTCACATACTCTCAGCTCAGGAAGCCATGGCCTGGAGCCTGCTAAGGAGCTAGACTTCTGCAGAACCCCATAGCCCAACCTAAATGGGTGAGTGATGGCTGCAAGCCAAAACAGGAAGTCCCACTCACAGGAAGTCCCGCCCCAGAGGTGGGGCTTCCCTTGGTGGACCTGCTTGTCCAACATGGTAACCCCCAGCCATAGGGGTGCTGAGGACTTGAAGTGTGGCTGGTTTGAGCTGAGTTTTGCCAAGAGTATGAACTACCTGCCAGATTTGAATAATTTGTGAAAAAAGAGTATTTAAATATAACAATACTTTTTACATTAATTGCAGGTTTGATGATATGTTTGTCATCTTCGTCAAACATACATTTTTTAATGCTTTTTATGAGTGCATTATAACCGCGTGTGGTAGCGGAGCTCATTCTGACATGCTCTCACGTGCATGGGAACGTCTTAGAAGCCAGCTCGGCGGTGTCTGTTACTCTCCTCCCCCGGGCTGTTGGGAAGCCTCCGGTCACGCGTGAGCCCTGACCTACGTTTCTGTTGGACGGGGCTGGTCCGCGCCTCCTCCTTTGCCCGCGTGTGACAGCGAACGTCCTCCGCGGAGCCTGGGCCCTCCTTGCTTTCTTTGATCTCACTGCAACCCTGGGAAGTTAACATTTCCTCTTCTGCATTTTATGGGTAAAAACTGCCTGGAGAGACACAAGGATTTGCCACGGCTTCTTGGGAACCATGCGGCCCAGGACCAGACCCCGGCGGGGCCAGGAGCCTGTCGCTGCTGTCCTCAGAGTCCACCGCCTGGACTTGCAGACCAGGGCTCCTCGCATTCCAGCCGGGCTGTCAGGGCTTTGAAGTGTGCTCAGCCTGGAGTCCTCGCAGGGATCTGGACTTCCAGGGGCATCTGGCTGTGATCCCGGGAGCTCCAGGGAGCTGCAGGACAGAGGAAAAGGAACGCAGCCCCCTCCCCCACGGCCGCCCGCAGCCCCGCCCTCCCTGGGCCTCCGGGCTCTTCCTCCTGCCCAGCTCTGCGTCCAGTGCCCCCACCGCACACCCTGCCCGCACCCTCCCTCCCCTCCTGGCCTAGGAGAGAGGGCTGGCGCTGCCGTGCGCGCTGTGTTTCCATTAGGGCGACTGTTGACAGGAACACGTCACCCTGGGAGATGGATGCTGGCTTTGTCCCACAGGTCCCGAGACCTCGGAGCCAGAGGTGGCCCTGAAAGGCCTTTTCTCAGTGAATTACTGCGTTTATTTAGCCCTTGAAGGATTGTATACAGAGCTGCCTGTGCACCACGGTGGCCAGGGCCACTCCTTCCCGCAGGAGGGGGCTGGGGTGGGCTGCCCTGGGCGCCCCGCAACACGGTGTGGTGAGGAGGACGCAGGCCCCCGTGCCCCAGGTCCACCGCAGCCGGCCCACACGTCCTTGCCAGGTGCAGCCCTGAGCCCGTGGGACTTGGGAGCCTCCTTTCCCTAAATCAGGGAGCTGAGGCGAGGGCTGAGGGACCACAGGTGGCTTTGGAGCTGAAGGGGACAGCATGGAGGTGCCTTGTTTTCCAGCGTCCCCCACGGGATCGTCACAGTGATCAGAAAGGCAGGGTTTAGTCTTCCGAAAGCGGCTGTGAACCAGCCTGGGCTGGAGGCCGGCCCCCGGCTCTGCGGGCTGCGCAGCGGGCATCCTGAGCAAGCTGAGCGGCCCTGAGCCGGTCACTGTGAAATGGCCGACCTGACCTGTGTTCGTGTCTCCTCGATAGAAAACATAAAGATAGGCCTGGACCAGCAGGAAGCCAGACGTCCAGGGCCAGGTGGAGCCACCGGCTCAGTGCCCACTGTCCACCCGACAGAGGGACCAGCAGGCTGGTGCTCCCTGCTCTTCCATGTCACCTGGGCTGGGGACACTAACAGGTGGAGTGGTCAGGTGCTGGGACTGGTGTGGGGCTCCTCACATCCAAGCCCCTGAAGCCAGGGTCCCAGCAGGCACTGGGGGACAGCGGCAGTTCCCCAGGGCCCGGAAGGTTCTCCCCTCAGCAGAAGGAGCCTCCCCATCTCAAGCCTCTCCCGACCCCAGGAGGAGTGGCAGCCGCCCCACCCCTGCCCTATCATCAGAAGGATGTCGAGGATGTTGTGGCCTCTCCCCCGCCTCCCTTCCCCAGTGGGCCTTTCCAGCAAGTCCCAGCAGGCAGAGAAGACCGGAGAGGAGGCCCAGCAGCCTTGGCAGAAAGAGCACCTGCTCCTCCGTCTCCTTGAAACCCAGAGCCGCTCCCCACCACCCCACCGTCTTCTCCTAGGGGGTCTAGAACTGCCTGCAGGCCGCCCCCCGACTGACGACGGAGCACTCGCGCTCCAGCACTGCTCACCGTTAGGAAGGGGAAGGTGCGCGAGCCCCAGGTGCCCGGCAACGGGGGGGTGGGGGGCCTCAGCAGAGCTCCCGGGAGACTCGGCAGTCCCGTCCCCTGTGAGATTTGTCCTGGATTCTCCACTCACGACAGCATCGCCTTCCCCCTCTGGATTTCCCCTCCCTCCCTCCCACCCCAGGATTCACGTTTTCAATAACATAGATATATATATATATATTCCCAATTAGAGAAATGGAAAGTGTCGTGATAAAACTGTAGTGAGAAAAACACAGAATCCTACATTATATATAATTCAAACTGTGTTCAAGACAGAGAGAGAGAGAGAGAGAGAGAATATACAGCAAAATTTACACGAGGCAGTCAACCCCAGGATGGTGGCTTTATAGTTGGTTCATAAATGATTTCTTAAAGTTGTCCACGTCGACATAATCTTTCTATAATGAATGTTTTGTTTCATAGTTAACGGGAGGCCTATTGCACAATTGAAATAAACACGTTTGTTTTTAGAACTTCTTGGGGCATCATCTGGAAAGCGGAGATGAGATGTTCACCTGGGGGCTGGACGGTGGCCCTGAGGGGCCAGCTCCCTGCAGCTCCAGGGCTGACTGGCAGCGGCCATCTCTGTCCACCCCGTCGCCTAGGTCAGCGTTCCCAACACCTTACCTCCCAGGTAGGTCAAAAGCATCAGGTTTGGGGGAACTTTTGCCACCCCATGCTTATCTGCTGATTATTTTTAAAATCAGCCTACTTTAATTTTTAAATACTGAGAAAGGAAACTCTCTGTGGCTCTTGCAAGTGGAAGAGGACTGCCCTCCCACGTCACCCTGCAGGACATTCACAGAACAGGAACGAGTCCTCGGATTGCAACGAAGCTGTAGCCTGGTGGATTCCAGCCCCGAGCCCTGAGCTTGCGGCAGAGGGGCTGAGTCAGAGGGCAGGAAAGGGCACTGTCTCTTACTGATTCAGAAAGAGGAAAAGAACAGTGAAGGGGAACTTGCTTATCACAAGGGGCTTGGCCACCCTGTCCTACTCGGTGCAAGAGGTCGGGCAGGTGGGCTCACTCAGAGCTCGAGTCCTAGCGGGCTCCGGGGCTGCTGACGCTCAGTTTCCACTGGGCCCCAGGACAATGGAGGGTGTGAAGCTGTTTATTATTTCAAGTCAGCAGAATTAGCCAGGACTTCACCCTCAGTACTCAAACCTATCCACCTCCCAGAAATCCAGCCTCCATCAAGTGATGCAAATTGTCCTCAAACCTCTTACTAGCGATGCTCTTAACCGTTGAAAGATGGCAGGCCATTAAGGGGCCAGAGAAAGAGAGCCTCCAAAGAGCTGGGGCAGGGTGGAGGTGCGAGGCGGACTGTCCGGGCATCAGGAGGGCAGGGCAGTGTGGCCCAGCACGTCCCCCTGGACTGCAGGCTCCTCCAATTCCTCACGCTTGGCACCATGGGCACGTGGCAGCATGAGGGCCATTTTGAGGTTTCTAGATGGAGCTCAGGAAGGGCACATGGTGCTGTGAGAAAGTGTCATCCACTCCTCCAGTGACAGAGATCCACGCTTCCTGCATCAGACGCAGGGACCAACAGTGGACCCAGTGGCACATCGGCCACCTGCAGGAGGGCGCTTGGAACACTGCGAATATCAAATAGGAAGACGTCAGGTGGTGTTTCTACAGTGACGAGGACCAGCAGGCTCCAGAGGGCGCAGGGCACAGGGCTGAGGGGACGCTGCCTGAGCTCCGTCTGGCTCGGGAACGCATGGGTGGAGGTCAGCGTCCCTGTCCTGGTTGTGACATGGAGCGGCAGCTGTGGAAGGTGCTGTCCTGAGGACAGTAGGTGGAGGGGACTCAGGGCCCCCTGTGCCTCCTCCCCTCCCAGGTGAATCTTTAATGATCTCAAAGTTTCTTTAAAAATGATTTTTAAAAATGCCTCTGACAAGAGTCAAAATAATAATAGGCATAGCAACTGCCCATCTGTCAAGTGCCTGGAGAGATGGCCAGGCTGACGGCTGATGACCAGCCAGCCAGGCTGATGGGCTAACCTCGGCTAAATGACGTCCCTTCCGGCCCTCCCAGCTGCATGCTCGGGAGCAGGTCATCAGAGCCATCTGTGAGTGGGCAGAGTCCTACCTGCCCAGAGGGTTGTGGACATGGGGAGATGGTTGGCCTGAGAGCTGCCACCCTCCCAGGGGAGGTTCACAGCTGACGGGAAGCAGGTGGCCGCTGGCTGCCCATGTGTGGCTTCACCTTCCAAGACTGGACTCTCCCCAGATTTCAGCCTTTGTCCTGTCTTGCTGCACTACCAAGACAGCCTCCTGCCGAGGGCCAGCAGGGCAGCTGGCGCGTGCTGGCCGTGGTGTCCTGGCTGCTCCTGGTCATGCTGCCCGTCTGGACCGCCAGGCCCTGCTGTGGCTTTTGGAGGCACAGGTTAACAAGGGCCCTTTGCCTTCCTCCAGGCCCGACCAGCAAGGGCCAGAGCAGCCGTGGCAGCTGGGCAGTCCCCGCCCCCCCCCCCGTGCTGGCCTGTTTCTGCTCCGATGAGAGCCCACCCAGAGTGCGCAGGCCGGGGCCTGGGGCAAGGGAGCCGGGCTTCCCTGCACACCTGCGGTGGCCTCTGGGTCCTGGAGAGCCGCACCTGGTGCGGCATCTTCAGAGCACAGACATGGACGTCACGGGACAGACCTGCCGTCTCCAAATGAGCCTGGAGTTGAGGGAGAGGCTCAGGCTCAGGAGCCATGTCACGGTGGTTTCAAAACACCACGCTGAGTTTGGGGGACCGACACCCCGACAAGGGCCACCCAGTCTCTGGTCGGTGGGCACCATGCTGTGAAAGCTGTCCGATGACCCCAGGGACAGGCAGGAGCTGCAGCAGGAACAGCAGGGGAGGAAGCCGCCACCCCACCCGCCTGCCTGTCCTGTCCCACACTCGGTGGGGAGCACAGTCCCTGGGCTCTGCCCCTTTCATCTTCCATCCCATCTCCCCTTACTGGCCTCCAGCCCTGAGGATTCTCACCTCCTTCCCTTGCCCAGTCCCAGGCAGGCTGCTCACCCATCGGTCCCTCCTTCCAGCCCTCTGGCTGGTCCTTTGATGCCCACGAGGTGTGAGCTGGTGCAGGCAGGGAAGGAAAGCCAGGCTCCCTCTCAGTATTGATTAATGGCAGCCGCTCTGGGGCCTCCAGCTTGGCTCGCAGCGGGAGGGGGCTGCGGTGACACTTGCCCTCCCGCCTGCAGTCTCAGATCACAGGGAGAACTTCTGTCCTAAGGCATGGGCAGCCCTGGCCTGACAAGGACCTCAGAAGTTAAGTGTAAAAGGATCTTAAAGGGCTTCTCTGGATGTGGACGTGCAGATTCCGTGAGAAGGCCGGGAGCCAGACCTCTCCACCACAGGGCTGGCGTCCCACCCCACCGCAGCGCCGGGAGCAGCCAGGCCTGCCTGTGTGCAGCTCCAGCCCACCCGAGGGCCACTGTCACCCAGGGCAGCATGCACTCCAGGGCTGCCCACTGCCAGGAAGCTGTGACCCCTGGGGCACTAGTGGAGGGGACCTTTGGGTGCACGTGGACTGGGGTTGGCCCAGCGCACCCTGCACAGAGCGTGACGCCCTCCCCACTGTCCCCAGCAGCGCGGTAGTGATCAGTGCCTTTGCAGGTGCTTCCATCTGCTGCCCAGAGTCTTGCCAGCAACACATCAGGAAGGACTCGGGCTGAGTACCAAGTGGGTCTAGCTGAGAAATAAACAGCTCGGCTGTCATCTGCACAGGGAGAGGGACCATCTCCCTGGCGGCCCTCGGGGAGAGCCAGGCTCAGGAGGGTCATCCTAGGTGCTACTTTGGGAGGAGCCTGGCCTTGGAGCCTTGGGCAGGCCAGCGGGTGGGTCTGCAGGGCAGGCTTGTTCCCTGCTGGGTCAGGGGCTCCAGTCATTTGACAATGAAATAGTGAGTGAACACATCAGCTTGGGTGTAAAGCGCCTTCTATTCAAAGGACACATTCAAGGGTGAAGGCAAAACAGTGAACGGGCTGACCCCAGCCCAGACCTCCCTGCAGCACAGACGGACAGCCCCTGCCCCGGGTCTGCAGGGCTGGTGGAGACAGCCCTGGATCTCTCCTGGCTCAGCACAGCTTGGCTTGCTACTGAGAGGAGAAGCCTCGCAGTCGGGAGGGGGCTCAGCACTTGATCTGTGGTCTTCATTTTACACAAAGAAGAAGTGTGGCCCGTAAGTGAAGCTGTGCCCATGGGTATCAGTGCCAGTCTCCACCTCCCCAGCCTCTGGGGAGACCACAACCCCGGATCTGAACTGGCCTGAGAGACCTGTCACAGCCGGGGAGCTCAGACACCTAGCAAGCAGCATGTGTGGGGAAGGGGAGGGACATCATATTCCAAGTGGGCTTCTCCTGTGAGCATGGACATCTGGTGCCCTATAAATAAAATCCAAAGTGCAGACACTGTAAAGCCGTTAGGGGCTGCTGAGCGCAGGGGTCAGTGGCTACCCTGATCAGCGTGGTGGGAAAACACCACCCCACACGTGGGAGTTCTCCAGTCTTCCCGTCCCCATGTCGCCAGGCTGCCCTGTCTCACGAGTAAACCTTAAAACACGGTCGGTCGTCATGTGCTGTCCCGTTAACAGTCTAAGGAGCTACCTCGGACCCTTGCTGCTTTCCCTTTGTCCATGGGGTAGACACTCTGTGAAAGGGAGGGCGCCTTCTTCACAAGAGCAAATTCCCGCGCAGGAAGGTGACGAGGGTGACACCGCAGGACCGCTCTCGGCCAGGTTTCCAACACCAGGTTGGAAATGCTCCTCCAAAGCCATGCGCTGCCTGGGACCTGTTAGACAGCTTTACTGGACGGTGCCCGGCTGGACTGATCCAATTTAAACATTCGCTCTACCCGTGACCACGGACCCAGCTCCGTTTCAGGATGCAGGATAATCTCTCCGAGGTTCCCGGCCGCTCTCCCGAGCTCCAGGCTCTCTGGTGCGGGCGGAGGAACAGAACCATCAGCGCCGGCCCCACGGCTGTTTTATAATGTTGACGTGGCCTGCCCTCCTTCTGTCTGGCTGAAGACAGAGAGATCATTTAAAAGATTCCTCCCAGCCAGATAATTATAAGGAGAGATCAGTGTTTTAAAAGTAGAGCGTCAGAATGTAAAGAAATGGCCAAGGAGATGATCTCCGTCCAGTGGATTCTGCAGCCAGCGGCTGCTTCCCCTGCCTTCAGGGGTTTTAGTGACCCACATCCACACCCCGCGGACAGTCCGTCAGGAGTCGAGCTTCCACGAGAGGAGCAGAGGAAGAGGAGCAGAGGAAGGGGACCACCTCAACATTTCAATTCAACGTGGTTTTAAAGGGGACAACGCTGCTTCCATTTCTACTCTCTGTGTGGTTTCATAGAGTTCCTTTGGGACCGTTTTTACTATTATTGTGATTTTACTGACATCGTATTAGAAACGATCCCTTTGGATTTTGTTTTCTCGTGCTGCCTTTACAAACCCGAGCCTCAGGCTGTCCCCTCTGGAGGGATCATAAAGTCATTCATAACCATGTCAACACCTGACTGCTGCACTCCCGGAGCCAGGCCTGGGGAGACACCGAGGGTCCGTGGGAGGACCTCGGCCCCACCTCTGAGCCATCCCGGGAAGGACTCTCAGTGACGGGGACATTTATGAGCGCAGAGCCAGCGCCTGGTTTATGGACCTGGCTGTGGGAGGGTGCCCCCCGCTGCAGCCTGCCCTGGCGGCGTGTTTACTGCGGGTGATTTACAGCACCCAGGTGCTCCTGGGGAGACATCCCGGCTCTCAGCCGATGCCGAGAGGCCGTGGAGTTGTAGATCGCGGCATTTTTCTACTTATTAATGTTCTGGGGGTCAGAAAGATTAAAAAAGCCCAAAGCAGGTTCCTTTCTGAGATTCCCCTTGGGGGACAGGCAGATCCAGCAGGCGCTCCAGCCAGGCCCCCAGCACCAGCCCGGGGGACATCGGCGACCACTGATGTCACGGCTGTTCCCACCCAGTCAGTGTCTTGGACCCACTTCGCCTGGGGTAGAGGCAGAGCCCGCCTCCCCGCTGTGCTGCCCCAGGGCTTGCCCTGTCCAGCCAGCGGCCTCCGCGTGAAGGAGCTCTGGGGGCTCCCACCGGAGGGGCCACTTCCCATCACTTTGCTCTTCTGAAGTTTTGGTCACTCTTCTTTTTCTGGGAGTCTCTGACACCTGAGGTAGGAGAGGCAGCCCTCGGAATCCCACCCCCAGCTTAAAGCATGCCCCAAGAAATAAAAAAATAGTCTAATCAGAAAAAAAAACAAAAACAAAAAAACATATTTCAAAATCTGTTTTCCCCTTCCCCTTCCTCCTCGTGTGGAGGAGTTTGGACACTACTGCAGATCCATTTTCACTCTTGTACTGATCTTTCTCCAGCCACTTCTGACCCTCTGATGAAAGAGCAAATAAATGTATTTTTGCCTCATTGAACTACACATATGTTTGGGAGTCTCATCCATGTTTTCATTTTTACAAATGACATTTTTTTTTTTTTTTTGCTGATCCCAATAATACTGGGCTGATTTTAAGAGCTCATTTGTTGTGCCTGGCTCTCTTTCCTTGATGAAAAATTTCCAAAGACGGTCTTCTGTGTCCCTTGCAAAATTCACAGACAAAAAGCATTTGGTGAAACACCAGCGGGTTAGAACGCAGAGGCTATTTCGATCCCGTTTAAGCAAATGATATGATTGCTTTGCTTTGAATTCTGTGTTTAAAGGAGTCTTTTAAGCCAACAATTTTAATGCTAACAAATTCACTATAAAAGCATTAAAATCTCCCTGGCTGGTACTCCTTTATCCTTGGACTATAAATACACTATAAATACACACACACAAGTATCATGGATTTGCCCTGCTAAATGGGAACCGGCAGTGACGGCCCGGGGGCAAGGGAAAAAAATCCCCACTATAAAACAAAGATTTTTATTTCCAAGCATCAGATGAAGCCCTCCCAAGGGCTGGGACTCCCGGGAAGCAGTAGCTCTGTCACCTTGTGCCGACTTGATATTTAGAAGCTCCACGGAAAGCATCCAGCTGATCTGATAAAAACTGTGTTTAAACGAGTTCTTGCCTTTGCTGCAGCCTTATCAACAGTGCACGCATGTGCACCTCTTTTCTTAGTTTAAATGGGACGGCCCAGCAGGTCTGCTTGTGGGTACAGACGCACGAAAGTACCAAAGTACCGTGGGGCCCACTGGGCCCTGCTGCAAACTGCGGGGACAGCAGTATCCCAAACGCCAAGACCGTGTGCCTTCACACGCAACGGCTGGATTAATTTATTTTAACCTCCACGGGAGCTTAACCAAAAGAAGCAGGTGATGATTCTAAGATTTTTTTTTTTTTAATTCTAACTAAGAATAGAATAAAACTTAATGTCCTTCTCTGAGGTCTGAGCACTGAAAGGTAAGCGTGGGTTAGCCAGGCCCTGGTAAACGGCTAAACAGATTAGTAGCCTTACTTTTTAACATATAAACATCTGAAACCCGTTTCCTGTTTAAGAAAAAAAAAAAAAAAACCTAGGTGGATGACCTCGGGCACTCTTTTTTGATTAACAAATGTGAATTGTACATCATGGTTGGGAGAAAAAAAATGATCCGCACTTGGTGGTCTTTCTACAGTCTGTATATGGGAGAGAGAGAAAAAAATACAAAAATAAACGTTACCTTCTCACTTGCAGGGTGGGCAATGCCATTTCTGCAGCCGTCCGGGGCTCTGGCAAATGTTACGGCTGTCACTGCAGACAGAATCCCCATGGTCTGTGCGCCTCGATAGAGTCCGCAGGAAAACATTCCTAGCATTCCTGGTGGTTGGTCCTATCTCCAGGCCCCGGCCCCGCAGGCTGGTGTCGCCATCAAATGGCCTGGGCCTCTGTGGACGCAGGCTCGCTCCCACCCAGCCCGCCTGCAGAAGGCTGCAAACTGTAAAGGATTTGCTGCCTGAACCGGGGGATCCAGGCCGCGGATGCGCGGCCCTTAGGACGCAGCACCAGCTGCAATTCGTTCCACAGAAGAGAGCTTAGCGATTCTGGCACATTCTGACAAGGCACGTTTTATAGGGTTTGTGCTAAAATTTGATATTGGAAGTTGGGAATTCCAATTTTATGTCTTCAATGATAACAATAGCAGCTGGGACCTTTAAGAAATGTGTGTATCCCTTCTATTTAAGAGTTCCATAATAAAAACTATTTATGTCAAACACCTTATAAGGGAAAGATTTAGCCTGAATGTCAATATAACATATAATCCTTTTCATATTTAGATAGGGAAAACAATTCATTATTAGTGCCATGTATCATCTTCGGTTTGGACTAGGAGATGTGTGGGGCTTCAAAAATTTAAAGCAAGGATCTCCTTGCTTTGGGTTTCAGATTCATTGAGTGACCTTCTTTCAATGTCGTTTCTGTAGGAAAATCGAACATTGATGGGCTATGACTTGCTTTTCCAAGTCCTTCTCACAAACGGACACAATCTGGTCCACTTGCCTGGACTGCCAGGCGTGCCGTGAAGGTGTCCACGATGCTTGGTTTGTTTTCTAGAGAAGGTCTTTGGTTTTGGAAAGTCACTGGCCGGCTCACTGGCCGGCACTTCAGCAGTTCTGTGGAAGGATCAGGACAACAGCTCAGAGGGAGAATATTTCCCAGGAAAGGAGTGGTGACTCCCAACCTGGAGCCGGTCAGGGCTAGACTCTGGAGAGGCTTAGAATGCTCTGAGGTCCCCGTGACACAAGGCTGCTTTCTGAAGAGCGAGATCCTATTGCCAAACGGGCCATGCTCCTTCTTATGCCGGGCGCTTGGATAGAAAAGAGAGTCAAACAGGAGCAGAACCTACTAGAGACGAGGCGAAAACTAGCAAAGCCAGGGGGTCCTGGGCACCCGCACCATGTCCCACTCCCCGGCTCTTTGCCTTAGTGGGCTGTGTGGCGGGGTTACAAGACGGCCCAGCAGGGTGCTGGCGTGCAGGGTCATCGGATGCCCCATGCTCCCACCTGGGCCCCTGACTCTCCTGCTCTCAGGGAAGCAGCGGCCGCTGGGGCAAATGTAAAACCCATTTCTCCCGGGACCTGTCAGAACCAGACAGACAGTGGCAACCTGAACTCGGCAAAATACAAGTTCTCGGCTCTGAAGCCACAACCTGAAGGAACAGCTCCTAGGCAGAGGCGATTTTGAGAAACAGCTGACCAGAACCCTCTCCCGCTTCTTCTTGTTCCGAAAACAGCCCCAGCTGAAACGGAAGGCAGTTTCCTGCCCGTGGATAAGGAGAGGGTCACCACGGCCTGCTGGTCACAGAACGCGGCACACAGAGGAGACATGGCTCTGTGCATCACTTGCCGGGATGCCCAACAAGCTGACTCTCACGTCAGTGACGTGATTGTGGCCAGAGAACCCTGCTCCTGGCGAGGCCAGTGAACACCGGGATGTGACCGCGCTGGCCTTGAGGCTCCGGGGTGCTTGGGTTTGCAGCCACAGCTTGGTGACTGCTTCCCAACCTGTTGATGACCGGGTTTTTTTTTTGTTTTTTTTTTTTTTTAATTTTTTATTGTGGGTTGTTCAAAACATTACAAATTTCTTGACATATCATATTCCACACTTTGGTTCAAGTGGGTAATGAACTCCCACCTTCACCCCATACACAGATTGCAGGATCACATCAGTTACACATCCATTGATTTACATATTGCCATACTGATGACCGGGTTTTGACTCCCACTGTCCACATGCAACACCAGAGGTGCGGGTGAGAAGGCAGGTCAGCACGCATCACCTGGGCCTGGTAAAGGTCCCAGCACTTGCCTGAGCAGCGGTCGGCCCCGCGGAGGCGAGGCTGATAGAGGCGCTTTATGCTGCTCCGCAGCAGCCGTGCGTAGAAAAGCCCATTTGGCCCCCTCAAGACCTCAGGGCACACCCTCATTTTGCAGATGAGGAGACCGAGGCCACTGCTGAAGAGCAGACTGCAGAAAGCAGCACGGGACAGTGGGGGCCGCTGAGGCCAGCCCATGTGCCGGCTGCATGGACAGCGTGAGCCACAGAGGCCAGGCCCTGTGGCAGCTGCGTGGCAGCCCTGGCTGCAACAGAGTAACGGTGCAGCTGAAGCCAAGTGGCTGCTGCCACCCGGCAGCCACCACCTGGGCAGCCCGCTGCCCTGCCCAGCCTGGGTGGGCCCATCTGTAGTGGGGACACCACTGGTCCCCACTCCTGCAGTTGTCATTGGGGCTGCACAGAGCAGGAAGGGTGGGTGCAGAGCCTGGTGCCCCAGGCTCCCGGGAGGAACTTGCCCTCTCTGGACCCAGAGGCCCTGTCCACAGCGTGGCAGGGCAGGGTGAGGAGCTGGTTTG
Source organism: Marmota flaviventris (assembly GCF_047511675.1). Taxonomy (NCBI): domain Eukaryota; kingdom Metazoa; phylum Chordata; class Mammalia; order Rodentia; family Sciuridae; genus Marmota; species Marmota flaviventris. The sequence continues at coordinate 60,763,472 of NC_092515.1, read as the reverse complement.
AAGTCATGGTAAAGGTGGGCTGTTGTGGCCACTGACCCAGACAGGACTGTGCTGGCTCCTGTCGAGGACAGTGACTCGCTTTTTAAATGGATGGCAGCCTCAGGGAATCAAGCTGGAGGGGAGTGGCAGGAGGCGGTGGTCTGGCGGGCGAGTCGGGTCTCACTGGGCTTTTATTCCTTGCCTCTCCAGCTGGGGGTGTCGCTGGGCAGGTGGCTAAGTGACCCTGGGCCCAATTTCCCTTCTGCAAGAGATGCCCAGACGCTGATGCCGGCCCCTTCGTGACCAGATCAGACCTCCAGCCACCGGGAAGCCACCTTGACGTGAGCACACTGTCCCAGCGTGTCCCTACATCTGAAGTGCCCACACCATCCAACAGCAGCAACTTCAATATTCAACTGTGAGGAAGAGTGGTGGCCTGCGGGCCGGTGGCGGTTGTTGCTGCTGTTGTTGCTGCTGTTGTTGGCCATCCGTCCTTATCAACGTCCAACCTCCTTCCTCCTGACCTCTGGGGGTTTCCTTCACAGGCATGTGTGCCCAGCGCCCACCTGCTGTGTTCCCCAGCAGTGACCCTGTGACATGGAGCTGCCCTCCTCCCCCTGGCCGGCACCGTGTGGCTCTGTCTCCGCGGCAGAACGTCCAGCCATCAGCTCCCACCGTATGTATTTCCGTTATCTCTTTGGGAAGGGGTCCTGGAGGTGACAGAGCAGAGTCGAAGGCCGTGGGCACTCAGGGTTCTCGATGTGCTTCTGTGGCACTTATGTCCCCAGGAGACAGAAAGCACCTTCACCCAGGCAGCCTTCAAAGGTCAAAGTCCAGTGGAAGTGACCCTGGGTCCCGCCCTGAGCTGGAGGAAACCGAACAGACCGTCCTGGGAAAAGGACTTCATGGGGACACTTTTAAAAACTTATCACAATTCTTTGGGGACAGTTGCTTTATGAATGAGAGTAATATTCAATCAAGTATTTTTGGAAAATGAGGAGAAAACATTTCTGGTAATTAAGAACAAACCTAAAACACAGAGGAGGGTGATGCGGTGACGGCTGATGTAAGGGTGGCCAGAGCGGCTCCAACCATCGAGCCTCAGCAGGCAGCCAAGGGAGTGAGCAGAGAAAACCAGGGACCCGGCTCTCAGGAGTGCGCTTGCGCCCGGGGAGTCTGGCTGGAGGCGGGTTGGCCAGGGAGGTCAAGACGCTGGTCCACAGAGCACAGAGTGGCCAGGACTTAGAACAGAATGACAGGACTTTCCTGTGCTCTTCGGTGACTTCCCAAAGAGTTGAGAGGGATCTAGAACCACCAAGCCTAGCTTTTCCTGTACTTTAGCAGCAGCAGGGGAGATTAAATAAATAACATGAAAAAAAAACAAAACCAAAAAACCCTCCAACTCGTTGAGTCGGAATCTTGGAGTGTGGGGCTCAGGCATCGGGAGTTCTTCCACATTCCCAGGTGGCTCTCGTGTGACCCTGGGGCCGGGAACCCGTGACTTGGAGGCTTCACCAGCACTAGGCAGGAAGGAGCAGAAAGCCTGGCCGGCGATGTCCACAGGGGAAGCCGCCCTGTGCACCGGCCTTTGCTGACTGACCCCAACTTGGCAGAGGGGGCCAGGCTCCCCAGGCCTCCCCACAGGGGACTCAGGGACCAGGTCGCCACGCTCGCCCTGCGACCCGCGGTTCTTGTTGATGGCCGACTCGCGCCGGTGGAGGCCCCTGTCTCAAGCACCTGTTTCTGCTCAGTCTGTCCAGGCGCCGCACTCCCCGGCCAGGGGCAGCCCCCAGGAGCTGGACACCAAGGTCCTGTCCCGGCGGTGGGGGGGGGGGGCGAGGGCCTGGGGACAGGAGGCCAGGAGAGGAGGAGCGACACCCAGAACTTAACCCAAAAGACGGACGTGCCTCTGGGAAGGCAGGAGAACAGGGTGCAGGGAGGGAGCCCCACTGTTTGGGATCCTGAGAGCTCACCAGGAAGGGCCCTGACCACGGTGGCTGCCAGAGGCACAGTCTCCAGGAGGGGCTCTTCAGGGGTGATTTAGAAGTGCCAGGCTTCTCCACAAGGGTTGAGGGCAGAAGTCAGAAGAGAGGCCCCTCCACATTCACGGGGACCCTCTGGGTGCTGGGAATGCTGGGCATTTCACTCAAGGTGTCCACACATGTGAAAATCACCAAGCTACGCGACACACCCCGAAAATCCGTGTGCTCTGTGCTTCCTGTGGGAGGTGACACTCCAATTTAAAAAAGAAAAACGTTTAAAAGCCAAGAAAGACAAGCCTGAATGATAAGAAGTGCAGACGAAAAGACATAAAAAATAGAAAAATATCAAAACAGCAGTTAACAGAAGATGAGCCAGTAGAGGGGACCAGGCAGTAGGCTCACGTCCAAGTGACCGTGATCGGCTCGCGGTCGGTTTCCTTTTGTGTCTTGGGGTTTGCTGTTGACTCCATGCGGGTTTTCACAGGGGCAGGGGGAGGCCACCACCTCTTCCCAGTGGTCTCCTGATGTGCCGTGGCTGGGTTAGTGCTGAGACCACCGCCCTCCTACTGGAGGACTCGCGGGGACATTCCTCCTAGGGAGGGAGGCCCGCGGTTTTAGCCCAGGAGAACCCAGGAAGAAGCCAACTTTGGTTGGATTCTGCCAAAGTCCTAAACAAGGAAGATGTGATCAAAGATCAACACTAAACTGTAAGACAGAGGTGACATGGTAGCTCTTCCTCCTCTCTCTGGTGTGCAAGCTTCAAAAATGGAAGGATGTACTTATTTGTTTTGGAGGAAGGAACCAGGATGAGAGGCAGCTGCTCTTCCTGAGGGCCCAGCTGGGCTGCCCTGGGAAGCTGAGCAGGGCACCGGCTCCAGGAGAAGCCAAGGAGGCCCGACTCCTCCAGGGGGCCGACCCCCAGGGAGGGCGTCTCGGGAGTCAAGGCAAGAGGCAGGTGTGGGCAGCCAGCACCTTGGGGAATGGAAGGGTGGCCACACAGCGCCCATGTCAGAACGGTGCCCTGCTGGGCAGACCCGGCCCTGCTCCAGAGTCAACAGCTTGGTAAACTGCCCCCACCATCCCCTTTGCCCAGCTCCTGATGCAGTCTGCAAACCACACAACTGTTCACAGCGGCCCTTGGAGGTGGGATCAGGAAGGGTCTAGATCTAGGGAACCCCTTGATCTGGGCCAGGGTTCCACCACAGTCTCCCTTCTTTCCTTTCCTCCCCTAAACCCCAGTTTGGGTCTTTATGAACCAACTCCTGGTGGAACCTTCCAGACAGTGGCACAAATGAAGCCACTGTGTCAGGCCGTGAGGTTGGCTTCTCCCTGTGGCCTATGTCATACCAATGCTATTTCCCTTTATTATAAATAGGAATTTTGCTCAAAGGGGTGCAGCCTCAACCCCTCGGCTGCTTTGTACTTTAATCAGGACTTTTCCTGCCGAAAATGTTTATCTTCCAGCAAAGAGGTGCTAATTTTATCTTGCAAAAGTGGATATGTGCTTACGTCCCTTCTACCTTGGGGAGAGATAACCAAAAGCGTATTATGTCATCTGAATACAGCATCCTTGGAGATCAAAGCCGTAATGTACACATCTGCCAAAGTTGATGGAGCGGCCATTGGTGGGGCTTCCGCCCGTTACGCATGGGCCTCATTGATAGACGCACTTTGCCATTTCTGTGAGAGAAACCCAGGCGCTGTGTTTGTGCCAGCTGATCTCAACGATATTGGGAGGTTTGGGAACAAGAATCCAAAATAGATGTGCCCTCCTCAGCCCTCGGGGCCACAGGAAATGGCCCAAGTTCAAATTTCCATACTGGAAGCGGCGGGGGACTAGATAAGGAGCGTGTTCCTCGGCGGTGTCCTCGTGTTTAGGACACGGTCCACGTGATCCCTCGCCGGACGCCACCTGAGCGCGCGTTTCCTTTGACTCGGGTCCTGATCCAGCTCAGGGTTTTTCACTTTCTGGGACCCGCTTCTACCCCAGCTCACACGCACACCCACCCACTTGCAGCTCCGTGCGACCCTCTGACACATGCTGCACCTGGCGGGCTCCTCTGTCCAGCCCGGCCAGATGCCCTTGTCTTTCAGGGCACACAGTGTGGTCCCTGGACAGCAGCGTCACATTGTCCGAGCAGCAGGCCGCAGGAGGCCGGGTGGCATTGCACCAGGCTCCCCAGTAGCGGGATGGGCACTGTCAGCTGTGAGGGGCACTGGGCTGGCCTAGCTCATTTTCTGGATTTATTTATATTTTATAAAGCCAACACCCCACTCAGCAGCTGACTGAGCTTGTCACAGCCCCGGCTGTAATGGAGTCACGACTCAGCCACGCTTCCCCACCCAGGGAGGGGCAAACCAAAGTTAGGGTGCGGGGGCCAGGACCCTAACAGCCTCTGGGTGGCTCTGTCAGGAGAAAAAGGTGACTTTTGCCTACAGTTCTGCCCTAAGAAGGCACTTTCCCCAGGTACCCTGGAAGACTCCCGAGCAGGGACACAACAGGTGTCCCAGACCTGTCCCCTCCCCTGCCCTGCTGCCTCCCCCTCCGCCTTCTCCTGGGGACCCTGCAGCCCTCCCCTCCTCGGCCCGCAGTTCCCAGGACTCTCAGTAAAATAAAGACTGCTTTTGGTTCGGTTCTGCAGCTTTGTATCCGCCTGAGATTCAGCCCCTCGGGTGGGGTGCCGGGAGTCCGGCTGCTGTGCGGGACGGGGCGCCGGGCACTCGCCAGGCCTCGGGGACTGACATCCTCCTGTCCTGGGCAGTTTGCTCAGATTCAGGAGAGGCTGAGGTGAGGCTGCCAGGGAGAAGAGTATTCAGGAGGACGGCAGGGGGGGGGGGTCTGATGTCAGGGGAAGGGGGGATTAAAGTTGGGGACGGAGAGCAAGTGCCTAAAGTCTCTCCAGGTGCCTTGAGAGGAGACCATCACCTCCCAGCTCGGGATGGATTCCTGAGGGTGGAAAGAAAGCAGCCGAGAAGCACACTGACCCAATGGGGGCAACAGGACGCGCTCGCTCCACAGAGGGGACACTGCCGCCACCCTCACGGTCACCCCAGGCCAACTTCCAGCCTTAAGCAAAACTTCCACTGTGATCCATGTCTTGGAAAATAGAGCAAAGCACAAAAGCCGTGATCCCTCTACACTGGAGGGAAGTCCTGCCCACTTTGCTGTGTCTGATTTCAGTCTTTTCAGCTTTATCCAGGGGTGTGTCCCAACCTCGGATGTGGTCAGGATGGCTGATCGGGAAAGGGCAAGGAGTGCAGGCCACTCCATGTACCCGCTGCGGGGACACACACACACACACACACACACAAGGACGTTGCTTACCCAGTTCATTTTATCACCCCTAAACTCCCTCGGCCTCCCCAGTCCTCCTGCCCCAGGCAACCACCGCCCCGATGTCCGTAGCTGCAGGCCAGCACTGAGGCCCTTGGCACCTGGCCCCCGCCCTCCAGGAGGACATGAACATCACAGCCTCTGTTAGGGCTGCGCTCCTCCCGACTGCGTCCCCATCCCAGGGACATTCCCTGGTGATGGACGTCCAGCGTGCCCCACCATTGATGGCTGTGCTAGGACTGCTGTGACCCATGACCCCGCCTTTCAGTGAACACGTGGTCAACTTACCCTGGAGAGTCCCCGAGGAGCCCAAGTGCCACTTCACCTGGCCACTCTGTTACATCATGAGATGGTCAGCTGCTTTCCGAGTGGGCGTGCCACCCGCACTCCTGTGCCTTGTGCCAGGTCCCTGCCCTCGGTGGCACGTGCCAGCCGTCTGGAAGGCGGGTCGTTGCTGGCTGCAGTCCCAGGGGCCTTTTGTGATGACCAGGAGGGTAAGGGTTCACTGTGGGCTGAGGAGATGTCCCTCTCTCCTCTGTGAAGGGTCCGTCTGGAGTGTCTGAACAGTTGCTGAACCGGATTGCTTGACTTCTTGATACGGTGCCGTAAGAGCTCTCGGTGAATTCTGTCTCTGGTCATTTTCCACACTCAGGACTCGTGAGTGTCTTGCAGTCTGAGGCCTGCTTTTGCATTTTCGACAGTATGAGTCCCACTTATCCAAGTTGTTCTAGTGTCTTCTCTATTGAGAAGCCTTTGCCGGCCCCAGGTTCATGAGGATCCATTTCCAAGGTTGGCTTCTGGACGGTCCTCGGTTTTCCCTCCTACACTGAGGCCCTTGATGCACTTTACGTTGATGTCTCTGTGCGGAGTGAGGCCGGGTCTGGGCCATCCTTCCATGTGACTCTTGATGGCCGGGCTGAGGACAACGGAGTGGACTTTGCCAGGTGGTTCCTCCATGCCACGTCACATAGGGAAGTGTCAGCAAATGAGCTGAAGGTTAGAGTGCTGGTGGTCACCAGGCTTGTGTCCTTGGGAACAGAAAGAGGACTCCTTCCTCTTGACAGCTCCAGGCCTGTGACAGTGACAGTTGGTGGCCCAGCCCTCATTTCCAAGTCCCTGACCTGGTGCCCCCAGATCGTCACTTTCTGGCCTCTCCTGCAGGGTGGTGAGGAGGCGGCTGGGCAGGAGGAGGTCTCACTCGTTAGCTCACACTCAGGGACCCCGTTATGTGGCTCTGTCTAAGCTTCTGAGCTTTCTAGTAACTCTCAGGCAAGCCACCAGGACACACTGCCCTCCTCTGCCAATGCGGCAGCAGATTCCCACTTGGTCGTGCATGGACCTGGGTCCAGTGGGGATGGTGAGGGTCGAATCTGTCTTTTCTGGGTACATTCAAGTTGAAAAAAGAGATCAGAGAGTTAGCTTCTGCACATTCCCAGATCAGTAGCTAGAATCAAAGACAGAAGGTAGAAATGAGGTGGACAGGCCTCCATCTGGGTCCAGACTCGGCAGCCCGACCCTCCGGAGCGAGGCCAGCCTCCCACCACACAGGCCCAACCCTGCCGTTAGAGGACACACCTGCAGATAAGCCCCAAATGGCGGCCCTTCCAGGAACCTCCCGGCCCGCAGCCCCCTCCTCACTCTTCACTGGGGCCCGCCTAGCTCCACAGAGGTGCCTATGGCCAGCTCCCCCCCTCAGGAGTTCTCCCACCTCCGGCCGTGGGACAGATGTCCCTCCAGGGGCTTCCCTCTCACCAGTGCTTCTCTTCATCCTTGGGACAGGACTCACCCAGTATTCGAGGGGACAGCAATGCAGAGGCCAGACCTCAGGGACAAAGGTCTCACGTTTTAACATAAAGACACATGGTCGCCCGTGGCGCAGAACAGGCCTCGAGGGCTACTCTAGAGCCCCCGCCTGGGGACAACTTGGTTACACACAGCCAGACCCTTGCAGCGGGTGAGTTCACACCAGAAGCATCACCTGGGGGAAACTGGAGACGGACACGAATGCATGTGTGAGAACGCACAGCTGAGCCTTCTGGTCACCGTCGGCCTCGGGGAGCCAGACCTTCAACAAACACCGTCTGAGACGCTCCATCCGCCAAAGCGAGTGGAGGAAGTGCCAGAGCGCAGCGTTCATCTGGGCGTGCGCGGAGCCAGGGAGCAGCAGCGGGAGCCCCAGGCTGCGTACGCCCCTGCTGCCGGAGGGCCCCACCCATCCGCCTCGGCTCAGTGGCTCTCCGACCCGGGGCGCCCGACCACCTGCTCCGCGTGGATCTGTTCACCCAGTCGTCACAGCAGTGTCTAAGAGGGGCCCGTCATTGCAGAAGCCCAGGCTGCGAGTCCTGTGGTTGACCCTCGTCAGAGCCGGGACTCCATCCAGGAACCCCAGGGTGATGGTTCAACTATGGGTCGCGTCCCCTAAAGGCCATCTGTTAAAAGTTGGTCCCCAGGGTGGCAGTGTTGTGATCTGCTGTGGACCTTTAAGGGGGTGCCTAGTGGAGGCCCTCAGGTCACTGGAGGTGTGTCCGGGAAGGGGACTGTAGGACCCCACCTTGGTCTTTTTCTGCTTCCAGCTTTAGGATATGAGCACCTGCCTGGACATGCATTTCCACCTTGACGGGCACGTATCAGGGCAGCACGATCTCGAACTTGAGCCTCCAGAAGTGTGAGCTACAAAGACTTTTTTTCTGTATAAAGTTAACTGCCCCAAGATTTCCTTGCAGTAATGCAGGACTGACACCCAGACCCCGGGCTTTGTAGACTATGTACAAACAGAAACATGGACGTGGAAGGTAGTGGACTGAATGCCCGGGAGCTGGAAGGGAGGAGGACGAGGGAGCAAGCAGCAGAGCCTCAGCCAGGGCCCCACCAGCACCATGGCCAACTCTGCACGCAGATGCGCGGAAGGCGAGGAAGGACACCCGGGGCCAGGGTGGGGCGCAGATACCTGCAGGGGTGTGCAGGTCGGCTGCCGGGGCAAGTGCTTCAGGCTGGTGGTGAAACACCTCCCGTTTATTCCCACAGTGCTGGAGGCTGATGTCCAAGACCAAGGCCCCGCCCTGGGTCCCTGAGGGCGGCCTTCCCACTCTCTTATTAGGACACCAGTCCCATGACCAGCGGGGGCCTCTGTCCTCAGGACCCACTCACCTCCCGCAGCCTGCCTCCCAACATAGGATCTCTGCTGCTCACTCGCCTCCGGGGGGACTGCTGTGTCCCGGGATGTACACCCCACCCCACCCCACCCCGGCTCCCACTTCCTGACCCTGCTCACAGCTGACCAGACCAGGGCTTAGCCCCACACGATTCACGGTCTGGCCAGCCAGCGCTTGCCTTGGAGAGGTTATTTGATCCCAGTGTGCCTTCCCCGGCCCAGACGTTCTGAACTGAAGCCCGTTCAATTCTAACAGCAGCCTCTCAACAAACCAGAAATGTCAAGCGCCACATGTTATTCATTTAATCAACTGAATGGTGCCCCATTAGTTTGTGAACCACAAGAAAGTGCATTGCAGAATAACTTGTAAGATGCCATCATGTGTGTGATGTACCCGATTTCAGAGATGTTGACAAGTTGGAAATGTACCTCTGAGGACAGGTCAGTCTCTATGTGTGTGACCACACGTCTCACTCTCTTGGGGCAGACATCGCCAGTCAATCACGGTGCTGTGGCTTTCCCACCACGAATACCTCCGAACACCTGGCCAGGGGACCACCCCGATCTGAGGAGACACAGAGGGGGAGACCAATTTGTCAGCCTCAACTGGGCGTGGAGTTTGGGGATGAGCCAGTCAAGAAGCCACCTCCAGAGTGTCTCGTTTGAACACTCTCTGCTCGGTCTGTCTCTTCTCCCCGGGGAGATCACTCTCCGGGTTCTCCTGCACCCTGTCCAGGAATCCCCAGGCGGTTTCTGGAACATCACATAAAACACAGATCATTTTACCAAAAGAAAATACCCTCTTGGCTGTTTGCAGTGCAATGTGAGCAGCACAGACGCGCACCTCCCGCCAGGCACAGTCATCCAGAGAGGGCCACGAAGGTCCTGGGTCCTCTGATGGCCAGGACTTGCCAACTGACACTTGCAGGTGCCAGCGTGTGCAGCAAGAGTGTCCAGCGACACAGCCGCTCTGGTGGACGGCTGGAGACACTCCAAAAAAGTCAAACAGCCACAACCAGCAACCCCCGCACCAAAAGGTCAAAACTACAAGATCCCACTCGCAGGACTCTTGAAAGTGGCAAAATGAGGGCCGCGGGGAAGCCAGCAGTGGCCAGGGTGGAGGAGGGGCGGGGGTGGGACGGTCGACTGAGCAGAGGGGCCCTCAGGGTGGTGGGGGTGCCCCGTGCACGGCTGAACCAGGATCGTGGTGGTGACACTGTACTACAGTGCCAAGTGTCACCACTGGGGGAAGGGGTGTGCGGGAGTTCTCCACGATTTCCTGTAGCTGCACTAAATGTCTGATCATCTTAAAGTTCAAACTGTTTAAAAACCAGGAAGACAAAGCCTCTGGTAGAAAGATTCCCAAGAGAGGGTATCCCCGAGGCCCACCTGCCCTCACGCCCCAGCACCCTTGCAGTTGGGCTGATGTGGGACTGGTTCTGATGGGTGACGGCACATGGCTGTCACTTCCAGCGTGAGGCTCACTCATTTCTTCCCCACCTTTGGTGACCAATGAAGCTTCATGTTGAAAAATCGTAGTCACAAAAGTAGGGGCTGACCCAGTGACAGACAGGACCATGAGGGATCTTTGTGACAAGAAATGAACCTTTGTTGTGCTGAGCCAGGGAAGCTGGGTGGCTTCTTGTTGCGTCACTGAGAGAGACGTCACCCTGAGGTGGGGGAGGCCAGGATGGTTCTGACCCAGGACAATGCTACAGGAGCAGAGGGCAGGTCTAAGGACAGCCCGGGGTCTGTCTCTCAGTTACCCCAAGCTGGTCCCATGGGCGGGTCCTGGGACAGGAGTTCTCCTGGTGAAAACATACGCATCCCACTGAATCCCAAGCCCTGGGGAGCCCCAACATTGTTCCTGGAGAGCAGGGGACCCTGCTCACCTGCAGACGTGGGGATGGGTCTGAGGCTCCGGGAGGCAGGGAGGCAGTGACGTGCTGGGGGCTGGCAGTACGGTGTCCTGCACTCGGCAGCGCCTGATGCAAGGCTCCCTTTGGGCTGCCCAGGCGTTGGAGAGGGAGTTGGGGTACACATTTTGTCACCCCATCTGTCTTTCTTCAAGAGCAGGAAGACAGACCCTGAGACCCTGAGAATAGGGGAGGTGGTTCCAGGAAGCCGGGGAGGCTGCGGAGGGGGCTCAGCCACACAAGGGCAGGGTGAAGGGACAATGGCTGTGTGCCCCAGGGGCTTGAGCCCTTGGGGACCCTGGTGCCTCTGAATCGCCCAGCTGCAGGACAGGGCAGGGCGTTGTCCATAGACCCGCCCCTCCAGGCTGACGGTGACCCAGGAGCAGCTGCAGCACTGTGGGTCACACCCTGGGCCGTGGAGCGGGGTCTCCGGCCCAGCAGAGAAGCGCAGGAACACGGGGCACCCCAGCCCCCGGGCAGGGCTCACAAGCACAAGCTGGTGAGACCCAGCTGTGCACTGCCACCTGTGGTCATGAAGAGGACGCCAACATCTGATCAGCACAGGGGAGAACCATCTTCTTGGCACATCCAGAGCACCCAGGATGGGTGACAGGGAAGTCTTCCCAGGGTCACCCTGCGGGGGATCTCAGGACCATGCGGTGAGGGCGAGCTAGTGACACAGAAGCTGGGAGAGCTCCTAGGCTCCCTGGACCCCAGACCTCCCACCTGCCTCCGGAGGCAGAGCCCCACACCGTGGCCTCTTTCCTCTGAGAACAACGTCACCATCACTTTAAAGGGAATTTTAGAGTAAAAAGGTCGAAGGGGAAAGAGGCCTGTTTTAACCATCATCACTTGCTGCAGAGCCAGCCGCCCCCATGTGAGCCACTTCCGCAGCCACACGTCTTCCCCCACGACTGAGCAAGTGAGCAGGTGCTGTTGGGAGCCCTGCGCCCCATGGTGTCAACTGGGTGTGGTCATCTGAGGGCTCGTCGGGCTGGACGTCCAGGGCTATGTGTCACACAGCTGGCACTCAGGGCCAGTCATTTGCTCAGCTGGTGTGACCCTTCTCCCAGCCACCTGTGCCCGGGCGCTGAGGTTCTCCCGGCACAGCGCCTGGGCTCCAGGGGGCATCTGTGCAGACGAGGCCTGAGGCTGAGGTCTCCCGAGGCCCAGGCTCCATGGACACAGCCTCACTGTGTCAAAGCCAGTCTCGGGCCGGTCCAGGTTCTGAGGAAGAGGAAGGACACACTGCTCAGTGGGAGGGTGTCCAGCCATCAATCCAGCCTCCCTCCAGATGCAGGCTCACCCTTCCCAGGGCAAATTACACTGTCCCCAGGCCCTGAGACCCCCACGAGCTTCATGAGGACGGAAGACCAGGCCAGAGGCGGTGGGAGTCCACGCACGTACCTGGGCTTTCCTCCCGGACGGCGGCACAGGCTCCTCAAGAAGCCGCAGCAGCTTCCGGGGGCAGCATTCCAAGCCAGAGAGTGGCACCAGCCCCGGGAATCACACGGTGGCACTTCTACCACCTTCTGAAGGTCACAGAAGTCTCAGATCAACCCCAAGCTCAGTGTGGCTACCCTCAGCACCCACGGAGCCTCCGCCATGGCCAGGGGTGACTGGACCTCCCCAGTCCCTTCTCTCTCCCCTGGTGTGACTGTCACACGGCGCTGGACTAGACGGGAATCTGTGTTCCTGTGTTTGGCTCTGGCCCTCGCTCCCCATGGGACTCCAACTAAAAGTCTACGCCCAGGTCCCCGACTCCGTCCCACGGCTCCTGATCCTTCTGAGCAGCTCCCACTCCTCTGCCTTGAGGCCTCGGCCGCCCAGCTTCGTCCTGTCTGGCTCTCCCCCTTCCCGCCACCCCTGCTGAAGTCCTCCTAAAACCCTGAATTCCGTGGAAGAGGAACCCCAACGGGCCCGAGGGTCTTCTCGTTCCATTGCTGTTTCTCTCCTTTTCTTTCTGTAATCCTTGAAGGAAAACAACAAAACAAAACCCTGGGATAGACCTTGAAAGCACCAACCCCTTCCCAGCACAGCCAGTCTGTCTCCACCAGCCAGTGGCCCGGATGACACCAGAGGCAGGAGATGGCGGGTGCGAGGGGGTTAAACTGGGCCCTGAGGCGGGAGCCTGCACTCAGGGGACTGTGAGCTGTGTGGTCTTGGGGCCTTGGTTAGTGACCCAGTGCCTCTGTTTCCCAGCAGAAGTATAAATACCAAAGTCCTTTCCCACTCGAAGATTTCCTCCTTCCAGAAACTCAAATGTTAGACTAAAAATACTTGTTCAAATGTGAGCCTGAAGCCACAGAGAGCCACACACCAGCAGGGTGACCATGCTGTCTTCTGTGTGGGGTGAGTTACCGAGTCCCAAAAGCGACAGTGAACCCTTGGAAGACGGAGGTCCTGACCCAGCCTGGAGATAACTGAGATGTGGCTCTGTGCCCCGGCCACCTCACCTCCCTGGGCCTCGAGTTTCCTTGTGCAAAAAGAATGCCGCCCATCAGTGGTTCTGGGCCTCAGGGCGCGGGAGTGTCCTCCGGGAAGGGTTTTCACACATCAAAGTCCAGGCCCTTCTGCAGGATTTGGGGGTATAAGGCCTGGGACCAGGAAATGCTTAAAATTCCCTGATTCCAGGATTGAAAACCTCCAAATTGGGCTCCTAATTTTAAGCTATTTTTAATCAGAGATTAATTTCTTTAAACAAAAGCTGCTCTTAGGCCCTGTGTGTGCAGAGAGCACAGAAGCAGCTGCTCAGCGTGTAGCAGGAAAGGCCCCTAGTTCTGTCCACTTGGCCACCCCGAACCCAGGACTAGCCCCCGGTGCCCCCCCTCAAGGGTTCTGCTGAACATGGCCTAAACGCTTGGAGATGAGACAATTTCCAAGGCTGTTTAGAGAACTGAGCATCTAACATCGCAGGAGAACAGTAGCATCCCGAGCACACTCAGCCCTGAGTACCCCAAATCCACTGGGCAAAGCCTGCTTCCTGCCCCCTGCCATGCCTAGCTGTGGGAAACATGGGGTAAATTCCTCCCGTCAGGTCACCAAGTGCCCGGAGGCTGTGTCTCTCAGAGATCAAGGAGACAGATCCCGCTGTGCAAGTCAGTAGACAAGGGATGAATTCACCAGAAATACCCCCGAAACTGCTGCAGCTGATGCCGCAGGGGGAAGATATTGGTGTTACGCAGGAAGTGCAGGGAATCCATTTTGCAGACACAGAGGGAAATACCACTGTCAGAAATCAGACCCTAATTGGGAACTGGTCCCCGTTCCAAACCTAAGTATTTAAACCGAACTTTCCTTGCGTACAGTGATATGATTTTACAGGCTGTCTTGGCTGAGCCCTGGCTGCCCAGATTAAACGTTATTCCCACATGTTGGAGGGATCGGCGTAGGAGTCTGTGGGTTCCGTGGAGCAGGTGGCCCTCCCCAGTGTGGCCAGCATCATCCAACCCAGCGAGGGCCAGAGGAGAACGAAACAGTGAGGGAGGCTGCATCAGCCCCTTTTCCTTCCTGCCCACCGCCTGAGCTGGACGTGGCCTTCTCCTGCCCTTGGAGGTGGACTCCTCCTCTGGTCCTCAGGCCTTTGGACTTTCCTGGGCCTCCAGCTTAGAGGCAGCAGATCTCGGGACTTACAGGACTCACAGTAAACCTCTTCCTAGGGGTGTCCTGATGGTTCTGTTCACTTGGGGAACCCTGATTACTACCGTCAGAAATGCACCCCTGGGGTACAGGGCCAGCATCCTCCACTGAGGGCCAAGGGGCTGGCAGAGGATGAGGATTTGGGACCCTTCCTCAGATAATGAGGAAACTGGACCTGGTGATGCAACAGAGGCTTGTGCCTCACACGCAGCCCCTGAGGGCCACCAAGCACTCAGGGTCAAGATCGTCTTTTAGAAAAATGCTTCTTAAAAGTCAGAATTAATACCAATAGTTCATGATAAGCAATGGATGAAATTTGTTAAATGAAGAGGGGATCCTGAATGTTTGTATTGTCACAGGCTCCAATTGGCTCAGATTGGTACTGTCACAGTCCTTTGGAGGAACACCAGGGAGCTTCACTGAGTCTACTATAAATGACGACTCCACAGAGTGAACCCAAACTGGGCTGCTGCGCCATCAACACACCATCATCCTCACCACCTCCACCCTACCGTCACCACCTCCACCATACTGTCACCATCATCACCACCTTCACCATTACCGTCACCATCTCCACCATTACTGTCACCACCTGTACATTACTGTCACCATCTCCACCATTACCATCACCACCTCCACCCTACTGTCACCATCTCCACCATACTGTCACTACCTCTACCATTACCATCACCACCATCAGCACCATCACCATCCTCACCACCTCCACTATTACTGTCTCCACCTGCACCATTACCATCAACACCTCCACCATACTGTCACACCTCCACCATTACTGTCACCACCTCCACCATTAACATCACCACCTCCACCCTACTGTCACCACCTCCACCATACTGTCACCACCTCCACCATACTGTCAGTACCTCCACCCTTAACATAACCACCTCCACCATTACTGTCACCATCTCCACCATTACCATCACCACCTCCACCATACTGTCACCACCTCCACCATTACCATCACCTCCTCCACCATTAATATCACCACCTTCACCCTACTGTCACCATCTCCACCATACTGTCACCAACTCCATCATTACTGTCACCACCTTCACCATTACCATCACCACCTCCACCATACTGTCACTACCTCTACCATAACTGTCACCACCTCCACTATTACTGTCACCACTTCCACCATTACCATCACCACCATCAGCACCACCACCATCAGCACCATCACCATTACAACCATCTCCACCATTACTGTCACCACCTCCACCATTACTGTCACCACTATCAGCACCATCACCGTCATCACCACCAACACTATCCAATAGTTACAATCACTAAGGACTTAGTGGGGGCCAGATATTTTCCAGAATTATCCACATCTAATTTTCATGACCATCCTGACAGAAATTCATGACCACTTTATTAAAGAAACTTAAAGGGATAAGTACTTTACCCAAAAATGAGAGAAGAAAGTGTGGGACCCCAGAGAGCCATACACACCCAGTGGGGAGGAGCCTGTCCAGAGAGACAGAGTCTCCTGCCAAGGCTCCCCATTCCTCAGCCAGGAGTAACTGGACGTCAATATCGAGGCCACTGCACGGTGCTGATGGTGACCACTATGATTGTGACTTGCTAACTTCACAGGAACAGGGTTCAGTGGACCCTGCATGATGTGCTCAGCCTGGTCACTCCCACTGTGCCAGTGAGCTCTGCTGTGCCCCAGGAGGACCCAGTTTTCTCTGAGTATCTTTGAACTGAGAAGTCACCTGTGTCTGCCTCCTCCATTACTGCCGCTGCCTCGCTTAGTAAACCCTCTGGTGGGCATGAAGTTTGGGGGACACTTTTCAAGTCTGTACACATCCCTTTCATCGAAATTCCTGTCTGTGATTATTGTGTGTCCATTTCAGGTGACAAGGATTGACCCAAGGGCAGGACCGTGTCTTCACCCTGTAGCTTGGGCAACTTCCACCGTGCTCAGAGACAGGAAGTCTGAGCAAACAAATGTGCATTAAACCAGTGAATGAAAGAGTGATCAGGACCCACCCCCTCTTCATAGAGGACCCCAGGCCCTTCTAATTGTGACTGGCTCCCCTCGATGGCTGCCCATGTGCTTAAATACCTGGGCAGCGTCTCCCGTCCTAAGGTGTCTGCAAGGGACCAAGAGCAATGATAGAAGAGGAGCTGCTAAAGGCTTCAGTGTCCTCACGGTTGGGTCCAGGGACTCTCAAAGCCAGTGGGCAGGCTGATGGAGCAGCCCTGGGAGCTCCCGGGACTCTGGCCCCGAACAGTGTGACAGGAAAGATACACTCTGCGCTGGCTCCAAGGGGCAGAGCGCTTCCACGGGGCAGCCGAAGGTGAGTGTTTATGAGCGTTTCTCCCAGCCGTTGGCCGGTGGTGGTTCCTGGAGATCTGGAAGCTGCAGCACACCCTCAGCATCTCTCTCTACTTTGCAACCTGCCTTTGGTTACCCAGCAATTTTCTGGCCCTAAATCGGGTCATCCCTGAAACCCCAAGGAGCACGGGCAGCAGCAGTCCTATCGGCGGGAGAGCCCACCGGCATTCCTGGGGACTTCAGCCGGCCCACACCTCAAGACCTGCGGGTTCTTTGGGAGCATCTGCAGGGATGCTGACCGCCAGTGTCCTGTCCTGTACTATGTGCCTCCCCTTGTCAATGCCAGCTTCCTGCCCAAGGCCATCTCTTGGTGGCCCTCAGCAGAGGGTCCTTAGGAGATAATAAGTTCACTGTCTGGACCTCTAAGCAGAAATGGGGGTCAGGGAACACGTCTTCCTCAGATCCAGTGTCCTCCAGCCGCCCAGGTTCTGTTTAACTGGATGGCCGCCACTTCACGCCCCCGTCTCCTGGCTGAAGGGTGGTCGGTAGGAAGAGAGGAGCGGCGGGGAGGCGACTCCTTGGACTGAAGAGATGCCAGAGCTGTGAACTCCTGCCCTGCAGGTGTGAGCCACACCGGCTCCAGAGAGGGCTGCAGACGGGAGGGAGGGGAACCGTCCGCTCTCTCCCTTCTGTGGGGGGTTGTGTAGCCACGTGCAAAATTACTTCTTTCAATTTAAAAAGTGAGACGGATAAATGACCAGCTAAGTAAATGGGATTTAAGATTTCTGGGCTGAAGGCTTTCTACCAGGGGTGGGGTCCACCCATCCTGGTGCCTTCCACCAACGCTGTTCTCAGTGCAGCCAGCCATCGCCAGGACGGACCCTCAGCTCTGGACACCGCCCTGTGCGTCTTCTGTTTAGGAAACCTGAATTCAGCAGAAACATCCAGGTCCTGGGCTTCGCTTCCCAGCAGGGGTCCCGCTGCCCAGCGGTCTGAACACGGTGTTTACGGGTCTCCAGGGTCTAGTTAAACACGTTCTGTCCAGAAAACGATTTCAAAGCCCTGTCAGGGCACCAACCTCTCTCCACAGTGCGACTCGACACTTGCAGAAAACAGCAACACGAACTAGAAGAACAAAACACAAAACAGGAAACACCCAAGAGATCCAGGCCTCGCGCCTTTGGGAAGGAGAAGCCCCGAGGGCTCGCGGGGCGGGCCTTAGGGGAGGAGGGCGCTCTCTATTCTCTTCTTTTTGACTATTGACAGTTTCTCATTTTTCCAAAGTGAACACGTAGGAGACGTGAAGACGTAGAATGGAAAATAACAAGATTTGCTTTTTAGCAGCGTTGCAGAGAGAGATCGACTGCTGCTGCGGCCTGGGTCTTGAACGTCTCTCAAAGACGCAGATGCTAAGGGCAGATCTCCAGCCTGGGCCACTGCTGGGAGGTGGACCTCAGGGCATGAAGCCCTGCCGTGCAATGAAGTCAGGTGATTGGGACCTGACCCTGAGGGGGACACTGCACCCCGAGCCCTCCCCTCCTCTCTCTTCCCTCTGCTGCCCAGCTCTTGTCCCCACCATGGCTCACTGTGCTGCCACAGGCCCAGAGCAACAAGGCCACAGGCCTCAGGCTGAAACCTCTGAAAGCCGGAGCCAAAGCACACTTTTTCTTCCTAATGTCGACGGTCTCAGGCACTTCGTCACAGCAACAGAGAGCTGTCCAGCCGTGTCACCCACCTGCTCCAAGTGTGCCACTCAGTGGGTCTGGGTACGTGGGAGACGTGTGGAGCCGGCTCTGCAGGTGACCCCCACACAACCATCCCCTCAAAATGTACCCGCAGCCTGAGGGGTCACCCCCATTTCCCCAGCACCAGTGCCAGCCAGCACAGAGCCCCTCTCTGCGTCCAGACACCTGCCTGCCCTGGACACTGCACCCAAGCAGATGTCCACTGGCTTCCTCCACAGAGCTCCGTGCTCCCGAGGTCAGCGTGTGCAGCCCATGTCAGAACCGCCTTCCCCTCGGCAGCTGCATGATGTCCCATTAAATCAAATACTCCATTCTTCATCAGTGTCCACATTCAACAGCAACCGTACAAATAGCACTTGAACGTGGTGCTTGCCCAGCCAAGCTCGGCTGCTTAAGGGCTGCAGCTGCCCACAGTTCCCCAGCCTCGCCCTCTGCTGGGGGTCGAGGTTCTGGGACCTCCCTGTTCTCCTCGGGGCCTCGGGTGGGGGACCCACATTGTGCCTGGCCGTAGCTTCTTGTCCAGGCAAGTCAGGGACTTGGGGGTGGGGGGGTTGATGAAAATCAGAGGCTGTGGGTCTCGCTCTCCACCGAACCTGCCCCTGTGCCGTAGCTGCCACGGGGGAAGGCAGGGTCCGTGACCGGCTCTGTGAGTGTGACTCACTCATAACCTTTCTCTGCCGCCAGGTGACAGAGCACAGCTTCAAAACTCGGTTATAGTGGAGGCAGCCTGCACCTGTTCCATGGGCCCAGAGCTTGTAGCATTGGGCTGCCCTGTCGTGGGGAAGCCCACCCCCGTGGGGCCCTGCAGGAGGGCGCCCGTCAGCACCCTGGGTGTTGAGTCTTCCCAGCCCAGGAGGAACCTCTGGTGGTTCCTGCCCAGCTGCTGTCACCCCTCACTGAGGCCCACCTACTGAAGACAGCACATGTCCCCTGTGCTGGGGCACGCATTCCTGACTCAGAGCCCATGGCTTGTCGGTAACAGCAGAGACAGCAGCAGGGGCCTCCGGGGACCAACCCGGCCAGCTCAAGGGCAGAGGAGGGTGCTCCCCAGGGTGGGGTCCTCTGACCTCCCTCCAGCCTGTGGCAGGTGAATGGGCAAATGGATGGGTTTCGCCTTGCCAGCTAGACACGCCAGAAAGCAGAGACAGACACCCTCACCTCTGTGCCCAAGTCCTGGCAGAACAGGTGCACCTGATTCTAGCCAGGACCCGACCTACGCCGTGACCACTCTCCCCCGAGCCCAGGGTTTTCCCCAGAGCCCCTGTCTCTGGAAGAGGACGTGCCAGTCCAGCCCCCCCCCCGTGGAGAGGATCTTCTCCCTGAAGCGAGCTCCAGGGAAGGGCGCCCAGCCTCCCCGCATAGTTTTGTGCCCTTTTGGCCGGAAGGTTGGAAAAACCAGAACCGGAGCCTGGTGCTCAGCGACTGAGACAAGCGAGGCGGGGAGGAGGGCTGGCGGGAGGGCGGACGCGGCCCTTCTCTCTGCCCCTCGCCTTGCTGGAGGGCTCGCCTGGCGTGTGAGCGATTCTCAGTGACAAGCCACACGAGCTCTGAGACTGACTCGAGGAGGGGACAACTTCCGGCTGCAGCCCGTGCTCGGGTCCACCTTACCCCGGGAGCCTTCCAGAGCCAGACACAGCTCTGCTGGAGATGCTCAAGGGCAGAGTCCCGAGAGGGCCCATGGCTTCCTTACCAAGAGCCACAGAGGGGGGCCCGCGGTAGCTCAGTGTAGAGCATCCACCTGGCATGCGGCTCAATCCTAGCACTGAAAAAAATTAAAAATCAAACCTTGTTTGGAAAATTTTGTGTGTGTAAGTGTTTGTGTCAATGTGTGTGCACACACAGGTGTGCATCTGTACATACAGACATGCAGAGATGGAGGGATGATAGATGACAGAGAGGTAGGTGGGTTTATGATCAAAGGCAAGAGGAAGAAAGGCCCTTTCTAGTGGGAAGAGTCCCATGCTGGGTCCCTGGGCCTAGGCCTGGCCTTGCCACCAAGATCTGAGCTCCCTTGGTGGCCACCCACCCTCTGGTCCACATCTGTGAGAGTCCACTTTTCTCTCCAGAACTGTCCCTCATGCAGTGGCCTGCATGGCCTTTGAGCTGTCCATCCTCGGAAACCCTGTGGTATCCCCCAAGCTCCCACCCTGTGCTGCCCCCCACAAGCTCCCACCCTGTGCTGCCTCCCTCCCCCATGTTCTCACAGTGACCCCTCTTCACAGGGTGTTGCGTGAGGGCTGCCAGAGACCCTGCACCCAGCATCATCCCCCTTCCCCTGAGAGCCCCAAGGCCTGGCTCTCTAGTGGGGGCCACAGTGGATTCAAAGCACAGCTGTGTCCTAGACTTTGTCTCCTCTAGCAGTTCTGTCTCGGTTTCTTTTACTCTGGAGCCCCTCATCTCCGCAACAGAACCCAGACCTCCTGAGGCCTCGGGAAGCCCCTGGTTCCTGGCTGACAGAGGCCCTGCCCTGAGCTTGCTCGGAGCAGCTCCGACAGCAGTGTGCAAACCCAGGGCCACCTTCCCCTGGAGAAAAGCCCCAGCCTGTGGCCAAATCGCATCTGCGGATGCTGGAGAGGCGTTCAGCTCTCCCCTCTGCCCAGCTGACAGTGGGTTACAGTTTATAATCTGGCCTTTGTAAAGCATTTGTCAGCCTGGACATTTCGTTTTAAGCCCGACCACCCATGCAGAGGGACGGCAGGAAGCGGCCTTCATGCACATCAGCAGTCAACTTGCAGGTTGGCTGCAGAATCACAGGATTCAGTCACAAAGGGGGACTTTTTTGGCATTATCTACTTCACATCTCTGCAGCAAAAGCATTCCGTGTTTATGTGAAGCCATTCCTGGACGCTAAATTTGGAAATTCTACGTCTTCCTCTAAGCCGCCAGGCCCCGTGTGGGACGGGGCGCCTCTAGGAAGCCTCGGCGCTCCTCCGGGCTCCAGCTGAACCTCCCAGCATGCCAGGGGAGTACTAGGGAGCAGGCAGCGGGGGCCCGGCCAGCACCCACCCACCCCATCGCTCCTCCCGGCGGCCGAGGAGGCTCTCCTCGCCAGGCCGGCGGTTTTATTTTTAAGTGTTTGTGTACAAATGTATATAATATGGCTCCCTCCGGGCCAGCCCGGCCTGATCTCTGGCAGAGTCTCAGGGCTTCAGTCCCAGGGAGGGGGCCCAGGAGGAGGAGGAGGAGGAGGAGGAGGCCAGGCAAGGAGAGCCCCCGCTGATAAGGAGCGGGAGCCGGTGGGCAGGGGCGCAGGTAGGAATGCACTGCAGTAGGTCACACTTGCTCCCAGGGAGGGAACAGCACCGCTCCAGGCAGAGATAAGGAGATGGAGTCGGAGGTGGTTCTCGGGCAGAGCACGCCCAGCCCACCTGAGCTCCAGCGTTGGAATCCGGCTGCCCTGCAACCTCTTATCACATCCAGCTGCTTCCAGAGGTTCCAGCCTCTCTCCGGCAGCCCCGCCCCCGCTGCGCCAGCCTCCCCTGCACTCCAGGCGCCCTCCTCAGAGCCCACACCTTGGGTGGGCTCAGTCTCCATGACATGGCCACCTTCAGGGAGTTGGGGACCAGCTGGCTGATGGGGACCCAGATGTGTGGAAGCCAGGCGCAGCTCACTGAGGATTCCTCACACCTCTTCTCGCCTGGAGTGGGGTTACTTCTTTGCCACCCAAAAACTAGGCACTTGCCAGGCTCTAGGACCTACCCAGAGCGGGAAGGAAGGAGCCGCTCATTTGTTAGGAGAATGTGCCATCTGCAGAGGCTCCCAGGGGCATGCAGTCCGCCCTCGGGTTGGCCAAGGAGGCTGAGGCGAGGACGCTGGCACTGGGAGTCTGCCTGGAAACGCCCAGGAGGTGCCGCCAGGGAGCTGGCGAGGGAGTCAAGGGAGGGATCCCTGGTGGCCCCCAAGCACAGGTCTCCCTGGAGCCCCAGGCACAGTGCCGGGGCACACCTCAGAGCCGACATCCCCAGGGCAGGTGCTGGGAGACGCATCCCTAGCTGCCATCTCCACTGGCTCAGGCTGCTCATGTGTGGCCACACCCGCCTGACCCTGTGGCCTGCCGTCAGGAGGCAGAGCCAGCATTTAAGGCAGGACACAGCCCTTGGGCAAAGACACACAGGTGCAGCGGCAGACAGTCAGGTGCCCGGAGCCAAAATGCAAGGGCTGCAGCAAGGCTCAGAGAACCCACGGTCACTCAGTCAGACAGGGACGCAGAGGGGCCCAGACCCAGGTGGTCACACGTGCCTCGTCCACCAGGTGCGGGACTTCCTCTGACTGGCACAGAGCCCTCTCCAACGGGGCCTCATCAGCTCAGGTGAACTCCGCGGAAGCTTCCCAGCGCCTTCCGGAGCCTCCACTCTCACGTGGCTGGACTCCCAGGCGCGTGTGGCCAACGCTCCTGATGGTTCATGCCCCCGTCCAGGTGGCTCCAGTTGAATTCTGGTGGGAACACCCAGGCCATGACCAGATCCGACAGACGTTTATGCCCAAACATACTTTATCCTCCACTAGGAGCGCACACAGGAGAGCTTGGGGGCTGGGTCCTACTGAATGGCCACAGCGTGGCTCGGCGGGCCGGTCACTCATGAAGAGAGCACGACCTAGCTCTCGGCCTCGTGCACCTCATGCAGTGGACTGAGGACAGACAACCTAGCCCAGAACAGAGGTAGAATCTACGAGTGCCACCCACACACATGACAGAGTGGGGCAAGGGCGTCCTTCCACAGGGGTGGGTGAAATGGCTCACGCTCGTTTATCCGGGGAACGAGATGGCCACTGGTTCACACGGTGGGAGATACGGTCAGGTTTCTAAGACTAAGATTTCCTCTTCACCAGACGATCAGTTTGTCTCACAAGGGTGATTATTATTCTTATGCTTTTTGGGAGATAGAAACTTATTTTAGTCAGCTTTTGCATCTCTGCGATGAGAACTCCAAACAGGATCAACTCTGAGGAGGGAAAGTTTATTGGGGGCTCAGGGTTTCAGAGGCCTCAGTCCATCAAAGGCCGACTCCAGTGCTCTGGGCCCGAGGTGAGGCTGCAGAGGACAGCTGCTCAGCTCCCCGCAGCCAGGAAGCAGGGAGGAGGGGGCGGGGCCACAGGGCAGATGCACCCTTCCAGGCCACGCCCACCTCCACAGCCACTCCCATCCTCAGCCACGCCCACCCCCTCAGCCACGCCCATCCTCAGCCACGCCCACCTGTCAACAGTGACCACCCAGTGAGTCCATTCCAACTCGGATAGAGTGATTGGGTTATGGATCTCATGGTCCAATCATGTCACCTCTGGACCTTCCTGCATTAACAGGAGCTTCTGTGGGACACCTCATGACAAAGCTCCACAGCGGTGCCTACAGCCGGAAGTCACTTGTTGGCAAGTCCATATGGACCCACACTCTGACTTTTCCCTCATTCTTACTGGTGCTCTATCATGTACACAGTGGCATGGCAGGACTCACTGTCACATAGTGGTAGACGCACACAGTGTGACAACAGTGCGCCCAGTTTCACCCCAGCATTGCCCCTCCGTCCCTGTCCCTTTCCTCTGCTCTCCTAAACTCCCTCCATTGTCATGAAACCCCCCCTTCTTTTCCTTTTTCCTCTCCAGCTTCGCATCTGAGAGGAACCACATGACCCTTTACCTCGGTTCAGCCCACTTCACGCAATACTCTCAAGTTCCCTCCATTTTCCTGCAAAGGACCCAATCCTGCTCTTCTGTTGACTGAATTGCCAGCACCCTGACTAGGCTGGGTGTCCCATACAGCCCCAGCCCAGCTGCACTCGGAAATAATTTCTCAAAATTTCCACTTCACAGAAGTCTTCACATGGCAGCTTACGTAGACAACATGGGAAGTAAATACACACACACACACACACACACACATGGATAGAAGTGGACCAAGGGTTTGGGTCAGTCTGTGTTTCCACACACACCCAAGTGTTAGATACGGACCTCCCCGCAACCCAGGCATGAAAACCAGTAATCAAGACCAAATCCTACAGCTTTCCTGTGATAAAAGTGGGCCACGTGACACTGAGCCACTTGAGTAGCATGACCGAGCAGGTATCAAGGTGAACCCAAATAGGGCCCCGCCCCCTTACCTGTGCTGCTCTCTGGCCATGGATAAGCCAGGCTTGCCGTCAAGATCCCCGAGGCTCCGACATTAACACCGGCTTCTCTTAACAAAGACCTAAACAGCCTCAAAAGGACCAAACTGATCTGCAAGCAACTGGCTGCCTGTAAAAATCAACCTCAGTTCTCTTTAGAGGGAGACGATCGAATCCACAAACCGAATAGCAAGCGTCTGCAGTGTCTGACATCCCATCGAGAATGACTAGACACACAAAAAGCAGTAAAAGGCCACCTGTAACCAGGAGGAAAGACTCGTCAAAACAGGAGAGCCCAAGGTGGCATCAGAGAGAGAACAAACAGGGGGACTTTAAACAGCCTGTCTAGCACGTCAAGAACTCCAAGGAAAACATGGTCGTAAGGAATGGAAAGATATAAAAAAGAAGCAAATGGGGTGTTTAGAATGAAAATTTTACGTGGTGGGATTTACAGATGAGCCTTTGCAGGTCAGGGGGTCCGTGAACTCCTCGGCGTGGCACTGGGAGCTAGAGGACGGGAACCTGCGCTTCGTGGGCAGCATCCAGTGCTCCAACGTGCTGTGATTGCAGTTCCAGAAATCGGGGAGAGAAGGGGACAGAAAAAGGCCTGAAGACCTGATCGCCAGGACTTTCCCAAACTTGGTGAAAACTATGAACCTTCATATCCAAGAAGCTCCGTGAACCCCAAGAGGGCAGTCAGAGAGAACCGCACCCCACACGGAGGAACACCGTGAATGACCTTGCTCAAAATGACGAAAAGTGGGGTTTTAAGACTAGAGGAAAAGAAGACACGTTGGACTCAGAGGGACAATCGTCAGACTCCCCCGGGGGGCAGAGGGTCCAGCCAGAAGATAGTCCATCGACACTCGAGAGGGCTGAAAGTGTAAGATAGACCGAGCTAGAATCCACACATGGAGCTGAGCCCTGCAAAAGGAAAATGGGAAAAATGAAATTAAAATAAAAACAGAGATGCGTGTTTTAAACAGAAGTGGGGACAGTTCATCAGCCACATCCTGGAACCACGCGAAGCGCCTGAGGAAAGCTTCAGGGAGGAGTGGTGACGCTCCGTGGCACTTAGCAAGGAGGAGGACACCAGGGACGGGAAATGTGGGGGGTGGACCTGAGACCCTTTCTCTTGTTTTGTGTTGGTTTCCGTATTTTCATGGGTGCCTTAGAATCCTACACGACCGTGAGCTTCATGGTCACATATTGTACATGCACAGGCCTGGCTCAATACCACTCCCCACTGTCACTTTTTCTCCTATTACAACGATGATGATGACACTCGGCTGGTGAACGGTGTGACCGCATCTTGAGCGTCTTCCACATCCGCCAGTAACAGGTAGGATCTGAAGGACTCACAACAGGGCACAGAGGGGGGGCGCTGCTCGGGGCCTCGATGTCCCCCGTGAAGGGAGACAGCGTCACCTGGTGTGTCGGATGACTGTCCACACAGGGGGCCACCGGGCTGCCACTGGGAAAGCGAGAAAAGGACACCTCGGAAGCCAGCAGCCAGACAAAATGGAGGGCAAAAGGGGAAGTGGACCAGAACAAGGCAGGGAGAGGGACGGAGGAGGTGGGCACACGGCGTGTGCACGGGTCCATTTACAGGTCGAGTGTGCGGCACACACGGGAAGAGCGCGCACCGCGGCCCTGGGCATGCTCTTTAGCGCCCTTTCAAGGTCACTTTACTCTTTCCCAGCCCCCAGAGCCTCCAAGGCTCCCAGCAACCAGAGGCCACCGTGCTGAGCACACCCAGGACTGGGCCTTGGTTTCTAGCAACCGGTTCCCCAATGAGGGGACCAGCGCTCCTGGGGAAGGTGACCTTCAGACCAGGGCGAGGGATGCAGGAAATGGACTCCGTGTCCTGGAGTGTGCGAAGGAAGTGTGCACCCGCCCCCCCCCCCCAGGGACGGAGTGTGTCTAAGGGGCAGGTGGCACTGGGTGGGTGGCACTAGGCAGGCAGCAGAGGGCACAACAGCTTCATCCCTCCTTCCAGCTGTGGTCCAGCTGACAGTCCGTCCCAGGACGCGCTGGCCATTCTCTTGTTCTAGCTGGTAGAAATTTGGGGCCAACTGTATAATGGTGGATGCGTGCAGAGCCGCGTCTCTTGCCCGGAGTGGTGGGCCTGGTGTAGCCAGGATATCAGCCAAGCCCGACCCGACCTCATGAGGAGGCGGCCACTCCCCCTCCCTTCTGCCTTGACCCTGGGGGTCTACCAGCCTCTGACCTCTGACCTCGGGGCCCCTCCACTCACCGTCAGCCCTCTGTTCACTTGGGAGAGCTGGCTGCCTTCACCCCAGAGCCGTGCAGATTTCCAAGAGGGGCCGGCGCTGGGCCCTGCTCGAGGGGCGCGTTAGGACTGCGGCGGCTCCTGGGGCCTTGCCCTTGATACAGTGGGGGGCGGGGGGAGCACCACAGAGGAGAACCGGATTTCACCAAAGATGCCACCAGGGCTGCGTCAGGGAGGCCGGCCCACCAGCTCTGGGCCCTGGGGACATCACATCTGCCTCTGACCACATTCAAGAGAAGCGTTCCAGGAAGACAAAGCGCCAGCGGGCTTCGTAGCTGCTGGCCGGCCTGGTGGCTTCGGGTGATTCCGGGACAGACGCTGATTAAACTCTCATGGTTTTGGCTTTGAACTCACGAAGCTCGAGGCAGAGGAGATGATCTAAGAGCCTGGCCTGTGTGGAACCTTCAAAAAGGCATCTTGAGGCTGCTGCCAAGCCCACCCATCCATGGCCTGTCTGTCCTCCCTGCCCCGGGGCCATGTGGTGGAGTGAGACCCAGGGAGAGGGGAGGACGGGGTCAGGGAGGCCTGGGTTCAAATCCTGTTGTCACGAGCTGTCTGGAGACGGTCCTAGTCCCTGGGGCTGCAGAAGAGAGCACACAGCTGGGGCTGGCGCCGCAGGAACGCGTCCTCCCAGGGTTCTGCGCTCCAGAGCCCAAGATCAGGGGCGGGCAGAGCCGGCTCTGGAGAAGACCCCTCCCTGGCCCGGTGTGGCAATCCTCGGTGCCCCTGGTGGCAGCGGCTCACTGCGACCCCAGCCTCATCTCCACAGTCTGTAGTCTTGCGTGTGTCTCTCCCTGTGGCCAAATCTGGTCCTACCAGAACCCCAGTTACTGGACCAGGCCACTCCAGACCAGTATGGCCCCATCTCACCTTGATGACCTACTTCCAAGTGGACTCACTAGGGCTGGGGTGTGGACACAGCCACTGGGAGGACACAGTCCAACCCTCATCGATGGCTTTGCGAGGTCCTCGACTTTAAGAGAGACCCTTAGTGGGCTCCAGCACCAGTCTGTGTAGAAGTTTCCGGAGCGGTTCCCGGAGTTTCCCCGGGAGTGACCCCAGCGTTCTCAGGCGATGTTGGGGAGGACTGGGTCGCTGTGCCCCTGTGGCTGTGGTTGGTTCCACCCCCGCCACCCACCAGGGCCTCGGCTCTCACTGCCAGCAGCCCTCTGGGTGAGTCTGTTGAGGGGACCAGGACTGTGTGTACTGGCCAGTGGCACAGGCTCCCCAGAGGCCCTACAAGGGGCTGTCTGTCATCCCCCAGCACACACACCCTGACGACCACACAGGGGAGTGGACGCCCTACTACCTGACGGCAGTGACCTCCGCACAGCCCACACACGTGTGGTCATTGCTTGAACACCTTGAAGGTGCACAGTTTTTATTGTTCAGTAATGACTTGATAAAGCTGGACACGAGCTTTGCTGAGCCCAACATGCCCTCACACAGAAGTGGCCGGCGGCGTGAGTGTAAGAAGGCCATCGACAGGGAGACAAGGCCCTCCAACCCTGGAAGTGGTCGACGTGTGCTTGTTCAGCAGTATTTACAGACGGACCCACCGACTCCGGGACGTGAGCTCACGGGGCACCTGGCAGTAGCTGGCGTCACAGGCCCTAGGTGTCACAGCCAGGAGCTGCCCCCTGCACAGGGAGTGCCCTAGGTGTCACAGCCAGGAGCTGCCCCCTGCACAGGGCGTGCCCTAGGTGTCACAGCCAGGAGCTGCCACCTGCAGAGGGCATGTCATGCCCCAGTGTCACAGCCAGAAGCTGCCCCCTGCACAGGGCGTGCCCAGGCCAGGAGCTTGTCGTGTGTCTCCCCAGAGCATCTGCTCCACCTGTGAGCTCCACCTGTGGGGTAAGGGAGACGCTGCCCCCTCTCCAAAGGGAGGGACACTGCACACAAGGCGCATGGACCAAGGCTTTGTGTGCCCCCAAGATTTATACATGAGGTTCCAAGGCCCCAGGTGCTGGTCTCTGTGTCCCATGGAAGAGCTGCGGGAGCTCTCTGGCCCTTCTGTGGGGGATAGTGAGGGGTGCCCTCTGTGAGCCAGGAAGCAGCCCCCCAGACATGGGGTCTGCCACGCTTGGACTTCCAGCCTCCAGAACCGTGAGCCACGAGTTCCTGCTGTTTTCCAGCCACAGAGTCAGTGGCACCGTGTGGCAGCAGCCCTGCACGGAGCTCAGATGGAGGAGGTCAGACGGACGGGGCCCCACAGGGTCAGTGTCCTCACGAGAGCAGGAGCAAGGGCTCCCTCTCCCTCCGTGGGGACACAGTGGGACAGACAGCTCTCACCAGGAACGGACGCCTGTGCCTTGCTCTCGGACTCCAGCCTCCAGAGCTGTGAGGAGTGAAGGCCCGTCCTTTAGCCCCTGTCTGCCCTATCTGCCACAGCAGCCTGAGCTGACTGGGACAAAGGGGCTCCGTCACACACCCAAGGTCATCAAGACCACTCTGGCCACCGCAATGCATCTGTGACCGGCCCATTCGTCCCACTGCTTGTGAATGAGGTCAGGTCAAGGCACAAAGTCCAGCCCAGACCACCCTCCCCCTCCTGTACACGTGGGAACTGCCCCTCCCTAAGTGCCACCCAGTTATTTTCAGGCCCCCATCTCTGCCAGAGGAGCCTGGCATGTGTGGGGCCTGCCTACCAGAGTCCCCATGAGCGTCACGCCAACCTCCCTCTGCTCTTGGGCTCCCACAGGTCAGTGCACTCAAAGCCTCCTGGTGGTGACCACATCTGCCCAGGGAGCATCGGCAGTGAAACCCACATTCCTGGGTGACTCTGCAGACAGCCACCAGCCATCCAGTGTACCCACAGCAACAGAAGAGTGGCATCCCGGGACTGTCCTGCTGGACAGCACTGCCCCCCCTCCCTGGCATCTAGGAGGGCCAGCACCTGAGATCTGGCCCATGGAGTAGGAGTGGATGAAGCCTGAGCCACTTCCCGGCCATGGGGCACCACTTCCTCTCTGGGGCACCGCTCCATGCTCTTCCCCTTCCTGCAGGAGGAACATGGAGGTGGGTACAACCTGGTGTCCACTCCACCAACGAGCCCTGCACCTGGCGATGGTGGCAACAAGCTGGAAGGGGCCTGGGCTCCGGGAGCTATGTGAAGCACCAGTGCCCAGGCCACGCCCTCAGGGGCACAGGAGCAGGAAGCCACACGCTGTGGCTCCTGTGCTGCTGTATTTCAAAGTGTTAATGGTGACGCTGCTGGAGGTCACCTGTGCCAACTCGGCACAGGGGATGCAAGCAGGACAGAGCAGGAGGAGCCCTGTAACTGCCCCCTGCAGTCAGGAAGGGCGCCGAGCTGGGCACAGCACACTAGTCCTTTGCTCAGTGTGCTCAGGAGCTTCGGGAAGAATCCGGGGTCCCAGGAACCGAGGGTGGAGCAGAAGCAGCATCGCACTGGAGGTGAGAGACATGGGGTGGCTGGAGAGGCCCAAGGGCAGCGAAGGGACTGCAGGGGCAGAAGTGCCGAGTCCCAGGCCACCTCCCTGTGCACTGTGACCCCGCGGACCTGGGTGCGCTCAGGAAGACACCCCAGGTGGCTCTCAGGTTGAACCACGTAGAGTGCACCCATGTTTTATCTCGAAAGTGCAACCTCGTCTGGTGAGAACTAAGAACATGACGCACAGGGGCCTCCCTGCTGGGCTGGCCGAGGTGCCCCTTCCTCTGCACTGAGCTGGGCAAGCAGGTGCACGCAGAGGCGGGCAGGCGGGCAGGCGCAAAGGTGCACATTACACGTAGATGTTGGCAGGCGGGCGGGTTGGCGCCGAGGTAGGCAGATTGACAGGCGCACAGACACGTGCACACACGGGGACATACACACATGCTGGTGACAGGTGCATAAGTACACAGAGATTGATGACAGATATTGGGTCATCGATAGTATTTCCAAACCTCCTTCCTGTTTTCCCTGCTGGGAGCTTTCTGGACTCCTGTCCCCCATGGGGGTCCACTGATGTCCTGCTCTCTGTCCTTCGTTTCCTCTCTGTCCATCCTCCTGGGGTAGCGTCTTCCTCTGTGGTCTCTCAGCATCCCCAGGAATCTACACACAGAGCCACTCCTGGACATGTCCTACAGCAAGAACAAATGTCACCAGGCCCCCCCACGCAGGAAGGCTGCCCACACCTGGGGTCACTCACGAGACCCTTTTCCCCAGAGGCTGCTTTCTAAGCCCCACCCCACCTGCCTGGTCACCAGAGCTCAGGCCAAGTAAAAGCCACACACTGTGGGACTTTTTAGGGTCACCCTACAATGGCTGACCTCAGGAGCAAAAGGGGTTGGTGACTCCCCGCCCCACCCTGTGCCATCACGGAGGGGGAAGGCGAAGCCTTGGGGCGGGTGGAGGGGCTTCCGAGGGCCTGGGGCAGAGCGGGGTTCCCAAAAAGTTCCCTGTCCTGGGCTCCCCGCGGGGCTGCTGCAGGGCCCAGGCCAGGGAGTGGCCGTGCTGTTCCCTCCCTGCAGGAGGCAGATGGAGGCTGCCCAGGTGTCCCACACCTCCTACCTGGCCACTGCAAGGCAGCCCCCGGGTTACCTGCTCATATTTACTGCGCAGTGCAAGCAGGGACTGGTCCTCCCTGACTGTGTGACCTCGTCCAAACACCACCCCAACCACGTCCTTTCACAGAGAAAGGAGGGACACTGTCCCCAAGATCCCAGAGCCAGTGCCCGGCCCAGGCGGCGGGGACCCCGCGAGACAGTTTCCTCCCCAGGCCCCACGTCCTGTGCACAAAATGGGCTTTGTGTGGCACCTTCTGGCCGGCAGCCGTGAGGGGTGAAGGAAGCCACCCCGGGGCTAAGCGTTAGGGTCAGGGTGACTATTCCAGCCATAGACAGCCAGGCTGTGTCCCCCACAGGGGAGGCTGGGCCCGGGGCTGGGGGGACTCCTGCCCAGCTGGTGACTCAGATGGCTGTTTCCATCTTGCCCCCAGCTGTCACCCTGTGGCTTCCCCAGCTCTGCGGCAGGGAGGAGCCACCAGCAGGGAGCACTGACACCCACTTCCAGGGGCTCAGGAGGGAGGGGCCTCTGCGTCTGCACCTTGTGGCCACCCTCACCGCAAAGGAGGCTGGGAAATGGCCTTTTTGAGGAGCCTGGGTAAAGGGACCAGGGGGAGGCGTAGCCCACCCCTCCCACAGACTCGTTCACTCTGTGATCCACCGAGGGTGGACCCTCCCAGCTCTGCTCCCGGAGGTCCGTGGGCAGCTTCAGGGAAGTCAGCACCCTTGCAGGGGGGCGGCGGGAGGGTGGCAGGCAGCCCGGCCAAGAGCAGCGGCTGGCTCTGAGGCGCCCGCCCGCCGCGGGGGTCTGGCTAGTTTCATTAGGGCGTTATCACTCCACCGCGTGTCAGCAAATTCTTGAGCGAACGTGATTAAGAAGGTCTGAAGGCCCTGGGACGACGGCCCGGGTCTGCCCTGGCCTCCGGTGAGCCTGGCAAGGGTGGGGTGACCGGGGAGGCCAGGCCACGGGGCGCTAATCAGGCCACCAACCACATGCTGGCTCCAGGCAGCCTGGGGAGACAACGTGGACCTTCCTGAGGTCAGTGGGGCTTCCCTTAGTGCAACCAGAAGGGCAGCCAGAGCCCATGGCCGCAAGGGCCCCGGGTCCGGCCAGTGGGTGCTCTTGGAAACCACGTCTGATCCTGTGGCCCCTGCCCCACCTGCCTGCGTGCCCTCCCGTCCTCCCCGCCCCTCTCTCTGGCTCTCCAGACCCAGCTTACCCACCCTCCCCTCCAGAAATGCCCCATCCATGCCCACTAAGAGCAGTCTTGCCCTCCTCAGAGGCCCCGGGGGCTCCCATCTCCACCCCTGGTGCCACGCATCTTCAGAGCTTGGGACCTGCATTTCGGGCCCTAGCGGCTGGCTCCTCTAGGCCAGCATGGGGCGGGCACCTCAGCTCCTGGTTCCCCTGAGTCCTGCGTGGTAGGCTGATGGACATCCAAGCACCGGCCCTTCCAGCACACAGGTACTGGCCCTGTCTGTGGCTCTCCCACCGAGGGCTGGTGGGTACCCTCCCCACACCCAGGGCTCAGGCACCACCTGCAAGAAGCCTGCTGCAGGCAGAGCTAGGAGAGGCCCCCGTGAGGCCCAATGGCTCTTACGCCGTGCTGCAGGATGGCGGGCTCGGCCCTCGGCCCAGCCATGGACAGCCACTGGTGCCAAGCCCTCCTAGTGGCCCTGCTGTCCAGCCCAGATCAACTTCAACACATGCCTGTTGCTTGAATCTCCTTGGTTTGGGGTATTTCCTTAATGGCCTCAATTCATCCAGGCTACTACCCCAAACACCCTGAACCAAGCAGTTTACAAACCCCAGAAATGCCCGGCTCACAGTCCTGGAGAGGGAGGCCCTGGCAGATGCCGTGTCTGATGGGCCACTCTCTGGTCCAGAGATGGTGCCTTCTTGCCATACCCTCCCAGGGAAGGGGAGGGGGTCTCTCCTGGGGCTCTTTTATAAGGATATGGATCTCTTCAGTCAGAGAGGGCTTACTGAGGAGGTCACCAGGGTGCTGGTGTCCGAAGGAGGAGAAAGAGCAGACTTGAGGCAGCATGGGGAAAGGGTATTCCAACCAGAGGGACAGGCTGTGCAAAGGCCCTGAGGCCAAAGGAGCCTGCCCTTGTAAAGGGCCAATAGGAGAAGGTGTCAGGAGAGGGCAGGAGGGGCTCAGGGCTCCGTGACACAGGGCCTTCCAGGTCAGCATCAGTATCTCAAGGTGGTAGAAGACCCGCTGGGTGTCAGGCTGAGGCTGGGTGCCATCTGATTGACGGACCGAGACCTTCCAGGGAGGAGACACATGTAGGGGGCCTCGTCCTTCCAGGGCCAGCTAGTTGCTGGGCCAGCTCCCTTGCCTCATCTCATTGGGTCCAACAAGATTTTAAGGTCTCATAGATGAGGAAACAGAGGCTCTGAGATTAGCGGGATTCGCCCAAGTTCCCACAGACAGAAGAGGCCTGAGCAGTTCCACCAGATGCCAGGCTTCTGGAGGATGCTGTCACGTACGCTCTGTCACCTGTCCCAGCCTGGCGGGGAGCTGGGAAGCCTGCAGGGGTATGTCCAGGGGTGCACGGGTCCCTGCCCTGGGTGGGCCTCTCCCACTTCCTGCCAGCAATGCCACCTAGGTTTCCCCCCTCCTGTGCCCCGCTCAGGAAACGCCCCCCAACCTCGTCCACCTGGGTGTGAAGGTCCGCATCGCCTCTCCTCCCCAAGGAGTTCGGATTTTAAATAGGTAAGAAAATTCTCCAGCCAAAGAAAAATTCCCCCCAAATTTTCAAAATCGGCCAGTCTTATCGGGCAGTGGGGATGAGGGGCCCTCTCTGGTGCCCACTGCAGAGGTTGCATTAGAAGGCAGAGGACGCCCTGCCAAGCGTGTCCCAGGGACCCGAACAAAGTGCCAGCACCGTTCCAGCCAGGGCCACTGAGGACGCAGCAAGGGCTGCACGTGGGGCGCCCCTGGAATGCTGGGTCCTGGGCGGGCATGAAGCTCCCCACCCCAACAAGGTGTCTGTGCCATGCAGACTTAGCCCTCGTCCCAGAGGGCAGGAGGTCCCTCTGCCTGCTCAAGGACCACCTCGAGGCCACTTCCCGGGCTGCAAAGGCCACATCCCGCAGGGCTGTGCTCCCAGGGCTCCCCCCACCCCCACCTCTGCCTGGAGAAAGAGCCCTTGGCGGGGATCCATCTGTAAGCGGCTCGCGGTGTCTGCGCGCAGACGCGGGCTGTTTAGACAGCCTGTTTCGGTGGGTGGTCAGGCCGGGAGCCCCAGCAGCAGCGTTTACAGAAAGCCCTGGCACAGATGGACTGCCGGAGACCAACCGGGGCTCCGTGAGTCACGACATGTAACACATGAGGAGAGCCTTCCCGGAGGGAGGGGGCGCAGGAAGGCCGGCGCAGGGCTCCAGGGAGGCCGCAGGGCCACGCCGGGAGTCTGCCGTCCAGGGCATGCGCCCTGCCAGCGCCCACCCTCCCCGGGACACACGGCTTTTTAAAAAATTTCATAGATTTAAATAGTTTTTATGCATCAAATACAAGAAACAGACCGACATTTTCTCATCCCCTGTTATGTGGCAGGCTAATATTTGGCCATCTACGCTCCATTGAAGACCATTTCTGGGGAACGCAGCCCCTTCCAGGTTGGTGGCCACCCGGCCGCCCGCGCTGCCCCTGCCGCCCGCGCTTCACGGCGGGTCTGAGTGTGGAGGGGCCGGGGCTCCTCTGCCTGGGAACAAAGGCTGGTGAGCCGGGGGCTGGGCTCCGTCTGCAGCTCCGACGTGGCCCTCAAGGTGTGGACGGACGCCCTCCGTAACGGTGCGGAGCAGCTGTTAGGAGCCCCGCGCGCCACAGCGCACCCCATGCCACCACCAGGCGAGCCTGGGCAGGCTCCCCGGGCTTCAGACTGTAGGAGGGGTCGGAAACCCCACCTTTCCTCCGAGGGGCCACGTCCCTCCCAGGGTGAGGACGCTTGTCTTTGGTCGTCCTTGCCACCGCCTAGCCATGGTGCAGAAAGAGTGCTCCAAGCCCCGGCACCACCTGGCCAAACGCAGCTCAGCACCAGCAAACCTGCGTGTCACACACACTCCAAGGTGGGCCAACGTGTGCCTCAGGAGTCACGTCACGGTTGTTTAGATTTCTATTTCCCTAGCTATTTATTGGTGAAAATACGTCCCTTGTTGGCAGTGTATCAATTAGCATTCGTGGGGGGTGCAGGATCATTTGTTTTTTATTTGATTTTGTTTGGGTTTGGTTTGGTTTTTTGGTGTTGGCACCAGGGACTGAACCAGGGGTGCTTAACCACTGAGCCACCTCCCCAGTCCCAGTCCTATTTTTTATTTAGATACAGGCTCTCACTGAGTTGCTTAGGGCCTCAATGAGTTGCTTAGGGCCTCGCTAAGTTGCTGAGGCTGACTTTGAACTTGAATCCTCCTGCCTCAGCCTCCCCAGCCACTGGGATCATGGGTGTGGCCACTGCACCCAGCAACACTGGTTTCTATTTTCTGTGACTGGACGGCTCCTACCCTTGCACACTTCTCAGCTTGGTTGGGTCATTGCAATACTCACAGATCCCCCTGCTCTTGCGTATCAAATGCTACTCTAAGCACATTGCAGCCGCCATCTGATAGGATCCTCAGAACAATTTATAGATGAGCAAACGGGGAAGAAGGCTGGGGCCGGGAGGCTTGTGCCCAGTGGCTGACGCAGTGCCAGGCGGGGTGCAGTCCCTGAAGCTGGGCTGGGTGTTTTGTTAATGGTTTTTGCTGTTTGTTTCGTTTTTGGTAAGAGCAGGAGAATTTTGTGTGCTAGTTCCCATCTAGTCAGATGCCCAGACCGCTCGATGGTCGTGGCGTGCGCCCAGGGTTGCTCGAGAAGGCTGTCGGAGCCCAGGTCTCGGGGACGGTCTCCTCCTCTCTTACAGTCCTGACATCTTGCCTTTCACATGTGGATATGCATCCGATTCTGTTGCTACAGACTCTAATTATAATTATATTCTTATTTTATTTGGTGAGCATCTCTCATTACTTGGGGATCCATTAATCGGAGGTGGTTTGATAAGCACAGCTGTCTGATAGGCCAGCAGGGGCTGGGGGTCATGAGAAATGCCCAGACGGCCGTTAAAGGGGTCTGGTCATAAAAACATTGAGAACCCTTGGTTCGCCACCAAAGTTTATTGCCTTTGAGATTATTTGGAGAAGGTTACAGCTCTATGAAATTCTTAGTCGCCTTTCGGCCTATTTATAGACTAACCCTACCCCCCTGGGTGGTGCCCAGCCCGGCAGGACCCTGGCTTGAGGCTCCCGACGGGGCAGCCTGCAGCTTGGAGCTCCAGGCTCCACAGGAAAGCGGCCTCTGCCCGAGGTGTGCGCCACCTTCTCCACGTCTGAGTGCATGCACCCTGGCACTCGGGGAGGTCTGGTGCCTCTGCCAAGGCCCCCGGGGCAGAGCTAGTGTCCTGGTCCCCACAGGGAGGCTCTTTCCCTAAGCTATTGTTTCCCAAAGAGGGAGATGCCTGCTTCTGGTGGCCAGAGGGCTTTGAGTGGCACCTGGAGCCCACCTTCCTCCTTGGTCACTCCGCACAGACCTTAGTGAGCGGGAGACACCACACCCAGCACGCCCGTGGTGCTCCGCGTCATACTCCCCCGGAGGAGCTGCTGGAGACGGGTGGCCACCTGCACAGGCGTGGCGCCCACCTTCCTCCATCTGGGCCAGAGCCCATCCTTGCCCTGCCCGCTATGAGAGCCCGGGCTGAATGCCCTCCCCGTCTCGGCCGTCCTGTGTAAAACGGCTGCTGTGGAGTTGAAACACCAACCCACCTAAAATGCCAAGGACAGCGCCATATGAGGAAGCGTCTGAGTGCTGGGTGTTAAGTCTTTTTTAAAAGTCATTCAATTTTTTAAAAAGACATTAAGTGTTTTAAAAAGTAATTAAATTTGACATCTAAAATAACCTCTATGTGAGGAAAAGGCCCCGTTCTGTGGGGTGAGTGTGTCTGCAGAGTGCGGGTCTCTGCCCAGCTGCACTTAGAGTCACTGCGGCAGTTTCCACCGTGCCCAGTGCCACGCCCCTAAATGGCCCATGGTGCAGAATCCCTGGGACACAGCCTGGGAGTCAGGATACTGCAAAGTCCCCACTGGTCACAATGGGCAGCAAGACCGAGAACCACTGGTCTGAGCGTCCGCCTCCTCTGGGCCAGAAGGAACCCTGTGGGCCCTCCAGGTGCCCGGGAAGACCAGCTCCAGCCTGCAGGAGGGGTCAGAAACCCACAGGGGCACCCTGCTGAGGAGGTGACACACCAAGTGAGGCCACCGGCAGCCCCAAGCCCGGGTGGGGGCTGGTGCTCTGGGCAGCAGCAGGGCCCTGGGAGACCAAGAGGAGGGTGGAGGCCGTCCAGCACGGGCTGCTTGGCTCCGTCGAAAGCTTACAAGGGCAGGGGTGGGGGGTCAGCAGCTGGCTGGGGCAGGGCAAGGGAGTCTGACTCAGTCTTTCCCTCCCTCTGATCTGCTGGACCCTGGTGGCAGAACAAGGCCACCATCAGTGTCTCTAGAAGAGCTTGGCTACCAGGGCCAGAGCAGGAGCAGAGGCCTGGGGAGTCCTGGGGCAGACAGGAGGACCGGGTCTGGGGGTGGACGGAGGAGACGTGGGGTCAGGAGAGCCGTCTGGAAACCACTGCAGCCACTGGAGTCAGGTGGGAGTGGCCAGGGGGACGCAGAAGAGAAAAGGGGACATGGTGCACGTACAGACGACCAGAGTCAGCAGAGCCTGGCACCTGGGTGCGTCCAGGGCTCCTTGCTCCTCGTGACTGGGGGAGGGGTGGGCTCAGGCCCTCGGGAGAATCTGCTGCCCTTGGCCGCAGCCTCGGGGAGGCAGCTCCTCCTCTGCACCTCTGTCAGGGGCCTGGGACGAGGTCACCCCTCCTGTCCACCCTGATTCAGAAGAGGAGGGATATGTGGGTCACGAGTTCCTGGCGGCCATGCCCGGAGGGGAAGGGAAGGCTGATGGGGGCTGGAGACCCCCCTCCCCGGGGCTCAGCCCAGGCACCTCCTCTCCAAGCCTCCAACTGTCACTTGGGACACTGAGAGAGCCCAGGGCCCAGCCCGGGGCACCACTGGGAGCCCAGGGAGCCAGGGAGGCACAGCTGGGAGCAAGGAGCCCGACCAGGCCCGCCAGGCCCCGTAGCGCCTCTCCAGGAGGGACCGAGGCTCTGGGGTTTCCTCAGCGTAGGGACCTTCCTGCCCCCACCTGTGCCCGTGAGCACAGCTCTGGGGTCCGAGCCACACGCTGGTGCTCAGCTCCCTCACCCTGGAGTCCCGTTTCCTACAGCTTGGTGGCCTCTCCCCCGAGTCACACACGTGTATGATAGGACCTGGCACCCTGCCACTTTCCCAGGGACAGACTTTAACTGCAGGGCCCTGCTGGCCCTGTGCCTAGAACAGGGCACCCTGGACGGGGAGCAGCCTGTGGAGGTGACCTGGGGCAGCTCCTCGGCCTCCCATTCACCTCAGGGTTCCTGTGTCTGCAGTGGGGAACAATGGCCTTACTCCAGAGGCTTGCTGGGAGCACTGCGTGGGTTAATACATTTAAAACAATGCCCGGGATACAGTAAGTGCTCAATAATTGTTGCTTGTTAGTCCTATTCAGCTGGGGAAAACTGTGGCCCACACATTGCTCTCTGTCCCTGAGTCCCTGAAATGAGCATCCCAGTCCAAAGCCCAGCCTAGCAGGAAATGTCACACCACTGGGGGGTCCTCGGGCCTCGGGCTTGGCTGACACTAGAATAGCTTAGTGAGTTCTCCGACTCCTGAGCCCCAGCCAGGGGGCTGCCCGCCAACTTGGCTCACTGGGTAGGACCAGGCGGCAGAGGCTGGTTAAGGTCTCAGGTGGCCTCCAGGTGCAGCCCCAGTGGGTGGGGCCTGTGCTATCGCAGAGCCACGGTCTTCAGGGGCCCCTGGGCCAGCTGATCAGCATGGTGAGGACCCTGCTGGACACGTGGATCCTTGGGTCAGCCCAGACACACTGGGCAGAAACTCCGCAGCGGGTCAGGCAGCCTGCTCACCAACCCTCCAGGTGATCTCGCGGTGCCAGAGTGAGAACATCAGACCTAGACGGGCCCGAGGAGCGGAGGACACAGCCCTGTTCATTCCAGGGTAAGATGCAAACTCACAGTGTGGCCACGAAACCCAGGTGACCCCAGGACCCAGGGTTCCTTCTACCTCCAAGGACGGTGGGACCCTGAGCGGTTCCTAGGGAGGGGCTCCGGCCAGGGCCAGCGTGGCTGATTCCCCCTCCTGCTCGGAGCCCTCTGAACCCCACCCCTCCCCACTCCCACCGGCCCACTGCCCCGACGCGACCCCCAACACCCACTGCCCAAGCCCCCGCCCTGTAAGCAGCGCACCAGGAAGTGGAGCGTATCGACAGCCATTTTTCTCCGGATGATAAAGGCGTCCTCTGCGCTGGAGGAGACTCCACAGCTAATTAGATCCAGATGTGGCCTAATTAGTCAGCCGGCAGGAGGGACGGCCAGCCTGGCCGGCACCTGAGCCCTCCCTAGCTGGTCCCCTGCTAACAGTCCAGGAGGGGTGCAGGAGGACAGCAGGGGCACGGGTGGTGTCCAGAGGGCCCCTCTGCCCACAGACTGTGTGGTAACCGCTGTGTGGAGGCCACCAAAGGGACAGGGACATGTGCTAAGAGTGAAAGGCTCAGCCCGAGGCAGGTGGTGCGCGGAGCAACCACAGGCTGCGGCTGTGGAGGGCCGCGGGTCCCGTCCACGCCATGCAGGAGCCCGGCAGGCAGAGAGGGTCTTCCCTGGACTCACACCTGGGGCCTGGTTTGAGCCTGGCTGGGATCCAGGGAACGAGACCGGTTTTCTCTGCTCCTTGGAACCTTCAGGTCAGTTGTTGTCAAACTCTGGCACCATGAGGAC
The DNA here is from genome assembly GCF_047511675.1 of Marmota flaviventris. Lineage (NCBI taxonomy): Eukaryota > Metazoa > Chordata > Mammalia > Rodentia > Sciuridae > Marmota > Marmota flaviventris. The sequence continues at coordinate 60,723,614 of NC_092515.1, read as the reverse complement.
CCCTGGAGGGCCATGCCTGGGGGTGAAGGGGCCGCCCTGCTGCACTGATGGTCAGGGAAGAGACGGGACTTGACCTCCTCGCCACAGGTCCCCAGGGGCAGGACCTAGGACGCCCACACCGGCCCACCTCATCCACAGAGCTCTTCCAGGAGTGGCCAGGTCACATCGTGGTGGGTCGTCCCCCACACACCCCGCTAAAGTCCTGCCAGGGTAGAACAGCCTGGCCAGGCCGGGCTGGAGGTCAGACTTCCCTGAAGTGGGAAGTGGGACCTGTGGCCACAGCGGGAGGGTACTGGCTGCATAGGTCAGTGTCCACTTTTTCTGACCAGCTCCCTTGCAGCTCTGAGAAGGGCCCGTCCCCACTCTGCACCCCGTGGTTCTGGCAGGCACCACCTGGCCCACACAACACCACTCCTTGGCAGAGATTGGCCAAGAATGGGAAGGAGGCCGGCCAGTTCAGGACTGACCCCAAGCCACGGGGACCAGCCGGAGCCTTTCCTGGGTCTTCTAGAAACAAAGGCAAAGCTGTGTTCCTCCACCAGAGACGACCCTGGTATGTAGACGGGGAATCAGTCAGTGGTCTCTTATCCGGCCACAGAGAGGGTGGCCCCAGCCAAGACCCTGAGTGTGGAGAGCCAGGGTGACGGTCACCGTGGGGTGGCCTCCTGCAGCTCAGTCCCACTTGCTCTCGGGCTGCTTCCCTGCCTGTCCCCAGCCTCCTTGGGTTCGGCCATTCGGCGTGGGAGGTTCCGGCATCCTGCCATCGCACTCCTGACGAGCACAGGGGGCGGCCCAGGCCACTGACGGGTGCAGCAGAAACCAGGGCAGAGGGACGGACACCATGACGGAGGAAGGGCAGCAGAGCCGCGAGCAGAGGCTGAGCCGGGGAGGCGTCACCCCACCCCAGGCCCCCCACGGCTCCCGGCGCTGCGGGGCCCAGTCCAGGGCCACCAGAGCTGGCCTGCCCTGGAGCGGGCAGCAGAAGCCCACCACAGGGCTTGAAAGTCCTACAACCCATTGCCCTTCCTGGTGGGGGTCAGGAATGCCTGGAGCGCCTGGGGCGGGGGACAGGTGTCCTCGGGGCCCTCGGAGCACCCTGCCAAGGCCGGGGAGACCACAGGCTGGCAGCAGCAGGCAGGCCAGGGCGCGGGAAGTCCGGGAGGACTGGGGCCTGGAGAGAGCGCCGGGCACGCGGCGGGAGAGCTGGAGGCAGAACCCCAGGCTCTGTCACGGGCTGGCCGTGGAGGCGAGGAAGAAGGAAGCCCAACGAGGCCTTCACTGAGCCACAGGCCGGGGCCTGGTCACTCGCTGTCTCTCTGAGCTCCGGCTGTGAGCAAGACGGTGGCCCCTGCTTGGCTGGGCTGCGGGGTCCACAGGAGGGAATGTTTAAAATAAATCGGGGCGTTAAAATGCGAGCACGATGTAACAAGCCCTGGAGAGGGAAAGGAGGCACATCCGTCAGTGTGCGCAGGGTGGACGGGCCTTCCTGGCCCCCGCCTCGGCCCCAGGCCTAGAGAGACCCAGCCACGCAGCCCCTCGCGCTCCACAAATACTGGGTGAAAAGGAGGAGTGGGGCGGCAGCTCCCGGGCTCTTGGCGTGCGGCAGGTGTTGAGCCAAGTGCTCTTCTGTGTCACCACGGGACCCTCCGCAGCCCTAAGGGAAGCACTGGGCACACGTCCCAGAGAGGCTGCCGTGGGCGCAGGAAAGAGCAGAGCTGGGGTTCCGACCCAGGCCATCTGGCCTTGGAGACCCTGCCTTAATAGTCCTGTAGCTCAGCTCCGGGCCACTCTCAGCCAGCCTGGGGGCCAGCCAAGTGTCCACTGCCCCCACCCTCCACGGTCCCACCAGAGGGGCAGCTCTTATTGAGCTCCGGCTGTGTGCCAGGCGCAGCGCTGCATTCCCGAGCCCACCCCAAGCCGTGCTCAGGCTGGGGGCCGTCCCAGCCTGGAGGAGCGACTGACGCGGAGGCTGAGCCCCAGTGCACAGAGGTGCATCCGCTGGTCACTGAAGCCGTCCTGGAATGGCTGTCCTTGCACATGGGAGCCAGAGCCGGACCTGGCTCTCAGAGGATCTGCTCACGTGTGCTGCCGTGACAGGGCTGACCAGGAGGAGGATTGTGAAATGGCCCGGCTCATCGGCAAAGCCTCTGTCTGTTAGGGAACTTCCAGCACCCATAACAAGCTCTCACGCCATCCTCGGAGGCCAGGGCGCCCACGCAGGCCTCTGAGCACAGATGTCTTCCTCCCCACTGCGTGGCTGAGGAACCCCGTCCTGCCTGTGCTGGTGGCATGGCTGTCAATGAGCGCTGACCCCCAGATCCCTGTCAATGAAATACAGCGCCCCCCCCCCCACCAGGGAGCTGAAGGGCAGACCCAGGACCGGCTCTGCTCTTCAGGGATCTGCAGGGGCCGCCCCAGACTCCACAGGAGACAGCCTCACCTGACCTCCACCCCCCACTTAAAACTGAACACATCTTGACTGCGACATGGGGGGTCACATAGGGACACACGTAGGGACACGTGCAGGTCAAAATCCCAGAGCTTTCCTCCAGGAAGGTCCCCCCCATCCTCCCCCGGGTGTCAGGGCCTCCCCACCCCTGCCCTCCCTACCCCTCTTCTGCACACTGAGACCTGGATGGTGGGCAGCTCCCCACCGCCTGAGAGCCCCCAGAGGACCGGGTAGGGGGTGGGGGAGCAGAGCCGCTGCTCCTGGGCCGTGGAGGGGCCTCCGCATCAGGCTCTGCTCCCCACTGCTAAGGGGGCAGGAGGCAGCGGAGTAGCTGCCGGGCACGGTGCCCCGGAGGACACTTGGCTGCCCTGGGGAGTCCTGCACAGAGCTCACCCACTGCCTGCACACACAGTGGCCCAGAGCAGGGGACTCGTCCTGGGCCCCACGGGCCGGGTCTGCAGGACTCTGTGTGGGCTTCAGTCCCCTGAGGCCTCCATGGAGCCCCCAGCCGCATGGCCTTTCCAAGGGAGCAGAGGAGAGAGAAGCCGAGGGCCTGGCCGCGGTGGCAGGGGACGGGGTGGGCCCTCTGCTGGTGTGCAGCAGTTAACCTGTGTTCTGTCCTGAAACCGTCCCCTCTTCTGATGGGACAAAAGTAAAATTTCTCTTAAAAGAAAGAAGAAGTTAAAAACAGACACAGCCAGGACTTCCCAGCGGGCAGGAGGGAAAGGTGACTTTCCTGGGGGGACGACACTGTGTTCTTGTCCTGGGAATTTCCACCATTGGATTTTATCTACAGGGACAGCGAACCTAAGGAAAGTAGATCGCCAGAGCCCAGGCCCACCTGGGAGATGAACAGACAAGCCCCCGACTAAGTGATAGCTTTTCCAGTGATCGGGCCTCCGGTGCCAAGGCCTCGGTGCCAACTGGATGGGGTGACCTAGGTGGAGGTCTCTGACTCAGGGGAGATTCAAAGCCCTCCACACCTGAGCCCACGCAGGCATCACTAATCGATTGCCAGTCTCCTCCCACAGCCCAATCTGTCCAATGAGCTGGCAAGTGGGAGGAGACCCACGCGTCTCCCTTAAGCCTCAGGAGACCCCAGACCCGAAGAGCAAGTGCCCAGCTGGGACAAGGAGCACAGGGCCAGAGGCAGTGGACATTCCTATCGGGGCAGAAATCACTCGGAGGAACAGTGCACGTTGCCAGGCCCACCACCCCAGAAATTTGCTGGTGGCTGGGAGCTGAGAATCTGTGTGGCTGCTGCGTCCCCAGGGGAGGTGGCAGCTGCCTCCTGGAACCCTCTCTGAGAACCAGTGTGGACTGAGAACTGGTCACCAGCAACGAGGTTGACGGGAGGCCCGTGAGTCTGCATCAGCTGTGAGTTCAAATCACCAGGGAGTCAGCAAAGTAACCTGATCGGATGGAGCTGGCTTTGATGGACAGTCGTGGGTGTTTGTTCAATCTCCCCCAAGTATTCAAGTTGGTTTCCTCCAGAGCTGAGACCGCTGCCCAGGCCCTCCACAGTATTAGATTCCTATCTCCTTCTCCTCGTGCTTCTTAAAATATTATTGGTATAGATTAGTTATAATTATTCACAGCTATAATGCTAGCTTATAAGGTGGAGCTTGGCGAAGGGATTAATAACCACGTGGGAGCCCAATCGGATCTGATAGGAAACGGGATCTAAGGGCTGCCAAAGTCACAGCCACCAAATCCAAAGGACTATTCTGCTCAGTTAATCTGGATTCTGCTGTTTGGACCAGAACCAATGTGGATACTTCAGCCATGTTGGACCCCAGAGATATGGTGAAGGAGGCACAGAGCGGGAGAGAGAGGCCGGGGTGGGGGAGAGAGGGAGGCAGCAGGGCCCCCCGTGCTGTGGGCTGAGGGGCACAGGGCAAAGGCAGTGGACATTCCCAATGGGGCAGAAATCGCTTGGAGGAACAGTGCACGTTGCCAGGCCCACCCACCCACAGGCCCCGCTGCCCCCTGCCCGCTGCCTGTGTCCACAATTTCATCCATTCCCCCTGATAGAGCAAGGGCCCCTCAGGCCTCTCTCCCTCGGCAAGGCTGCCTTCTCTTCCTGGGTCCAGCCCTTCGAGGACCTCAGCCACCACTCTCCTGTGTCCTCTTCCCTCGGCTCAGCCGTGGGTTTAGCTCTCGGGACCTCGCAGGTGGGCATCGCAGCTCCAGAGGTGGGCGTGGCAAAGCGGGAGTTGAGCCCCTTTCATTCCGAAGCCCGAGTTCTTCCCGTAAAACCAACTCCAAGAAGGCCCCCTCTGCAGAGCCAGTGTCCCCGAGCACGAGCCCTCGGTCGAGGGTGCAGCCTGCACAGGGTCTGCAGCCGGGAAGTCACCATGCTGCCGTGGCCAGCCCCTAGGGAAATGGCCAGGCGGGGACCTCGGGCGCCGGGGTGAGGACCTTTCATGTAGGATGAGGACCCTGGGCGCAGGGATGGGGACCTTGGGCACAGGGATGGGATGTCCTGCCAGCAGCAGGAGCCCAGGAAAGCCACAGCCAGGAATCCCATGAGGACCAGGCTGGGCTCTCAGGGTTATGCTGACCCCGGGGATCCAGGGAGCTGGGCTGCAGGAGAGATGCTCTGCCTCCTCCTCCTCTCCCTCCTCCTCCCCCTCCTCCTCCTCCTCCCCCTCCTCCCCTCCCCCTCCTCCCCCTCCTCCCCCTCCTCTCCTTCCTCCTCTCCTTCCTCCTCTCCCTCCTCTCCTCCTCTCCCTCCTCCTCTCCTTCCTCCTCCCCCTCCTCCCCCTCCTGCTCTCCCTCCTCCTCCTCGTCCCCCTCCTACTCCTCATCCCCCTCCTATTCCTCCTCTCCCTCCTCCCCCTCCACCTCATCCCCCTCCTCTCCCTCCTCCTCCTCCTCCTCCCCCTCCTCCTCCTCCTCCTCCTCCTCCTCCCCTCCTACTCCTACTCTCCCTCCTCCCCCTCCTCCCCCTCGTCTCCCTCCTCCTCCTCCCCCTCGTCTCCCTCCTCCTCCTCCTCCCCCTCCTACTCCTCCCCCTCCTACTCCTCCTCTCCCTCCTCCCCTCCTCCCCCTCCTCTCTCCTCCTCCTCCCCCTCCTCTCCCTCCTCCTCCCCTCCTCCTCCCCCTCCTCTCCCTCCTCCTCCTCCCCCTCCTCCCCCTCCTCCTCCCCCTCCTCTCCCTCCTCCTCCTCCCCTCCTCCTCCCCTTCCTCCCCCTCCTCCCCTTCCTCCCCCTCCTCCCCCTCCTCCTCCTCCCCCTCCTCTCCCTCCTCCTCCTCCTCCTCCACCTCCCCCTCCTACTCTTCCTCTCCCTCCTCCTCCTCCTCCTCCCCCTCCTACTCCTCCTCTCCCTCCTCCTCCTCCTCTCCCTCCTCCTCCTCCCCTCCTCCTCCCCTTCCTCCCCCTCCTCCCCTTCCTCCCCTCCTCCCCTTCCTCCCCCTCCTCCCCCTCCTCCTCCTCCCCCTCCTCTCCCTCCTCCTCCTCCTCCTCCACCTCCCCCTCCTACTCCTCCTCTCCCTCCTCCTCCTCCCCCTCCTCCCCCTCCTCCTCCCCCTCCTCCCCCCTCCTCCTCCCCCACCCCGTGAGTCACCTGTACTTGGGACTATGATGGGAATGAAGTCCAAGAGGGCAACAGGACAGTCGGAAGCCTGCAGGGACAAGCCCCAGCGGAAGGAGGGGATGGGGCCCTGGTCCAGCCCCAGGCCACCTGTGCTTGCAGGGCCACTTTTTAAGATGCCAAGCATGGCACCGGCTTCGACAGGGCAGGCCCCTCCTCCAGGCCCCCCTGCAGGCCCGGGAGAGCCACTCCCCCCAATCAGGGACTCTGGGGCTGAGACGTCTTTCTCTAAATAAGTAAATTAGCCCTAATACCCTTATTTGCTGTCAGCCTTATAAACCTAACACAAACCAGATGCGCCCCACTTCCCGGACCCCCACCCGGCCCGGCCCGGCCTCCTCAGGGCTGCCTCTGACTGTCTTCCTCAGACCCGAGCTCTGCGCCCCGTGGCTGGTGAGCAGCCCTCGGAGAGCACACACAGGGGGTCTGTGCCCTCACAGGAGGCCGCGGGGTCCTCCCAGGCCTCCTGGAGCAGGGATGGGGACACCTGTGGCGCCCTTTTCTGTTCTGCTGCTCACAGTTATTTGTGATTAAAAAGCATTTATGATTTTTCATCCCCATTGTCAAAAGTAATGTTTTCATCTCTGAAATGTTGGAAAAGACAGAGACACACGGGAGGAAAGTCAATCACCGGAGACCCCTCCCTAGAGGTGGCCGAGACCAAGAGCCAGCTGCCCGACGTGGCTATGCCATGGGGCCAGCAGTGTCCCCTAGGCCCAGGAGGAGACCATCCAGGTTCGTGGTCAGTCCCCAGCGCAGGTTCTCAGCTGTGCTGTTGTAGTGAGAGCAGGGCCACAGACAGCCATGGACAGCAGCATGGCCGGGCACCAACAAAACTATCCACAAGCAGACAGGCCGAGGCTGGCCTCGGGTCCACCCAGCACTGTGCCTGGAAACCAACCAGAGCCACCCGTCGCCAACAAGGCTCTTCCAGTCCCATGAAAACAGCAAAACAAAAGGAAAAGCAGTTTTCCCCCCTCAAGATATTTTATTTAACCCAATAGATACAAAGTATCATTGCAGCCTGAAACGCAATAGAGAGTCACAGGTGAGAGGCTGCATGCGCCTTTGTACCCGTCTTGGAAGTCAAGACCTCCCTGTGCCCGACAGCATCTCCCAGCTCAGACCTGTGACATTTCAGACACCTGCGCCACATGTGGCCGCTGTGCTGGGCAGGGTGGCCCATGCCAGCCCCGCCACCCGAGGCTGATAGGAAGCAGCCTCAGCTCACTTGGTGACCACAGGCTGTCACCAGCTGTCTCTGTGCTCTGCCAAGTGCAGGTCACAATGCACACCTCATAACCCTGACTGGGTCCAGCAAACAACAGACACTTAATAAGTGTGAGCACTCAGGCTGGGCTGGCCCATGGCAAAGCCACAGAAAGGCGAGTCTCTGGTCCACGCCACCAACCACCACCCACGCTGCAGGGGCCTTCAAAATCCATGGGGCAGCCCAAGTGAACCTGAGGCCCAGAGAGGTTCAGTGACTGACCTAAAGCCACTCAGCCAGGAAGACCTCACAATGGATATAGGGAGCACTTAAAACTGTCATTTTCTATTCATCAAAAATTCAGTGAGGGGCTGAGGCTGTGGCTCAGTGGTGAGGTGCTTGCCTTGCATGCATGAGGCCCTGGGTTCAATCCTCAGCACCACGTGTAAATAAGTAAAGACACTCTGTGTTCACCTACAATTAAATAATATTTTTTTAAAAACTCAAGGAATTGCATTCAACAAAGTCATTCGCCACATTAATAGGTGAAGAAAGGAGGGTCGCGTGATCACATCAGGCCTGCAGAAAGCCTTTGACCAAGCGCGTCACCACTGGTGACCGGCTGCCTGGGCCCCTCAGGGTGACCCCATTTGGAGGAGGGTCTTTGCAGGTGTGGCTAAGTAAAGGGTCTTCAGATGAGGTTGTCCTGGGCTCGAGTGGGCAGGGCCAGCCCTGGCACCCTCACGGGGAGGAGGAGAGAGCGCGTGAGGGGAGGCGGGGGCTGGAGGGATGGCCACCACCAGGACCCCGGAGCCCAGATCCGGCCAGGCAGGAGGGTCTGCCAGCAGAGCCCTCAGGGGCAGCACACCCTGCCACCGCGACCCTGAATTGTGGCCTCCTGACCCAGGGTCCCTGTCTGCGGTGGTGGCGCATCTGCCACGTCCCCACAGCAGACACTCGCAGCCCAGTTCCCGGCCTTGCTCTGTGACAGTGGGCCTCGCACAGCTGCTGGGGCTGCACTCCTGACTGGGGACATGGGCATCATCAGCACTGGCAGTCACACCTGGTGTTAGGAGGCCACCGGACCCAACTCCAGAGACCCCTGGGGCCTGCAGGAGGGAGTCTGTGCCCATGCGGGGACACGTCCAGCGAGGCTGGGGATGGTGAGGCACGGCCACCCCATGTGCTCACGTGCCCCCTGTGGGAACAGGAGGATGAGCAGGGGGCCGCCTCCCAGGAACCACAGGAGGCCGAGGTCCCCCAGCAGAGGTGGGAGGAGGGGGCTCCCCTGGGGGGATTCAGGTGGGTCCAGAATTCATGGTCAAAAGAAGCCCCAACCCTGGAAACCACTGTGGCATGACCCTATTGTCCACCTTTTCTAAGTCTCTCGCAGGCCACGGCGGCCACCCCACCCTGCTGCCCTCTGTTTTCACAGCCCCATCGGCCCGAGCCAGTGGCGCAGTCGCTCTCCCGCTTTGCTCCTGTCCGTCAGCGCTGGGGCCCCACAGAGCAGAGGGTTCTGGGTGGCCGGGCCTTGCCTTTTCCACCGCTGTGTCTAGTGGCTTGAGGCCCAGCACACAGCAGGCGCTTCATAAATGTTTCTTTAATGAATGATTAGAATAGCCTACACCTTTTTTGTAACGCAAAATAAAGGCAGCCTTTGCTGAGATCAGATAGCTGCCTTCCAGATCCCCTGGTTCTGTTGTTCCAGAATGTTCTTGGAGGAACCTTCGGACTTCTCTAGAGCCCCTGAGTTTCAGCCACTCAGGCTGGCTCGTGGCCCCCAAACCCATCCCTTCCACCCCACCCGACCCATCACACCCGTGGACCCAGGCTGAGGGGTTCAACCCCGCGCCCCACTCTGCACCCAAAGTCAGGGGTGCAGACACCAAGGCCCCCTTTCACAGACTCTGCTCCCCTACAAGACCCCGCCTGTCCCAAACAAGGAGTCCACCTCGTTTTCCTCCAGAAGGTCTCAGCCTGGGCCTGCCTCCCAAGCACCACAGCAACTTAATCCATCCCACATGGGGCCCTGGCGTTCACTGACCTTTGCCCTTTAACCCCAAGGCCTGGCTGCCCTGGTGGGAGAACTGCCGTCTGTCCCTGATAACCTGCCCAACACGATTCATCTGGACGCGCAGGCTGCAGGGATGGGCCGGCCGGACGCTGCCTGGGGGTCAAGTTAGCAGGGCAGGATGACGGCCCCAGCCCCGCCTCCCAGGGGACAAAGAACCCCCATGTGGCCTCGGCCCCTCACAACCCAAGAGGCCTGGGAGGGTGACAGGACACGCAGGCAGAGCAGGGCTCACCTGCAGACCCCGTCCAGGGCACTCTCCGGAGGACGCGGGACACCGTGGAAACTCACTGGGGAGAAATGACCCTGATGTCCGCCTTGTTCTTTCTTCTTCCAAATACAAGTTGCAGGAAGGGTCCTCAGGGACCTAAAGGAGAGTCCCCTGGAGGTAGGCCATGGCCCGTGGTCCCCAGAACCTAGAAACCAGCCCAAAGCTCTGGGCCACCTGCAGGGGAACGTGTGTGAAGGGGCTGCAAGGGGACCTGAGCAGGGACGGGGGCTGCACGGGCCGCGTCCTCCCCGAGAGGCGGCAGAGCCACCCAGGGCCACCACTTCCCTCCTGAACACCTTGGCGCTCTTCATGCTCTGTCCTGGCCTGGGGTCAGGGAGGGCTGCGGTGGGGACTTGGGGTGGCTCCAGCGCAGGGGCAGCAGGTACTGTTTCCCCGGGGCACGTCCTGCCCTCCCTGGGGCCATGGATTCTCCCTGCAGGAGGCCTGAGTCCCACCTCCAAGCCCAGCTGGCACAAGGCCCTGGGGACAAGTGTCCCTTCCTGGCTGCAGGAACAGGGCTCCCGCCGCATGCTGCCTTCGACGTCCCCACCCGGGCCCTGGTTTCCTCGCCTGCGATCAGGGGTCACCCTGACACCTGTGGACAGAGTGGGCCTCATCATGGGCTCCCTTCCGGTGGCCGAGAAGACCGAACCAGCCAGTGTAGAGAGCAGGAAGGACAGGCCTGGGCAGAAGGCAGCATGGCCACTGGACCTGTGGGCTGGGGTGTCCCTGCCTGGCCCAGAGTTGGGCTCCCAGGCCCCTGAGCTGTCCAGGGGCGACAGGAACGCGTGTAAAGGGGCTACAGACAAGTGGCCCCACTGTCCGTGATTGCTACTACCAACCCCCACTGATGTAATAAGGTCCACCTCTGTAAGGCAGGTGGGGTCACCCACAGGGCAGCCGGGAGGTCTGCTGCCAGAGGCCCCCAGCCCTGCCCCCCACCTAAGAGATAAAGCTCAACAGAGACCATCTGGGGGGACGGTCAGCCCGAATCCTCCTCGGACATTGATGTGTCCTCAGCCTCAGCAGATCCCCGGCTGCTGATAACCCAGAGACCCGGGGGTCTGGGAGGGGCTGGGAGACCCCACAGGGGCCTTGAGGGAGCCTCCAGCCCTGTCCCCAGGCCCACTTCCCCAGGGCCCCTCTCCAGGCGCCAAGATCCCTCGGGGATTTATTTGAATGAGTGGCCAGAGCGACGCTGGGCCCCTTGGCTGCTGGGCACGCTGTCAATCCCCCACCCGCCCACTCCTCCCATCTGTCACAGGAGTCGGCCCTGCGAGTCCCCTGTCTCTAAGACTGGCTGACCTGTGGCCCAGCACCCCACTCCTGGCCATTTGTCCTCAGGAGTCTCTGCCGTGAGCAAGGCTGGCCGTGCCCAGGCACCCTCTGAACACATGGAGGAAGCCAAGGGACCGGGCTGGGCAGGAGTCTGGAACCGTGCCGCCCGAGGGTCAGCTAATAAAACAGATGGCCAGGTCTGGCCTCAAGTCGCGGCTCCTCCAAGGTCACGGCAGAGTTGAGCAAAGGACGCGGGAACCACCTCCCACCCCACAGGGGTGAGCGCTGAGCCATGTTCTGAACAAAGGACCCTGCCAAGGGCACCAGCACTGTCCCTCGGGTCCTGACCAGATGACCCCAAGAAGCGAGGCCCAGAGGAGCTCAGGGCCCTGTGAGGCCCGCGTGAGGGGTGGCCACTGCAGGGTGAGACACGGACCCACCCCTGGCAGGTGTGTCCCCGCGCCAGGCCGTTTCTCCTCCACCGTCACCCACTGGGGCCATGCTGACACCCCGCCAGCCCCGGGTGACAGAGGGCAGAGGAAGCCTCTCCCCTCCCGCCTGCCGGTCCCCAAGCTGGGCTCCTGGGTGAGGACTCGGGTCTGCCCACGGCTCAGGCGCAGCCCGGGCACGTGCCTGTCACACGAGAGCGCGCTGGGCCTCAAGTCACCCTGGCTGTTTGTCTTGTTTTGCTTTTTTGAGACCAGGGGCTCCTGGGCCCCCTCCACCTCAGCCTCTGAGGAGCCAGGCCACAGGTGGGCCCCCACACCCCACGAGCCCGCCACATTCTAAAGCCGGGCACCCGGCAAGCCAGCCCCCAGGAACACCCCAGAGTCATGTCTGACGCCTGGAGAGACTTTGTCGGGGTCCTGCTCAGGGCCAAAGGGGCCAGCAGACACTGACCTCAGGCCCCACTGCTAGGTCCTGAGAGAAGCTGCCGATGGCCGTGATTCCTCCCCAAGTCCTCAAAGCCCAGGACAGAGCAGCGAGGCCGAGAGGCCTGGGCCAGACTCTCCGTCAGGCCGGGGACTTCCTGTGAGCCAGCTTTAGGGGCTGGAGCCGTGCAGAGGACAGGGGTGTCACGTGGCCTGGAGGAAAAACATCAGCTCCAGGTCCCGGCCCCAGAGATGCCCATTTGTCCTGATCAGTCCCAGGACACATGAAAGCACGTCCACCCCACCCTTCACCCCCAGCCGTCTCTGGGGAAATGACAAACGCCGGATAGAGCCAATGGGACCCCGGAGGCCGGATGCCCACCGTCCAGCACTGTTTATGTCTGAGCCCGTCTTGGAAGAAAAATGTGAGAAGGCCTTTGCAGAACATGGTGGCCAAGCGAGGTCCCCCGTGCCAGCACCGCCAAATACAATGGGGACAGAGGGCGGACACGGGCGGAAGGATAGGGCTGGGCACGGCCCTGTCGGGAGCCAAGAGGGACAGGTTCAGCCCTTCCCTCCACTGCAGAAAGCACCTAGGCTCAGGGGCCCACCTGGCACTCTGTCCACTTGTGCCGGCTCCTGGCCCACCGGTCCTGGGAGCCACACCAGGCTCGCTGCTTGGCACTAAAACCCAGGACTTGAGGCGTCGAACCTCAACACAGACACACAGGGGTTCCTTGTATTGTCCTTGAGGCCCTGGCCAGAAGTGGACCCGGCCTATCTGTTCCCGCCAGGCTGGTCCTCTCCACGGAAGGACGGGTTTCCACAGAAAGGGAAGAGGGTCACATCTTAATAGGAGCCAGACGTCTTGAGATGTCCCCCCAGAAAGAGAGTGGCCAGTTAGTCAACGTCAGAGGACCCAGGGGCCAGTCGGCTGGCACAGCCTCGATGCCTCCTGAGCCCCGTGGGAGGCCCAGGGCTGCAGAAGACCTGCTGGCCCCCAGACCTGGTGCAGGGCTGCCCCCCACTGCACTGTGACCGCAGGCCCGCGTTTGCTCAGAGCTCGTACTTGACCTCCTGAGGCTGCGTGACAAAGCCCAGGCTGGGCCTGCGACCCGCACAGCACCCCCGTCCTGCGTCGGTCTAGGCTCCGCCCACCAGCCCACTGCGGGGCACCTGCTGGCCAATTGAAAGAGAGGCTGCGGTCACCCCTGGGGCACACGGTGATGACATCACCACATGAACGCGTCCCCACAAGAGAAACACAACGGAATTTTAAGAAATTATTCACCTTTGAACCGGGATTCTGGCCCTCAGAGAGGTTGGACTCGAGTCCCTCAGTTCAGAGGCAGGGACAAGGCTGCCACCACCCTGGGCTGTGGGGCCAAGATAGGCCAGCCTGGTCCCCAGGCAAGCGGCGGTGCAGCAGCCTCCTCTCCCACCAGGGACTGAAGCACCGAGGCCACAGCTGGAGGCGCCCTGGCCGTCGGTGGCACAGCTGGGACCACAGCCCGTGTGTCTGGGCACCCTGGACAGCCCGCCTGGGCTGCAGACGACACTCGTGACCCTCAGGCTGACACAGAGGTGGACAGGAGGGCAGGCGGCCTCTCAGGAGGCGACGGCTCAGCAGGGGTGGGGAGCAGCAGAGGGGGCTGGTACCCTGCAGAGCGGGGGGCTGCCCAGGGCCGCCAGGCTCAGTCCCCCAGAAGCCATGGGAGAGCTGGCTTCTAAGGCGTCCACCCACCAAAGAGCCCACCAGCTTCCTGTTCCCGTGTCGGGGGGCCTCCAGGTCACTGCATGATGCCTTCTGCCCCTCCTGGGTGGGCTGGGCAGCCCTGTGGTCAGGCAGGTCTCAGGCAGGTGCCCTGTGAGGCGTGGGGTGTCCTGGGCTGGCCTGGGAGCCTTGGGCCCAGGGGAGGCGGACACGGCTTTGCCCAGGGGAGGCAGGTGTGGCTGCCTGAGACCATCACCAGCGGCCTGTGGGGCGGCTACCTGTCCCCTTCCTATCCCTGAGTGATACTTCCCTAAATTCTAAGTTACATCATCACAACAGAAAAGAGTGATGGCGGTCAGAGTGGGTTTCAGAAAAGCCACAGAGCTACCCCCGCATGTCCACGGCAGCCCAGCCCTGCCAACAGGTGGGCTGATGACCTCAGGGCCTGGACGGGGCTTCTGCCCACCCACCACCCAGCCCAACACCTGCAGACTGTCAGGCCACACATCACTGTGTCCATCAGCAGCTGGAGGCCAGCACCTGTCGTAGTAGGTGACCCAGTCCTGATAGGCCCTGTGGGTGGACGATCTCACTTCCTGGTGGTCGGGCTGCACTGACCCCCCCCCCCCCGTAGAGCCCACGGATTCATTCTATTGACCTCAAATTAACATTCACAAAGCCCCAGGAAGAGTGGGCGAGGGTGTGCCTGTGGCTGGTCACGGGGACACGGGTCTCCTCCCTGCCCTGCTCACCGCAGGAGGGCAGGGCACAGCTCTTGACCCAATGGCCAGCCAGCCAGCATCTGAGGGTCACTGGGCCGTGGCTTAGGGCAAAGGGTGACCTGGGGTAGACTGCTGGCTTTGGACACAGAAATCTACTGTCAAGCCCCGTGCTGTGTGACCTTAGGAGAGAGAGCCACCAACCCTCTGTGAGCATCGGTTCCTGGGGGGTAAAACGGTCATCGTCAGGGCTGGAAGGTTTGTCAGGAAAACGCAGAACCAGAGCTTCAGGCCCTTCGTTTCTCAGAGACCCCTCCCTGAGGGTATTTAAGTGCCTTCTCAGCAAATCCACTTAAAGAGGGAGGTCAGGCGCGGAGCAGTGGGGGAGACCACGGCAGAGCCAGACGGCAGCGCGGGCACCTGCGCCCTGCGGGTGCCCATCTCCTCCCCCCTGCAGAGGTTTTAAGCCTTGCAGAGCCGGACCGTCCAGCGTGTCCAGCGTCCTTTGCGGGGCTGAGCCTGGGCCCTCCCGGCCACCCTTGGTTTGGTCTCTCCTGCGCCGGCAGCGAGCAGTGTCCAACTCCATGACGTCAAACAACACAAACCCACGGTCCCGCAGCCCTGAGGTCACAGCCCTGGACTCAAGGTGCGGCGGTCTGCCCTCCCGGCAGCCCAAAGAGGCCCCCTGCCTTTGGACGCTGGGTGGCGCCCTCGTCCAGACCCGTGACATTGCGATGGGCCCAGATAATCCCAAATGACTTTCCTGCGCTAAAGCCCGTAGTCCGTCCCTCCTCAAGGGCCCTCGGCCACACATTGAGGTTCCAGGGAGCAGGAGCTGGCAGCCCCAAGCCCTGTCCCAGGCTGGTTGTGGGGTCCCAGGTCACCCCTAATGACACAGCTCCCTGAGCTCTGGGGGGCCTCAGGACCTCACGCTGCTGGGACCCCAAAGCCCCAAGAACCCCCGGCGGCCTGCGTTCCGGGCAGCTCTTTGTCCCCAGCTGCCGCCCGAACACCAGGGTTCCCTCTGGGCTCACCTGCCAGCCCGGCTGCCTGAAGGAGATAGGGCCAAGGAGACCACTGTGCGCAGCTCCTGTGTCCAGCGTAGGGACCCCCAACCCAGGCCCTGCTGAGGCCACCTGAGAGGGCAAGGCTCTGAGCACCTGGACCCCGTGGCCGGTGGCTGCTCTTCTCTTCCGGGCAGCCCTGTCCTTCCCTGAGCCTCCCCTGCCTCTGTGGCGCGGGCGGGAGGTGTGGTCCTCCTCCAGGGTGACCTTCAAATGCCCAGGACACAATACAGAGGACGGGCACGGACCTCCAAGCAGAGCCCAGACGTGACCAACCCCTGCCAACGGCGAGGAGCTGAGACACCCCGGGACAAATGGCCCTTGCTCCACCAGGTGCCAGCAATGTCACTTAGAGGGACAAGCCCCTCACCAGTGCCTTTGCCAAAGCCTGTGGGAGTGACCGCATGGAAAGCAGAAATGGCCATCAGACCCCCGGGGACGCAGCCCGGGGTTCAGCCGCAGAGCAGGCGCGTCTCGGCCTGGAAATGAGGCACCCACTGCAGTCGCACCCACGGGCTCAACAGGGCCCCTGCTTCCCAGGCAGCGCCGCGAGGGACGGCCTCCAGCCCCTGTCCTGGAAGGCCTGAGGCCAGGCGCAGGCCGAGGCCAGGCCCGGTCACTGCCAGCTCCCAACCTCTGGAGGAGACGGGGAGCATGATCTGGCCCCACAGGGACAATGCTCAGCTTCGTCCCAGCTAAAGCCAGAGCCACACCGTCCTCGCACTATGGGGCCTCGACAGCGAGGCCTGGCCTTGCCGTCCAGTGCGGATTCCAGGGCCCACGGCACCCGGGAAAGTGCATTGGGGACACGATCCTCGCGTGGACCCTCGCCCCTGTCCTATCCTCCCCAGTTCACATCCTGCCTTGGGCCAGCAAGATGGGTGCACATGGACAGAGGACCCCCTGCGCCTCTGGAATGGGGACAAAGCCCTCGCCCTGTCCCACGTGGTCTCGTGGAGCCCATCCACCAGAGAGGACTCGCCAGCGGCCCCTGAAGGAGGACCAGTGCTCAGGCCAGTCCTGCAGCCTCTGTCCAGGTGACGACGCAGCACCAAGTCCACAAAGCAAGGACAGTCGTCTGTGGAGGTCTCGGTGTGGGCAGAGGGCACGGGGCAGGGGGTGCTGCAGGCTGCAGCGGGTCTCCCTGGTCACGGCAGGGCAGCCGCGGAGGGCGCCCACCTGAGGGGCAGAGACTGTGGCGTGGGCAGCCCTGCGCTCACGCAGGAGGAGGATTTGCCGGCAAGGAGAGGCTGGGTCAGGGCCACCTCGGAGCTTGGGTGGCCGCTGCTCCGGGGGCATGCGTTTAAGCTGAGACCCCACAGGCCCCACAGGCTCGGGGCCCCTGCACAGCTTCACATAGGCCCCGTGGACGCCTCAAGGGAAACCCAGTGCTGTCACCCCCAGCCTGAGTGCATGCTGGTGGGACCTGCAGGGGACCTTCCCGGTGCCCAGACAACTTGTGACGGCCAGGGTTGGCGTCTCCGTGCCCAAGGGCTTCATGGAACACTGACTCGAACTCTGTTCCCTCAAAAGCCATACCAGCACCTCAGATGGTGGCCGTACTGGGAAAGGGGGCCTGGGCCCCTGTGGCTGACCCACGGCACAGACACCACGACCAGCCCGCGAGGGAGCCACCCTCCGCCAGGACACGAGCAGGGCTCCAGGGCTCCGTGGCCCCTGCTCTGGCACCTCTCCAGCTGGCTGTCAGTCCTCAGAGGCCTCCGGGGAGCAGAGTCCCCGTGGTCCTGTAGCCTGCGTCCCACCCACCAAGGGCAGGGGTGGCCTGTTAGCTGAGCGTCCAGGCTGGCGCAGGGCAGCCACAGGCTCAGGGGGCAAAGCTCACGGACCCCCCAGCCCCCGGGGTCTCCACGCCACTCATCTGCCCCCTGCACACAACCTTCCGGTGTGGCTGCCCTGGCCAGCGTCAGGCTGGCCCTTCAGCGACCCAGGTCCCGGCCCCTGCCAGCAGCAGGCATCCCAGTCTTCGGCACGCGGCCCAGGGGTGGGACACAGGTGGTGGGCGCAGTCCACCTCCTGAGCCCCTGGCCCAGAGGCCCACCCTGGCACCTGCTCCCCCACGGGGACGCCCGTCCTGGGAGCTGCCCTAGGACACAGGCCGGGCCTCTCCGCCAAGGGGAGCTCGGCTCTGGGAGCGCAGCTAGCCCGGGCCACATGCTCGGGGCGCCCTTGTGGGCGTGTCCCCTGAGGAATGGAAGGGGAGCACTTGGGACCTCACAGGCGCTGTGCAGGGCTGGGGATGGGCCTGGAGACGGAGCCACGCGATGAGGAAGCAGGGACGGATCACCACGGCCCCCGCCCGCCCCTCCCTACATGGGTCACCCTCTTGGGCCTCAGAGCAGTCCTGGAGCCGGCTGACCCAGCCCCGCCTTCCAGATGGAGGGGACATGGCCCAGGTCAGAGGCAACTTTGTGAGGGAGGAGCTAAGCCGCTGCCTGACCCCCCGGCCATTGCCTGGGCCACTCGAGCGGCTGGACCCTCATTGTTCAGCTAATTGCCGCGGTCCCGGCCTGCCGAGTGTCTGTGGGGCCACTGTGTAAACATTTCCTCTTTGGCAGAGCAGGAAATGAAGGGATGGGAGGTCAAGTGACTTCACGGGGCTCCTGCTGCCCTGCCCATCACCCTGGGGCCCTGCCTGCCCACGCCTGTGGCCCTTCCCCAGTCTCCCCGGTCAGGTCACAGCCATGGCCAAGCAGCCATGAGGCCCCATCACCTCCTGCGCCCTGTGCTGAATCCTGCCCCACTGCCTCCTGGCTGTGTGTCCTGGGGATATTTGCTCAGCCTCTCTGAGCACCCATTGAGTCGAGTTGTGAGGACCTGGAGAAGAAGGTCGGTGCCAAGGCAGCCCCAACACTCCTGAGCGCCGTCCTTTGGGGGAGCCGCAGCCTGAAGCAGAGTGGGTCAGGGAGCAGGAGGGAGCAAACCCGAGCAACGCCCACTTCAGGGCCAGCAAGGGCCAGCCTGGGCGCAGGGAGCAGCAGTGGCCAGGGTGGGCAGGGGGCTGGGAATGAGGGACAGGCTTCCTGTCACACTGAGAACCTGACCCCGCAGGAGTGGAGCAGGCCCCGGGCTGCAGCTGAACCGAGGCTCAGAGAACCAAGCAGAGGGGAACCGCCCTGCACGTCCGTCCAGGCCCACTCCTGACTCCAGTGGGACCATCGGCTCCACGCACATCTCTGAAGGACTGCTCCATCCTGGGACCTGACTGGCAGCTCTCCCCCCAAAATCGACTCTTGTGCCAAAAGGAACTTCAAGATGAGTTAATCCAGCACTCGATGTAACAGAAGAGTAAACAGACCAGAGAGGTTAAGTGACTTGTCTAAGGTCACACAGCTGATTAGAACCCAGCTGAATTCCCTCCTCCACCTCCACGGTGACTCCCAGACTTGCTCCAGTGAGCTCCGAGGCCATGACACCAGTGGGCAGGCTGGGTGGTGATGGCCATGACAGACCCAGGAGATACCTGAAAGCCTTCCCACTCCAAGGCCCGTTCCTGAGTGTCCAAAACCCAAGACGCACACCCGGGTCTTTCAAAGCTCTGAGAAAGGACAAGCTGCTTCGAGACGTGGAAGGGACCTTGCGCCCGACTGCCTGGGTAGGGGGAGGTCGTCCCCTCGTGGGCTGCGGTGTGCGAGCATCTGTGGGCCCATCAGCTGGGCGGGGGGGGGGGGGGGGACGGTTCTCACAAACTTCACACAGGTTCAGGGAGACAGCAAGGATCCCAGGCTGTCGGGAGCTGGCGGCCTCTGCTGGACACAGGTGGCGTGGCGGGGCCGTGGATTTGTTCACAAAGGGCTTCAGGTTGGTCAGAGGCCTTTCCACCCCGCAGTGGCCGGGACCCGCCTGTGGCTCCATCCTGGGGCCCGACTGGTAGCTCTCCTGCGCCTCCCACAGCGGTCGGGCTGCATGTCCTCCATGGACACGGACAGTGTGACCCGCCCACGCACCTCCTCCCGTCCACCCACGCCCTCATGGGGCACCTGCTACCTGCTGTTTTGGGGGCGGGAGGGGACGGCAGGAGGAGGAAACGGCACCCAGGCCAGAGCCTCCGAGCTGGGGCCACAGGACATCAGCCAACCAGCACAGAGGGCAGCTGGCCACCAGCCGGGGTGGCCAAGCTGCCAACCGACCATGAGGCCAGAGGAGCAGCAGGTGGGCCCCGTGGCCCGGGGAGGGGCCGTGGGCCGGGACCCCTGAGAGGGGCCTGTGGGGTGGGGCAAAGGTCAAGTGCTCCTCATGGGGCCCAGCAAGAGCTGGGTGGCCAGGATGGAGGAGGGGAGCAGCCAGGAGGTGGCCAGTGGCTGTCCCCACTGCCCCAAGGACCTGTGAATCAGAGTGAGTCCAAGGAAACATCCAGGAGAACCACTGCGCTCCCAGGGGCGCCTGGGCCCTGAGGGACTAAGCACTGGCCAGGGCTGGGCCGGCAAGATCTGCCCACGGGTCAGGAACCCCGCTCCTGGGGGCAAGCGGGGCCTGGGGCCCTAGCAGCAGCCGCCGCTCATATTCAGGAGCACCAAGTGTCCACCAGTGTCTCCGTGCGGGGGGGACAGCGTCCCCCAACGGCAGGTCCCCCGGACTCTGGTGAGACGGGAATGGCCACCGCAGGCCCCGTTAATGAAGCCGCGGTCATGCTGGGTGGGCTGCGCCTGACCCCAGCCACTGCTGCCCTTGTGCACAGGCCACAGGAAGACACAGAGCCGCACAGGGAGAGGCCCGAGGTGGGACAGGCAGACTTAGGTGACGCAGCCACCAGCCCGGGGTCACAGAGGGACGGGGGCAGGAGCTGAAGAGGCAGGAGGCTGCCCTGGGCCTGCAGCCGCCCACCACCCCGGCCGCCAGCCTGCCTGGCGCCCAGGGCTGTGGCTTGATGCACCCAGGGTGGTGACTTACTCCAGTGGCCAGTCCCCTCCAACCCTGTGCCCACAGCCACGTCCATGCCACGTGCCGGTTGTGCTCTCGCCCCATCTTGCGGAAGAGGCTCGGGAGGCTGAGCAGCTGTCCTGAGCCCGGGAAGCCGACTCCACGCCACCAGGCAGCTGCCGGAGTCCCGCTGCGGCTGGCGGCCCCGGGCAGGCCAGGAGTCGTTGGCGAGGTGCGTCACACGGACACCGTCACCCACAGCTGCCCCTGCACTGCCAACCTCGGTGCCCGCCACAGCCTCTCCCTGGCTCCCAGGCGCAGGAGCTGAGATCTCCCTGGCTTCTGCGTCTCACTGGGTCACCTGTGCGGTGGCCCCGGTGGAAACCGTATCTGAGGAGCAAAGGACCTTCCAAACGTTTCCGTGCCTGGAGGCGGAGGCGGCCTTCGCCCAGCATCCCAGTACCTGGGTTCACCCGCCCCATCACCCGCCAACCCTCTCCCGCCCCTCCCCCAGCCAGCTGGACCGTGGTGCTGGGCACAGGCCTCGGCGTCCAAGGCCACCAGCTGCCTGGCTCAGTTTCCTCTCAGGAAGGGCCCCGCCTCCCTCAGCCCAGGTCTCCATGACAAATGGAGAAGACATGACCCCTGGCCCCAAGGTCAGAGGCCACCCGTGCACCAGGGCCAGGAGGAGGGCAGGCTGGTGCTTGGTCAGCAGGTCCCAGGAGGGCCAGGGGGCAGGGTGGGGCTCCGGTCCAGAGGAGGCCTTTCCCTCAAGGCAGGGGAGGCTCCGCTGGGGACCTGCTGGACCCTACCATGTCCCTCCTGCAGGCTCCTGGCACACGAGACCCCTGGCTGGAGCCCCTCCTGGACACATCAGGGCTGCCCCTGCCCCGGCTGGGCAGGGTCCTCCTCCTCACAGACCATGTTCCAGGAAGTCACAGCTGTCCCCACGTCCCCACCACCACCAGGATGGTTCCAGGTCCCCCCTTGGGTGTCAAAATCTGCAGAGGCCAAGGGCTTCCATCAGAAAGCGCAGAGCCCAACCACTGCTGCACGTGTCTGGGTGGCCTTGGGTGGCCTAGGACACAGTACACACACAGCGGGCCTTTGCCACTCCCTGTGGCCCCGGGCACGAGGGCACCAACAGCCCCTGCTGCGTCCCATGCAGCCCAGCGACCTCAGGTATCTTCAATCTGCGTTGGTTGAACAGGCAGGTGCAGAACCGAGGGTGCCAGAGCCACACCTGACGGGACCCGAGGGACACCCAGCCGCTCACGGGGCTCTCAGACGGCCACATCAAAATCAGCACTCACCACGAAGCCACCAGGCTCATGGGTGAATCAGAGAAACTGGCCAAAATCTGTCCATTGATGATGTCGAAAAACCCCACATGCTTCAGCCCCAAATGCGTCTTGTCCCACTAATAACGGGTTAGGGACGGCACGCGTGTCATGAGGCACGCTAACTAGGACACCATCAGCCGCACTGGGTACCATGTTGCTATATCGATTCTGGAACTATTGTTGGAAAACTTATGATCACTAGGTATTTACGATCAGTACTCATCGATGAATCAATGACGACAATCAACATATTCTAGCACCATTTTTGGCAAAAGCTTTGTGGAGTTTTAAACTCACCCACCATGAACTGGCCACTCAGAGCCACGCGTCCTGGTGTCCAGTCCGTCCACAGCTTCGTCTCCCCATCCCTGGACTCATGGCCATCCCTCCCCAACCCCCACTTCCCAGTGCCCCGGAGCCACAGCCGGCCTCCTGCCTCACGGCTCTGCCCGTTCTGGAGGGTCAGGGACAGAATCCGCCCGCCCTGCCTGGTGGTCACTACGCCCCCCTCAGCACCCCGAGTCCTAGGTTCGCTTCTGCTGGGGTGGGCAGCCCTGCTGCACGTGGCCGGCCGTGTCCTGCTGCCTGGCCAGGCTGAGCCTCTTCATCTGTCCGCCTCCTGGTGGACCCTCCTGGTGGGCCACGTCCACAATGGCCACTGTGAGTGTCCCCTGCTGGGCACACACCTGTGCAGGTTTCTGGGTGGACGTGTTTCCCTCCCCTATCTTCATGTCCCCTAGGTGCCCAGGGCTCGGCCCCATAGACCACGCAAGTGGCCACATGATGACAGCAGGGAGCCTAATGGGCCATCCCGCCTTCAGTCCTGCCGACTGCCTGGTCCCTACAATGACCCCGCGAGGGGGCTTGATGCTGACCCCGTCTCCACACCACAGGTGGGAAGCAGGCTGGGCAAGGCCCCCCACGTGAGCTGCCCAGCTGGCACTCCAACCCAGGGCCCACGTCCTGGAGTCCAGGCTCGAATTTCCAAGCTGCACTACCTTAAGTGGCTGCTGGTACTGACCACAGCACAGCCCTGAGCACCAAGCCCAGGCAGCTCAGGGTCTCCCCCGCCCCCACCTGCAGTGGCCTGCAAGGCCACCCGGACCCGGCCCCCTCCCCGGGAGGCAGAGGGGCCATAATTAGCTCTCACCCATCAGCACTTTCCAACAGGCCCAGGAGAGGAAGGCCGTCCTCGGAGACTGACATCTGAATGTGGGAGGAAGAGGCGCGGGCCCCGCAGGGACTGCTGGCTCCACTGCCCAGGGCTGGGGCAGCTCCTGGGACAGCTGGAAGTGCTGGGAGCCCCCAGTCGGGTCACTCAAGGGGCACGTGTGCAACCAACCCTGGAGGTTGGGCCCCGGGGGTGGCCTGGGTCACTCTGGCTACATCAGACCTGGGCCTCGAGACTCAGGCCCTGACCGGGGGCTGCATGGGGGCAGCTGGGACAGGCATTAGGACCATGGTCAGCACACACTGGCCACAGGCCCACTTGCCAGGCACTGAGCACACACCGGACGCTGGCTACGGGCTTGTCCACCCCACTCAGTGTTTTAAAATCTCATTACAAATTTTTTTTTCTAATCATTAAAATGTTTTATTTTCTAAAAAGGAATTTTCATATCAACTGCATATGCAAGAGCAAGAGGGGCTGGCGGGATGTCTTCTTTGGGTGATTTTGTTGCATTATCTGATGTTGTGATGTCCCAACTGCGAAAAGTATCTCCAGAGAAGGGTCTGATGGCATCATTACAAAAATTTTCAAACAGAAAATTTGAAATAAGAGCAATTGAGTCCCAGGTAGCCCTGACCTAGGATAAAACACCCAGGTGCCCTGGGAAGTGGAGACGGTCCCGCGACGGCTGCGGCCCACGCCCCCCACTGGCCAGGGACTCGGGCAGCCACTCAGCAGGGCTTTGCTCTGGAGGCCACGTGCGGGGGTCACCTGGGAAAGAGCAGGAATCCCCAGTGTGGTCTGGTCCCGCTGAGGTGCAATCCCCCTCGCTGTCCCCTGCTCTCTCGAGAAAGGTCCCCACCACCCCACCACCCCACCCGACCCCCCGGGGCTGACCCAAGGACACACCAGGCCAGGGCCCCCACAGCGGCCACCCTCCCGTGCAGGATGAGCCCAGACTACAGACAGGAGGGTGGTGCAGAGGAGGGTGGTGCTGTGAGTCGCGCTGCACACCCCGGTCCTTCCACCCGGCAGGAAGGAGCCCAACAGTGGCCTCGGGGTATCACCAGGGCTCCACCGTCTGGCCAGGACCTGCCCAGGCAGCTGCAGGCCAGGTTGGACAAACTGCCCCCAGAGGATGTTGGTGGAGCCGCCCGAATCCCTCCAGCGCCGCTCAGGACCACACGGAGGCCAAGCTGGACAGGAGGGCCCTGGGTCCCCCCGTGGACAGCAGGCGGATACAGTGGCAGGGAGACGCGGACGCTGAGCGGTGGGGCAGAGGTCAGTCTGTGGCTCCTCCCCACCTGTCCCTCTACTCCTGCGTGGGTGTGTGGGGCTCTGCTGGCCACCCTGCGCCCCCTTCCGTTAATGATGACCCGCACCCATGGTGGCCACAGAGCCCAGCTGTGGTGGGCGCTCAGGGGTGTGGGAGGCGGAGGGAGTGGGACAGAAACGAGGGTGGTGTCTCCCACACAGGGCGACACTCCCCTCCCCGGTTCACAGGGGGAGGCAATTTCAGGCAGTTGCTGGCCCTGGGCAGGCAGCAGCCAGGAGGAGGGGCAGTGGGGCCGGTGGGCACTGCATGGAGAGGCTTGGGTGGACCTGGGCAGAGAGGTGGTGGCCAGGGCTCTGGACAGGAACAGCCGGCCCCAGGCCTAGGGAGTCTACTTTCATTGGTCTGCACTGGGCAGGACACCGCGTCCCTAGGGGACTCCGATGTGCCTTCAAGGGTGCTGCCTTGGGGCCCAGCAGAGAGAAGGGGTCAGCTACTCCATGCAGGTGCCGTAGAAAGCTCCGGAGCGGCAGAGAGGGGCAAAGGCAGGAGGCCGAGCAGGCTCCCAGGGCCACAGGGTTAACAGGGGGTCTCGGCCGTCAGGACCCACCTGGGCAGCCGAGGGACTCGGGGGCCAGGTAGCATCTGGTGGTGCAGGAGGAGACTGTGATGGAGCTGGACCTTCACCTGCAGGGACCCCATCCTGGCTGCAAGGCCACAGGGGAGCTGGGCCTGCCCGGACCCCCGTGTGAGCCCGTGGGCGGGGGCTGCCCAGGTGTCACTGTGGATTCCAGCAAGCCCAGCGCTGCAGGTGACCAGTGAATCGGACCAGCCTGGTCAGAAGCTCAGCACTCACCAAGGGCTGTTGATGGCCGGGCAGGCAATAGCACCGAGGCTGCTGTCCCCAGGCTGCTGTCCCCAGGCTGCTGTCCCCAAGGGTCCCCATGCTGTCTCTGGTGCCCAGGAGCCCAGAGGGTGGGCAGTCCCTCCCACAGGCCAGCCGCCCACCTGCAGGCTGTGGCCTTGGCCTCCTGCCCCCCAGCAGGTTCCTGGCTGCACCTCCACCCGCCCCGCTGGCCGCCTGGCCTGGCTGCACAGGTCCACAGCACCGGGGCCTCTGCTGCCAGGCCCCTCAGAGCTGCTCAGGTCTCACAGGGTCATCCGCTGTTGGGGGATCCTGATGCCCACTGATGCCCAGGTCCAGCTGCTCTCTGCCCGTCCCCCACTCAGGTGAGATGCGCCTGCCGGGGAAGTGCTTGCAGGGCAGGCCAGGTGCAGATGGGGAGCCCTCACTGCAGGGTGCAGAAGGCCGGGTGCCCGGGCCTGAGCCTCCAGGTCCCACCCCGGAGACTGGACGAGCCCCCCATTCCGGAGGATTCAGCCCGGGAAGCCGCAGGCCCCCAGCACCTGTGCCGGGGGAAGCTCGTGCGGAGCGGAGGGTGGTCTGCTGCCCCAGCCCCGCGTCCTCTGCTGGCCCTGGCCTTGGAAACGGGGGCCAAGACACCTCTTCCTCCTGGGGTTCCCACGAGAACCGCTCCGGGGCCGGAGAGCGAGGCGGCCCCCTCCACGCCCGGCCCTTCCTCTCCTCTCCAGCCCAGGAACTGAGCTGGCTCCTTCCCCACACGCGGGCAGGAGAGGAAGCCGTGTCTGCCCAGGCCCGCTGGTGGCCGGAGCCGGGGCCACTGGCTTCCTGTCCACCCTTCAAGGGTCACCCGTCACTGCTGGCTTGTGCTTCACCAGGCAGCGTCACGTTCTCACGGCCACTGCCAGGCGGGCCTCCTGGACTTCACCCTCACCTGCCCAGCGCAGGCAGGGGGTGACCGGGGCTGGGAGAAGGGGGTGACCAGGGCTGGGAGAAGCGGCCTCCCTGGGAAGGGCAGCAGCTTCCCCCCCAACAGCAGCCACCTGCACACTGCAGGGCAGCCCACCCGGACCCCTGGGCAAGGGCTGTGGAGGGGAGAGGGCCTGCAGGCTCCCAGAGGGTCAGGAGGGATGGAGGCCCAGGCTCCACCTCCATCCGGCCTCCTCCTGTGGCAGCCTTGCCGAGGCTTGGTGGATACCTTCCCCACTGACCACAGCCACGCTGCTCAGACACAGCTGGGGCAGACGAGGGAGGGCTCTGACACGGCTGAGCTCCAGCCCTGGCCACCAGCCCCACCCCCACCCCCCAGCCCCAGGCAGGTGTCCAGCAATGCCCAGGTGACACTGGGAAATGGTCCCAGGCCCCATCCAGGGGACCACCCGGATCCTGGCCCCTCAGAGCTGCCAAGGCCCTCACCCAGCGTGCGCACGTCCCCTCCGCCCGCCCTCAGCCCACCAGCCCCAGGTCTGGAGTGGGGTCACCCGGGGTCTGTGCCCCTCTGTCCAGGCTGCCGTCTCCCCCGTGCTGACCTTGGAGCCCCCTGGATAGCGACACCCACTGGGATCCCCGTCCGCAGTCCCTCTATACCCCATTCACGCCGACAGGGGCTGCGTGACGTGCAGCCGCTCTGAACCCCGGGCTTTGGCTTCTCCAGCGTCAGCCTGGCCGGTCCCCCCGCCCCCCCAGAATCCTCAGTCTCCCTTTGCCACAGGGAAATAAGTGCATCTGGCCCGAGGTTGGCATGAGTGTCCCCACTCCTCACGGGGTGCAGGTGCGTGGACTGCTCAAGGGGAGGTCCCTGTCTGGTCACCGGTCCTTTTAGAGCTCAGGAGCTGGAGGTCAGGAGGGGCGGGCCTCGCCAGGTCAGGTGGGCTTGGCTGCTTCCTGCATCTCTCCAGAGAGCTGCCTGCACCCCAGCCTCGGGCCCCCAGTGTCCCCAGAGCCCACGACAGGCAGGGGACTGAGATCCTGGCTAGCAAGGACCCCAAATGAGTGGCCTGTCCAGACAACACAGGGACCAAAATGCCCTGACTGCCCCAGAACATCACAGGACCTCGACAGCCACCACAAACTCAAAGCCAGCCTCTTGGGACATTCACACAGGGGACACCCAGGTGCCACAGTGGGGCCCAGTTGGTCCTGCTGGGGGCTGTCAGAGGTGCTGTGAGCCACCTCCCTTGCTAATGTCCCTAGAAACTTCCCAAGTCCTGTGGGAAACGTGCCTCTCCAAGGTGGTGCCCTCAGGTGCCACCTGCATGGCCAGACCACGCACAGGGAAGGCCGCGGGCACTCCAGAGCTCTGGCTGTGGCCAGGCTCAGTGAGCCCCCGGGGATCGTGTGATCCCAGGTCCCCCTGCAGGACCGAGGACGTGATCCTGCTGCTGCGCGTGTGCTGCGTTTCCAGCTGCCCGGGGGACAATCGCTCAGTGACCACAGAGGGCTCAGCGGGAGGAGATGGACGGGGTGGTCATTCTCACGCCGGGGACCCTCACTCCAGCCCACTGTGGACCACCATTCCAGGACGCCGCCCAGCCCCGGGCACCAGGAGTGGACCCAGGCCCGTGTGCCTCCTCACCCCGGGGGGAACTAGCCTCATGCACCTCCCCAGGGGAGGGACCAGGCAGTGAGAGCCACAGGCCGGTACCTGGGCCTCGGCCGGGCACCTGGGCAGGGTCACCCCTGTGAAGCCTCACAGCCCCCTGGGCCGGGTCTGTCACACTGAGGTGAGGAGGCCGAGGCACGAGGCCCCGTGTCCTATCCAAGGCTGGACACGAAGACCCTCAGCCCGAGCCCCGAGGTTCACGGCACCTGTGCTCAGCAGTCACTTGGGAGAACGGCGGGTCCTGAATGCGGCTGCGGTCACCACGCTGTGGTCACTACGGTGGCACCACCGTCATTGCAAGGGCTCAGAGGCAGAGGTCCCAGGGGAGGCCCAGCTGCTGGCACCCCGAGGCAGTCGCTGGGGAGGGCAGCAGTGCCACCTCCGGGCCAGGGGAAGCTGGGGCAGCGTCCTCCAGGGCCCTTGCCAAGAGCCCGGGTCACCGTCACAGCGCAGTGACCTTGCTCTGGTCTGCGAGACGGGACTCCGCAGCTCTGCCGCTCCCTGGCTGGTCGGCTTTGAGACAGTCAGCTGGGCCTCGTCTCCCAGGTGCACGGCGGGCACTGGCACCAGCACCCAGCGAGGGGGCCGCCTGCGCAGCCTCAGAGTCCTCCATCGTCCGGGACCCCCGCCAGCCGCCCGAGAGGTCCACCTGGGGGTCAGGGTCTCCTTGCAGGCGGGAGGGGGCAGAGCTGACTCAGGCCAAGGGCAGCCAGCGAGGAGCAGGACAGAAGCAAAGAGCCATACAGGCCGCGGGCAGCCCACTCCCCACCGCAGCCTCTCACCAGGCTTCCTGGCCCTGGCTCTCCTGTCTCCAGAGTCTCACGACCATGTAGAGAAAGCCATGTTCAGGGCCGGCAGGCTCCAGGCGCCACAGGGCTGCTCCAGAAGGGCTCGGAGGCCAGCAGCCTACAGATTCTCTGAGGCTGGGCACCCTCTCCCACCCCAGGCTGCCCGCCACTGGGCGCTCCCAATCTAACCAGGAAGTGTGTGTGGAAGCACGGACCCCTGAGTTCCCGCTGTCCTGTCCCCATGTCCATCAGTGGTGGGATGCGTAGGCCAGTCAGGGACACCCTTGCCGTGGAGTACAACGCAGCAAAGAACAGGGAAAGCCATCAGCCAAGCATGCGCCAGCATAGCGCTGACCAAAGGTGGCATGTGCCAAAAACATGTCCCAGGTCACCTGTCCCACATTCTCCTATAAGTGGCCATAGAGTGGAACTGCCTAAGGGCCAGACCCACCTGCTGTCACCAAGGCCAGAGGAGGAAGAAAGCCAGGGACCCACTCCGCAGGTCATGGTGGGAAGGAGGCATGGCCTTGTGAGGCAGCCTGTCCCCGAGTCCCCTGTCAGGATGCCTCCAGCCCCGGCCTCTCCACACTTCCGCTCTGCCCTGCACCTGCAGAGGCCAGGGGAGGGGCTCAGGAGGGGCTAGAAGAGGAGTGGGGCAGCCCCCCGCGGCAGGCGGGGAGCAGGGTCTCCAGCCAGGGCTGGGCGAGTGTCCCAAGCTGCACGTCCAGTGCCCCGAGAGGGCCCTGTGGGGGGCTGAGGGCCCCTCTGCCTCACACCATCCCCCTGCACTCTGGGGGGGCCGAGCCCCCAGATTCAGGGCAGGAGACAGCTGCAGCCTCCCGTGTGAAGAGCTTCCAGGACCCCAGCACCGTAGGGGACGCACCAGCTCTGGGTCCCTCCACCTGATGTCCAAGGATCCCGCCACCTGATGTCCTCCAGCTCCGGGTCCCTCCACCTGACGTCCACCGGCTCCGGGTCCCTCCACCTGACGTCCACCGGCTCCAGGTCCCACCACCTGACGTCCACCAGCTCTGGGTCCCTCCACCTGACGTCCACCGGCTCCGGGTCCCTCCACCTGACGTCCACCGGCTCGGGCTCCTTTTCTAATTTCACGCAGAAGGACGGCATTCGGGTGCTTGTGTTTGCTTTGGAGCTTGGCTGAGCGGTCCCGAAGGTCCCAGCTGGGCCACCACTGTGGACGCCAGGTGGGCAGTGAGCCTGGGGCCCTGCTGGCTCCCAGGGCTTCCCCAGCCGCTGGGGAATGGCCACTCTGAGTAGCCTCTGATGTCTCCACTGGGGGAAGGCTGTCCCCACGGAGGCTGGGAGGCTGGCGGCTCGTGCTGAGTCCCCCCACGTGCGCAGGGATGTGACCTTTTGGGAAACCCCCCACCCCCACCCCTTCCTTCCCATCCCCACCCCCACCCCCTCCTTCCCACCCCTCGGCTCCATCAGCCTCCACCAGGAAGTCCAGAGGCACCAGCCTCCTCCCGGCCCCCGTGTCGTGCCAGCAAGGGCCAGGAGGGGGGAAGATGGTCATCCTGGTGCAGAGGCCAGCAGTCCCCCAGGACCCGCGAGGATGGAGCTCCGCAGAGCCTGGAGTTCTGGGTGGTTTCCGGGCTGGGCCTTCCCGCCTGTCTTCCTTTCCCAAGTGGAGACACCCGTGGCTCTGGCTGGCCTCCCTCCGCCTGGCCGCGGCTGGTCATCCAAACGTGGAGGAGGAGGGCGGGGCGTCCAAGGAGGGCCGCACCACAGCAAGGCAGGGAGCCCCACGGCCCCTCCTCCCAAGCCAGCCCTGGGGAGCCCTGGGCTGCTGTGGCCTGGACCGGGGCCTGAGTGCGGGGCTGCGCTGGGCACAGGGTCCACGACACACAGGCCTGAGACTCCACCCTGCCCGGCCCAGGCCAGGTCAGGGGGCTCCCTGTCCTCCTGCAGGGACCAGGCTTACGCTGGTGGCTCCACGTCCCCAGGGGTCCCCAGCCACCAGGAGAGGGGTGCAGAGGGCACTTTGCTCCCCGTCGGGCTGCAGCCAGAGGGAGGCGTCTGGCCCAGATGCGGGGAGGCCGGGCACAAGGCGGGGCAGGCGCTACGCAGGGACCCCAGCCTGTCGGGCGCTCGCTGGGTGCTGGGGAGGCCGGCAGGAGGCTGGAGGCCTCAGAGCAGCAGCTTCCAGCGCTGAGTGCCCTGGGCGCCATCTCGAGGCCTGGATCTCTATGAAGTGCAGGCCACGGACTCCCCACCACCACCAGCCTCGACCCTCCTTATCTGAGCTCATTCCCCATCTCGGAGACCTCCCTTCCACATTCCCAGGTGGCCTCCAAACCCCGCTGCGGATCCTGTAAATGAGAGGCCGTGCTCTCACCCAGAAGGAAGCTGTGCACGTATCTTATTCTAGCTCAGAAATCGTGCCGTTCTTCTCCACGGGCACACAGCAACTTCAGAGAAGCTGGGAAAGGCTCCCTTTTGCAGTTAACAACTTGCCCAACTGTGCCCAGATGTCCTGTTGCAAGTCCCATCCTCTGCTCAGCCTTGAAGGGAGGCTTGTGTGAGCTAGTCCCTGGCCCAGGCAGAGAAGCAACTACTGGTGAAGTCAACTACTGTGGGGATCTTTAAAGCCCCTGAATGCCCTCAATCCACCGGCCCACTCTTTGATTTGGTGGTGGGACCCTGAGGTCCAGGTGGAGCTGAGACTTCACTCAGGTCACAGAGCTCTGTTAATGGCCAGGATTAGAACCCAAACTTCCTAGTTGCGGTATTTTAAAGTGTAAAGGAAAGGGGCATTCATTTTGATGATGTATTTAAGCCAACACGATCAGTGTAAAGAACGTGGCGGGGTCTCCACAGGCCCCTTGGTATACCAGGTCTTCAAATCCAGGGTCACGGTGTTCCCTAGGGCACGTCCTTAATGTGGCCCTCCACTTTCTTTAGAAATATCTGATCTGTATTCAGAGTCCATAAAATTCACAGCTGGAAAGGGAACCTCACCCACCAACCTGCTCCAAACACACTGGAGCTTTTCTTTATAACAAAATCAAGTACTAGCTTTTTTAACGAAAATAAAATTAAATGGACCGTGCGGTGCCTCTGTAGCAGAGGCTGGCCTGGCCGCATGCTGGGGGCCTCGTTGCCAGGGATGCCCGTATCACACAGAGCTGCTGGGGAGTCTGGCCAACATCCGCGGCCCACGCCCTCCTTACAAGCAGAATCTGGAAGAAGGGCTTCTCCTGGGGCAGCTGCCGGGAACGCATGGCGGATCCGAGCCTGTCGCTGCTCCCTGGTTCTACGGTTGGGCACGGCTGGTCCCCAGGCTCCTGTCTGGCACACGGCAGCAGCTCAGGTCCCCAGGCTCCCGCAGAGCAGAGCAGCCAGACCTTCAGCAAGATCAGGCCCTGGTGGCCATTGGCACCAGGCCACAGGGACAAGGCCTGGACCCAGAGCTCTGGGGACGGGAGGAGACCAGGAGCCCGGCCCAGAGCCTCAGGACCAGCCATGCCGAGCTCCCCAGGGACCAGCTCCACGTCCCCACGGGGTCACCTCCTGGAAAAGCCTTTCTCCCACCCGGAGAGCTGTCTGGAGTCTGGGACGACCCTGAGGACCGTTCTGACGCACCACGATGCTGATTGGCCAGGACTGGGGGCAAGTGACCGGATGTGTCCCTGCCCCTTCCAAGCTCCTGAGACCTGCAGCAGAGTGTGGGCAGCCAGACAGAGCAGTGACGGGCAGCGTCCCCTAGAGACACCTCAGGGAGGCTGGAGGGCTCCTTGGCCCTGTGAAGGGAGAAACCCTCCCTGCCCTGTCCCCAGCCCCAGCCCTCTGCGGGACGGGGAGAAGGCAGGGCTGAGTTTGGCCCGCTGTCCCCAGAGCAGGACAGAGGAGTGGACAACGAGGCAAGGCAGGGGGAGGAGTGGCCCACAGACACCTGGGCTCCTCTCAAACTGAACAGAGGGGCTCTGGGGACACAAGGAGGCGCCCTGCAGCAGGTCCCGCCCTAGGGCAGAGCAGCCAGCACAGGGCACCCACTGCCCAGAGAGGTGGGCGGCCATGGGCAGCTCCTTGGCTACCAGCTGTCCCCGGGCAACAGGAGGGGAGGTGGAGGCTCTGCCCAGACCCCTGCCCCTGGGAGCCCAGCTGTCCTGGAGCACCGCATGGCCAGGGCCCCAGACAGGCCTACATCCTCCGTGTCCCCTTAGGAAGCCCTGCTAAGTCTCAGGCGGCCCCCCGCGGGGTGAGGAGCCCACTCCAGCGACCCCCAGAAGGAACCCTCCTGGAGGAGGCCTGAGGGCAGGGCAGGCGGCCCTTCCTGCGCGGCCAGGGTCCTGCGCAGCCCCTGAGCCTGCGAGGAAGCTGCCCAGAGCCCAGGGCCTCACAGGGGGCCTCGGCCGGCCAGGAGGACAGAGGAGCGCTTGTCTCACAAACTGGCAGGTGAGATTGGGCACTAAGGAAAATCGGCCCGGCCAGGGGCTGGGCGAACCGGGCTCCGCAGGAAGCAGAGTGGAGGGAGGAGGGCGGGGCGGGCAGGCTGAGGGGACAGAGACGGGGACAGAGACTGGGGACAGACAGGGACAGGGGCGTGCACAGTGAGGGCAGCCCCGAGACCTCCACCGACGCCCCCCAGTCAGGTCTGGAAGCACCAGTGCAGGCACCACTGCCCAGCCCCCCGCCGCCCAGCCCCCTGCTGCCCAGGCCCCCGCTGCCCAGGCCCCCACTGCCCAGGCCCCCTGCCCAGGCCCCGCTGCCCAGCACCCCCTGCCCAGGCCCCGCTGCCCTCTGCACACTCCAGGAGAGCAGGGACAGAGTGTGGCCCTCTGGCCTGGATCACAGCATGGCCACCGAGCCTGGCTGAGCAGGTTGTTTAAGTGAGTCAAGGTCTCGGGCTGCAGCCCACAGGACGCGGCCTCTTCGCCCGCCGCATAGATAGGGTGAAGCCACCTGGGACGGCTCCCTCTGGCCGCAGCCCTCGGCTCAGAGTCCGCCAGGCCACCATCAACCGCTCCCCAGAGACACCTCCCTGCCACCCAGGATCCTGCCTGTGCCAGCCTGGTGGGTGGGAGGGGCCTGTGACAGGGCAGAGGGCCCAGGACCCCTCCCAGCCTCCTCCTGGGGATTCAGGCACAGGGTCGGGGAGCTGGTCCCTTCCCTAAGGGACAGGGCAGGGTGGCGTGTGAGGAGACAGGACAGGGTCCTGGAGGCTTCTGGGAGAGAGGAGGCCACTCCGGGAGCCAGTCTACCTCCCTGTGAGCGGGTGGTGTGGAGGCCAGGCCCTGAGTGCCTGCAGCCCTTCTGCAACCAGGAGGGAAGCCAGCTGAAGAGGCGGCGGGGGGTGGAGCAGGCCTGACTCCTGCACCTCGGCCTCGGCACCCCCAGGTCTGGACTGAAGGGGTCGAGCCGCGGGCAGCACCTGGGCAGGGCTCGGGCGGTCATGCCCCCTGAGCCTCAGTGTCTGCAGACATAAAGCGTGGCAGGTGAGAAGGACCCGGGCCCAGCGCCAGGTGTGCTCCTTCCCGCCTCCCCAGCCAGGGAGACCACTGTCCCCAGGATGCCCACGCGGAGGCCAAGGACAGCGCCTGGCGGCTGGCTCCTTGGGGAACGTGCATATCCCACAAACGCCGTGGAGCACGTGGGGCTTTGAAAACACCCCCCCACCGGCCTCCCCCACTGTGACATGGGGACGGTGGCCCGGCCATTCACAGAGAGAAAAGCTAGGCCCAGAGAGCCAGGGGTCGGAGGGTCTGGGTTTGTGCTCTGGACGCCCGTGGCCGTGGGTCACGTGCAGCCCATGGTGGTGACAGTGAGCCTTTGCTGTCCAGGCCCTTGGGGACAGAGGCCACACCAGGCCCTGCAGCAACCCGGGAAGCTGGCCCCCTCCGCCCCTGAAGGAGCCACGCCATCTTGGGAAACAGGCAACGGGCGGGACCGGGTGGCCGGGACGTTCCAGTCACCAGAGCGTGCGCCTGGGACGGGAGCCTCATCCCGCCTGGGATCCCTGAGAGCTGCCCTGGGCACTGAGTTCCCAGTAGCTTCAAAGGGAGCCCAGCCAGCCAGGCTCCCAGGGGACGCGCAGCAGGAAGGCGTCCTGCTGCCAGACCTCGAGCAGGAGGCAGGCGTCCCCGCCAGGGCCCTGCGGCCGGCCTGCTGGGAACCTGGCCGGCTTCCTGGTCCGCCAACCCTCTGAAGGGCCCAGGGCCACAGCAGAGCCAGCCCGGGCTGCCTGGAAGGGACCGAGGGGGCGCCGAGGCTCTCGGGATGGCAGTCACCGCAGGCTGTTCCCAGGTGCACCGGCCGAGGCCACAGGACCCCTGCCAGGGCGTGGCCTGGGGTAAGGCCTCACTGCCCACTGCACAGGAGGGAGCCCAGGCGGGCATGGCTCTCGCCTCCTCTTGGCCCGTCCTGCGCTGAGGAAACCAACTCCGAGGGTCACAGGGTGCCCCTCACACAAAGGGAGGCAGAGAGGGCTCGAGGCCCTGGGCGGCCTCCACAGATGCACAGGGTTTCCACAAACCCGAGTGGGACATGGGAGTGGGCAGCGTCCCGCCCTGAGGAGCACAGCTTCAGGAAGGGGGGGCAGGACAGGGACACCAAGGCCTGCAGCTGCATGGGGGACGGGAGAGGGACAGGCCAGGGGAGCCACGAGGAGCTGGCCAGGTGGGGCCTGACCGCTCCCGGGCCCCGCGGCTCCTGGAGCACCCTCAGCACCAGGCTCCTGAGCCAGAGCGGCCAGGGCCAGGGCCGAGTGAGGCCTCCGGGGATTGCAAGGAGGCCAGAGGCAGAGGGCACTGGCCCTTCTCCAGGGTCCTCTGTCCTCCTCGTGGGGAGCCTCATGACGGGAGGGCATCCCTGAGTGCCTCAGAGTGGGCAGAGGCCTGGGCTAAGCCACCTGGGGCCGGTCAGCACTAGAGCCCCAGAGCTGCTCCTCCTGCCCTCCAGAGCCAGCCTGCGTCCACCCCAGGCCCAGCCCCCTACCAGGGAAGGGCTGGGGGGCAGGGACCCCAGGTGTCTGCCTGGCCATGTCCACACCTGCCCCAGGCTGTATGAGATGACCAGGAGAGGGACAGAGGGACAGAAGGACAGAGGGACAGAGGGACAGAAGGAAAGAGGGAGAAGGACAGAGAGACAGAAGGACAGAGGGAGAAGGACAGAGGGACAGAAGGAGAGAAGGACAGAGGGACAGAGGGACAGAAGGACAGAGGGACAGAGGGACAGAAGGAGAGAAGGACAGAGGGACAGAGGGACAGAAGGAGAGGGATGAGGGGGGGAACCAAGGGGAGCAGCAGAGACCTGCAGACAGTGAGAAAGATGGACACAGAGGAAGGCAGCAGGGGGGACAGAGACGGAGAGACGGAGAGGGACAGGGTGGGATGGGGGAGGAGAGGGCCGGGCAGGGGAGGGCAGCCTGGAAGCGCACAGCCTCTGACCCCTACCTGCCACACTGGGCGGCCCCGGGGCCCCAGGGCCACTCACCTGGTGACCGCACCTTCATTGACGTTTCCAAACCAGCCAGTGGAGCCCTCCTGGTGTCCGGAGCCCAGCCTGTCAGAGTAGAGGGCTTCTACGGTGCAGTCCCCACGGGGGTCTTGGCATGTCACCACCCCTGCATAGGGGCTGCTGGTGGTCAGCAGCCTGGACTCTGAGTCAAGCCTCTCCTGCCAGTGTTGGCAGTGCAGCCTTAGCCAAGTGACTCAACCTCTCTGTGCCTTTAATGCCTTCACTGGGAACTAAGGACATGATCCGCGTTGTCACTGGCAGGAGCACATAGTGAATCGAGTTACATCGAGCGGTCAGGGCCGTGCCTGCAGGGACCAGCTCTCCCTCAGAGTCACCAACTGGCTCACTGTGACTTAATTTTAGAAAATACTTGAAGACGGTGACGTGTGTACAATGTGGCGGGACAACACTAAAAAGTATCCAAAGAAATACCAGGAATGACAGTCAAATCGAATTCTAAAGTAAGAACGTCCCAGTGGCCGGCAGAGGCAGGGGGAGGGGAGAGGAAATAAAACCAGGAGGACAGACGGACAGAAGCAGCCAGACGACAGTCCTGTGGTGGCCTCCGGCACAGTGGGGACGGGCTGGTGGCAGGAGCATAAGTGGCCTAATGCGCTGCCCAGTGACACTCATCTCAGGTGACTGAGGTACAAGGACAGGCACCAGCACACCACGGCCCAGGCCCAGGCAGAGGACAGCACTGATGGCAAAGGCAGGGACGGCGTAGCGGGAGGGCCAGCACTGCGGGGACACCACGAGGTAAATGCCAGCTTGCAGGGGGACGCGGCCATCCCAGCTGTGGTGCCCGGCACCAGCCCCCCGTACTGAGCCCTGAGGGGGACAGCGCCACTGCAGCA
Organism: Marmota flaviventris; assembly: GCF_047511675.1. NCBI lineage: Eukaryota > Metazoa > Chordata > Mammalia > Rodentia > Sciuridae > Marmota > Marmota flaviventris. Next base: position 60,687,114 of record NC_092515.1, on the reverse strand, counting down.
GGTGCCATCTCCCGGCACCCAGACCCGCGGCCAGCAGATGGGCAGGGACAGAGGGCGGCAGCACCACCACACAGGGCCAGCCACAGTGGGACCCTTCTCCCAAGTGTCCATGGGACGTTGACCAGGTAGACCAGACCCCAGGTCAGAGGAGAGCCGCGACACAGTCAGAACATCGGGGAGAGCTCGGGACCTGGAGGGACACCTGCCGGCCGGGGAGACCTTCGGATCCTGGGTGCGGAGGCGGAAGGGCAGAGGCCACACCGTGAGCTCCGGGCCTGGAGGCTGCCTTTGAGGCTCTGGGTCTTACTGAGCCTGGTGACATGTGGCCCACCGAGGCCCTGGGAGCAAGCGGTCCTCCAGGATGTGACCGGAGGCCTCGGGGTGGCCTGGTCTCTCCTGGGTCAGCGGTTCCCAGGGCCCAGCCTCAGGCCCCTGCCCCCACATGTGGGGCTGCCCACACCCAGGCGCTTTAGGCCAGCAGCCGTCCACCACGCAGCCTCCCGAGCCTGGCTGCGTCCGCCAGCTTCCCTGAGGTACGGCGAGCACAGGAGACACGTCCCGAAAGCCCGTGGGTGCTGCTCTCTTGTCCACTCACCAGGCCAGCTGCCTGCGGGCCACACACCCCTCCGAGGCCTGGGAAGCAGGCCATAAACCTCCCCCCCACCCTGCAGAGCAGACCCTTATCACAATCAAAGGGCCCCGTGATGGATGGGTCCCCGCGGCCCCCAGGCCCCTGCAGCCTCAGGAGGCCCAGGCAGCCCGTTTGGGCCAGAAGGTGCTGCCTTCTCAAGGAAGATGCTTATCTCCCTGCAGGAAGGGGCTGGGCATCCGCGGCAGGCAGTGAGGCCACAAGACCGTGAAGACCGCGGGTGGCCGGGTCCCCAGCCTCCCACCCTCAGCCTCGTCACAAGGGCTGCTCAGACCGCAGACGGCCCTGCTGGCAGTGAGCCGGGGACCCACGGCCCCACAGTGCTTGTCCAGGCGCTGGCAGGGGGCACAGAGGGCCATGCCACTCGGACCCTCAGGCTCTCAGCCTCCCGGGGAAAGGCCTGATCTGCAGCTGGACGATTCCAGAAGGCCGGGCTGAGCTGGAGCTGACCCCTGGCCTTGGGGGATCCTGGCAGGAATCCACAGACTGTGCCAGCGATGCCATCTCAGCCGTCCTGGAGTCCGGCAGCTGTGACAGAGGAGCTCAGGGCTGTGGCGAGAGGGCCGGGTGGCACGCAGCGTCCTGCCTGTCCTGGGACTCCACGGGAACTCGGCGCGCACCACGCTGGGGCCCAGATGAGCGTCATGCAGACCCAACAGTTCCTCCCCACACCCACTGCTGTGCCCCTGCTCTTGTTATTACTGGGACATGCTCATGACGCGACGTCAACCGAAAGCCAGCGGCAGGACACGGGCGGCAGGTGTTCTGGACAGAAAGCCCCCTACGCTCCCGAGGGGTGAACCCCCATCGCAGTGGCAAACTCACACCTCCGTGGGTTCTCCAGATCCTTTTAAATGACCCTCCGCTCCCTTTTCAAGTGGCAGATGACAGGCCAGGCCAGGTAGGTGACCTGGTGCTGCCCCCCGCTGCCCCTGGGGGGCCGAGGCTGCAGGCTCCTCCAGCCGTGCTCTCCTGGCACGAGCCCCGCCGCCCGTCACGGGAGACCAGGCAGCCCTGTGCTGGTGAGGCCCAGGCCAGGAAGGAGGGCGTGCGCGGCCCTGGGCATGGCCACCCGCCTGCGGCCCCTGCCCCAGGAGCCCTCTGCCTGCTCTGCAATGTCCTGGCTTCACAAGCAAAATGACCTTCAAAACGAGGGAGTGGAGAAGCGGAACCCTCCAGAAACAGGAGGAGGGGCGAGCGTGAGGAAGGTGGGCACCGCTGCAGGCGGCTGTCAGGAGTGGGACCCCCAGGGGGGGCTCTGGGCGATACTCCCTCTCCTCCTGGCAACGGCCTGTCGGACGCACGCCGTCTAACGTCCACCCTCTGAGCCCTGAGCGGTCAGCCCCTGCCCAAAGTCCACAGATGTGCGGCACCAAGATTTGCACAGGAGCCGTCTAACTCGGAAGCCTGGTTCCTGCCCACCGGCCCCAAGCCTGTCTCCACAGGGTCCTCGGCTGGGGCCAGGTCATCTCTGAACACCTTGGGACAGCCACCCACCCTGAGTGCAGGGGCGTGTCAGGAGCCCGGTCCCCAGCCTGTGTGACCCTGGGGATGCTGCGCCCACTCTTTAAGGACGGAAACGCCTCTGGACCCAGTCCCTGGTGCTCTGTGCCCAGCGGCTTGTTTGGGAGCGAACACCAGTGTTGTTTTGGAGCCTGCTCTGCAGACCAGGGCCGCTGCCCTCCCCGCAGAGGAGCAGGGTGCTCAACAGCGCCACTCTGTGGCCACCATGGACCACCAAGGCCAGGCTTCCTCTGCCCACCATCTGGAGGTGGTGGGTCCCTGGGGTTGCTGCCCACCTCTGAGACAGCAGGGACGGTGGGCCTCGAGGGCAGCACCCACAGGGAGGGCAGGGTGGCATAAGTGACAGCCTTTCTGGAGACGTGACGTGTCACGTGCTGTGGACAGACCCAGGCCCACAGTCAAGCCCACGTGGGGGAAAGGGCCGCCGTTCTGGTCCTTCTCCCACAGCTGGCCCTTCCAGAACCATCCCTGGGATCATCATCCTCCCCGGTGGGAAAATGAGACCTAATCTGCAAACACGGAGTGACCACAATCATGCAAAGCCCCAGGGGTGGAAGGGGCGCGGGCACGAGGGGCGCCCGCTCCGACCACTTCCGCCCCTCCCCGTGTGCGTGAGCTCCCCAGGCTTCTCCCCTGGCTGACCCGGCCTGTTCCCTGCTCCGTCTGTTTTTCTGACAGCAGCCGGTCGCCAAGGAAACCACACAGAGCACTCGGCGGCCGGCACTGCAGGGCAAGGAAGCGCATGCCCTCCGGTCTCCGCGCTCGGGCCTCCTGGCGGGACCTCAGAACCCCCAGTCCACGCACGTCCACCGCCCAGCCCAGGCCTCTCCCTGGAGGCTGGGTGCAGTGTGGAGGGGAAGGCAGGGGACGCTGACCCCACAGCCTCTTCCCTTCATGCAAGCTTCCCTGGAGGTGTGTCCCCTGCAGCCGGCGTGACAGCTGAGGCTAGCGTCCAGGAAGGACAGAGGGAACATCAGGGGCCTGTGCACAGGGCCACTCCCCATCTCACCCACCCCCCGAGGTCCAGCACGTCCTGCCTCGGGGTAGCCGAGGTGCTGGGGTGAGGGGCACTGCGCATGCTCCACACTGGGTTAGTGGGAGGGGTGCGGCAGCTGGCTCGTCCCCAATGCCAGGTCAATGTCCTGCGGCACTGCCGGCGGGCACTGGGCAGCTCCCACTTTTTGTCTAAAATGAGGACTGTGGCTATGAGCCTATCCGTGTCTTGAGGTGACCAGGGACTGTCTCCCTTGTGTGGGTGCCAGGGCAGAGGTGTGGTCACGGGGGCAGGACACGGGGGACACTCCTCAGAACCTCCCAGAGTGGCCGTAGCACTTCTCTCTCGCTCCGCATTCCCACAGGCACTTGGCGCTGTCCGTCTTCTCTTCGGCCACTTTTCTATCCGAGACCAAGAGACACGTTGCTGCCCGGTGCCCACGGCCCGCCCCTCCAGTCCCACGCACTCGCCTTTCTATGAGAACACAGAGGCCCAGAGAAGGAATGCCACCTGCCCAAGGCGTTCCGACACTACCTGCACTCAGTGTCCTTTCCCCAGCCCCAAACAGCCAGGCGGCCAGAGTTCCCCAGGTGTGGGGCGTGGCCAGCAGCACAGACACCACCTGCTCGACCCCCGCCCCTCCTCGGACCAAGGCCCCTCCTCAGCCTTTAGCCCAGAAGGCGCTCGCCTCAGTCCCGTGTAGTTCTCCAGTCTGGTCACTAGAGGGAGCCAGAGTGCCAGAGACGTGAGGACCTGGGGAGCCCCAGCGGCGGGCTCCCTCCTCTGAGCACAGGGGTCTCTGCAGGGCCATAGGGCGGGTCCGCAGGCACTGATGGGGGGCTTGGGAAAGGGACCTTGTTACCAACAGGGAGGCAGCAAGCCGGGTCTGGTGCATCCCCTGCCCACCCTGGGCACCCAGGCCTGTCACAGAGGTGCCCTGACAAGTGGCCTCCGCAGCCCTCCCTCTGGGGCCTCAGGGGCCTCCCGTGAGGCCATGGCTCTGAGCCCTGACCGCGGCCCTGGCGTCTGTGAGGCCCAGGACACACAGCCGTCATGTCTTATAGATGCACAGAGGGTCTTGGTGGCTCTGCTGTGGCTCTGTGTGTTCAGCCCACGCGGCGCCCACCCTGGGCAGCGGGCAGGGGGCTGTTGTGCCTGAGGTCAGCTGTGGACTAGGGGGGCTTCTGGGTGCGGGAGGGGACAGACCCCAGGGGGACGTGCCGAGGACAGCGCCCTGGAGAGGAAGGCAGCCTGGGTCCCTGGGCGCCACTGCTGTGTCAGCCCACCCAGGAGCGTCCCTGACTCCTGGGAGCCCGCGGCACTTGGCTGGGTCTGCAGCGCTTGCTGTGCCTCACGGGCCAGGGTCTGCGGGTGGCAGGAACGTGGTTCCCCAGCCCCTGGGCACGGATCAGGCCGCTCTGTGGCGGGCATGGGGCACATCTAAGAAGATGCACTGGAGTGAGCTCAGGAGACAGGGGAGGGCAGGACGTTGACAGAGGTGGGGCCCAGGAGGGAGTGGAGGGCCAAGGGGCGCACCAGGGGTCAGCGCTCACAGTGGGCCAGAGTGTGGGCACCTGGGAGGGCTGCTGGAGGTGGGCGTCCGGGCCGCAGCGGGGGCCCCTCTGGTCCAGTTCCAGCCGCTGTGGAGTCGTCGGAGACACGCCCTGAGCCACACAGGCCACTTGCCCACGCCTGGAAACCTCCTTGGAGAGCTGTGCGTCCCCCTCTCCCACAGCCGTGAGGTTCCACCTGGAGCAACCATCGTCCCACAGGAGCAGCTGTGTCCTAGAGCACAGGTGACGGTGACGCGCAGGACATCTCCAGTTCTACGGGACAGTGCAGCCTGAGGGCTTCTTGACCCCACATGTGTCTGAATTGGGGACAGCCACACTGGTGCTTCCAGCTGGGAAGGCTCTCGTCCCCACCGTCCTTCACAAGAGCCCTGGGCACTGCGGACCAACGTGATACCGTTACTCCTGTCCTTGGAGGGAACCCCAGCACAGAGTCCCAGACCACGGTCTTCCCACTCTCCCCTGCATGTCCGCCTGCCGCCTGACCTGGGGTCAAGTCCGGTGGGTGGCACGTCCTCATGGCGAGACGTGGTGCCCGCACTGAGCCTTGCTGCTCCTTGGGGTGAAGGGGGTGGGATTCAGGGCAGCTACGCCTCCCTCTGAAAGTGGTGCTGCTGGCCACGGCTCTGGTAGAGAAGCCAGAGCTATTTCTGCAGATGCCAAGGCCAAGGCTCCCTCAGAAAGGCCATCGCCTGACTGCAAAACCACACCCCGATTCCTCCTGCAGCACCACTGCCCCTGAACAGGACCGAAGGGTGACTGGGAAGGTGGTCAGAGGCCGGCACCATTATCCCTGGCCTCTCACAGTCAGGGGCAGGCACTGGAGTGGAAAAACCCCTCACCAGCCCTCTACACCCCAGCACACCTGAGGACTTGGTGACCTCCTGCTGCACCAACTCTGCCCCACTGCTCCCTGTCAACTCTTGAGTTTGAGACTATACCCAGCTGATTTAGCAAGTCTGTGTCTGTATAATGATGATGTGGTGATGATGGAGATGTGAGGTGGAGATTATGGTGATGATGGTGGAGATGGTAATGATGGAGACGGTGATGGTGAAAATGGTGGAGGTTATGGTTATGGTGATGACGGTGGAGATTATGGTGATGATGGTGGAGATGGCGATGGTGGAGATGGCGATGGTGGAGATGGCGATGGTGGAGATGGTGATGGTGATGGTGGTGAGGATAGTGGTGGTGATTATGGTGATGATGGTAGTGATAATGGTGATGGTGGTGATAATAGAGATTATGGTGATGATGGTGTTGATGGTAATGATGGAGATGGTGATGGTGAAAATGGTGGAGGTTATGGTTATGGTGATGACGGTGGAGATTATGGTGATGATGGTGTTGATGGTGATGATGGTGGTGATTTTGATGATGTTGATAATGATGATGATGGTCGTGGTCATGGTGATGATGGTGACAATGGTGGCAATGGTGATGCTGGTCATGCTGATGGTGACTAAGGTGATGGTGATGGTCTGAATCATGAGACCACCCACTGCTGCCGCTCGTGACACCAGCACTGGCTCTGCTTCTGCATCTCATCTACTCTCCTCGCCACCCGAGGCCTTTGGCTGAGGGACGTGCACTTCTAAACCCCGAGCTCTGGCTGGCCACGTTCTCCCCCTCACAGCTGCACCCAGGGCACAAGCTGGGAATTGGGCATCTTCCCACCTGACCCAGCACAGTGCCCAGGGCACGGCAGGGGTGACCCGCCCTCTAATGGACTCGCCTTCTGTGGTACCAGTCCACAGGACGAGGGCCCGAGGGCCACAGTGCTCAGTGGTGGACTGCAGTCCCGCAGCTCGGCCGAGCCCCAGTGCCTTTCCCAGCAGAGCCCTGGGGGGTTCCGGGGGCCCTGGGTGCCTGCTCAGGGCTTCCTTCTGTGGCGCTGTCCCTGCTGTCCTGTGCACGGCTGGCCCACAGGTTGTTATGCCCCAGCCCTGGAAGGAAGCCCCCGATCGAGGCTATTGTCCTCCTGCCATGTCCTCTGCGCTGGGGCTGCCACATAGGTGTGCCACAGAAACCTGAGAAATGAGTCTCAGTGAGGTCCCCTTTCAGGTTACCTGACAAGGGCAACGCAGCTTCTAGACACTCTGAACCCAGAGCCAGAAATAACTCGGGCGACAAGAAATGGGTTCTGCAGGTTTAAGGAAGAGAAAGCCACACGGCGTCATTTCTGTCATCAGATTGGCAGGGTCGATTCCATTCAGTAGAGATGACATAACACCCCTCCAGGCCCCCTGCGGGTCTCACTGACAGTGACAGGATTCCCTCGGGGACTCTGTGCAGCATCAGGGTGGAGACGAGCTGTGGGGGGGGGGGGGCACGTCACAGACACCTGCTCCCACACCCGAGTGCGCCCTGCTTGGCTCTGCTCCTGGGGGCTCTGGGCACAGTCACCACACTCCCCTGGGCCCTGGCAAGCTCGGCTGCAGCTTCCCTGGGCACCTCTGCAGCGCCAGCCGTGACCCTGTGCCCAGAACCAGGCTCGGACCACCACTGTGCCAGGGAAGCTCCCTGCAGCCCGGCATCATGGCCACATCAGAAGTAGTGGGACAGCGCAGGTCCAGGGTGCTCTGCAGGGGCCCAGGGCCAAACCCGGCCACAGGGCACAGTGGGCATAGTGGGCACTCTGGGACATCATGGACACTCTGGGGCACTGTGGGCACTCTGGGGCACTCTGGGACATCATGGGCACTCTGGGGCACTCTGAGCACTGAGGGCACTCTGGGACACTCGGGGACATCATGGACACTCTGGGGCACTGTGGGCACTCTGGGGCACTCTGGGACATCATGGGCACTCTGGGGCACTCTAGGCACTGTGGGCACTCTGGGGCACTCTGGAACATCATGGACACTCTGGGGCACTCTGGGCACAGTAGGCACAGTGGGCACTCTGGGCACTCTGGGACATCATGGACACTCTGGGGCACTCTGGGCACTGTGGGGCACTCTGGGACACTCTGGGACATCATGGGCACTCTGGGGCACTGTAGGCACTGTGGGAACTCTGGGACACTCTGGGACATCATGGGCACTCTGGGCACTGTGGGCACTCTGGGACACTCTGGGACATCATGGACACTCTGGGGCACTGTAGGCACTGTGGACACTCTGGGACATCATGGACACTCTGGGGCACTCTGGGCACTGTGGGCACTGTGGGGCACTCTGGGACATCATGGGCACTCTGGGGCACTCTGGGACATCATGGACACTCTGGGGCACTCTGGGCACTGCAGGGTCCCATGGCAGCAGCCAGAGCCCCCGGGAAAGGGCGCTGTGTGTGTGGTGCTTGGCGCAGGCCCCGGCGGCACCAGCGGCCCTCCGCAGCCCTCCTGCCACCCAGCTCAGCTCCGCGGCCTGGGTGGAGTTTCCTGGACCCACAGCAACCTCGCGGCTGGGCTCCTGGTTTTGATGTGCTGCTCTCCACCTGTGAAAGAGGAAATGGTCGAGACCTCAGAGCAGGGAGTGTCCTTGGCTTTGTTTTCTTCCTGCTCAGGAGTCTACGAAGGCACCGTCCATCAGAGCCTCCCGGCCGTCCCAGGAAGGAGACTGGGTCACCCGGGGCAGAGCAGACCCGGGGTGGGGCGCCAGCTGGCGTGACTGCCAACTCTGTGTTCATTGCGGCCTCAGCCCCTAACCACGTGCCTCACCTGTGTGACCACGCTGGTCCTGGAGGGCGTGGTGTGGCCCCCGTGACAGACAAGCCCCCACACTCGGGAGCCGACCTTGCTGGGTGAATGGTGAGGCCAAGGCCCCTGACGGCCACCATGAGGGATCCCACTGCATGTCCCACACCAGCTGGGCACCGCAGCCCTGCGTCTCTGTCCTCAGGAAGTCCCCGGCCAGCCAGCGAGGTGAGCCCCAGACACCCAGGCCGGCCCCTCCCAGGCAGGGCCAGAGGCTGCTGCTACAGCCAGTGCCCCTCCACCACCGCTCGCCCTGTCACCTTGGGTGGTGACTGTCCCTATCTGTGCTCATGTCCCCTTGTGTAAAGGGGGTTCCAGAGCCAAACAATGGGGTGCACAAGGACTGGGGCTCCAGATTTAGACCACCAGGTTCAAATCTAGGCTCTGGTGCTTCTCACTGAGTGACCCTGACCAGGTGACTCAACCTCTCTGTGCCTCAGTTTCCCCATCTGCAAAATGAGTACAATAGTCACCCAGAACAGGTTGTGAGCAGGGTTGGGGGCTCAGTTGCCGTGAGGAGACCGAGCACCAGCCACAGTTCATTTATATCAGGCAAAGGGTTCAGACCCCTGCAGAGGTCTGTACCCTCCAGTTCCCATGACCCCAGCTGCATGTGATGCAGAGTTTGCTCCACAGGGACCCCCTGGAGTCATGGACACAGCTGGGCCACTTTGCATAGGGCAGCACACGGCGGGGCTCAATGAAGAGCAGGGAGCAGGCCCTTGACCGAGCCCTGTCCTTACTCAGGACACAAGCCCAGTCACCCTCTTGGGAAGGCAGGTCAAATGCGGGTGAGCCTGAAGACGCAAGAGACGCCACCACGACGAAACGCAGGGGTCAGGGGCGGGAACCCTGAGCAGGCGCCGCTGTGCTGCCGAGGCCGCGGCTTGAAGTTCTGCCGTCGAAGTCCTGTGGGGTGGGGGACGGGAAAACCTGAAGAAACATCTGGAAGTGTCCAAACGGGACCAGGGAAGACCTCAGCCGAGATCTGAGGAGCTCAGCAGACGCCGAGCAGGAGACCGTGGCGGAGCTCCGGGCACACCCAGCGGACCACGACCGGCACGGGACGGAAGTCCTGGGACTCAGGGACAGAGGCTCAGGGACAACGCGAGGCTCCAGGAGACCCAGTGTCCGTCCTGGAGGGTGTCACACCTGAAGCAGGGGCAGCCACTCCAGGGCAGGCGGTGAGAGAACCAGCAAGTCCCGGGAGGAGGGACCCTGGGTGGCCAACAACGGGGAGCGTGCTGTGCTGGCGTCCCTCGTCCCCTCGTCCCCTCGCAGAAGGACAATTGAGGCAAGTAGAAAAGGCCGGGCAGGTGGCAGCTCTGAACTCGGCCAGTCGGCACGTGTCAGGACCGTGAAGAACTCGGCTCAACAATAAGGGGACGAAAGGATCGAACGTCACCAAAGAGGAGGGATGAGGATCCCGTCAGCCTGTGGGGACGCGGGGAGCACCACGTGCCCAGCGAGGACTTCGAACACTGAGAACTCACCATCCGTGAGAATTCGAATTCCAAAGAAGACTGAGCGCATGGGGTGATGAGGACACAGGGACACCCGGCTGCCTCCCGCGGCGTCTCCCTCCAGCCAGGGAAGGGTCTGCCTCGGGCTCGTGTGACCAGACGGGGCACAGCCAGGTACCCAGGACGATGCCTGCCCTCAGGTCCGTAACCCAGGTCACCTGCAGAATGCCATATTCACAAGCTCTAGGAGGACAGCGGGACCCTTCAGGGGGCCAGGGCGGGGCACAGGAAGGGACGCAGCCAGGGCCGGGACAAAGGACAGGTGACCCCACCGCAGCGGTGGTGCTGTGCAAAGGCTTCCCCCCGGTGTCCCCGTGACTTGACTCCTGATGGCCTGGAGCTGGAGGCAACAGGAACGGGCTGATGAGCCCACCCTGCGGGTCCAGCACCGCGTGGCGACCAACCAGAGCAGCTGACCACTGCTGTCTTCGTCCTTCCTGCTGCTGTGACAAACGCCTTGACCTCAGCCCACTCCCCAGCACTGTGGGGAGAACTGGGCAGCAGCCCTGTCCAGGAGCCTGGCTCTGCCTCAGAGCCGGCCTCTCGCTGGGTCCCCGCAGGCCAGAAGGTGCCCCGAGGCACCGACTCCCCACCTGTAGCCCCTCGAGGCCTTCACTGACTGATGGCCCCTGCTGTGTACTGCCCCAGCTCAGCACCATCCCCAGCCCTGACCGCTCCCCGGGAGGTCACGCTCCAACCTCGGAATGTGGGGAGACGGCTCCGGCCGCAGCACGCTCCTGCTTCCATGCAGGGTGTTAGGAGGGGAAATGGCCGGGCTGGGACCTGGTCGGCCCACCAGTGTGACGGGACTGTCTGGTGGTCACTGTCAGCAGGCGGGCGTGGCTAGGAGGTGGTCCCTGGAGGGACACAGCTGCCCTTTGGCCCCTTCCCTCTTCTTCCTCCTGCCACGGTTGGGGCCCGCTCCTCCCCACGCCCCTTGGCCATGATGTGAACCGTGAGCCCCAAGTAAACTGTCCCTCCTCCAAGTTATTCTGGTCAGGTATTCGTGTCACAGGGACAAAGCTCACACACAAGCTACATCACAGGTGCATCTTAAAACCTCTGTGCTCCGCGAGGGGCCGCGCTCCCCCACCGGGCAAAAAATAGAGAGTTTTCAAAGTAAAAACTGTGACATTCCACTTGTGCACGGTTCTAGAGGTCACTAACGAACAGTGACCGCAGATCAGTGCCTGCCAGGGCCAGCGGGCACCGCGAGGAAGAGCCGTGGGGGCCACAGGGCCGAGCAGCTCTCGGGCGGGTGACCTTCACGTCCTGAGTGCTCCTGCTGGTGGGTTCCGGGTGTCACCGCCTGTCGGGTGCCTGTGAGCACCCTGCACACCCACCCTGCCCCCGTAACGCTGGCACGCGAGGGCAGCCCTGCAGTGATACGGCAGCTGGGCGTTGGGGAGCCACGGGGCGGCTGCACAAGTGGTCATCGTACGTGAGAGAAGGGGGTCAAAGCTGCAGGGAACGAAGGCTGGTTCTGCAGTAGCCCAGCTGTGGGCTGAGGCACGAGGAATCCCCTGAGCCTCACCTTCTCATCTGTAAAGTGGGCCTGATGCCCACACAGAGCTCAGAGGCCGCGAGCACGGAATTGGAATAACACGCAGAGCAGGTTTGTCGGGCCCAGAGTGCAGCCCACAGGCCCTGAAGGTGGCCTTCATTCCCAAGCCCAGCTCCTTAGCTGAGAGACTTAGAAGCTGTGAATCAGAGCGGTTGAGAGACTTGCATGAGGTCACAGAGTCAGTGCCAAGTCTGCATCTAGCCAAGAAAAACTACCTTTAGGGCCACTCACTGCTAACACACTTCAGTGAAGCAGTTTATGCAAATAGTGGCCAGGCTGCCCCACAGGGACCAGGTCCTCACTCTGCCCAGCAAGGAAGCCTGGCCTAGCACCCAGACATTTTTAACAGGGTGGAGATGGGTGCTTTGCATAGCCTGTCCTTTCTCAGCGGAGCTCCAAGGTCAGACTTCTTTGTTTAGACAAGCAGCATGGCACAGGCTCCAACTCCACTGTCACAGCCCTGTCCCCAAATGGGTCCTGAAAAACACTGTCCTAGAAACACCTCGGTCTGCTCACCTGGATTCTACGGAAGCCCCCTCGGTCCAGGGTCCGTGGTGGCGCCAGCACAGGGCGGCAGGTGCAGGTCCACTACCTGGAGAAGCCGGGCAGCTCCGCGTCTGCCCATCTGGCTCCGGGCCGTGGCTCCTTGATTCGGGTGGTTTTTGCCGAGGGATCAGGAGGTTCACAGGTGTGGTGGCGAGGGACAGAGCTGGACAGGGATAAACAGGGGTCACGTGGACAGGAGGACCCATGGCCGGCATCTGAGCCCTCCTCCGCCAGGCCTTCGCCCTCCCCCGCCCCCGCTCTCTCCTCCCAGCACACCCTGAACTTGACTGCAGACCACTCTCTCCCCCGGCTGCCCATGGCTCTCGCTGACCCACGAGATTTTTCCTCCCTCAGTTGATCCTGCCTCCCGTTGGAAGCACACGGCTGGAAATGGCCATCCCCCTCCAGGAAGGCGGCGACTTCTCAGTAGGCAGCAGGAACGGGGCTGAAGGCAGCTCTGGACGAGCTGGCTCCTCTGTCTCCCCCACGGAGGGGCTCTGCCACCCAGGGAGAGGGGAGCTTGCCGGGCACGCGACTGCCGACCGCCCCGCAGTGTCAGAGGCATGCACGCGTGTGTGTGCGTGTGTGCACGTGTGTGTACATGTGTGGGCATGTGTTGCGTGTGTGCATGTGTGTGCACGTGTGTGCGCGTGTGTGCGTGCACGCGTGTGTGCGTGTTACATGTGTACATGTGTGCGTGTGTGCGTGCACGCATGGGTGTGCATTAGGTGTGTTCGCACGCTGCTGTTCCATGAGCTTGTGAAGCACTTTGGGTGAAAAGCCTCAAAACAGCATCTGCGAGCATGGATTCTTTTGAAACAGTGCCCCTTGGTGCCCAGGCTTTAGCCGCGCCCCCTGGTCCCCGCAGCCTGGACGCTGTTCTGCGGCCAGCTGCCCGCGGGACACACCTGTGCTTCTGTGGGCTTTGCCTCCATTTCCCCAGGGGCCCAAGCACAGCTGGACGGTCTTGTTGACCCTCGTCTGAGGTTGGGACAAAAAATGGGAACAAGAAAGTGACGCTGGGCACAGGTGGGCCGCGGTGGTGTGCACTGCGGGGGCTCGGGCATCGTCTTTCCACCCTTCCCTTAGAAACAGGGACACCAGGCCCCGAGGACCCACGGAGGGACAGAGCCGACTACGCAGCCCCCTGCAGATGCAACTCACTGGGGCTCCGAAGCCCCGTGTCCAGCAGACGTTGCTCCCCGTCTGCAGGCCACAGACGCGCCCTCCCGCAGCCTGGGCAGGGCTCCGGGCCGTCCTCTGGTCTCTCTGGGCAGAGTCTCACTCCTGTGTAAAACCAGCCCATGAGTCTCAGGAACAAACACCTGTCACCTCCTTCATGGTGAGAAAAGGAAACGGCAGGGACTTTCCTCCTTTCCGGCCAGCCAGGGCTGGGTGCCTGCCGAGGGGTGCAGGGGACAGCTGGGGAGGCCAGGAGGACGGTCCCAGGCATTCTCCATTCCATGCCGTTCCCTCCCTGGCCTGGGCGCTAGTCCACGCACTGTCCACGGTCACTTCCGATGCACACGCTTCTGAACTTGGTCTTGAAGTGCAACATGGAACAGAAAGCGCACAGATCCTCGGGGGAAATGGCCCAAAGGACCAGCAAGCTTCCTCTCCAAGCACCTCGCGGTGCCGGGTGGAGGACTGGAGCCCTGTCAGCCCCACGAGCCCCTCGGGTCCCTCCCCCACCCTTCCCAGGCCCCCAAGGTTCCCTGCCCCTCAGTCCAGCGCGAAGGGACCCGTGGTGCCGGCTCCTCCACACACCTTCTTTCACTGCGTGCTCTCTGGTCTCTCGATACGCACATGCAGTTAGGTGGCATGAACGGCCGTGTCTGTAGGTGCAAAGGGACTGTGGCAACGGCACCAGCCTCCACGCGGCCCCCGCCAGGACTGGGCCTCTGCCTAGGACGCTGCACCAGGGCCGTCCGGCTTTCTCTCTCCTTCTCTCTGACTCGTGGCTTTGTCTTTCAAATCCTTCTGTACTCTCTCCACACCCAGCTGCCCACTCAACTGCCTGCGGTGATGGCCATGCCCACCACAGGGTCCTCCCTTGCAGCCATGCAGGCACATGACCATGTCCCGAGTCCTCGGTGAGCCAGGGAGAATGTCTTGGGGACAGAATCCGTAGTCACAGTGGTGGCCCACACCTGTGTCTCAGGTTAGGGTTTTAGTAACGTCCACCCCAATGATGCCCCGCAGCTTGTCCTTTGGCCCAGAGGCAGGACAGGTCCTGGGGCTCCCAGGAAGGTGGGAAGGAGGAGGGAGAAGGCACTGGGGAGGGGCCACGACCAGCCAGCAGGGGGCGCTGCTGCCCTTGAATCTCAGTCCAGTGGCCACAAAAGCCATCTGATGGCACTGCTACAGCTGTCCAGCCTCTCAGAAACCCAGCACTGCCCAGGACAGACACAGGCCCTGAGATACGCCAGGGTGGCAGCCGGAGCTGGGGTCCCAAGAGTGTGTTGGGCAGGAAGGGGTCCCTGTGTCCTGCATCCTCTATGCTCCCAGAGGTCCTCGGCCATCAGAGACACTTGTGCCCTCCCCAGCCCCTCAGGGGTCAGGGCCCAGCCCAAGTCCCCAGGTTCCCAGCCCCAGAAGTTGGACTGAGTAGGTCCTGTCTTGAGGGCCTTCCCTGATTCACATCTGGACTTTGAATCGTGAGGACAAGAGTGGAAATGAAAGAGAAAGTCGAACAGATATTTCACTGAGGCCAAGACTGGATGTTCCAGGGCGCAGCTGTCCCCTTATCCAGCATGATAAGTGTTGGTGTCCTGTGGCCCTGGACCTCGAGGACACCCTGGGCTCAGGGATCGGAAGTTCGTTCCTCTGCTCCTGCTCCCTGGTGACAGAGCCTCACCCCTGTCTTGTCACTCAGCACTTACTGGCCCTCTGTGCTGTGTGTTGGCAGGGGACCAAGGCAGGAGAGCAGGCCTCTTGGGGCGGGCAGGCCCACCCACTCTCAGGGTTCTCCAGGGGGCTCCGAGACGCCCCAGTCGCGGCTCAGGAAGGCAGGTGTCCAACGCACCAACCCTGGGGGCTGTGCCCCGAGTTCTGGCTCTCCAGGACCAGCCTTGATGCCCCAGCCCCGCCCTGCTGTGTCCTTAAAGCATCCGTCTTTATCAAAGGAACTTCCGGCGTAGCTAGAGTGACGGCAAGGACACAGGGGTCCAGCCCTGTCCTCCCAGGCCTGCAGAGGAGGAGGGTGAGGCGGAGGGAGAACTCTCAGGACACCTAGGCCATCGCTGGGGGAGGGCCACCCCTACCCATCTGGTTTAGGACACGTCACCCCTGCAGGGGCAGAGCCAGTTGCCTGTCACCCCAGCCCTCCCAGGTGGCATCCGGAGTGCAGGGGGGGCTCTGGAAAGAGGCGTCCCTCCAGTCGGTCCAGGTGGCTTCCTAGAGGGCCGCACCCTGAGGCTTCACGGCCCCTGAAGCGGAGTGGGACAGCTCCCCGAGGGCGGGGCGCCGTGGCAGCTGCAGGGCAAGGCCTCCCTCCTTTCTACCTTCTGTTTGGGGGTTTGGTGCTCGACTTTTTTACCCTGTTTTTTTTTTCCCATTTTTTTTTAATGTTTTCCTCCAACTTTGTGGTTTCCAAACTCAGCCCACGTGGCGTTTGGGATGTGAAGGAACATTCCTCTGTGCTCGGGGGACGACACCTGCTGGCCCTGCAACCCGCAGGCCAAGGAGAGCAAACCCCAGAATGGCCCCGTGGGCAGGGCCAGCGTCTCTGTGGCTGGGTGTTCACGGCCACAGAGTGAAAGCAGGACCACGGTGATGGTGCCTCTCACGGGCGAGGGGACGGCTGAGGGTCAGGCGCTGTGCCCGAGGCCCCACAGCAGGCTCCACGGGGCCAGGGCCACCCAGGCCGTGGAGCTGGCCAGGCTCGGCTGCACCGAGACACGGATCTCTGCCCACTTCCTCCAGGACCCCGAGAGGCCTGGGAGCCACCTTCACCCAGCTGTGCTGGAGTCCCTGAGAAATGGCCCCAGAGGAAAACCTCGTCAGGGAAAGGAGCCAGTCCCACTGCTGCTGGGAGAGAGGGGGAGATGCCCTCCTCCTCGAGTGCGGCTGACTGTCCTGGGGCCTCCTGGGAAACCAAGGACGGAGAGGCCCGGCGCTGGCAGGCTGGGGGGCGAGTCCACCGTGGGGTCCAGGCCCCGGCTCAGGGCCCCCCGCCAGACAGCCCAGGACAGAGGCGGGGTCCAGGGAGGTGAGCGGAGAGCACCCCACCCTGTAGCCAGCGCCCTGACTCGGCAGAGGAGGAAGCCAAAGGCGAGGCCACAGAGAGCCAGCTCCCAGCTGCTGTGGAGGCCACCCCTGGGAGGGAAGAGAGCCAGCCCTTCCCGTGGCCAGGGGCCCTGACCCATGAGGAGCAGGGCCCAGGGGGCAGTCTTCTTGGAACCCAGGGGCCTCGCTCTCAGCCCTCCTTGGAGCACCCCCCCCCCCCGATGCCTCCTGACCCAAGTCCTGGACCAGAAGGCTGACCTGAGAGCTGTCTCCCTGAGCACCAGCAAGGGACAGCAGGACCTTAGAGATGGCTGGCGAAGGCCTCAGTCCCTGTGACCAGGGTTTGCTGGGGGCTGTGAGGCCTCCCCCTCCCTTGGCCCACATCGCAAACGCCTTCTCCCATGTGTCCTGCTGCCAAGACCCTCACAGGCCTGGGAGGAGAATGACCCAGGGGGCCAAGGGCAGAGGGAAGAACTTCTAGGACCACTGAGGGTTGGGAGGGATGCCGGCACCCTGCCAGGCCCCCAGGGGGCACTGGACACCACTGTCCCATGGGGCTAGGAGGACGAGCCGCTGCCCCATCCTCACATCCTCCATCTCTGCCTGGCCCTGTGTGACCTCAGGCACGTGATCCCACCTCTCTGGGATCCTCCAAAGGGGACTCTCATCTCCAGGTCTGAAGCCACCAGCTGGCCGTGACCCTCTTCCTTCACACCCCACCACACCGCAGCCAGCCTGGGTCGGGCTGTGGTCCATATGAGGACTGGGCCGACCGCCCCTGGAGAAAAGGCTGCCCTGCAGACGGCGGGGAGGCCAGGCCCGAGGAGGGGCTGCACGTCCCTACACACACACGTGGCCACCCGGGTGCAGCCTCCCCCTGTGAGCCGGCCGGCCGGCAGGGCGGGGAGGACGACATCAGGCAGAGTGTGTTGCTCAATGCCAGGACCCTGCCAGGTCCCAACGGTCAGGACCCTGCTCTGGGAGGAGAGGGGCCTCCCATCCCGCCTCCAGCCGCAGGCTTTTAATACATTTAGAGAAGTTGGGTTTCTGCCAAGTTCCTCTCCCTCGCATTCTTCCCGTTGCCCGTGGGTCCTGCCCCACCCCCGGCCTGGCCCTGGTCCTCGCAGCTCCTCAGGGGCCTTTCGGGGCCACAGAAAACACAGAGGCCCAGTCACCCAAAGACCCCACCTTCCAGGCAGCCCGCCCGGCACCCGGGTCCTTCCCTCTGCCCGGGCGCCCGGGAGGCCCGTTCTCTCCACCCCCTTCCCACCAACTTCTCCTTTTCTTCTTTGCCCCTCTGTCATTCTGTGTGAGAGAGGTCAGGCCTGACCAGCTGGGGAGCCACGTGTCCACGGGGTATGTCTGCGGCTTCACCCCTTGGTGGACAAGGGGTCTCTGAGTGAAGGGGCAGCTGGTTAGGTCGCCCACGCCAAGCCACAAGGTGGCCAAGGTGGGTGCTGTGGGCTCGGATATGGCCTGCCCGTGGGAAACGCAGGGCTGACCCACGTCACAGCGAGTCCCCACGCTCACGAGCAGCGCTGGGTCTCCAAGCAGGAGCTCCTGCCCCCAGTCCCTCTCTCCATCTTCAAAGCTGCCGTCAGCTCCCACAGCTGCCGAGACCCGGGCCACAGCTGGCAGCGTGGAGGACACACATCTCCTCAGGGCTCCGGAGGTCACAGACTCCACGTGGCTCTCACGGGTGACGTCGAGGTGCGGGTCCCAGGAGGCAGCCCCTCCTCAGCTCCCCGGCCCCTGCAGGTGCCTGTGATCCACACTCACATCACCTTCCTCCTCCTGCAAAGCCGCTGCCGGCCGCCATCTCTCCCCCGTGCCGCCATCTTCCTTCTCTAACTCGACCCTCTTCTCCCTCTTTGGAGGAACCTGTGGTGACGTTGAGCCAGGTCAACCTCCCATCTCAAGGTCCTTCACTTGAGAAGGGAAGGACTCCCATGTCAGGTACAGCACACACAGGTTCAGGGACTCAAGTGGAAACAGCTTTTGGTGGTGGAGGAGCATTCTCCTGCCAACCACACCAACTCAGGAAACCTGCTTATCTTCTCTGGGCTTTTTTTCTTTCCTCTTCTGTAAAATAAGGGTGTGATGGTGATGGTGATGGTGGTGGTGATGGTGATGGTGGTGCTGATGGTGATGGTGGTGGTGGTGGTGATGGTGATGGTGGTGGTGGTGGTGGTGATGGTGATGGTGGTGGTGATGGTGATGGTGGTGATGGTGATGGTGATGGTGATGGTGGTGATGGTGATGGTGGTGATGGTGGTGATGGTGATGGTGGTGATGGTGATGGTGATGGTGGTGATGGTGGTGATGGTGATGGTGGTGATGGTGATGGTGGTGATGATGGTGATGGTGGTGGTGATGGTGATGGTGATGGTGATGGTGGTGGTGATAGTGATGGTGATGGTGATGGTGATGGTGATGGTGGTGGTGATGGTGATGGTGATGGTGGTGATGGTGATGGTGATGGTGGTGGTGATGGTGATGGTGATGGTGGTGGTGATGGTGATGGTGGTGGTGATGGTGGTGGTGATGGTGATGGTGATGGTGGTGATGATGGTGATGGTGGTGGTGATGGTGATGGTGATGGTGGTGATGATGGTGATGGTGGTGGTGATGGTGGTGATGGGGATGGTGGTGATGATGGTGATAATGATAATGATGATGGTGATGGTGATGGTGATGGTGATGGTGATGGTGGTGGTGATGGTGGTGGTGATAGTGATGGTGATGGTGATGGTGATGGTGATGGTGGTGATGGTGATGGTGATGGTGGTGGTGATGGTGATGGTGATGGTGATGGTGGTGGTGATGGTGATGGTGGTGGTGATGGTGGTGGTGATGGTGATGGTGATGGTGATGGTGGTGATGATGGTGATGGTGGTGGTGATGGTGGTGATGGGGATGGTGGTGATGATGGTGATGATGATAATGATGATGGTGATGGTGATGGTGGTGATGATGAAGGTGGTGAAGGTGGTGATGGTGCTGATGATGGTGGTGATGGGGATGGTGGTGATGGTGATGATGGTGATGGTGATGGTGGTGATGGTGATGATGGTGATGATGATAATGATGATGATGATGGTGATGGTGATGGTGATGATGATGAAGGTGGTGAAGGTGGTGAAGGTGGTGATGGTGATGATGGTGATGATGGTGATGGTGGAGATGGTGGTGGTGATAATGATGAAACTGGCATGTAACCCCATGGGGCTGCCGGGGGAGATTAAATCAGCTGATATTAGCAGCTCATACAACTACAGTGGACACATAATAAATGCTACATACGTGAATTTGTCACATATCAATATAGAAAGTGTCCTCGTGCTACAGGACCTTTTCTGCATGTGGTCAGCCATTTCTCTCCAGGTGACTGTTTTGATAGGAAGCGTGACGCTCCTTCATGAAACTCAGTAGAAAATAGCAACCCACCGCATCATTACTCCGAGGGCTGGGTAGTTTGTGTACAAGTGAGGGACAGATGGGGTCAGCTAGCCCTGGCTTAGAAAAGGCACCTTGGGAGTGGACTGAGGAGCCTGCCCTCCTCTTGACCCTCATGTGCACCCTGTGGCCTCGTGGCTCCCTCACACAGAGCTCCCTTGGTTCCCGTGGGGCTCTTTTCTGGACACCTGTCCCCACACCGCCCCCTTTGTTCTCATCCCCAGTCTAAAGGAAGCTCCTCAGCAAGACCCCGTCCCAGTGGGGACCCCTTCCCAGTGGGCACCCCATGCTCCCTCCATAGCCCCCTATTTTCCTCTTCCAAGCAATAATTCTCTGTCACCTGTTGGCCACTGGTGACTGTGTCCCCTCCAGCACCGGCCATGCACGCCTCTGTCCCACCTAAGCCCAGCTCCATGCTGGGAACCGCTGGGAGCTCTCGCCGCGTGCTGGAGGGACGAGCATCACACCAGGCCAAGGCTGAGGGGGGTCTGCTGCGGGCCAGCGGCCATGCCAAGGGCTCCCGTCAGATGGGCAGCACACGGCAGAGAAGGACAGGGTGTCGCCCTCAGACGCCGCATGCTGTAAAAGCGTCCCAGGACGGCGCTGTCCAGCAGCAGAGCCACGGTGCCTGGTGGCCGCCCCGCACAAACCAAAGTCATCAAGGCGCAGCCCTGCCGGCGCTCAGCTGGGCGGCTGGCGGCCCTCCTGCTGCGGGCAGCTTCCTCCTGGGGGCTGTTGGGTCTGAGCTGCCTGTGGGTGGAGGCCACACCTCGAGAATCCCACCGAATGCACAGCCCAGTGGCACTAGCCACCTTCTGCACATGACAGCGGGGACCCCATTGGACATCACAGACCAGAGTCTCCCTGTCACTGCAGAAAGCAGCCTGCACCGCCCTGCGCAGGGCAGACTCCAGGTTGGAATCACACAGTGACTTTCCAGGGGGACCTTCTTCCCCTGCCCTCCCCCCGCCCAGGCCACCCAACTCCACAGCCAGGGCCCCTGAAATGCAGGACACCACCGTGGCACAATGCCTGGCACTCCACAGGGCTGCGTGTCCCACAGCTGTGCCCACCGAGCACGGTCACCTGTCACCTCACTGGAGACTCACTGTCAACCCTCAAGTCAAGGAGGGCCAGGACCTGTCCCCCTTACAGACACAGAGATGACGCCCAGGGCAGTGCTCAGACCTCCCAGGGAGGCATCTGGGTGTGGAGCAGAGTGCCGGCCTCAACCTGTCTGCTCTCTTGGCTCCCCGTGGCCCTCAGGCCCCCTCCAACCTTGCTGCCCACCCAGTGTGGCAGGACACAAGCCGCAGGGTGACAGGGCTGTGCTCCCAGGTTAGAAAGGAGCGTGTGTTCTGAGCCCCTGCGACAGACCAGTGCCAAGTGTGCAGGGCGACAGCCACTGGCCCAGCCATCTGCCGCCCGCCAGGTCAGGCCCGCAGCCTCCTGCTGTCCCCGCCGAGAGGAAGGGAGGCCAGAGAGCAGCGTGTCTGAGCAGGGGTCCCAGCTTCGAGAGGGGCGCCCACCGGTGGCACCCATGGGGGAGCAGGGCCACAGGCCTCTGGGGCAGTCAGGGACCCGGGGAAGGTCCCCATGCTGGGCGATGGCCGGAGCCCAGCCCCTGCTCCTTGTTAACAGTGAATCCCGAATCTGTTTCATTGGACCTTTGCCGTCCCCAGGGCTGAAGAGCAGCGGCCTCTGAGAACAGCCTTTGGAGTCATCTTCCTTCCACCTGCAAAGCCTCCCCGTGAGGTCCAGCTCCGGGAGCCGGGAGCGGGGGGGCGCGGCAGCCAGGGGCCCTCGCTGTCTCCCCTGTGGAGACCAGGGTGGGGACACGCAGAGCTGTGTGTTGGGACAGGGCTGGAGTGGGCGGGCACGTCTGGGGTCAGGGCCACTTTTTACATTTTACCCTTGAAAACTCTCCCAGAGCCCTTTCATAACGTGGCTCAGACCATCCCACAAACCGTCGCTTAGTATTTTAGGTAACACATTTCTATAACTGTGGCTCTCAGGGCTGTTTTTCATTTTTACCCTTTTGCAAAATAACTGTTTTGTTCTGATACAGAATCCCTCCCTCTCCCTCTCTCTCTCTCTCCCCCTGTCCCCCTCTCCCTCTCTCCCTCTCCCTCTCTCTCTCTCCCCCCTTCCTCTCTTTCCCTCTCCCTCCCTCTCTCCCTCTCTTCCTCTCTCCCTCCCTCCCTCTCCCTCTCTCTCTCTCCCTCTCTCTCCCTCTCCCTCCCTCTCTCTTTCTCTTCCTCTCTCTCTCCCTCTCTCCCTCCCTCCCTCCCCAGTGCCTGTTGCAGTTGGCAGAAAAAGAAAGCCAAGATGGGGCCATTGCTGCCATTCCTCTTTATCATCCGGGGCTTTGCTCCATGGAGATTCTGCCCAAATCACCAAATGCCACCCCCCGCCCCGTGGGGATCGAGTGCTGAGCACTGGCCTGTTCAGGCAGGATGCCCCCCTCTTCCTCGGGTGTGGAAGAAGGAAGGGAGGCGCAGAGGGCAGCAGAGGGCCGAAGACCTCACCATCTGAAAGCCCTGCGGGCATCTCACATCCCACAGGCAGGAATCCCAGGCTCAGCCACGTCCAGGTCCAGAGCTCCTCAGGACACCAACCCACAGGTGGCATGGGGCAGGGTGATAGGTCTGGTGCAAGCTGACTTTCATAAAAGTCACACACACACACACACACACACACACCCCATTTGTCCACCCCCATTTCAAAGGGGAAGCCTGCTCCAGAGGCGCAGAGACCACCGAGCGCAGAGCCAGGCCCGGGAGACGGGCAGGACGCAGGTCGGGAAGGCCCCGGGTCCCCGTGTGGCTGTAGCCATGGCAGGGCCTGCGAGCCCTCCAGCCACAGGGGCCGTCCGCGGGCGGCCAGCGGAAGGGCCTCAGGCGATAGCAAGGCCTCAAGGTCCCTCGAGGCAGCCTCCTCCTGGCCTCCTCTCCCCCCCCCCCAGGCTCTTCTCGCCTCCCGGCCCTCCGTCCCCTCCCTGGTCAGCACTATGGACCAACTGCTCTCTCCAGAATCCTACCTTTTACCAAACTCCATTGAACCCAGCTGGTCCAGCTTGAAAACGGATCCTGAAACACGAATGTTCAGGGAGAGAACTGCTGACCATGTACAAGGAACAGGCACCACGTTTCAAAGACCGCGCCTGCTGAGCCTCACTGTGTCCAGAGAGGCACCTGGGGAGCTGCCCTGGGTGGCCGGGAGGGGCCCAGCTGATGGCCTCGTGGCTCCGGCCTCTGCCTCTGAGGTCCCATCCGCCCCTCTGCCTCCCTTTTAAAACAATGGAGGCTTGCTTTGGGGCCACCTGAGTGACCAAAGATGACCTCCCATGTCCAAGCCCTGGCTTTGGTCACACCTGCAGATCTGGGGGACAGTGGGAGCATCTGTGTTTGGGGTTTTCTTGGTTTTAGTTTGGGTTTTGCCATGCAAGTAGCTTCCAGGGCTGGGGCGTGGGATCGTGAGGGGCCGTGACTGAGCCGGAGCCTCTGCGCTGCCCCGCGGGTAGGCCAGACCACCCGGCACACGGCTGGCACCCAAGGACCCCACACAGCCCTCCCCCAGCTTCACAGGAGGCGGGAGAGGAGTGCAGGGCCCGTGCCCCTCAGGCACACGCCCCAGGGCCGCGCTGTCTCAGGCCGAGAACGGGGCCTTCCAGGACGCGGTGCTGGAGGACAGATTACACGCCATCGGGTGTGCCCCCTACGCACGACCTCAGGATGCGAGGGAGGATCGGGAAGGCGGAGAAGACCTCTGGGCTGGGAAAACCTCTCCCTGAGACCTGGAGGAGAGAACTTCCTTCTCAGAGCCGGGGAGTCCCGGGGGCAGATGCATCGCGGGGGGACGGGGACAGGAGCTGGATATTAAAGATGACCTTCGATTTCTTCCCTATGACAACAGCGTTGGGGTCAGGAGGGAGAAAGTCTTCATTCTTAGCAGTCACTGCTAAGTGACCCTTCCCCAGGATGACCACAGACTGGGGACAGAAGCAGGTGGATTTCAACTCCAGCTTGTCCCCACACCAGGAACCCCCATCCAGCGAGCAGCCACAGAGACATGTCACAGAGGACACGTGGCAAAACCCCAGGTCCCACCAGCCAGGCCGGGGCATCTGCCGCGATAGAGAGCTTATCCCCCATTCCTGGACGACTCGGGACTTGGACAGGGTCAGGGTGGTGCCAAGGAGTCACCTGACTCCCCAGTCCTTCCCTCGACGTCCTGTGGACAATGGGTCCCAGGGATTCTTGCTCAAGTGCCTCTCAGACCACGACCAACCCCTTCCTTGCCAGCCCAGGAGGCCAGGGCACTAGGCAGACCCCAGCGACAAGGCTCCAGGTGAGCCCTCGGTCCATCTGCCCCAACCCAGAGGCCCTGGGAAGGAATCAAGGCCGAGGGGCCCGGCTGCTCGTGGCTCAGAGGACCTGGGGGAGGACGAGTTTCCTGAGAACACCCTCAGGAGCCAGATGTTTCCAAAGTGGCTCTCACCTTTGCCCTGCTGGCCTCCTGCAGGGTCACTCAGGCTCCCCGTCCGGGGAAGCGAGGGGCGTGGGTGGGGCCCAGGGGACATGGGGCAGGATGCAGTTCAAGGGCCAGAGGAGTATTTCGGTCCTGACCCCTGGGGCTCCGTGCAGAGGCGGACACCACTTGACTTCTGTTTCCCATCTGGAAGGGAGACTGGTCAGCTTCCTTTTCTGTCCCAGGCTGAATCCCACTGCCAGAGGACGCTGGTGGTAGAGCCGGAACTTCCAGAAGGACAGATGTGGCCCAGCTGCCGTGAGTGTCATGGCCCTTAGCCACACACTCTTGCTGACCTTTTCCCACCTCATGACAAGCCAGTGCCCCCAGAGAGCTCAGCAGGTGACCAGAGGGGGGGTCTCGGGGTCACTTGGACCCTGTGATTCAGATATCTTCTTGTCCCCAGCTGTGTGACCTTCACCAAGTGACTTCACCTCTCCTTTGTCCTGTCTGTCAACTGCAGGTGATCACACAAGGTCCCTCTCAGGGCTTTGGTAGGACTAAATGTCCACAAAGCACATGGCACACTCTATAGCAAGTAACAGGTATCAGGAAAGGTGCAGTAATGGGTTAAGAATGCGCATCATTGGGGCTGGGGCTGGGGCTCAGTGGTAGAGCACGTGCAAGACCCTGGGTTCCATCCTCAGCACCACATAAAAATAAATAAGTGAAATAAAGGTATTGTGTTCAAATACAACTAAAAAATAAACATTTTTTTTAAAAAAAGAATGCGCATCACTTAGCCGGGCATGATGGTGCACGCCTGTAATCCCAGTAGCTCAGGAGGCTGAGGCAGGAGGATCGCAAGTTCAAAGCCAGCCTCAACAATTTCTGGAGGCACTTAGCAACTCAGTGACACCCTATCTCTAAATAAAATACTAAAAATATTTATGGGGATGTGGCTCAGTGCTTAAACACCCCTGGGTTCAATCCCTGGTACCAAAAAAATAATAATAATAATGCACATCACTTTACAGATTGCAAAGTACTTTCTTGGCCTTAAAGAACTGGTGCTCTGAATCCAGGCACCGTGGCCACACCTGGCCTCCCAACTACTCAGGAGGCTAAGGCAGGAGGATCACGGATCACAAGCTCAAGGCCAGCCTCAGCAACTTAGGGAGATCCTGTCTCAGAACAAAAACTAAAAAGGGCTGGGTGTCACTCAGTGGTGGAGCACCCTGGTTCAATCCCCAGTCCAAACAAAAACAAAGCTGTTCCTCTAGTTGAGAGGCAGAGTGGACCCCCACCCTGAAGCAGGAGCCCGGATCACCTCCAGGTGCTGCCCCCACAGCCACCGGATGCCCCGTGGCCCCAGGAGGAGTTTCAGGTTGAGGCTCATCCCCCGAGTGACGCATGACAGCACCGTCCACTTCCCCTCTGCGCCCAGCCTCCTCATCGGAAAATGGAGACTCTGGATCGTCTTGAGGATCCTTGGTCTTCAACTTGCTGAGATTTTCTGCCGCGGGTGGTGTCGATGGCCCAACCGTGTTGTCAATCCTGGCGAGAGCCCCTGGGCCAGGCCTCGGCGGGGCACTCCAGGGGCTGGTCCAGCTCGCAGCAGCGTGGCGGGCAGCCACTCCACCTGCCTGGTGCACGTGGGGAAACCGAGGCTCTGGGAGGGTCTCCACGCGCCCCCCAGTGACTCGACCTTGCACCGCGCTGCCCTGGCTCAGCCCCTCCTGGCCCAGCCCCTCCTGGCCCATCTGGCGCCTCTGTAACTGGCCACACTCCCTCTTGATCCATCCACCTGGGATCATGTGGTGCTAGTGACGAAAGGGAGGGCCACCCAGGGCCATGGTGCCCATGTTATCCTGGTGTCACTGCAAGTCCACCATGAGAGGAGGCCAGCTCAGCCCTGGTGTCTGGTGGACACGGGCAGCACCCTGCGCTGTGGGGCCCCTGTGCCAGGTGTGCGGTGAGGAGACACAGGAGCAGCCCTGTCCTGAGCCCACACCGCCCCACCAGATGGCCTGCGGGGTCTGCGGGGGCCCAGCGCCTGGTCAAGCCTCTCTGACACACGGCTCCTCCGTGGTCCTCCAAGCCACACGCACACCCAAGCCCTGCTCAGGGCTGGCCGGGATGCCGTACCCCCTCCTGCTGCCCCGGGTGCCCGGCAAGGTTTCTTAGGTCAGGAGCGAATGAGTGAAGGAAGAGGGGCCAGTCCACAGACCAGTCCCTGATACGGAGCCGCCTGCTGTCGCCATCTGTGCGCCATGCAGCCCAGGTGTCACCTCGGTTATGACAATCTCCATGGCACGTGACAGGCAAGGCCCCCAGCCTGTGGACGGGGACTCACTGGCCTGCAGGTCAGGGCCAGGTTCTGACGCCCGCTTTGCACAGTTCCCTGAGGTCACCCGCAGCCCACTGTCCACCTCCTAAGCCACACTCCTAGGTCCTCAGAGGGCCTGAGTCACTGTCTCTGAAGCCAACAAGCCCATCCTGTGCTGAGTCAGCGTGAGCCTGCCCGAGAGCGTCACCCGTGCCCTCTTCAGCTCTGCCACACCTGGTGGGCAGCCGGCCATGAGCCAGGTGACGGCATTTACACCACAGAAATTGGCAAACTGTTTTTTCTTTTTTTTTCTGGAAAACCAGTAGTTAAGTTTCTACCAAAACACCACTTAAATGGACGCACTCAGAAGCCGGACAGGTCCGTCCTGAAGCTCATACATCGAGAGACAAGTGGATTTTCCCGTTTGAAAACCAGCCCTGCAGAGAAGGTGCACAGAGAGCAGAGAGGACTCAGGGCAGCGAGACTTCTGCCGGTGTACATGCAGGTCCACAGCCCGACACACTCTTCCTGCCCACAGAGTGCCCGGCACCAAGAGGGAACCCTGATGTCAGATGGGCTTTGGCCACGCCCGGCGGCCCCCACCTGTGATCCAAGCAACTCAGGAGGCTGAGGCTGGAGGATCGCAAGTTTAAGTCCAGCCTCAGCAACTTGTCTGTCTTGAGCTCAACGCCCAACACTCAGCCGGGTGTGGCTCGGGGGGTGGCGGGCACTTGCCCAGCATGAGACCTGGGTGCGCCCTCGGCACCACCAGAACACAGAGCCGGCAACAGCAGCAGAAAAACAGAAACCACAAAACTGGACTCTGGGTGACAAAGTTAGGTCCACAGAAGTCCCTTGACAGTGACCAATGGGTCCCTGGGGGCAGATGTTGCTAGTGGGGACACTCTGCCTGAGTGGGACGTGTGGGTGTCCTCTGTACCTGCCGTTCACTCTTGCTGTGAACCTAAATGGTCTATTTTCAGAATTTGAAAAAATAAAGATCCAGAACATGGCGTGTTCCCAGGGTCCCTCAGATCCAGGGTCCTTCCGGTTCTGAGGGTTCTTTATTTAGCACCAGTGAAAGCAGGGTTTCCTCCTACCGGTTCCTCCTGGCCTGGGGAAGCAGCTGCTGCCGCACAGGTGTCCAACCACCCTGGGTGTCATGGGTGTGGGTGGCGTTTGGGGAAGAGGCCGAGCGCTCACTTCCTCCCTCCCGATGGCGTCTACAGGTGTCTGACCACGTGCACCGGGACCACCTGGCATGGCACTAGATGCCGACCCAGGCCCTGTCTGGGCCCAGGGAGCAGAAGCCAGGGCCGCGACCTGGACCCTGCTCCCGTGAATCCCTGCGCAGCAGAGTGTGGCGCTGCCCCAGAGCCTCAGGAGAAGCTGGGCCAACACCGTCCTCTTGGCTGATGGCCGACAGAGCCAGCTGTGCCTGGTGGGTCCCTCCTCCGTACAGCGGTGGTGGGCAAGCCCCTGCCTCTGGGTGCCTCGGATCCCCAGCCGTGAGTGGGAAGGGTGACCCCGTCAACTGCACGATGTGGTCACAAAAACTAAATCCGACCCCAGGCTGGAAACCTACCCAGGAGGACGCTGGGCCTCGGGGCGAGTGACGCGCCCAGGGTCACACAGCAAGTTGGGTCAGGGCCCAGCCCGGAGCCCAGGCTCCGCCTTCCTCTGCCCTCGGCTGTCACTCTGCCCGGCAGGATCTGCCCAGCACCATGACAGCTCTGTGTCAGGAGAGCCTCCTCGGGCACTGGGGCCGCCTGAGCTGGCCGGGCTGCTCGGCCCTGCCCGTTGGTGGGACTCCAGGCACAGAACCTCCACGCAGCCCGCTCTGACAAGCCGAAAGGGACTTCCCGGGAGAGAAGACGCGAGACTGCAAGTGTGGGCTCTCTGTGCCTCGGTTTCCCCGGCTCTCAGACCACTGAAGGCAGCTGGACGTGGGCCCTCTCTGGCTCTGCCCACGGCCGTGGCGGATCCAAAGCAGAGTCCTGTCCTCTTTCATCCAAGACCCATCCAGCACTCGCCCCGGCGCCTGCCATGGGAGGGTGCCCACAGCAGACCGTGGCACAGCTGCCTGAACCACACTCCAGGGAAGAGCCGGCCTGAATGCCACTGGGCCCCCAGTGCCCGTGGGATATGGCCACTCCAGCCTCGAACAACCTGCCGTCCATATCAAGACCTGAAAATGTTCACAACCCTCCACGTATCTGGGTAGTCAAGTACTTATTGAGCACCTTCTGCATGCCAGGCACGCGAAGGAGCTAGAGATACAACAACATACACAGTCCCTTGTCCTCATGGGAGGCCACCAACTGACCAGTGTCAGGTGGTGGCAGAAAGATAAACCCCGATGACACCAGAGAAGGGTAGGCAGGTGACCTTCAATGAGGAATGACATGGGGGCAGATCCCTAGAGAAGGGGAGAAAAAGGCACACCAGTGACCAGGTAGAGGGGCAGGTGCAAAGGGCCTGAGGTAGATGGGACTTCATGTGTCTACTGACAATAGGAGCTTTAGGGACCACATGCTGAGGGAGAATTGGGAGAGTGGCCGTGGACCAGGTCACACTGACCACCCAGTAATGCCACTCCAGGTATTGTCCTAGGGAGCAAACAGGAACAAAATCCACACACAGACAATTGCAATGTTGTCCCCACAAACCAGACATTTACAGCCCACCTGGCCACCCCCCAGGGACTGTGTAGTTGACAATCCTGGCTCTCCAAACTCCAAGTGACAGTCAGAAAATTTTATAACAACGAGCATGATATAATAAGTTTTTAAAAAATCACAGATCGAAACCCAGTCTGGAGCCGCAATGGAATGACACTGTGCCCGCGTGGGAAGCAGGTGGCGATCAGTTCTTTTTTCTGTTTTCAGATTTTATATAATGTGGTTGCTGCTGTATTATTTTTGTAATTAAAAAAAAATTAAGGGTGACACGTGTCCAAACCATAGCCAGGGGGAGGGAGAGGCAGCGGGGACATCGGTTTCCCTTCCTCGTGACACCAGCCTCCCTCCACCGCGGCCTCGCTCCGGAGCCGGGGGAGCCGGCCAGCCCTGAATGCCATGCCCTGGCTGGGCTCCCTCCTCCTGTCCAGACGGACAGCCGGTCTTGACCCTGGCCAGCCTTCCTGCCCAAGCACAGCCTGACACTGTGAAGGGACATGTACCCTCAATGACTGTCCCTGGCCTCTGCCTGGAGTCCACCTGCCAGGCCCACTTGGGTCTCCAGGGCTCCCCCCAACCCTGACGGCGGTAACGCTCCTCTCAGACCCATGTTCCCCACACAAGGACCTGGGTTCCAGGGCCAGCCAGAGTCAGTGCCGCCCCTGCCCTGACCCTGCCCTGACCCTGCCCTGCCGGGGTCCGCCAGGCCCCCACTCACTCCTCGGCCCTGCGCCACAGCAAGAAGGCAAACCAGGCGGCCACGGCCCGCCAACGCCCCCAGCCGCCCTCCGCCTTGTTGGAGCAGGGCCCACAGGGTTCCCAGGGAGCCGTGTCCATCCTGCTGCCCTCTCAGCCACGGGCTCTCTCCAGCCTCGGCCTCTGCCGGAACCCGGGCCCGAAGCCTCCTGCCTGGGCTGCCCAGCTCTGTGCTTGGTTCAGCACCAACTCAGCTCCCCGAGAGCCTTCCCGACCCCCTGGGTCTCCCCGGCCACCACGACCAGCTGGGGGGCCCCCCCCAGAAGCAGCCGAGTGGAGGTGCCGGGAGCCCACGGGGAGACGCGAGCACCGTGGGGGCCAGGGCTCCTCTGAGATGGGCAGGCGGATGGTGCAAAGGGACAGGGGACATCTGGAGAGCTGGGGCTCCCAGGCCCCTGCAAAGCCATGGAGCAGTGGGGCGAGGGGTGGTCTCCAGCCTGGCCTTGGTGAGGAGAGGCCCCCAGTGGCCGGCAGCACGGGAAGCCAGAGGGGCCAACCAGAGCCAGCAGGAGGACAGGCCAGGCAGCCCTGCTGTGCGAGCCCCTCTGGGGGGGTCCACAGGGTGTGACATCGCCAGCAGGCAGGCTGACACCTGGGCTGACCGCAGCCTCTGTGCCCAGCCCCAAGGGCCACGTCCCACCGTGCAAAAAAGACCGCAGGCTCCCTCAGCAGCCTGTAGCGGCGTCCACGTGACGAGTCTTACAAGGACTATGTGAGTTGTGTGTTTCTGTCACATTTTTAAAAAGTTATTAATTACGAGCCGAGCGCGGTGCCGCACGCCTGTAACCCCAGTGGCTCTGGAGGCTGAGGCAGGAGGATGGCGAGTTCAAAGCCAGATCAGCAAAAGCAAGGTGCTGAGCAACCCAGTGAGACCATCTCTAAATAAAATACAGAATAGGGCTGGGTGTGGCTCATGGCCGAGGGCCCCTGAGTTCAATCCCCAGTACCAAAAATACATATATATATGTTAATTACATAGTAAATTCAGAACACCCAGGAAAACAAGGATAAAACCCAAAACTGGCTCGTCCCTACCCCACCCCTTGGTGGGGCCTGGAGTTGTAGAATCTGCCGGGTCTCGCTCTGCCGCCCAGCGACAGACGGCAGCGAGGGGGCCGCGGCCCGGGGCCCTGGGAGGTCCTGGCTGGGGCAGGGAGAAGGTCAGGGGCCTCGGGGGACTCTGGCCCAGGGCTGGCTCTGGAACCCCGGGGGGACCCGCAGAGGGCTGCCCACCTCTCACTGACCCACCTCCTCCGCCCGCAGCAGCTCTGGCCACCGCTGGAAGCTTCAGGGGAAGACACGGCAGCAGGAGAGGTCCCAGGAGGGGTCTCCTGGCCCGTGTCCGATCCGGCCATGTCGGGCCGGCACAAAGGCAGGCCACCGAGTTAAAGACCATCGGTGACTTCAGCCTCACCCCAAATGCTGCTGAGTGTGACACTGCGGCCCTCCCTCCAAACCACCCAGTGGACCGACGGACGGACACCGTCCCCAGGGAGAGAGGAGGCCTCCCATCCATCTCCAGGTGAAGATAAGAGGCATCAAAACCAGAACCAGCTCGTGGCTCCTTATTTTTACCCCCTCTACGTCGGCAGCTGGCCTCAGCTCAACACGCAGCGGGTCGGATTAACTGAACAGAAACTGGAAAGCGCGGCGGGGCACGGGGGGCAGGGTGGGAGCCCATCTGTCCCCAAGGAGGCTGGGGATGAGGGGTGGGGCAGAGGGGCCACCCCACTTCGTGTGCGGTTTCTGCCTCTGCTCTGGCTCAGGAACGGGATGTGCCCGAGCCGAGGAGCGAGGGTGTGAGGGAGGGAGGAGGCGGCCCTCACCCCGCCACACAGGGCTGCCCGGGGTCTCACTGGAGCCTCGACCAGACGCAGGGAGGCTGTCCACCAGGCCACGCCTCCGTTCTTCATCTGTGAAATGGAGCGATGAGTACACTGTGTGGGCAGTGGTCCCTCTGGATGGCCACATCCTAAACCCCAGAACCTGCGACCCTGTCAGGGGTCAAGGCGAACGGGATCGTGGCCAGCGACGGGACTGAGGTTGCTCGCCAGGCTCTCTAAAGAGAGAGGGCTCCCGGACCTTGCCGTGAGCAGTGTGCTCGAGGGTCCTTCAGCAAGAGGGACAGGAGAGAGCCAGCCTCGGGAAGAGGGAGCTCCACAGTGCCGCTGACCCGGGGTGCGGGAAGGCAGGGGGGACCCTGCCCTGGAGCCCTGGAGGGAAGCAGGCCACCCACGTCTGACGTTAGCCCAGCGAGACCCCGTCAGACCTGCAGCCTCAGGAAGCATAAGACACAGAATCTGTGCTGTTCTGAAATCCCCTCGCTGCAGGCTCCGTCACGGCAGCGCCTGGTGTCAAACCCAACGCCGGCAGCTCCTGGCTCCTGGCCAGGGGCGTGAGAAGCTCCCGACACACACCTGCTGCTTCACCTCCTGTGACTTAGGGTCACACTCCCTGGGTTGCCCAGGGTCCCCAGGAGCAGCAGCTTGGCACAGCCCTGAGACAGCCCCAGGTGGGGGTGACATGGCCTGGCCAAAGACAGGTCTCAGCCGTCCATGCTTGCTCAGGAGGGAAGCCATGTCCCTCGGTGCAGAATCCAGCACGGGGCTCCACCCTGCCCTCGCTGCGGGGCAGGCCGGGGCTCTGCTGGCCCTCCAGCGCCCCTTCCCTGTAGTCCACTGCTCTGCGTCCCCACGGCTCCCACCAGGTGACTTCAGGGCCAGGTCAGCTTTGCTGCTTGCTCCCAGGCCCGGGCTTGGCCAAGGCAGCTGCTCAGATCTAATAAAAGAGTGGACAGCAGGCCTCTGCGTGTGTTTGACCCGAGGATCTCTAAGCCTCGAAAAGGTTGGGAACCACAGATCTAAAGGATGCCCACTGTGTGGGCAGTGGTCCCTCTGGATGGCCACATCCTAAACCCCAGAGCCTGCAACCCTGGCATCGACCCTTGAGAGAATACTAACGTAGGTGGGGGGACAGCGCGGGGCGGGGGCACGCTCAGGAAGAGCAATGAAGGGTTCTAAAATTGCCTGTGGGATGGTTGCACAACCTGGACCTGGAGCAAAGACCACTGAACTGTACGTTTTGGGGGTTTTTTGGTGGTGCTGGGCTGTTGCCCAGGGTGTCGCACATGCCCGGCAAGTGCTCCACCACGGAGCCACAGCCCAGCCCAAACTGCACGTTCAGATGGGCGGATCTCATGGTCTGTGGATTCTATCCCAACAAACTGTTGCAAAACAGCAGGTGAAGAAGCTTGAGAGTGTTCTCTGCACTATTCTTATAACATCCCCGACATCTAAGATTATTTCCTAACAGAAAGCTCTGTTCAGTGGGCACACGGGACCCTCCAGTGAGCGGGTTTGAGAGCCCCTTGCCCTCCCTCGGCCGGAGCATTCATTCTGCGGGATACCCTGCCCGCTCGTGGCGATGACAGGCATGTGGCCAGGGCTGATGCACTTCCCCCAGGCCCTGAAGGCCCCCATGGTACAGGCCAGGGGCCTGAGGCACACAAGGGGACCGGCTGGCCAAGGTGACCTGCGGGGGCGGCGGATGGTAGGCAGGCGCAGTCCCAGGGCATGCCCCCAGCCAAGGAGGGCCTGGCCCAGGATCAGAGTTGGGCTGCCCTGTGGGCTAGGGGCACGGGGCTTTCAGAATCCAGGCCTGACTGGACAGGCAGGCGGTGCTATTTCCCAGGGTCTGATTCGGTCTCCCACCCACCTTGCCCACAGCACCCGGGCCAGCCTCTGGCAAGAGGGCCTCCGAAGCCTCAGAGCTGTGTTGCAAGAATGTGGCCCCCGAAGGGCCCAGGGCTGCAGAGAAGGACGAGCAGAGTGCCCACCTCAGGCCCAGGGCCTGGCCACCGGCCGAGTGCAGCCAGGAAGCCTACCTCGGAGACCTTGGGGACCCTCCTGCCCCCACCGATGGGCGAGGTGCAATCCTGAAACCAGACCTGCCCCAACCAGTTCCCCTTCTAGGCTACCAAAAGCGGGGTCCCACCGACCTCGGCTGCTGGGAGCGCCCGCCCGCCTGCTCCCTGGGGCTGGCGGGGACAGCGGGATTCAGGAAGTTGCCGGTGGCTCCTGCTCGCGACTTCGCCTTTTCACTTTTCTTATCAGAAAGGTGCCTGAGTAATCTCGTGAGTCGGGGCCCGTCACTGTGGAACTACCTGGGAGCGGGGCCCCGAAACTCAGCCGCCCCCCCCTGAGAGAGCGTCAAGGCAGGAGCCTGAGCCGAAGCGAGATTCAGAATGAGAGGAGCGGAGACGGAAGCGGGAAGCGCCGGGGCGGGAGCCCGGGCCTGCGGCCGGGGTCTGCTGGGGAGGGAACAGGGAACAGTTCTCTACACAGACAGCGCCGTCCCCGTCCCCCCATGTGGCTTCTTGGGCCACATGGCGGGCTGCACCCAAGGGAGCTGCCTGACACCTTGTCACTTCACTCTAAGCCTCAGCTTCCCCGTCTGTAAAAGGGACACCAAGAACACCCCCCATGATGCCACAGAGGGTCACCCCAGCACACCCGTCCCTGGCACCAACCCCAGTGGAAGCCACGGTTCATGGAGCCGCTGCTCCACCAATCGGGCAAGGGCGTCCAGCACGGGGGTCAGTGTCCAGCACTTGGCAGAGAAGCAGCCGCCCTATGTCCTTACTTGATCCTCCGCCGTCCAGGGAGGTCGGTCCTGTTTCTCCTGTTTTAAAGATGGGGAAACAGACACCCAGGGCAGGTGGCGCCCGGAGCAGGTCTGGGCTTGTGGGCCTGCTGCTTGAACGACCCAGAAAGTCCCTCTGTGGGAGAAGGACACGAGTTTGACATAAGGCCCCCCGCGAAGCACCCTCAGGAAAGGAAGCAGCCGCGAGTGCTCCCCAGGCGGCCGTACCCGACCTCGAGCAGAGCTGGCCAGAGGAGAAGCTCCCTCTTCCCGGGCAGTCAGCAAGCATGCCACCTGGGCCCCGAGGAGACCAGGTGCAGGGCAGAGGGCAGGTGCGGGGGGGGGGGGGGCAGATGCGGGGGGGGGGGGGCGGGTGCAGGAGGGGCAGGTCCGGGCACCACGGCGGGGGAGGGCCTGCAGGTTGGCCGTGCTCCTGGGAGCCACGGGATGCGGGAGGCACAGGAGAGCAAGCAGAGGGGCGCTGAGCACTGGCCCACGAGAGCCAGGTCTGGAACGATCTGTCTGCCCTTTGTGGATGGGACCAGGGCAGGCAGCCTGAGACCAGCAGGAGGTGTCACGAATCCTGTGTGATGAACCTGAGTTCCAGTGCCACCGGGGCTGGTGGCCCCTCTGTGGAGAGCGCAGCTCTGAGGCCGTAGAGGGGGTGAGAAGGGGCCGTGATCATCCCATGGCCAAACATCTGCAGGGAAAGCTGTTGCCCCACAAAGGCAGGAATCCCCAGGCGGTGGCCAGGGCCGAGGCCTCCTGCCTACGCTGACCCTGAGGTGCAGGACCAGGAAGGGGCTCTGGGGCTCAGGGCCTAGGCATGAGCAGGACCTTGCAGCTTGCATGACCCCTGAGAGGTGGGGTCAGGTCAGGCCTCAGCATTGTTCCTGGCTGTGACAGCAGCGGGGCTGTGTCATTCACCTCCTAACATCTGGCTGTCCCCAGCCTCCTTCAGGCCCCCTGGGGATGACAAGCACTGTCCCCAGGGTCCCTGCCTGCTCCTGGTCCTGACCACTGTGGGGTTCCACTGCAGTGGTGGGGGGCTGCCTTGCTGTGGGGACCCTCTTCAGCCTCCAGACTCAGGCTTAAAAGAAAGAAAGAAAGAAAGCTGGTTCAAAATTAGCACAAAGTTAGCCAAGAGCACAAGACCCCGTTTCCTGTATTTTTTTCTTCAGTTTTTTTTAAGACTTCCAGAAAAGTTTCCTCTGCAAAACTGAGACCAAAATGGCAAAAAATGCAAATGTGATGATCTGACCTTGACCTTGAACCGTCTTCCGTACCTATGCGGGGCAGCCACAGAGACTCCAAGGTCCTCAGATCCTGCAGAGGTCTCCAAGTCCTAAAGGCCTAGAAGCTCCAAACGAGACAGACTAGACCCCTGTGGGTCACCGAGGCTGTGGGCCCCCACAGGTCTTGGGTGAACCTGACCCTGCGTCCCCAGCCTGGCCCTGTGCTTGGCTCAGTGGACGGGTGTGTGGGCAGGTAGAGAAGGGAGGATGGACAGGTGGCTGGATGGACGGGGATGGGTGGGTGCGAGGGAAACACTGAGTTCTGGAACCACGCAGCCGAGGCAGCAGAACTAACCCAGCGACGCCGCGGAGCTCATGCGGATCTGAGCTCACAGACACAGCCAGGCTGAGCGGGGCTCTGCCCTCCCGGCCGGGGCCTTGGGCGAGGGCTCACCCCAGAATGGAACTGCTAATCCCAACAGCCGGCTGCCGCAGAGCTGAGGGCCAGTGTGCAGCCTTGGAGCACCGGGCTCCACACTTGACCCCAGGCCCACCGAGGCCATCAGCCAGCTGGTCTCAGTGGGGTGGGCTCCAAGGGGAGGCCCTGGGAGCAGGAGCCTGAGCCTGGGCCAGCCTGTCCGAGCAGGGGGAGCTGGAACTTCAGTCCCTGGAAATGCCAGAGAGGCGCCCTGAGCAAGGAGGGCAGGGGCGCTGTGGCCTCTGAGCCACAGGCCCTGGGATGTGGGCCACAGGTCACCGGTCGACCTACAGCCGTCACCTGGCTCTGGTTTGGCAGAACCCGGCTGATGAGGCTGCAACACGGACTTAAGATTGCAAACCCAGAGCAGTGGACTCGAAATCCATCACTTCACTCAAAATGTGCCCTTAAGCGTCCCTCAGGGGAAGGAAACACGGAGGGGAACAAGGTAACATGACCACTGATGGTGACCAGGACGGCAAAGGCCCAAGTCTCCTCATTCTCCCGCCCCATCCAACAGACTGACAATGAGCAGCCCCCGCCGCCCACCACGCCATGGCTCTGCTGCCTCAGGAACGCCCCCCATGTCCCCACCCAGAGCACAGGACGGCAGGGGAGGCAGAGCCGCTTCTCAGTGCAGAGCAGGGAAGCACACGCCCAGACGGTGACCCGACCAGCATCCACCAGAGGGCTCAGGCCTGGGCAGGATGTGAGAAGGACACCTCGCCCCAGGGTCCTCCTCCAGTGCCTAGACCACGGCCCCAGTCTACACCCCAGACAGACCCACATGACGGACGTTCTCCAAAGCCCCTGACCAGTCCTCCTCAGAACAGTCCAGGGCACCCAACCCAGGGCAACCTGAGAATGTCATGACCAAGAAGAGCCCAAGGAGACAGGACAACACTGTCACACGGGGCCCTGGATGAGGTCCTGGCACAGGAAAGCAGCCGAGGAAGACAGGGAGCCCCGTGAGTGGGTCTGCAGGTCACGCCTGGCTCCCGGGAGGGCACCGCCCGCCTCAGCGACAGCAAGAGAGCCACAGGCACCTGGACACCCGGCCAGCGCAGCCCCCGTTCAACTCTGTTTTTCTGAACGACGATTTTTAAACTCAGATGGCTGGCAGTCTCCGGCCTGGACTGGGTGCAGGTGTTGAAGCCCCCGAACGCGTGGCCAGCTGAGGGCCGTGGTCCACGCAGGCACATAGTGAGTCCTCTCAGAGAGAGAGGCCATCTCTATGCAGCACCTGGTGTTGGGTCCATGACATACTCAGGCTCCATGGGGACTCAAGGGGGCAGGGGGCCATGGGGGGACCCCTGAGCCGGGCTGCATGCTCAGAGGTCCCACCAATCCCCACGAGGTGCCGCCGTTTTAGACGAAGAACCTGGATTCGGTTCAAGACGTGGTTCTTGGCCTAGAACCTTCCAGTTTTCACATCCCATAAAAGAGGCCTGGACCAGAGACCGACGGCTCCTCCCCAAGCAGCACCTCTCACGAGGAGAACAATGGTGTAGCACTTGTGCCCTGGACTGGGACGGTGCCACTGGCTAGCAAGCTGTGTGGCCTAGAGCAAGCTGTCTGACCTCTCTGTGCCTGTTTCCTCGTCTGTAAAATGGGAACCACAATAATAATCTCTTGTTGAGCAACTGAAGGAGACAAGCCAAGAAATACTCCACAGTGACCGCTACCCAGACAGGGAGCCCCAATGGACCGAGGGGTGTGGCATTGTCACCAACTGTGACTGAGCACCACAAGCACCACACAGACCTGCCAAGAGGACCTAGGAAGGGACCTGAGCGCGTGACACATGTCCACCCGAGGAGCCATCTCCAGGGCGTGGGTTCGAGGGCTGGACCACACACCCCGAGTGCCAGCTCGTGCAGTCCTGAGGGTCCTGCTCTGCACCAGGCCTCACTGAGCGCCCACCACCCTGGGCAGGCGAGGCCGGGCAGCACCACCACACAGCGCGGCCGGCGGAGCCCGCGAGAAACCCGCCCGGGCTGTCGGGCCATGGGGCCGAGACTTTCCACCTGGCAAGGCCAGGGCTGGGGAGAGAGTCGGATCACAGCCTCCAGGTGCCCTGCAGCACAGAGAGGGCACGGACCCAGGGAGCGTGACCTCAGAGTCCTAACCCAGCGCCCGGCCAGCACCCGGGGCCCCATCACCCCCACCTCCACAGGCCACACCCCACAGGCTGGCAGCAAGATGGCAGCTGAGTCCTCCCCGGGAGGGCGCATGGTGAGGAAGGGGACGGTTCCCCCAAGCCCCAACGGGTCTGTCCCTCACATCTCATTGGTCATTGCAAAGTCACATGCCCCTTCATGAATCATTTGCCATCAAGAGAGGCGAGGGCTGGGAACAGGGAAGGGGACTCCCAGCTGGGTGTGAGGGTGACCCCATGGTGCCCTGAGGGAGACCACTGGCCTCTGAACACAGCAGCACCTGGGGACGGGCGGCCCTGTCCCCTCACTGGCCAGCTTCAATGGACGCTCTGGCCTGTCCCCCAGACCTGGCCTCCCAGGGGTTTCTCCTTCTGAGGAATGGGCCCTGACCCATGGGGTAGAGGAGGGCAGGTGGTCTGGCCACAGCCACTGGCACAGGAGGCCTTCCTTGGTCACTAGGAGGATACGCCATTGTCACCATGCTTCACCTTCTGTGTCCCCACTCACGGGCTCCCTGGGAGCCTGGCTGGTCGCTGGCGGGGGGCTATTTCCTGCAGACCCCCATGGGGCTGTGCTGGACATCTGCCCCAGCCTGGCACTCGGTGTGGGGGTCTGAACCAACCACTCTGAAACGCACCTTTCACCAGTAGGTGTCCCTGGGGACACTCGGGCCATCAGCCTTCACCTGATGAACAGGTGAAAGTGAGCGCAAACCATCATTCTCGGGAGAGGGTGGCAATGGACTCGCCCCAGGTCCGTGCCTTGGTCATTCATTCACCCAGTGCGCCTGAGTGCCTACTGCGCGCGGGAAGCACACAGCGCTGCGCCCGACGCTCCACACCACCCTCCACATTTTTAATGCGAAATAAAACAAAAATTGTGAATCTCGTTTAAAAACAATACTCGCATCCCACACAGCCGAGCCAGAGCCTCCGAGGGCGTCATTTGCGTTTTCCACGAGAGCCACCTTAGGTCAAGGCCGAGACGTGAGGGGACAGGGGAAAGTCCTTGAAGAGGCCGGGGCTCGCGGTGGTTTCAGTGGAAACGGCTTCTTGGCTGAGAGGCTGCAGGGTCTAATCTCGCCCCAGAGAAAGGAAGCGCCAGCTTTAACCTCAAGACAGGAAGACCGCCAGCACCACCTCCGCCCAGGAGCGCCAGCCGCCACCTGCCTGGGGACACTCGGGACTTGTTCCCAGAAGTGCTTCCAGGCTGCCCCAGGAGGGCCGAGAGCCTGGTGACAGAGAGCTCCACCAGGACAAGGACCCGGAGAGGACCGCCTTAGGAGCCGCGGCTGGCAGAGCGGCCCAGAGGAAGTGGCTCTGTGGCCGGCAGCCCCCAGCAGGCCGAGAGCAGAAACTTCAAAAGCAAAAAAGTGAAAAGCTATTTTTGCCCCTGGGGTTTTCACGCCTGTGTCCCCAAAGTGCCGGGAGCAGTGTGGCTCCTGTGAGGTCGCAGCCCAGCTGACCGAAAGGGAAGCCAGGTGTGGGGAGGAGCATCGGGAAGGTGGGGCCGCGCTCGGGCACTCCCTGGGCCTCGGTCTCCTCATCTGCTCACAGGGGGACTGAAGTTTCCTGACCACGAATTTTGGCCTAAACTA
Source organism: Marmota flaviventris (assembly GCF_047511675.1). Taxonomy (NCBI): domain Eukaryota; kingdom Metazoa; phylum Chordata; class Mammalia; order Rodentia; family Sciuridae; genus Marmota; species Marmota flaviventris. Next base: position 60,647,014 of record NC_092515.1, on the reverse strand, counting down.
GCCCTTGTTCTCGCACAGTTCTAGAGGCCAGAGGTACAAAATGGGTGGCCGAGCGGGCTCCTTCTGGGACGCAGGGGAGTCCCTCTCCCTCCTTCCCAGGCCTCCAGAGGCCCCCAGGACCCTGTCTCCTCCGACTCTGCCCCTCCCATGGCCTTCTCTCGAGGACCTACAGGGCGTCCAGTGTAACCTCCATCCCAAGATCCTTAGCTCCATGTCAGCAAGCCAAGGGCCACCGCGGAGATGGCGTCCTCACAGGCTCCTTCTGAGGACTGGGACATGCTCTTCTCCCCGCCCCCTCCGCCCCCGCCTTCCTTGGCTTGAGCTTGGTGAGAGTCTCCATCTGGTGTTCAAGGGGACCTGGGGGGGGCACCCCTCCCCCACCCCTCCCCCACCGCGCACTGTGACTCTGGCCCAGGCCCTGCCCTGCCCCTCACTCCTCTGTGGTCTCCAGGCCCCACCCGCCTTCCATCCATCCGAGTGTCTCCTGTGGCCCTGGATTGGATGGGGACCCTCCCTGTGGCCACGGTCTCCTCGGACTGAGCTGGGACGGGCCCCCCACCAGAGCCCTTGTCCCAGCATCCCAGCTCTGGACAGTCCCTGGCCCCATGTCCCAGGGTCCCATCATCGGACACCCCTAAAGGCCTGACGGTGTCCTTTTTCCCCGAGTCACCCTGATATGCGAAGGGTGACTTTCCCTCTGGCTTGTCCCCAGCCTTGCTGTGCCCAAGAGGCACAGCCACCCCCCCACACGCACCCCACGCAGGGCCTCACTGTGCCCGGCTCCCCTCCCCCGGCCCCTCAGCCTCAGCCTGGTACAGCCCTGCACCTCGGTGAGCACCCCGGAAAAGTTGGGGCCCCGGGGCCAGAACAGCCACGACCAAAGCAGGACCCCAAAGTCTGAGGCAGAGACCTCTGTCCCTAAAGTTTTTCACGCAGTTGGGGAGAAAGGTTCTCGGCTGGATGGATCTGAAATGCAGGGAGGGGTCCTGGGAGCCACCTTGGGTCCGGAAGGCTGCGCCCAGCTCTGCTGGGGCCTCTGAAAAGCAGGCTCCCCACGCGAAGCCAGGGCTGGGCGGAGACCTGGGGTCCCTGGGCCCAGCAGGTGTGGCCGCCTGGAACCGTGGGCTTCCTGTCACTGCTGCCCAGGTCCAGGCCCTGTTGGCACTGCTGGATCTTCAGAGGAGCCCCTCAGCTAGCTGGGGCATCATGTCCCCTCCCCACCACCCTGGCCCCGGGCCCCGGGCTCGGCCTGAGATGGCCCTGCCAGCCATCCCACCCCTACCCTTCTGATAGGCAGAAGGCATGTGGAGCCCCATTCCCAAGTGGCCAAGAACTGGCCCCTGGACACCAGTGCACCCTGAGGACTTCACAGTGAGCAGGACAGATGCAAGCCCTCTCCTGGCGATCTGCGTCCAGCCCAGACTCTCAGTGCTGGCACGGTTGACACTGGGCCACAGAATCCCAGCTGGATGGGCAGGCGTGTCCTGTCCCTGCAAGTCGCCGACCTCTACACACTGGATGCCAGCAGTGCCCACGCCCCAACCCCCAGTCACGACAACCACAGGGGCTCCCGATGAGGCCAAATGTCCCCTGAAGGCCGAACCTGGCTGGGAAGTGTCAGCTAGAAGCGAGATGCGCGGGTAGTCACAGAGAAACCGCTGAGGGCGGGGCGGGGCTCCGCGCTGAAGCGCTCGCCTCGCCCGTGTGCGGCCCTGGGTTCGATCCTCAGCCCCACGTAAAAGTCGATGAGTAAAATCAAGGCCTTGTGTCCCACTACGACTAAAAATAAATATTAAAGAAAGAAAGAAACAGCGCTGAGCCTGGGGGACCCCAGCACGCCTGGATCCCCACCCGGGAGGGAGGGACTGGCCCAACTCCCAGGCCCCGCTTCCCGTGGGCAGTGCAGTGCGTGGAGAGCTGAGGCAGAGAGAGGGCAGGGACGCACGCAGGCTCCAGGACCGCCCCGCAGCAAGGGCTAGAGGCTGGTGAAAGAAGCGTTTCCTGCACAGAGGTCAGACCACAAAGCCAGAGCCAGAGCCAGGCCGCTCCGGGGGGCGCAGGAGGGCAGGGTCCACCATGGGGAGCCTGGCACAGAGGCAAGGGAGGCCTGGCCTGCCCCAGCACTGTCTCAGTGCCCAGCGGGCACAGCTGTCCCAAGGACAGAACAACTCATCTGAGAGGCCGAAGGCTACCAGTTCCACGTGCCTTGGACCCACCCTAGCCCAGGGGTCACCAAGTTCATCCAGGTCATTTAGCCTCCCTGTGCCTCAGTTTCCCAGGTGCAAATGGAGGAGCCCACCATCCCTCAGGAGTCACCAGAACCAAGTGACCCTAAGCCAGAACCCACAGGCACCCATTGGTGCACTGCACGGAGGCCGAGGGGCAGGGTGGGCCTCAGCAGTGGGCAGCTTCTTCTGTGAGGCCATTAGGAGTCAGTGGTGAGCCAGGGGCGGGCGGGGGAGGGGGTGTCTGTGTCGCGACTGCCCGGCTCCCCTCCCGGCACTGCAGCAGGACGTCTGCAGGCTATGCACTGTCGCCTGGGCTGAGGGACCCAGAGACAGCAGGGACCAGGCCAGCACCACACACCGGGGACGAGCCAGGAGGAACCCTGTGGTGTCACTGCCTGTGAGGGACACGGCCACCTTGGGGAGACAACAGGGTGCGAGCCCCAGACTCCACTCCTCCCTGGGCTCCTGCTGGGGCCCCACTGGCGCTCGGTCTCCCAGGGCCTGAGCAGGTGGACTTGGGGACAGCAGGTGGACGCCCAGCAAAATGAGTGCAAACCCCGACTGCCTGAGCGGGTGTCAGGCTGTGAGCCTCGGGGGAGGCTCCCTGGGCCAACCCACAGCTCCCCAGCCCCCCACGCCCACCAGGTGCCCCAGCCCACTGCCCGCAGCAGAGGCCACGCCAGCGGCCCCCGCCCGGCAGTCCTGCAGGGAAACCACGTGGCTTGCGGGCCATGGTCACAACCTGGGCACCATCCTCAGGGAGGGCCCTGTCCATGGGCCACCCAACCCAGCAGGGGACCAAGGCATGCCACACTGCCAAGTCCCATCTTCCTTCCTTGTCACCCAGAGTACCTCCCAGCCAGCAGCAAGGGCCCTAGGAAGGGAGACCTGGACAGTAGCCTCAACCATTGAGAAACAGCTCTCCTCAGAGCTTGCCAGGGCTCCTGCATCACTGCCAAGGGACTGTCACCAGGACCATCCACGCACTGACATTGACAGGGATCCAGGCCTGCTGGGTGCTAGTCTCTGCACTCTCCATGGACGACCCCAATTACTCCCACAGCCACCCCAGAGCTCAGGACAACTGACCCACAGCATCCATGTGGGGCAGGAGTGATGGACACTGAATCAGAGAGGGTTAGCGTCTTCCCAACATCACACAGCTGATCAGTAAGGAGTGGGATTTGAATCTAGGTCTAGCTGGCTCCTCAGGCCATGTCTGTCCTCTGCATCAGCACATACTGGACCTGGACAGGAATTTGGGCACATTTCCCAAGCTGTCCCACCCCCTACCCCCGTCTTCTCCCCTCCAACACCACCCTCCCATCAGGCCCGGCAGAAGGCTCAGCCCAAGGGTCCCTGCCTCTGCCCCGCAGCTCCGTCTGGCCCAGTGACGCAACGCCCTGGCCCGCCTTGCAGTTCAACTGTGCTGAAGGTACCGTGGGCGGGCCATCTGCTTCCTCCAGCACCACCACCGGCCTTTGCCAGGTCACGGGGCAAATGTGCAGGGACCCCAGAGCAACAGTCACTTTATTTCTGGGCTTGGGACCTCTAACTGGCCCGGATTGCTCAACGTCTCGCGGGAGAGGGTCAGAGAGACCTCCGCAGGTGCCTGGGAGGAGCGGGCACATCCGGGCTGCAGCACCACTGTGATTTTTCTCCCAGAAGCTGGTCAAGGAAAGAGCCCGGGCCCTGCCTCGGGTGCTGCTCTGGGTTCAGTGCCCAGGCTTCCTTCCAGCCCCCTGGCCTTTGTTCAGAAAGGGTGAGGCGGGTGGCGGGGCTGCACAGCGGGTCCTTTACAACGTGCGGCCCGATGCACTGGGAGCTGGGCTCACTGCCTCAGGACGGCCGTGGGCCTGCGTCCTCCCGCCCACGGCCATCCTGACCCTCCACTGCATGCACTAGGGAGCCCAAGGGCCACCGTGCCCCGGGCTCAGCCCTCTTCCCCTCGCTGCCTCCACCCCGCAGGTGACCAGCCTCTCCAGAAGGGAGAGGAGGGAGCACTCAGAGCTGCGGTCTCCTCTCTGAAGGACCAAAGGAGCAGAGACCCCAGCAATTCCTGCCCAGGCTGCGTGGCTTCACTTCCTCCTGGACCCTCTCTCCTTCCCAGTCGGGGCAGAAGCCATGCTGGGCACCAGCGCACCTGCTGCTCCCCCTCGGCCTCACTCCCCCTGGCCGCTCACCCAGCATGCTCCCCTGCGAGCCGGGTGCCAGGCCCCTTGTCGGGTCAGAGGCTGGCCTCCCACAGCAGGACACTGGAGGATCGCCAGCGCCATGTCCTTCGAGTACGCACCGTGTCCTGGTTACCAGGAGCTGCTCAATTACAGGACCACTTCAGCGATTCATGAGACCCTTCATGCAATGAAACAGCTGCAGTGGTCAAGGACAGCTGGATGATTCTTCATAAACCTGTGAATAACTCCTCAATTGCTTAATACAATAAAAACTATCATTTGGATTCATAATGCTGACCACTAATGAATGATAAATGGCTCCATGACACAAGGACAGAGGCCAAGCCCTTGATTGACACTTGCCAGGGCCAGACCCTCTCCAGGCCCTTCCCACCTGGGAAGCCTTGGTTCCTCACAGTGACATTATCACCCCACACAGACGAGGAGATGGAGGGACAGAAGGCGCAGGTGTGTTCTCAGGGACCCACAGCTCACGAGCTCTGCTGGGGACACGGCCTGGGCTGTCCCGTCACCCCACCCGCCATCATGGCCCGCACTATGCAGCAGGGGCCGCCCACACCTTCCCACCCCAGGGGGTGCTGGCCAGTCCCCGCCCCCACGCCGAGGGCTGCCTGGCCCCGAGCTCACTCATGCACGACGCGGCCAGCTGGAAGCATCAGGAAATTCGCGCCTGGGAGTGGCCTGGCCCACTGTGGCCCTGGATGGAGGAGGCAAGTGGCTATCTCGGCCCATGGCCGGTGGGCTGGCACCTCACTCCCCAGGGTCCCCAGCAGGATCCTCTTCAGCAGCCACACAGCCTGTCCCCTCCCATAGTCTCCTGAGGGCACCTCCCACCCTGACTGTCCCCAATGGGGTTCTGGGGTCCCTCTGACTCTGCTTCTTGGGGACTCAAACGAGAACAGCCCCACTGGTGACCTGCTGTCGCCAAGCACCGTCCTAACTGTCTGGAGGCACCACCTCGTCCTCACGACACGCCTTCGGGGGAACCGAGGCACCGAGGTGCAAGAACCCAGGCTCTTCACTGCCACGTGGGTGGAGCAGGACACTGGCCCAGGCATGCCACGCCCTCAGCCGCTCTCACCGAGAACCTGGGGAGCTAGGGCACTGGGGACGGGGACACACGGCCAGCTGTGCCCCAGGAATGATGGGCTGAGGGGGGAAAGGGAACTGACAACCCCCTGCAGGGCTCCGCCAAGGCTGCCCAGCGACCCGAGGCCTTGGCCCCGGGCACAGGTGCTTCCAAGCCAGAGGCCCCGCACGGCTCTGGCCCTCAGCCCTCTGGGGAAGAGGCTGCCTCTGCGGCAGGCGAGAGCCCCCGGCACACCCAAGGGTGCAGAGGAGACCTGCAGCGAGGACCGGCGCAGGCTTGGAAAGGACCCGGGAGGCCAGGGAGAGGCTGGGAGCCGCAGAGGAGAGGCCCCCTGGACCCTGGACGGACGGCCCAGGCACCACCTGCGAGGAAGCCCGGCTCTGTCCCAGCCACGGCCCCTCCACCCCCAGGACGCACGAGGCCCTCTGCTGCTGGGTCCTCCCAGCCAAACCCCAGCAGAGCAGAGCAGAGCAGAGCAGAGCAGAGGCCACGGTGTCTCCCAGCTCCGACCTGCAAAATCCAGGTTGGGTTCTTAGACCGTATGCTTGTGGGCAGTTTGTCACCCAAAAAGAGGTGACTGGAGCCATCCCCACCCCTGGCAGACCTGTCCACGCTGAAAGGCAGCCCAGAGGGAACAGGAAAGATGATGCTCACGTTGCCCCGGACTCCTGAGATGTCCAGGTTGGGCTGGAGAAGCCGGACACCTGACAGTGTGCCATCCAAGGGAAACACGGAGCTCACCTGCACCCTACAGGCTGGGACATGTTGATCTCCTGCTTCTAGTAAAAGCAGTCAGGTCTCAGTGGGCAGCCCCTCAGCCCACTGAGACCTGGCCTTGCCCCTCAGCCCGCTGAGCTGTTACAACTCCAGCCATTGAGTATGGATCGTGCTTTAGGATGAACTTCTAAACACGTCTGAGCAATCTGATGGCAAAACTTTCTCTTCTGCAAAGTCTGGCTGGCTGCCTGCGCTGCCTCTCCATGCACAGGGAGTTTCCTGTGCAAGCAGCAGGCTCCTGCCAACCCCTGCCCAAGGTCTTGCCAGGATTCCCAGGGCCTGCTGGTCCTGTGGATGGTCATCCCAGATCTGTCGCCTTCAGCCACCTGGGCATTGCAAGGGGAAACAGAAGTTCTGCACCCAGGTGGCCCCTGCAGGGGGGAACCAAGGAACAGCCACACAGGCTGGCGACCTGTGTGCTCCTCTGGGGCCCAGCAGAGGGTTCACAGCTGGAACCCCAACACCATTCCCCAGCACCCCAGTTCTTGTCAAAGCATCCTACAAAGAAGAGCATGCCCAGCCCCTCCCTCCAAGACCGCTGTGTGGAGTCGAGGCATGGCCCCTGGGGAGCAAAGACCACACCAGCCATCCCCCTCGGCCCTGAACCCACAGGACAGGCAGCTTGCTCAGCCTGCCCCACCCCCAGCCCTGAACCCACAGGACAGTTTGCTGGGACCGTGTGCAAGAAAGGACGTGACTCACTGAAAAGATGCCCAAGAAGGCTGGTGGTGGCCAGCTGCCATCCTCCTGGGTTAGTGACCCTCAGCTCAGGGGTTGCAGCAAGGTCTTGCTATGGAGCCTCCCCCACTGGGCTGTCCTCTAGGACACAAGTGGTCAGGGCCAGCCAAGACCTGGGCCTCAGTTTCCTCATCTGTAAGCTGAGGACGACAGGCCCAGTCTGACGGGACCCATATGGAGCAGAGAGAATCCACGTCCCCTGCAGCAGGACACCCCACCAGGGCTGGCCGGCACCTGGGCCCATCTCCAGGGGTGAGTTTGATGCCAGGTTGCTCAATGGGAATGACCAGAATCCATCTCCATGGTGGCCAGCCTGGGTCCTTCATGTCCCACCGTACCCCAGGGCCCAGCAGTGACCCATGGTGGCCAACCCAACGAGGAGAGGCCTCTGGCAAATCATTTCCTTCAAATCAAGGTCTAGTATTGTTTTAAGATTCCCCCTTTAAAGAGCCTAGAAACCTGGTGAAGACCATAAAATATTTGATAACAAAAGGAAAGGACACATCAGCTTTCTAAAAGAGCCTTTATTTGAATAGTAAGATCCATACACTTTTTAAATGGATACAAAAATAAATATTCACTCAGCACGTTCAGGACAGGGCTCCCAGTCCCTGAGCTGCAGGTCAGAGTCCCTGGTGACCTTACAACACCTAAGCAAACGGGTCCAATGGCCTTAAGACTACAATGCTCCCTGTTGCCCAAATGAAAAAGCCACCACCACGGGCACTTTCCAATGTCCCCATGCCACCCACCAAAGGCCCTGTGGCCGCTGGGCCTTACCCCTGCATCCCCTCTGTACCAGTGGCAATGAGAAGCACCTGGTACTCCTGGCCCCTCGGATGCCAGAGGCCTCCAGGTGGGCTGCGCCCAGCTCCCAAGGACCGACAGGTCAGGCCATCTCTGAGGTCCTGGGCACACCTGCTGGAGAGCCAGGTGGAGTGTCAGGAGAGGGATGAGGTCAGCATGCAGTCAGCCCCTGCCTGTGCTGGCTCACTCCAGCAGGACGCAGGCCCTGGCGGGGTCCCCAATCTCCTGGACTCACCTTGGCCAGCGCAGGTATAATACAGGGGACAGATGGGCAAGAGGAACCCCGATTTAACAAAACAGCAAAATTTTAGGAAACACATTCAAGTACTTTTTAATCAAGCAGATTTCAAAAGCAATTTCAAAGTGGTTTGGAAAGACATCAGATCTCAAAAGATGACAAGGCCGAGCCCCGGCCTCTACGCCAGCACTAAGGCTCCTGCGGCTGGCTTCTGAGCGGCCTCTCGATTCTGACCAACTTGGCATAGGAAATGCATCCTATTTGCTAGTAAGTAGGGTCCATTCTCCTAGCGCCAGCACAAGGTCATCTGTTGGCCACTGCCGCACAGCTCTGCTGGAGAGGGGCGCTGGGGTGCAGACTGGGGCCACCTGGAGCCCAGGGCAGTGGGCAGCAGGGGTGGGGAGCGAACCCTGCCAGTCCAGCTCTGACCCTATCCCCATGCGGCCTTTAAACCATGGCTTACAGCTGCCCGCTGCAAAGAAAAAGACTTAAGAGCCGCTCACATGTGAAATCAGACATCTTTTCATTGTCAGATTTCAATTTTTTTTAAAGGTCAAGACCATTTAGAAAGAACAAAAGACAGAGGTACATGGGATGATTTAATTACAGAGACAAAAAATAAATCTAGTTGTCAGCTTCCTGGCAATAAATCCCTAAAGGACACATCTGAAACAGACCCACCTGCGCACCTGCACTCCCAGGTGCACCCCACCCCCTCTCACGGGCCACAGCGGCCCCCTCCCCAGAGGGAAGATGGCTCTAAATATCGTGAAATCTTACTAAAGAGCTCAGAAGTAAAATGCCACTGTGCGTGGAATCAGGCATCTGAAGTCACAACTCTGCATCCTAACGGGACAGAAAGAGCCTCCTCCTCGCCAGCCGACCCTCAGCTCAGGCATGTCACGCAGAACAGCGCGTGCGCAGGGCTGGTGAGTCTTTGCAGACATCCATTAACCCAAAACGCAAAAGAATCGTAGCAATTACTGAGTATTAAAGAAAAATGCAGAAAATTACATTTTTTAATCAAAGGCCACGTTACAGCAGCCACACCTTCCTGGGTTCCTGTCACTTGCGCCTTGGCCCAACTCTGGCCCAACGTGCACACCTCGGAGGCACCCACACAGGTCCAGGACGCCGACGGCACCCGAGGGCCCACAGCCCTTGTCACAGTCCCCAGAGGCACCAGCGCAAGCAGTGTGGGGGCCCAGGAGGACGCTGCTTAGACGGTGATCTGCTGGTTTTCTCGGAAAAAGGGTCTCTGGTGTGAGGCACAGACATCAGGAAACATCCGGAAGGCCTGGTCGGGCGGGGGCTCCTCGGGGGCCTGCAGCAGGGAGCCCGCACCGCAGCTCTTCCCCACCTCCTCCATCAGCTGCCGCACGTACAGCTGCTCGATCTAGAGGATCAGAGACGGGTGGGAAGAGCGGGGCCTGCACCTACCCCAGTCGGAACCCATCACTGCAGAACCCCACCTGAGCCCCACGGGCGTGGACCGAGCAGGTGGCGCTCAGCAGCCTGGTGCACGCTGTCCACACTGGCCCGAGCCAGTGCCCAGCACTCCACTCCAGCTCCACCCCTTTGACCAGGCCGGATGAGACCTACAAAGTCCTGACCCGCCACTCAGACCACCAGGAAACCAACAGGTGCAATCTTTCTGAACAGGCTTTGGTTTTTACAAAACCAACCAAATAGGACAGAAAGAAACACACACTCCCAGACCTGAGAAGAGGCTCAGAGGTGGCAAGACTCCCCACACGGGCCTGCCTCTGCACCAGGAGGCCTGGGCACGAGGCCAGGGGTAACCCTCTTACCTGCACAAGAATGAGCTTGGAGCGCAGGGGAGCCATGTCTGGAAACTCCTCCCCGAAGCACAGCACCACCCTGCTCTCGGGGAGGCGGCTCTGGCTGCTGTAGAACTGCTGCAGCTCTGAGGGGGGAGGGGCTGGTGAGGCGGGGCCATACGCTCCTCCTGCCTGCCTCCCCCCCCAAAGAGGGACCCAGAGTCTGGCCACTCCCGTGCTCATGGTCTCCAACACCTGGGCTCCAATGCCAGTGCAGAGAGAGCTCACTGCACACTGCACCCTCCCTCTCTAGACACCGGGAGGGTCCCGTTCCTCCCTAGCCCTGTGGGGCCTAAGTGGACAACCTCCACCTGAGGACACCCAGGGGCTATACAGTCCGCCTGGTGGCCCTCAGTCAGCCCAAAGGCCCTGAAGGCACAGGTGCCACCCAAGTGCTCAGCACACAATGCCAGCACATCTATAAACATGCACACGCCTCCCCAGGGACCTCGCCAGGACACAGGCGCTGAGCCTGGCCTGGTGGCTGCCCTGGGCTGGGGGACGGTCTGTGGGCAACCGCAAAATGGAGTGGAGTGTCCAAGAGGAAGGTGCTGACCCACCCCTGCTCTGCCCCGGGGATGCTGGGGCACAGACAGGTCCCAGATGCTTAGGGGAAGGCACACAGATGGTGCACCACCTGCCCGGTGACCCTCCCCTCTGCAGTGGGCCCATGGGAAGGAGGCAGGTCCCCCAGGTGGGGTGGCAGAGGGACTGCGGCACAGACCTCGGAAGAACTGGCTGGTGTCGAAGACCTGGACCACGGCCTCGCGCTCCAGCTTGTTGGGCCGGCCCTTGCTCACCACGGCGTTGCCGCTGCAGAACACGCGGCCCTGGCACAGCCGCCTGGCGAACACGCCCTGCCGGCTGCTGTGCAGCAGCACGCCTCGCTCCAGGTGCCCGAACAGCTTGCGCGTCACCTGCCTCTGCCGCTCGCTGGGGATGGTGTCGGCGGGCGGGAAGCACACCAGCTGCAGGCCCTCAGGGCCGAAGGCCTTGGGGCCCGGCTGGCTCAGGGCCAGGCGGCAGCCCTCGGGGCAGGTGGTGGTGGTCTGGCCCACCAGCTTGCCGCCATAGTAGAAGCTGATCACCATCTGGGAGAAGGCTGTGAGGACAGGGCCATCAGGGCTGGTGTGCGAGACCTCCAACCTGGGAAGGTCCCACACCCCTCCACAAGTGACATTTTCATGAGCGTAAGCGAATGTGTGGGACACCAAGGAGCAACAACCGCCACAGCAAGACCTCCCAGCATGGCCAGAGCGGCGCGTGGGGCGGGCGTGGGGTGGGGCATGGTATGGTGCCTGGTGCGGGGCCTGCCCGCCGGCACCCGTCAGCTCCCATCAGCTCCCGGGGCAGTGCCGTCTCTGGAGCTGCTGCCCAGGCCTGAGGCAGACATGAAGTCAAGACTCGGGGACGTCACCTGTGTCCCACAGGTCACAAACCCCGGGGGATCTCTGGACTCAGACTGAGAGCCCCCGCAGAACCCCTCACCAGGCCTGTCCTCAGGAGGACCTGGAACCTGAGGTGGCCGACTTCAGTGGGGCTCTGGAATCCGCAGCCTGAGGCGCGGAGCTGCTCTGGCCCCACTCATCTACCTGACGTTTGGAGAAACCAAGGCCCAGATGGGCTCGCCCAGCAGGTAGCGGCAGTACCAGCCCCTGTACCCCTCCAGCCTCCCCCTTTGCCACCGACAGCTCAGCACGCTCCACCCCCTTCACCCTGGAACAATTTCTGAACATTGCTCCAAATGAAAGAGTGCCAAAGCAACTGTCACCATGGTGGCACTTTGCCCTGTCATCTCCGGGGCCTCATCTCAGGGTCAGAGCCTCAGCTGTGTGAATGGGCAGCTGCACTAGGATCAGCAGCGTGCCCTAAGGCACCCAGACGGGATGGCTCTGTCAAACAGGAGGCCCACAGGGACCCACGGAGGAGCCAGCTAAGGCACCGCCCACCACCGGGCACCCCCAGGGCCTGGGCTCCCCTCAGCCAGTCTCTCCGTCGCCAATGTCCTTCCCAGTCCCACAGGTGGGAACCGGGCACCCCTCAGCTGAGCTGCAGAGAGGAACCCCTTCGCGCGCGGCCAGCTGTGTGTCGTCCCCCTGCTGGGAGCCAGCAGCCTCGCCCCCCAGACCACGGCCCAGCGCCAGGCAGGACACAGCTCAGCCTGGTGAGCTGGGACCTCGTGAGCACAGCACTGCCCAGCGTAAGAGGCCTCGAGCCAGGCCAGCCAGACGCTGCGTGAGCCTGAGGCCAGCGTCCCTCTGTGAAGCTGGGTCAGAAGCCCCCGTGCCCATGGGCAGCACAGGCACAAGCTCGGCGCCCAGCGGTGCCACTTCCTGGCAATTCCAGCTGAGCACCCGCCTCTGCCACCAGAAAGGCCTGGGCACACTCCTCTCAGCCCCCAGCCTGGTGCTCTGGGCCCCCTGAAGGCCAGGCTTTGGCTTCCCACAGAGCTGTCCTCTGCTGCCCAGGAGACGCAGTCTGCTGAGCCTCAGTTCCCAGGGCCGCTGGCAGCAGCGCAGCCAGAGTCCTCCAGGTACCGGACAGAGAGGGGGCCGCCAGGGACGGGACAGCCGGGCATACCCCTGACCTACCGGGGGCTGCAGCCTGGGCCCTGAGCCTAGGAGATGGGAAATAACTGCACCCACCCAGCGGGGGTGGGGGAAGGAAGGCCGGAGCCTCGGGCTGACCCCACTGCCTGGCAGTGGTCAGTGAACACGCCACCAGGGTCACTGTGGTCACCGAGGGCATCACCGTAACCGTTTCTCCTCTCGCTGTGAACATGAGCGTGGGGAAAGGCGGCGGCGGCGGCGGCACCACCACCAGGCAGTCTCCACCAGAGTCCCAGAAACAGAGCGGCAGGAGGCACCACAGCACACGGGGCAGGGTCCCAGGCCCGTCTCACAGACCAGCCCCAGCCCCCAGGGTCACAAAGCCTGTGTCCCAGCAGTGCCCATGCCCCACCCTCAGAACACCCCCTACCTGAGTGGTGCGCTTCATAGGCGGCGTACCCGGGCACCAGCGGCAAGCCTGCAGGACACAGGGGCGTCAGGCCGGAGGCCACGTGCAGCAGCCCAGGGGCCCTGCCCAGGCTCCTGCGGCACGTGGTTCCCCTCCAGAGCAGGAGTCCCTGCCTCCAAAGTGCAGAACCAGACCTCGGCCAAGCCAGAGCGCGGGGACTTCCTCCGCCCACATCAGTGCCCTGCGGGGCCACGTTGCCTTCCCACCTGGGGGGGCTGGGCCCGGCGAGTCACTGGACTGCGTGCCACCCCCCCAGCACCTCTCAAAGGCGTCCCTGCCACACAGGGGTCTTTCCCAGCCCCAGGCAACACTGCCAGCCACAGCCTGGGGACCTCCAGGCCTGCCAGGCCACCACCCCCTTCTGGTCTGCTGCTGGTCACAGCAGGGAAGAGCAAGGAGGAAGGCAAGGTGCTGGGGCGAGACGCCAAAGCCCAGGGGCAGCCGGGCAGCAGCCGGCACTTCCGCATGTCGCCAGAGCCAGTGGGGGCGAGAGGCCTCCTGACCCCCGGGAGACCAGGGCAGGTCCCGCCGTCTCATTGTACATCCAGGCTCCCACTGGGGGGCTCCCACTGGGGGGCTCCCACTGGGGGCTCCCCGAGTGGCCCTCCCCTGCCGTCCTGGCTGTCTTCAGTTCTGCAGGGACCCTTCCTGTCCCCCGGAGCAGCACAGCCAGGAGAGCCCAGGAGGGGCCGGGTGGGCCGAGAGCCTGGTCCTCCCTCCAGCATCAGAACATTCCCAGACCCCCTCCTGCTGCCTCCTGGAAGCGTGGAAGACAGCAGCCATGGACATGGGACATGGGATGGGAAGGCTGGGAGGCTGAGGGCACGGCTGGGCTCTGCCCTGGTGGCTGGAGCCAAGCAATGCTCTCCACCTCTCAGCTCAGCCATCATGATGGGTCACAGCGGTACCAAGTGCCCAGCTCCTTGCCCAGCTGGTGTGAGGCTGACCACAAGAACACGGTCACTCGGGTGGCCAGCGGTGCCCGCTCCGTCCTCACCTGTGCTGGGCTGCTGCACCCACCAGTCCGGGAGGAGCTGGCTCCGGCAGGCCTCCGGCGGGGAGGGGCTCCGCTTGATCATCCCCAGGTAATCGTCCACGGGAGGCTGCGGTCAGGTGAGAGGGGACAGCGGCTCACTCACTGAGCCTCCAGCATGGGGCTCCACTGCTCTGAAATGAACAGCTCAAGCACCACAAAAGCCACGCTGTCACCTTTACCTCGTGAGCTAAAAGTTAACCTTACTTTGCAGCTGGAAAGACCTGGCCTGTGACCCACCAAGCTGGCAGCTAAACCAGGGGCCAAGTCCCAGCCTCCCTGGGCAGGTGACTGTGACACCCCAGATGCACGCCAAGGAATGGTGACCCTGAGCAATCCTGCCAAGAACCCCGCTCCATGGATCTCCTGAAGGCCCTGGGGAGTCCCATCACGGGTCATCATGGAACCCACATTCGTAAGACTCTGGCACGGCAACCTGCCACCTCCCTCCCTCAGACGAGCCACAGAGAAGCCTGCACTGAAAACAGGACAGTCCTGAAGGACACAGCTGAGAAGTCCCTCGGTCCACTGCCACAGACCACCCAGAAAGGTAACGGTGACGGCTACCACCCGCAGAGGAGCCGGCAGCCCCAGGCCGTCACACACTGTCATTTCATCCCCTGGGGACGCTGCCCCTGCTGGCATAAGGACTCCTCCCACACCCACACCACTGTGGCAGGGCGCGTGGACCACTAGTTATTATCCCAGGTCCGCCTCGTCACAGCCACAGACAGCCAAGAGGCCAAAGGTGGGAGAGAAGGGCCCGGACAGCGCACACAGCCAGCCGCCCTCAGGAGACCCGAGCTCTTCCCCGTGGGCTTGCTACGATCCTAACGGGCTCAGCTGTCTGCCTCTCCAGGACATTAAGGAGCGAAACACGCAGGTTGAGACCTCAGCTGTCCGTGAGCGGAACAGAGCGGCTGGCACAGCAGCCCACTCCCGCAGGAAGGCCTGCCTGCTGTCCCCGCAGCCTGCCCAAGAGGGGGACGAGAACAGACGGCTGTTAGGACGGTCCAAACACGGACAGGTCAGGGCCCCAGAAAACTCCACCCTCACAGAGTAGGCAGCCCAGGCCCAGCTCAGGAGCGAGGGGACAGGACGCGAGGGGCTGGCCAGTGCAAGAAGGCCGCCGCAGCAGGGCCAGTGAGCCTGCTTCGCCTCCACGGGTGGAGCTGCTGCTGAGGACCAGCCCGAGCCCCTGGCCTACAGGGGGAGACGGACGCGTTCCCCTGCCTGCCAGGCTGCAGGCCGCCCCTGCGCCCAGGGCCTCCACCTACCTCCTTGATCACCTCCTCCATCTCCAAGCGGCCACACTCCAGGTCCACAGCGTCGTTCACACAGCCGGGAGCTGCCACGCCCAGCTTGCCTGCGGGACACCAGACACCAGACCCCGTGAGGCGCCAGGCGGCAGTGCCACCCTCTCATCGTCACTTTTCCAGTGGAGCCTAAGGAAGTCAGACCCACGGTCCCCGCTGGCTTCAAGGTCTGGGAAAGGTGCAGGCTCAGCATGACCACAGGGAGAAGCTGGCAGTGGGGTCATGGACGGACATGGCCCTTTGCCCTCCTCCTTCCACTGCTGGATCCAAAATGAGCCCCAGACACACTACACCAGGGCTGGACCTCCCGGCCGCGGGCTTCACTGACCAGCTGGGGCATGTGGAAAGACTCGATTTCCTGGCAAAACGTGCAGGTGGCAGGAAATCTCCCCAGGCCTTTCCCCTGCACAGGCCACCGCACATGTCCACCCCAAGACCCAGCGGCACCGCTGGACCAGCCTCACTCCTCGAGAGCCTGCAGTGCCCAGCATTTCCAGCGAGTGCCAGAGACCAGCCTTCACCTGTGCCATCGCAGCGACTCAGTTCTCCTGAGCTCCCCAGTTCTCCTCCAACATCCACACTTGCAAGCAACCCACCCGCCACCCCAACCCCGTGCTGAGAACAGGCCAGGCACCTGCCTGCTCATGCGTGGCCTGGGGAGAGGCAAGAGAAACTTCCCTCTTGCTTCGAATCCCATGAGATTCTACAGTGATGAAAGATTATCCAAAACAGGGAAATAAGGCAGAACCAAGACCAGGTGGCCCTTCAAGTCCCCAGCCCCAGCTATCCCTGGGGGGTCCTCAGATGCTCCAGGGAGGCCACGGCATTGGACCTGCCACCCTCAGGGATCAGAGCTGGGCTCAGGAGACTGGTGCTCAGCTGCAGGAGATCAGGCACAGGGGACCTGAAGGAAAGATGACCAGGCCGCAGAGTCCGACTCTCAGGCCTCCACCCAGGCTCGGCTCCCCAGCCGCCTCTGAGCCAGCACCCAGAGCAAACCGAGCTCCAGCCCCAGTGACGTCCCAACGCAGAGTTTCTATCAAGACAGAGTTTCTATCAAGTCACGATTTCAACTCTTCCTTAAAATCATCCCAGAGTGGGATAAAACTGATGCTCTCCAGGGCTCCAGGCATTACCGGGCTGCCAAAAAACTTTGAAGGACATCGCGACTAGAGTGCTACCTGGAGTGGCCAAGAAAAATCGATGTGGTAAAAGAAGGCTTTCGACCCGTGATGGTGACTGGATGGACCCACAGGGCACAGCGCTGCTGCGGAGGCCCTGCAGGCTGGGGAGCGGCTGGGGAGCGGCTGGGGAGCAGCCCACAGAGCTCAGGAGGAGGCGCAGGGACTGGGGCAGTGTCCTCGCTGCGCTTTAGCCCTTAGAAAATGCTCTCGGGATTCTGTAGCTGGAAGAGACCTCAGGCATCATTCCATCCCTGAGTTCCCAAACTGCAGCCTCTTGCCAGTGAGGAAGCCAGCAGGCCACACTCTGAAACTTCCAGAACCTTCCTCCCAACCCTCACGACCCATCCCTTCCTGTCCACCAGATCTGCCCCTTTCCCTTCCTCAAGTTGCTAGAAAATAAAAGGAGCCCCCCATAGGGACCACTGCAGGGCCAGGTTCCGCCAGGGGCTCCCAGGCCATGGTCGAGGCCACAAGCCCATCTCCTCTGCCACCCCGCCCCAACGCTCCTCCGCTGGAAGCTGCCACTTGACAGCAAGGACGCATGACGTCAGCAGGGAGTTCAGCATCTGCTGGTGCAAAGGAGGGAACTACTTCATTTAACTAAAACCATGCGCCCAGCCCCCTGGGCAGGGACTGGACCCAAGCCCCAGGCCCTGCTGCGGACGGGCACCAGATAGGCAGGGCCGAGGCTGGGGACCCACAGCTGACAGTTACATTTCTGCTCTTCCTCTGGGACGATCCGGTAGACTTTGTATGGCTCAGAAATGTCCAGCTGGGAGCGGTCTGTCACTTCCTCAAAATCTGGGCTCTTGTTCAAAGCACAGCGTAACCTTGTCTTCCAAGTGGCTGGTTCAGCTTTGTCCCCTTCCTTAAACTTCCCTTTAAAAACCGCCCAGGCCTGAAGAAAGAAACAGAGACACGTTGAACATAGGGGGGTCCACCGACCTCGACCTCCCTCACCACGCGGGGGCCAGAACACCCCCAAGGAGTTCTTGCCGGATCAGTGCTCACCCAGGAACTACAGCAGCCACTCGCTCACTCACCCGGATGTGAAGAGACCCAGGCGGCGGATCCCCTGGATCGCCAGGCTGAGCCAAAACTCGAACCCGGGTGCAGGCTCATCACGCACACCCGGGACAAGCCTTTGGCAAAGTCCCTTCCCTGGACTAAAGGGCCTGGCCAGGGGCTCAAAGAGGAAGTTGCACATGGTTTCATGAGAATGTTAAAAACAAAGACTTTTTTTTGTATTTTCAAATGAACCCCTATCTAAAACTTAGCAGAAAAGGGAACATTTGCAAAGTCTAAATGTGGCCACCACTGCCCTGTTCCTTTTAATAGAAATTTTGTTTTGCATTTTTACATGATTCTGCGCCACCCCCCACTGTTGAAATGCAATGAGATGTTTTCCTCATGTCGACTGGTTGCCTTTTCTCTCTCTCTCTTATTCCTGTTTTCTGACCTCTCCAAACTCAGGATCTAAACCAGGATCAGAAACTCAAAGCTGGATACTGCAACTCAAAGCACAGAGTGGGGCGGCATTTAAAAAATAAGACCCGCCCAGCGCAGTGGCGCATGCTGTGACCCCAGAGTCACAGGAGGCCGAGGCCCGGTCCCAGAGTTATAAAGGAAAAGAGCCAGGCTGCAGCGCAGTGGGGGAGCCTCCTGGGGTGCAATCCCCAGCTCAGCAAAAATGACAAACACAGCCTGTGAATGAGCGTAGGTCCCCATTCCGAGTGAGAAGACAGGCCACTGGTCAGAGGGAGCCACCGCAGTGAGGTGACCTCGGGCTCTAACAAAGTCGGTGTGCTCTGACCTTAAACAAGAAACATGGGAGAAGCCGTCCCTCCCATTTGGGAAAATGCAATTCCAAGAGGAAAGTCACCTCCCCAGGGTACCCCAGTCTAAGACTGGGTGACAGATCTACTGACTCGGACACAAGGCTCTCCCTGGATGTCTGGGAAATGCAGGTTCCTTGGCCCTGCCACTCAAGAGTCACCTGCAGCACGTGCCAGTTAGGTCTGGGCTCTGCATCCTCAGCCACCACCCAGGTGGAGGGCACACTTCCAGAGTCCCAGGGAGCCCATGAGTCACAGCTCCTTCAAAAGAGCCCAGCCCTCTCGAAAGAGAAGAGCGTTTACAATCCAAGGTCAATGCTCGACTCTGTTAATGCCAAAAGAAACTGGAAGAACATTCCTGCAAGTGAGCACAAGTGGCTGCTTCCTCTCTGGCAGACATACACTCCCCTTCGAAATCGTTGCAAAAGTCAGCAGCCTCGGCTCCCGCCTCCCCTCACTGCCCTGCTGACCATGCATTGACTCCTGAGGTTGCTCCAAGACATGGAAGGGCAGACCAGGTGCTAGCTGCATGGCTAGTTTTGCTCTTGACATCAGGGTGTGCCTGCCTGGCACCACGGGCGTTGGTCATGCTCTGGGGGCCGCCCAAGCACTGCCGGACACAGTAGCACCCCTCCCCTGTCGGCAGGCATGGCCAAATGTCCCTTGGGAACTGGCCCCCACTCTGAGAACCACCAATCAACCCACATTCCAGCTGGCCTTAGATGAGACACGTGGACTCCCTGGTGATGGGCAGCCACCAGCAGGCACTGGAGCACAGCACCCCCAGGCAGTGTCTTGCTCAGTCCCCATCTGAGCTCGCCCTGTGACCAAGGCCAGGGTATGCCATCCATCAACACAGGCCCATGGTCAGCCCACGGTCAGGAAGTGTCCTGGGATGCAGCCAGCCCTGGGCCTGTCCCACAGCAGGCAGCTGGCCTCTTGGGACCCCTCTGGCCAGTTCTAACTTTGCTGGGCACTCTCAAGACCTCCCAGAGCTAAGGCCAGGCAAAAGGCTAAGGCCAGGCCCAAGCCCAGGAGCCCTCAGCCTGCCCCCATGGTACACGGCTGTGACTCTGGCACCAGTGTGAAGTCCTCCTCTTCTGCCACTACTGCCTCCTGGTCTTAGCAACAAACTCCTGTATTTCCCTTGAAGGCCTCCAAAATCTGAAGCACCCGCAGCATGGTGCGTGGTCACTGATGAGGCGGTGACAACACCTGCTCCTTGTCACCTGCTCCGCGGGAGCCCTGTGGGCCACGCCCTCACCTGACTAGACAGTTATGAAAATGAAAGCAACTTTTAAAAATAAACTGACTTGAGGATCCTGGTGTATGTGGGGTTGGCACAGCACCTGCTGAATGTCTGACGGCCCACCTGAGGCCCCACTGAGGCGGGCACAGGAAGCCAGTGTCAGCTGCTGCCCTTGGGCAAGGTGAGTCCTCCGTGACTTCTCACAGTCCTCTCACCGAGCCAGGAAGCAAACAAACATTTTTTCCTTAACTCCTAAGTTTTGGGAAGGTTTTCTTGAAATGAGAGAAACAGGTTCTCTACTGAACAAAAAAGCCCATGACAGCTCTGCATAGCGGGTCTCTCTGCTGACCTCTCCCATCAGTAAGCTCCCTGTGGTCGCTGCTGCAGGAGACTGGCTCCCAGGGGACACTGGACAGCAAGCACCTCCACAAAGCCCAGCTCGTCGAAGGACCAGATGGGGCTCTGGGCTCTGAGTGTCCCCTCCCACAGCCTCCGTGCTCGGGTGGGCACCCGTGTCCCAGCCGGCCTCATTCCTGCTGAGATTGTAGACTCATTTCAGATTGCCACATCAAGCAACTGCGTAACCAACGGAAACCCTGGGAATCTTGCACACTCTTAACGCTGTTGAAACGGCCGTGGAGAACATTGCATAAGTATAAATCTGGGCTTTATTCATCACTCATGGGGCACAGGCGGTAGAGGGAGCAGGCTGAGGAGAAGCCTGCATCCCGTCAGCAAGCCCAGGCACCCTGCTCTGCAGCCTCTGCTGCGCTTCACCCCACCACTCGGCAAGCCTCTGCCACTCAGCCTTCCTAGCCCTCCCCACCTCCTCCTATGCCATCGGGAGGCCAACAGCAGTGGCCTCCAGTTAGACATTGATCCTGACCATGGTGGGCCGAAAACAGGGTTCTTGGTGAGCAGGGGGAGACTGCGGCCTCAGGATGTTGGGGCTGCAACAGGCACCTAGCAGGGACAGGCCAGGAATACCACAAGTGTACTGCAAGGAGCAGGGCAGCCCTCACCACAAAGTGTCAGGTCAAGTGCGCTGGGGACTGTGGCTGCCAGGCCCCTGAACTTCCAACCAGCCCACTGGCACTCGGGTCCTGTTCAGAGTGGGCAGAGTCATTCCCAAGCGAACTTCACCATGATGCCAAAGGCAAAAAGCACCTAATATCAAAGGGAGAGAAACCTCCCCACGTGGAGGGGAAAGAAAGCAGGGCTGGCCCTGCAAACCCCAGGGTGTCCGGACTTCCTGACCACGTCCTAGACCGGAAGGATCGAGGGACACGTGGGCAACAGGAATCTCCTGAGGGCAAGCAGAAAATGTGCCCAGGGGCTTGCTTCCCCTGAAGTGTCAGTAACTGGCATCCCCAAGACACCCACCACCTCTGCAAACACAGCCAGGCCACACCTGTGGGGCTGAAATGCACCTTCGGCCAGCACTGACCTCGGCACGCTCCACTCTGGGTCAAGTGGGAGCCTTGGTCATTTTTATTAACGTGTGTCAGAAAAGAGTCACTTCTGGCTGAGAGTCCAGCAATACGATGGGTCCTGTAGGCCTTACCCCCACGTGCCCCTGGTCTCGGGTCTGCTTCCATCCTCTGCCACTCAGCCTTACCAGCTCCCCCCACCTCCTATGCCATTGGGAGGCCAACAGCAGTGGCCTGCAACCTGGGCTGGGAGCAGACCCCTGTGGTACACTGTGCACCAGGCAGCAGTCGGGGCTGACCCTGGCCTCGGGCCCCAGACCTCCCGGGGTGGAACCTGGACACCTGGAGCCTTAGAGATGCCCACAGGTGACTGTGACAACCCTAAGGGAACCCTGATGACCTCGGTGGCCTGCCGGTTCCTTCCTCTGTCTGAATCTAAGTGTAACGGCAAGAAACTGCTCCTCTTCTCAGGGGTGTGTGTGTGGGGGGGGGGGGGGAGGGTCCAAGACTCCACCATGCAGGAGCTGTGAGACTGCCAAGCCACTCTCAGTGAAGCTGCAGAACGAGGGTGGACAGGACAGCAGCCTCACACGTGGGCCAGGCCGGAGCAGAAGGGCTCTCCATGGACGCCAGCCGGCATGCTACCGGTGGCAGTGCTAGAGGGCATGGGGTTGCTCATGCTCCAGGGAGAGACTGCGTCCAGACATCTGCTGCAAGTTCAGGACACCTCTCACACCCAGCCCGAAGTCAGGACGGATGGCATCTCCCCCTTCTAGCTGGCCCTACAGCACCAAGCACAAGACCAAGACTGAAACCTCCCCCGTCCACCACGCCATCCTGGTGGCAGCACAGGGGAAAATACCTTGGTGGGAGAGGAGAGAGGGACAGAAAGCACCCATGCCCTCATGGGAAAAGTGCCAGTGACACCACTGACCCCAGGTGACTTAACAGGTGCGAAGTCACCTGACGTACATGCCCCAACCAACGTCTGTTGTTAAAGCCCTGGATCAGATTCCTAGCAGATCAGAAAGGCATCCCTGGACATCTCCACAGTGACAGGGAAGACGCTCCCCGCTCCCTGCTCGGGGTTTTTACCTTGAAGATGGAGGCGTCCACCTCCTGGTTATAATCCTGCTTGCCGGCATGCTTCCATGGGATGCGGAACATGTTCTTCTCGTCATTTTCCCAAATCAGTCCTGGATACATGCTGCTGTCGATCTGCTCGATCAGCCACTGTCGCAGTCGCCGGCCACCATTCCTGTCACACATCCTTGGAAAGAAAAAAAATAAAACATCTTATATCTAATGTCACTTCATTAGTCAGAGCAACCGCAACAAGAGGTTCAGGACAAAGGTGCCACCCGCCAGGACAAGACAATGCAGGCCCCAGTGGAATCCAGAGGAAAACTGAAAGCCCCGAGGCGGCAGCTGGCCGATGCGCGCCCACCTGCACCTCTCCCCACCTCAGACAAATGCCGCCACAGGGAACAGGAGCACTTCAGCCCCCAGCTGGGAAGTCCACTTGCCCAGGTGCAGCATCCTCCATGAGCCCCCATCACTCTAAGACCCAGCCACTGCCTGATGCCCAGGGGACAGGTGTTCCCCAGAGGACAGCCCAGCACTCCTGCTGCCGGGAAAGGAGGAAACCCTCCAGGCTCAGCCCTCCAGGGTCCTTTGCCTCACCCGAGTTTGAGATAAGGCAGAGCTGGGGTCTGATTCCCCCTGAGTGACCAACGCATCAGTTAACCTGGAGTCTTGGGGGTAGGGGTTCTTGGCACTGCAGTGACACATATGAAGCCCCTGGGGCAGGGCCCCCCTCAGAGAACCTCTCAATAACAGATGGGCTACCTTCCTCCCCCAGGTGCCTCGCCTAAAGGCACTGTGACCTGGGGAGCTAATTGCAGGACACCAGAGGCATCCTTAGACACTCCTGCCAGAGTTATGAGATGGCTTCCCCAGCGGGACAAGAACGAGAACACCATGCCCGTAGCAACTCATGCAACATTTACCAGAAAGGTGCTGGAAATCCCCTAGGCAGCTGGACAGGCGCCCACCCCCCCAAAAAAAAACAGCATTTCTATTCTTCCGATTAAAATGTGACCTCTGTGGGCAACAAGTTTGAAGCAATCAGCAGTGAAAAGACATAACATCCCCAGGAACACGGTCATACCCAGAACTGTGCTGGTCCATAAAGCAAAACCAAGGCCAACCACCTTTGCAAGAAGTATGCATTTTGGAAACCCCAGCACCCTGCAGGTGGCTCTGGGGCAGGAAGAGAGGGCAGGTCCCAGGGGGAGGGAGGTGAGATCTCTCAAATGCCAATTTTAGCTTTTCCATCCAATAACCCCAGCCACCCACTTGTGGGGAGAAGATATGAATCAGAAACTGGACTCTGATTTGGAAACCTGACCTAGAAAGCTCTGCTCCAATCACCTGCATCTCCATGAGACCCCTTCACCTGAAAAGTGAGGGACTGACCCCAGGCACAGTGGCAGAATCCTAAGGCCACTGTGCTGATAAATAAGAAGGAGTACCTAGGGTACCTAGGGAGAGAAATGAAACCCACCCTGAAAACCAAGTAGGCTGCTCATTCTGGGAGCAGGGAAGAGCCCCCCAGCTGGAGGAATGGACTGTGTGGAGGAACATGGGGGTCAGGACATAAGGGAGGAGTCGGCTCTGAGAACATGTCAACTAAAGGAGACATTTCCGCTTGCACCCTCTGAGTAGCCTGAAATCGGGAAGCAAATTCTGTTGGTATGGGCCTTTTTCTAGAAAGAGGGTCAACACTTTTTCATCAAGATTTCTAAGGGATGCACTCCCCCCCCCCAACAAAAAAAAAGTGTTAGAGGACAACTGTCTAGGTGACTGTAGAAAACAAGAGAGAAGTGGTATTGAGAGGAAAAGTGAATCACAGATTAGGAAAGCTGGGAAATACTTCAGAAACCATCCAATCCAGCCCCCTCTTCACTCAGGAGGAAAGAGAGGCTGAGAGGGAAGCAGTCACCCCAGCACCCAGCAGACAGGCGCCCAGCAGAAGGCCAGAACTGGCCTCAGCCCCCCAAAGGGGCTCTGCTCACTCTGCGGAGAAAAGCCAGTCAAACTAGACACCCCCGCAGGCGGACAGTCCCTTCTGGAAAATCAGGCGATTTCCCTGCAATCACCCGAGACTCTGGCGGCATTAAGGACCTAGGAGGCTATTGCAATTGCCACCGGAATGATTTCGTGAACACTAGCAAGTTAATTCCACCAAACACCCAGGCAGGAAAAATAATAAGCCAGTCACATGCTTATAACTTCCTCCTCCCGGCGGCGAGGTAACAATTCCCCACGGCAGGTCCCACCGGGAGCCACCCCGCATCCCTGCGCAGCGCGCTGGGCCAGGCTTCCAGGCCCACCCGCTGGACGCCGGGGCAGGCAGGACCAGGTCCCCTCTAGGGACCCCAGGCGCCACTCTGGCCGCCGAATACCCTCGTCCGGGAGACGAAACCGCACCAGGCCACTTCTCTCTCTGGCCCTAAGCTTTCTCAAGTGACCACTCAATCACTCCCGACCTTGTCACGAAGGAACCTGCCGTGCCCCAGACGACAAAAGTGGGACCCATTTTACTAGCTCTTACCTTTGATTTAAACAAAAAAAAAAAAAAAGTAGGGGCCAGAGGTTCAGAGGTTTGGGGACAACTTAGAACTCGCCTGCCAAGCCCGTCCTGCGCCCTGGGGCTCATCCGCACGGAAACGTCCGTAAGACGGGGACGCGGACGCGGGCAGCGGACACGGGCGGCGGGCACCGCGCGCACGGAGCCCGCACTCCACGCAGCCCGCCCGCAGGGCCGCACGGGACCCCGCCGCCTGCCCCGGTGGCCCCGCGCGCCGACCCCGGGGAGGGCGAGGTCCGCGCCAGCGCCCGCGTCCCGGGCAGCACGCGCGCCGGCGGCCGAGGGACGGCGCCTACCTGCCGCGCCGCGCCGCGCGTTCCCACGCTCCCGCGCTCGACCTGCCGCGGCTCCGGGCGCCGCGCGGCGGCTTTAAGGGCGGGGCGGGCTCGGTGCGCGGAACGACGCCCGCGGCGGCCAATGGCGGGCGGCAGGGGCGTGGCGCCGGCCCGCCTTCTTCGAAGCGCTCGGCTTTCCGAGAAATCACTTCGCGGCGGGCTCGGCCTCGTCGCGCGGGGTCCCGGCCCTTTCCGCGGCCGCGCCGAGCCCCTCTCCTCGCAGGCCGGGGGCGGCGCGGGAGGGGGCTTCCCGCCGGAATCCCCGAGCGGAGGCGGCCGGCCGGCCAAGGTCACGGGGCCCAGCGCGGAGGTCCGGCCGTCCCGGCCGTGGGCACCGCCACCCGCCAGGCTCGGCCGCACGGGGAGCCCTCCGCAGGCCGCCGGGCCCACGAGGGTCGCGCCGCCGAAGCGCCTCGGGCACCGCGATGCAGCCGGCGGCCCGCCCGGGAGCTTCCGGGGACCGCCGCCCCCGGGAGCCACGGGCTGGGCGAAGCGCAGGCCCCCGGCCTGGCCTCGGCGCCCAGCGCCCTGGGTGTGAGCTGACATTTACTGTAAACGCGGGGTGGAGGGAGCAGCACCCAAGGACAGGGGAAAGGAGCGTTTTCCGTGTTCCCTTCTGGAACGGCTTTAAATGAGGGTCGTAATCGGCTTTTATGGCCAGTTGGCTAAACACCAGCAGCAACGTGTACAGGGTCATCTTGGGCATCTGGCTTCTCAGTGACCTGAAAAAAAAAAAAAAATGGCCCCACAGTATAAAAACTACACTGCGAATTTCAAATAAAGGTTCCCAAAACATAACATGCCAACCTCATAATTGTCACTTGTAGCTTGAATAACATTTCATTAGATTTGAAAACTTTTACTAAATGAGACATTGCTTGGTACGAATTTCCTAATGCCCTGATTCTCAGGAAGCCATACAAAGTAAATGAGTTCCCTGACACCAAATAAAACTTCAAATGAAAACTTTTCTAAACTCAAATTCTTGAAGACTATGTAGACGCCGGGAAACGTTTTACCATGTTTGCCACAGAAGGGAAGGAGCTTCCAGAGTCAGGCCCGAGGATCGGAAGTCCTTAAGCAGCCCCAGTGTGAGAGGACACCCAGCTCTCTTCACAGGCGTGCTCGGTAAGCCTTGGTGGGGTTTCTTTGTACAAATGCTGTCCCCGCACAAAGGGATGTGCTGCATTTCCATCAGCGCTGCGCGTGGCTAAAGGTGGGTGAAAGCTGAAGGAGTCAGCCTCGGTTCAGCATCTGGCTGGCAGCAGGTGTCACTGTAGACCCTGCAGGCCTCCAGACCTGCCAGGCATTCCCTGCAGTGGCACCTGCTGCCTAGGGACAACTCCCAATCTGCTCTTGTTTAATGGGCACTGAGGTAACTGCTGTGTGCTGGATATGGGGCAACAACAGATCCCAAGGGAATAGCATGTCTGAGGGCCCCCAGCAGCACCCCACCATCAGGCAGACTCCTCTGCGTCTCTGCGGCAGCCGTGGCCTCCTGCTCATCACAGTCCTGCTTATTCCATTCCCCAGCCTACGTGCTTCTGTCTTGCAGGTCTTCCCAGGAGCTGTCATACAGGAGCCATCCTGGCATCTAAGAATGTCCTCCCCAGTGTCACAGTCCAGCAAGAGCCCACAGCAGCCAGTCCTGCAAGCGGCAGGGTTCTAGCTGGATCCCAGCCTCCTGGCTCAGCTTGAGCTCCTCTGCATAACAGCACCGATGACAATGTTGGGTGCAACTGTGTGGAACTGCCCATACCCAGCTGTCCAGAAAGGGCACTATGTATGACAACCTAATTGTGCCTGTGTCTTAGGACTAGGAGACCATGTCCTTCCCCTGCCCGTGAGGGCAAGAGGGAAAAGTCTCACTCTGGCCAGTGTTGCGGCTGACAAGTCTGCAAAATATGGACTCGTGACTCTCACCTTCACCTTGGGCTGCTAGTTGCAGATCAGTACTTACTTGCCTCCGGGGGAGATGGGAAGGGCCCTCCCACCTGGTCTGCTCCCTGCCTGCCCCAGGGCTCCGGACCTCACTCCTCCCTCTCACTCTCAGGGCCTCACCTCCCGTGGGCTCCCTCTCTCACCCTGTCCACCCTCCTGGTCTCCTGTCTTCATCTCCCTCCCTCCCCCGATATCTTGCTACTTCTGCTGGACTTTGGACCAACTGTCAATCTTTCTGTTCTGCCCAGTTTCTTCCAGTGGCAGTGGAGTCAATAGGGAGGTGACAAAGGGCACCTTCAACAGCCTCGGGAACAGGTCCCTCCAGGACCCTCCAACTCTTGTCAGAGCCAGGTATGGGCTGATTGTGTCCCCAGAGTGCATAATTTGCAGCCCTGCCCCCCACAGTGAGGGTGTTGGGGTGCCTTTGGGAGGCAGCTGGGTGTAGATGGGGGAGAACCCCTACAAGAAGCACAGGCTTGCTCTCACTCTCTTCAGCAAGGCCACCTGGCAAGGGCAGCCATCTGCAAGCCAGACAGCCCTCCAGATCCCAAGTGCTGGCACCCAGGTCTCTGATTCCCAGCCTCCAGAACTCGAGAATATAAGTGTTGGGGGGCTGGGGCTGGGGCTCAGCGGTAGCGCACTTGCCTGACATGTGTGACACATAAATAAAATAAAGGTCCATCAACAACCAAAAAGAAAAAATAATTTTTAAAAAATATGCATTGATTCTTCAGACCAGGCTGCTGAGCGCCAGGGGGACCAGGGGAAGCGGCATGGCTCCTTCACAGCTGCCACCGGAGGACTCCTCACGCCTTCCTCTGCTCCCCTTGCTGCTTTTCCAATCCCAGAAGCAGGGTGCCTTACTGGAGAGGGGAGGGAGGGTGGCGGGATCCCATCCAGTCCCACCCGCAGCAGACTGCTCACATGGTGCCTGACAGGAAGTAGCAGCTCAGAGGACTCTGACTCTTCCTGCCTCCCCCCTCACAGGGGCCAACTCCACCTGGAGCCAAAGTGCATGAAATTTACACCTGCGGGCTTACAGAGGGAAAGGCAGGACTGTCCCTCAGCCACAGAAAGGGGGAGGGCAGGGGCCTGGTAAGGGTTGCTTGAGGGCTGTGCCCGTTGGAGTCCCACCTTCCTCACACCTTCCAAGCCTCTGATTAACTTGGGGCTTCAGGAGAGATCTGAACTTACTGTGCTTACTGAGAGCATTTCAACCCACCTGCCGCTGGGAGGGCGGGCGTTGACTCCTGCCTGGACGCGACGCCTACAGGGTACCCAGTGGCAAGTGCCCAAGAGGCAACCGCTAGAGCTCGCAGAGCAGGGTTGGCCACTCAAGAGCCAGTATGGGGTCCCATGAGGGCCTCCTGGGGGACAAAGGGACTGGTAGAGAGGCTGAAGGGTGTGTCCCCGGTGTCTAGGCTGAGGCACAGCACCTTGTGAAAGTAGATAAATCTGTTGGAATTAAGTCAAGAGAGAGGGACCCAGTAGGGACCTCAGAGGAGATCACAAAATGTCACCCCCTCCCAGCCTGTCCAGGGATGGCGGCTGTGCAAAGTCTTCTACTCACAGAGAGCACAAACCCAGAAGCCAGTAAGAACCGTCCCACCTCGGCACAGTGGTCACGCCCGTAATGCCAGAGGCTAAGGCAGGAGAATCGCAAGTTCAAAGCCAGCCTCAGCACTTTAGCGAGGTGAAGAGACCACTGTGACACTAAGCAATGTAGCAAGACCCTCCCTGTCTCAATTTTATTTTTTAAGGGATAGGGGTGTGGCTCAGTGACAAAGCACCCCTGGATTCAATTCCCTACGAAGAAAAAGAAAAAAAAAATGACTGTCCCACCACCTTGTCCCCTCATTTCTGCAGCACAGGAGTTACGTGTGACTCAGGAAACGTTTTCAATGAGTTCTGGCCATCACCGTCCTGTCTAGGAATCCAAAGGTCCTCTTTGTGCCCCAAATAGCATTGTTCATGGCTTTATTTATTTATTTATTTATTTTAGTTGTAGATGGACACTACACCTTTATTTTTTTTAATGTGGTGCCGACAATCTAACTCAATGCTAGGCAAGCGCTCTGCCACTGAGCCACAACCCCAGCAGCCCCACCCCGGATTTTATATATATATATAATGTATCCTCTAAAGTTTTTTAAAATGTAAAGACCACTGCAGGAAAATGGCCTGTAGGGACATTCCAAACATTCCAGCCACCTGCCTTGTCCCGCTGTGCGCAGGAAAGCGGAAGTGGGTGGTCCTGGATGGAAATCACAGCCAATGAGAAGGTCACACCCAGCCTGTAGCTTGTACTTTCTGTTAAATCTGGATTTTAACCAGTCCCCTGCACACTCTTCCATACCTGGCTAGCAGGGATCTTGATCTGGGGTCCACGTCACCCCAGGCCAGCACCTTTAGTGGAAACTTGCTATCCCTGCAGGAGCTCTGCCTCTTCCCACGTGAATAAATCCTGCTGGGTTCACTCTTGCCTTCTGTCATTGTCCCTGGGTTTTATTCTTCAGATCTGGGAGACAAGAACCCAGAAAGAAAGTAGTGGAGCAGAGAATCTGGTTTCATCGCACACCCTGGTTTCAGTACTACTGATCTCATTTTCTGTGGCTACTGTAACAAATTGTCACGCGCTTTATGATTTAAGAACACAGTTATCATCTTCCACTTCTGGAGGTCAGAGGTCCAGCAAGGCCTCCAAGGCCAAACTGAGGTGCAGCAGGGCCTCCAGGGAGGAGCTGCCCCTGCTCTGTTACCAGCTCCTTCCCAGCTGTCCTCCTCGGCTCCCTCCCGCCTCCCCCAGCTCAGAGCCAGCCTCTGGGCCCTCCACCTCTCCCCTGCCTCCCTCTGAGCACTCACAGCCCCCCTGGGCCATCTTAAGTCCAGCTGATCAGCAACCTCAGTTCCATTGGTGACCTCAAGTCCCCTTTGCCATTTGGTGTGGCGGTGTCCCAGGTTAAATGGATTCCGATTAGGGACCACTGGGGACTGTCGTGCTGCCCACCACCATCCTTAAGACGTAACTGAGTCCTTCCTCCTTCCTGCTCCAGCCTTCTCAGGCTCTTTGATTGTTTGATACTGAGCACTGAATCCGGGGGTGCTTAACCACTGAACCACATCTCCAGCACACACACACCCTCCTTTTATTTGAGACAGGGTCTCTCTAAGTTGTTTGGAGCCTCATTAAGTTGCTGAGGCTGGCCTTGAATTTGTAACCCTCCTGCCTCAGCCTCGGACTCACTGGCATTATGGGTGTGACCACCACACCCAGCTCACAGGCTCCTGTTTTAAAAGCCTTGGACTCCAGCTGCACCCAGGACTCTGTAACAGAACTTGGCACTTAATAGAATTGTTCTTAAGATAAGGGGTAAAATCTTATTCTGATTCAGTGCGCTTAGTCAGTGAACTCAGGATGCCTCTCATAGACCAGAGGAAGCTCATTGTAGGAGGGGATCCCGGGAGGCCAAAGGAGAGGGAGCCGATGGCCATGCTGTCAACAGGTGTTGGTTTCCACGCTCCTCTGGACTGGAGGCTGCCGAGACACCCCCAGCCTCAGTGGTTCACTTTCCTTTCTGGAAGCAGCTCTCCAGGCAGGGCCCTAAAGATGAGGTTGTCGTCACACCCACCACACCTGCACGCTCCTTCCGGAGGGGCCTGGGCTCTTCTCCCTGCCATCAACTGCCTGACGCTATCTACCCACGAGGGTGGCTGCGTGTTCTGGTGCCTCAGGGTCAAGGGCTTAAGGTCTAGGGAGCCACTGCAAGCCAGCACTTCAGATGATGGTTGGAGCAGAGAGGTGGCTGGGTGCAGAGTCAGCCTGGCGCTGCTCTGTGGCCTGGGAAGCTGACACCCTCCCCGTGCGAATCATATCCCGGACTGTAGGAGGGTGGAAGCTCCTTTTCCTCTGTTAGGCCTGAGTTCCCAGTTCTGTCTGCTGCCTGGCCTCCTCACCCTGTGCCTGTGAGCTCCCAGCCCTACCAGGCACAGAACCCAAGGGCTCCCAGGATTCCATTTCCCCAAGTTTGATCCTGGCGCCCTTCACAAGCAGATCCAGCGCTGGCCCATCTGATGATGGTTTATTTACACACTCTGGTGGAGTCGGCCATGCCCACGGGTCGCAGTGACTCTAGAAATGTATTTTCTTTTTCAGGGTCGAGGTAGCAGGGATTGAACTCAGGGGCACTCAACCACTGAGCCACACCCCGGCCCTATTTTGTATTTTACTTAGAGACAGGGACTCACTGAGTTGCTTAGCGCCTTGCTGTTGCTGAGGCTGGCTTTGAACTCAGGATCCTCCTGTCTCAGCCTCCTGAGCCGTGGGGGTTACAGGCATGCGCCACCACACCCAGCCTGGAACTGTTCTTTCTGCTGAAGACCACGTCCCTGGTCACATCAGTGCCCTCCTCCAAGCACAGCTGCACCAAACGGCACCATGCCAGCTCCGTTCTGGCGCAGAGACTGCGAGTGGGCGGAGCAGAGCACACCAGGTGGACAGGCCAGAGAACGGGAGCAGGAAGAGATGTGTCCCTGGCACAGCGCTGCTCCAGGTAGAAAAGAAAGGCTTGGAAGAACACAGTTTGCTGGGGGTCAGAAACGCAGAGCAGACCAACAGCACAGTTGCCATCAAGTAATCTAAGGTTCGGCCTGGGGATGTGGCTCAAGCGGTAGCGCGCTCGCCTGGCAGGCGTGCGGCCCGGGTTCTATCCTCAGCACCACATACCAACAAAGATGTTGTGTCCGCCGAGAACTAAAATAAATAAATAAATATCAAAAAAAAATTCTCTCTCTCTCTCTCTCTCTCTCTCTCTCTCTAAAAAAATAAAAATAAAAAATAATCTAAGGGTCGAGGGAATGTAGAGGGGGTGAGGCAAAGCTCCCTAACCCAGGACAGAGAAGCATTAAGCGTGGAAGAAAAGACAGATAAATTGGACTTCATTAAAATGAACTGTGTTCCTCAAAAGACAGCATTGGAGGCACAAGAGAGAGGGCCTGGGAGAAGATGCGCACGACCCGTGGTCAGAAAGGACTCTGTCCAGGGCACTGAAAACCCCTAGTGGATAAGAAGCAGAAGTCCCTAGGAGTGGTGACTCCACCCTGCAGCAGTTGAGTGCACAGAGCTTTTGTGTGGCCAGATGCCAGAGGCCAAGCCAGGGAGAGCACTCCCCAGCGACACTGGGTAGCCGGGAGGTGACTTTGCTCAGCAGCACCTGAGTTGCCGCAGTACTGACCATGCACTGGGTTGTGGGATGTCCTACATTAGCCGGGGGCGGTTGTACCAGGTCTGGCTGGAGTTTCCGGTTCCCGGGCTGCTGTGTTCACCCAGTTTTAACATGTTGAGCTAGGACACGTGGTCAGGCTTTTTTTTTTTTTTTTTAAGAAAACTGGTTTCTTTGCCCAAAGCTGATCAGTTCCAAGAGATCGTTAATTCCCAGGAAGTGTTCTTGTAGGTATAAAACCAATGAATTGGTCCCTCTTAGAATATCGTATTTAAGTCTAAAACTTAGGTCTGCTCAACTTACAAAAATTTTATTTGCTTGTCTCTAGTAATAAACAAAGAAAAAATTAAAAAGCTACTGCATTCACATTCACCGAGTAGCCTGATCCTAGGAAAGGTGGTCGCGGTGCATCAGGGAGTGCAAATTAAAACCAGCACAGCTATAGCACCGCACCCACCACAGCGGCTAAAACTGACAACTCCAATGTCGAAAAAGACGTGCAGCACGATCGATCCACACCCCCACTTTGGAAAACGGGCCAAACTCATCCTGCCCTGAGCCTAGCCCTCGCGGCCAGAGAAATGAGGACCCAAAACAACAAGAGAAGCGGCAGGCGCTCTGTGCACAATGTCACTCACCGCGGTGATGTGGGGACCTCACTGTGCCACACCCACACAGCAATAAAGGGGGGAGAACGCTGTGCGCCCAATCACAGAGAGACCCACAGGCGCCCGGGGAAGAAGCTGCCCAGAAGAGCACCTGGCTTACTCACACCAAGTTCAAGATCAGGCAAAACCAACTTCTGTGTGAGAGCTCAGAACAGAGGTTGCTTCTGTGTGGCAGGCAGGGGTGGGGTTGAGTGGGACCTGACAGGGCCAAGCCACAGGAGAGCCTCCAGGTGGTCCCCGTCTTGACCTGAGCCATCGACAGGTGTGGAGGTGCCACCCAGCTGCGTGTCTAGGGCTGGTTTGGTTGACCAACAGCACAGCGAGGGAGGGCTGTGACAGATGTTGGCTCAGCAAGGACCCTAATGAGCCCTCTCTGTCTCAGGAGCTGAGACGCCCTCACGTGAGAAGGTAGCCCAGGGCTACAGGGGCAAACGGCCCAGGACTCACCTGGGAAGCCGATGAGAATTTGAAAGTTGACAGCTTATCCTGGCAGATAAGAAAAAGATTTATTCATTAGTTTACTCAACACAGAACAAGAGCCCACAGTTTATTAGGCAGTTGAACACACGGGGTGTGGGTGTGGGTGTGGGTGTGGGTGCGTGGACACGTGCACAGGTGGTAAGGTTTTCGTGTAAGAGGCTGTCTTCCAGTGGAAGTGGGATTCATTCAAGGAGCTGACTTCAAGGGCTTTGGGAAACCCAGCAAAACTCATCTGCCCTGCAGACATGAACTTCGCCCCCTTGCTTAGGCAGTGGGCTCTCTAAGGCTGAATCTGTTTGCTCTATTTGTTCAAGGTGGGTTTAGATGATCATTTACTCATTGCTAATATTGCCCCAATCTATTTCTTTACTCTAGGATAGCAAATAAAAATCCAAGAGATGTCCATGTTTGCTCATATCCTAAAATGCATTCTGTTCAAATGCACTGTTTATTGGTTTACTGGAGGTTTATGGAAAGCCCTGGACATGCTAAGTGCGTCACTTAGAACTCCCTCCAAGGAGTGTCGAGCACATGAAGAATCACTGTGAAGGGGAAAAAGAACTTGAAGCATTCAAAATTGTCACCTATCAAATACAAACTTGATTCATATTTTATAACTAATGGAAATGCCTGAAACAGCCCTGAAAAAGAACTCTTCAGAGTGAAAGGGCCTCAGCAAGACTAGAAATCCCTACAGCACCCGGGGCCGCTGCCAGGAGATGCTTGTTTACATAAATGTGAATTCTGACATGTAGCGTTGATGAGGGATTTTAAATTTTAATGTGTAGAAGTGGCACTGGGACGCCTGTGACAGTCAGACCCCAGGAGGGACCTCAGGGGTTCTGACTCAGGGCATTTGGGGTCCGGGTATCCACACACTAAGCAAGTAACTTTAATTAATTCACATAATTTATTCATACCTATGACCAAGTTACCTTTGTAGACATGTGACAAATATATCTCTTTTTTTGGGGGGGTAGGTACCAGGGATAGAACTCCAGGGCATTCAACCACTGAGCCACATCCCCAGCCCTATTTTGTATTTTATTTAGAGACAAGATCTCTCTGAGTTGCTTAGTGCCTCACTTTTGCTGAGGCTGGCTTTGAACTCAGGATCCTCCTGCCTCAGCCTCCCGAGCTGCTGGGATTACAGGCGTGGGCCACCTCGCCTGCCTTCTGTATCGCTAATAAATGGATGAACAGGTGGAAAACAACTAGTGCCACAACAATGATTTACCTCTAGAGAGAATCACAAATTCTGAGCGAGGTACGAGACTTTCCAAATGGTCTCCCAGCGCTCCATCTTCACCCTGGTCCTTAGAGACCAGGTCAATGGCACTGCCACTGTCCACATTTGTGGCATCTGCATTCTGGGCTTTCGTGGCATGGGGCACGGCTTGCCCCACATTCGCTCAACCCATTAATAAAATGCTGCACTTTAACACTCTTCCTGACAACGCCAGGAAGCGAGGAGAGGTGAGGCAGGGCCGTCTCCCTGAAAGCCTGAAGGTCACCGTCAGATGACAGCAGTGTCCCCATGTTCTTGGAAGCTCAGGGGGTGGAGTCCTACCAACTTCCAGATTCTGCGCCTCAGGTCAGCCATCACCTCGGGGGCTCAGTAAAGGTCTCCCACTGGAGCCCATGAACCCCACTGGGCGTGACTTCCTGCTCCCTTTGGCATTCCTTCCTCTGTGATGGCGAGGTTGGCTGAGGGGCATCCAGTACTTGCCTACAGTGGGAGGATGGCAGGAAGGGTTGGAGGCAGAGCAGGCTCCGGAGGCTCAGGGACAAAGGGAGCCTTTGACCCCTGTCCCCGAGCCAAGGCCGTCTCCCCGCTTCACCTGGCTCTGCTGGGCGGAGTGCGCTGAGGGGAGGCTGGAGCTCACACTCGCGTCTCTCTTAGGGGAAGGGTCGAGCCAGACAGGTGCCGGGTTTGTACAGAACCTGCTCCTGAGCCAGCTGGGGACTCGGTGGGGAGGGGACCCACGTGGCTGCAGATTCTTGGCAAGTCAGTCATTTCCTTCCTGACACCTTCTCCTTCTTCCGGGCACTAGTTTCACCCCATCACCCAGCCATGCAAGTACCCATGTCAGCGTCACTTGAGGTTGAGCTGGACCCGCTCTGCTCGGGCACATGTGGTGGCCAGGAGGTGCCAGGTTGGGTGGGCACACGAAGCCGGGAGGCACCCAAGTCCTCCTTCCCCTTGCAGCACTGGTTCTTGGGTTTCTAAGTCCCCCAAGGAGTTAGAACTGCCCCTTTGTAAAATGGTTTTAGAGACTCGTTTTCAGGTTTAAGCAGCTGGAACCCCTTTTGTTTCTCCTCAAGTGTGGTGACCCTGGAGAGAGGGCGCATGCTGCTTCCTGCCAGCCAGCCTCTGCGCTGGCCACAACAGGCAGGGCCACCCTCCCGGGCACAGCTCTCAACACTTCTTCTTCCCAAAAGCTACTCTTATGCTCCTCTGTCCTCCTTTAGTGCTTGGACTAGGTGATTTGCTGTGTCAAGACACAGCTCTCCTCTATTGTCCAGCACTCTATGTCCACATGTCGCTGAGTACTTCGCAGCAAGACCCTGCACTCTCCTGCAGGGCGCATCGGCAAGTTCAAGTTCAAGTATTCTGAGTCTGTACTCAGAAAGAAGAGTGCGCCTCTCATTCACTTTATGGGGCTTTTAGAAACTGACACCATACCTGAATGAGTGCAGGTTAAAAAAGAAGAAGAAGAAATAAAGAAGACAGAGAGAAAGAAAGAAGGAAAATCACGTACCGATGTCCCTCAGAAATACAGTTTCCAAGATCTGTAATATAATATTAAGGAATCAAGTTTGACATGCTAGCTTTTAGATCATGACCAAATTAGGTTTTCCCCAAGAACACAGATTCTATCCTTAGAATAAACATAAACACCACGTGAGCAGGTTAAAGGAGAAAAGCTGTATGACCACCACGAGTCCTTAACAAGACCAAAGGCATGGAATAAAACCTATGACCACAAGCTCTTGTGACGTACGTGGCAGTCGATCTCCTAAAATACACACATGCTCATAGGGAAAAGTACAGAATGTATCGCAATTCACAAAAGAAAACCTGACTCAACAGAGTCTATCCCATGTTCATGGAGGGAGAAATGCACCATCATGGAGGAGAGGCCGGACAAACCCCAAGGGTGGTGTGGAGGATTGTCCTGCCAGGTGTCCAGTCCTGTTATAACCTATTATAACTCAGAGTGTGACCGTGACACAGAGGCTCAGAATGACGGAAAAGCAGGATCCGCCCAGAAGCTGCCCCTGTGTATGTGTGTGTATGACTCCGTGGTGACAGAGGAAGTGCTAGGAGTCGATGCAGAGGAGGCGAACTGGGTAACAAATCACGGACTATTCACATGGAAAAATTTTAGAATTAATTCCAAATACAAAGTTTGAATATGATTAAAGGCTTATTATGAAAGGCAATATGTTTAAATCCTCAGGAGAAAATATAGGAAAACAGCTTTGGAACTTCAGAGTAGGAAATGATTTCTTAGACAAGACACACACACAAAAATATCATAAACCACAAAGGAAATAGCATATATTTAAAGTTAAACACATATTTAATGTTCATATATTTAAAAAAAAAGCAAAAGTGAGCAAGACCACAGCCTAGAATATATTTGCAGTGTAGACAGTTATCCAGAAAGTATAAAGGATTCCTACAAAACATCAAAAACCAAACAACTAAATACAAAAATATACAGAACATACAAATAAAAACCAAGTTAGCAAATGA
Source organism: Marmota flaviventris (assembly GCF_047511675.1). Classification (NCBI taxonomy): domain Eukaryota; kingdom Metazoa; phylum Chordata; class Mammalia; order Rodentia; family Sciuridae; genus Marmota; species Marmota flaviventris. The sequence goes on along the minus strand of NC_092515.1, from coordinate 60,609,977 downwards.
CCTGGCAATCTGACACCCATGCTGGGTGTGTACTCAAGAGAAACAAAAATAAATATCCACACAAAGAATAAATGGCCAATGTCCGCATCAACTGTACTCACGATAACCAAAAAGGAGAAGGAACCCAAACTTCCACCCATTGACGAGTGGGTGACCATAATGTGGTGGCCCCACAATGGAGGCTATTCTGCCATAAAAAAAAAAAATTAAATACTGAAACAGGCCACGGTGTTCACAGTTCAGGGGTCAAACATCCCTGGGTTCAATCCCCAGTACCAAAAATAAAAAATAAAAATTAAAGGAAGAAGGACGAAAAGAACATTTTATTTAACTGGTTAATTCAGAGGAGAGAAAATGGAAAAGCCAATCAGCACACAGAGGCTCAGCCACCACAGTAACCAGGAATACGCAAGTCAGCACAGTGGGGACGGGAATACTGAAAACAGTGTGAGAATGGCAGGAGCAAGTCACCAAGGACCATTCAGTGCCGATCCCACTTATATGAAAAATCCCAAACTGGCAACTTTAGACAGGCAGAAAGCAGGTCATGGTGAACCAGGGCCGGGGGCTGGTGGAAAAGAGAGTCATGTGGACGCATATGGAGTTTCTAATTGAGATGAGGAGGTATCATAAACTCGGTTGTGCTGCTGTGACAGCATTTGAGGACATACTGACAGCCATTGACTTGCACATTTTAGGGCGGGGGGGGGGGGTACCAGGGATTGAACACAGGCACTTGGGCTTTGGCTGAGGCTGGCTTTGAACTCACGATCCTCCTGCCTCAGCCTCCCAAGCTGCTGGGATTACCGGTGTGCAGCACCAGGCATGGCCTGACTTGTACATTTTTTTTAATATTTATTTTTTAGTTTTAGTTGGATGCCATGCCTTTATTTTATTTATTTATATGTGGTGCTGAGGATTGAACCCAGGGCCTTGCACATGCTAGGTGAATGCTCTACCTCTGAGCCACAACCCCAGTCCCCTGACTGGTACATTTTTAAAGGGTGAATTGTACGGTGTGTGAATTATATCTCAATGAAGCTGTTTTTAAGTATCTGTATTTAGTTGGGCACAGTGGCACACATCTATAGTCCCCGTGATTTGGGAGGCTGAGGCAGGAAGATTGCAAGTTTGAGACCAGCCTCAGCAACTTAGCGAGGCCCTAAGCAACTCAGCGAGACCCTGTCTCAAAATTAAAATAGAAAATGAGCCGGGGATATAGTTCAGGGGTCAATCACCCCGGGGTTCAATCCCAGTACCAAAAATAAAAAGTAAAAGGAAGAAGGAAGAGAAGAACATTTCATTTAACTGGCTAATTCAGAGCGGAGAAAAAATGGAAAAGCCAATCAGCACACAGAGGCTCAGCCACAGTGACAAGGGAAACGCAACTCAGGACAGTGGGTAGCGCTCCAGAGTCATCGTGTGGGCAAGCCTCTCAAACTCTGGCCATGGCCGGCATGGTGGAGCAGAGGGAAGTAGGCACCCCACCTCGTGGGGCAGCGGAGCCAAGACAGCCGCATGAGCACTCCGGCGATGTCTCCAAGGGTGGAGAGGAGTCCAGGGCCCGCTCAAGGCCAAGACCGTGGAGAAACTGGGATATGTGCAAGAAGTCAGGAAAGCACTGGCAATGAAGACCGTGAGTGGGTAGAAAGAGCTGCACGCCATCAGGACCAGCTAGTCCATAGCCCTGCCAGGCCCAGAGGGCTCTGTGCAGCCCGTGGGCAGCCCCCTGTCTCAGCTTAGGAAGCACACACATGCAGAGGGCGCACAGAGCCACTGGCCTGGGGGCGGGGTTCTGACAGGTGATGACTTACTGTAACTCAAAGCCAAACATGTGTGTGGTTGGGAGGACCTGACCAGGCCCCGTGGGGAACCCAGCGGAAAGACTGGCCTCTGGGCAGCGCAGGTGTCGAGGTTCGTGAAACTTTCCCTAAGCGGCCACTTGCCCGCCAGCAGGTGGGACCCCAGCACCCCTGCATGCAGGCTGAAACCGAGAGGCTGTGGGGCAGCCACAGCCTGAAATCAGGCTGACCTTAGCTTTCTGAGTCGAGTGACTTACGTGGGGCTCGCCCCATGGCACCGCCCTCGCCCTGTGGGCCCTGTCAGGAGGCTGTGTGTGCATGGAACTGCCCAGGGCTCGAGAGGGCCACCTTTCATAGGCAGAGGAAGGGAAGACCCCGGCCATGGAAAAATCAGCACCAGGGACACCCACAGGCACAAGGCCTGGCCCTGGTGCTCCTCACGCAGGGCCACGTGCACAAAAGGGGCGGCGTGCCCTCAGACACCTGGGGCAGACCCAGTCGGCCAGCGTCTGAGTGATGTGCAGGCGGCCAGGAGCTCTCCGTGATGGAGCTGGAACCCCATACTGGCTCCTTGTAGGGCTGGACACACAAGGAGTGGTCCTTCAAGAGCATCAAGAAGGGACACCAGGCAGGTATCCTTCAGGAGAATCACAGGTGACAGAGGCCAGGGCATTCCTCAGGGACACCAGGGGCGGGGATGCTCTTTGCCCTCACCTGGGGCAAAGGGACGCATCACATCATGCACAAGTTTCCCTGGACGGCTGCTCTCCCTGACCCAGAACCCGGGGGTTTCCAAAGAAGCCTTCTTTGTCCCTGGCTCCGGGCTGCCTGGCTGCTGTGGGCAGAGCCTCAGTCGCCACCTTTCCCTCACCTGCATCTCTCCAAAGTACGACGGACATTCCTTCTTCCTGCCTTGGTTCTATGCAGTTTCGGTGCCATGTGCCTTGGTGAATGGCACAAGTTCCACTCGGGAGCAAGAGACCCCCGCCTGTACAACAGTGTCAGCCACGAATGTGCTGAGGGCCGTGGAAGTGCCCCCTGAGGGCTGCCTTTCATGGTATGTGAGTCTCAAGCAAAAAAAATGCAGAGAAGGAATCCCCAGGTAGCGGCAAGGGGCTCCGGATGGGGACCCAGCACCACAGGCGACTTTTAACAATTATGCTAGTTCAGAAAAATTGTAATTGAATGTCAAACTGAAATCACCCAAATTTTACTCTCCATGGATTCTAAGCTACTGAACGACACGGTTTTTACCCAGCATTTCCCACTTCTCCATTCTGGTTTTTACTTGAGGAAATTTAAGAATTATGTCATCCAATGACATTGAGGTTGCCTGTCCCCTCTCTGTGAAGACGCCACCCGCAAGAGACCAAGAGCGGAAAAACAGAATGTGTGAGGCCTCTCTGGGAAAAACAGGCGGCCAGGCAGGTTGAGGAGGTGACCCTGAGGTGGAGACCTGAAGGACAAGGGTTGGCCAGGGCTGGGGCACTGCTCCAGCTGTGTGAGTCATGTGGGTGAAAGTGGTCAGAGACTGCAGGCCCCATGGGCTCTGACCCAGCTGTGGCTTCCAGTGTCTCAGGAGAAGTGGCGAGGGCCGGGCGGGGGTGTCGGACTGGGATTAACCACAGAGCACGGAGAAGGCAGCAGGGGAGCCCGGTCCCACGCACTGCGGGGCTTTCCTCCTGCCCAGAAGGCATTATGTAAGGGTCAGACTGCGGAGGCACCTGGAAGGGACGCCAGTCATCCCGCTCGGTGGTTTGCCGACTAGACGACTTCTGAGAGTCAAACATGCACTGTGGGTCTTCGTCCTAACTCAGTCCTGTGGCAAAGCTCTTTAGGGGTCAAATGCGTGCTAGTTTTCAGCTTGTGAAGCGTGCACTTCACCATGACGCGAAGTCAGGAATGTCAGCGAGTCACAGCAGCAAGAATCGAAAAAAAAAAAAATTGTCGCAAAAAATGACAATTTTGAAAGCAAAGTCAATGCTCCCTGTGTCCCTGCTAACTTACCCATTTCCATGTACCACATTCCTTATGAATAACTATGGGCCAGAGGAGTGGCCATGTCAGAGTCCCAGGGTGTGTGAGATGTAAAGGCCCAAACAGTGACTTCAGCAGGGGTCGAGGAACACACAACACTGCGCCGCCCACTTCTGTCTTAGATCGCTGTGACAGAACCCAAGCATCCACCACCCTTGCTTCAGGGAACAGGCATGGCGATGGTCCCCGGTGCAGGGTCTGCTCAAATTCTAGAAGGTACCGTGCGTGTGCATTGTACATAGCAGGTCTCTGTCCCCTGCCCCATAGCAGGGTCCCATCCTCATCACCAGAAAGAGCATCATGATGACCAGTCTCCCTCTCAAGAATATTGTTTTTGCTTCTAAAACATGAGGATAACCTTGCCCAGAAGCAGAAACTCAGAAGGGCCCACGCGCGAGCGCTCCCATTTGGAGTCCCCGGGACGCGCATTCAGTGCACATGCTAAGCACCCATGCTCGGTAGCGGGGCAGACCCCACGGGCCTGGGCCAAACACAGGAGGCCTCGGGCTCAGAGGAAAGGGAGAGCTCCCAGGAGTAGCCGCCAGAGCCAGGGCCAGGGCCAGGCCAGCTGAAGCAGGGGCTCTGTCTGCCGAAGCTGGCCTCCTGGCACCTCCCCCTCCCCACGGAGCCAGGCAGTGGCCTTGACTGTGGCATCCAGACCAGGTGGGCAGGAGGGTCCACCAGCGCCCAAGCCCCATAGCGGGGAGGAAGGCAGATCCTGAAGTGGTCCCCAAGATTCCCCTCCCTCTTCCCCACCCTGAGGGGATGGGACCCAGCCAGGCTGAGGGGTTGGCAGATGGAATGAGGGACTCCAAAGGGCAGTTACCTGGCTGAGGTCATCCAGTCCCATGGGCTGCTAAAGGCAGAGTGGCAGCCAGCCGGTGGCAGGCAGAGAAGGGACTCGGGGAGCCCAAGCACGAGGACCCCACGAAGGGCAGGAGGAGGAACGCAGGTGCGTCTGAGGGCCACGACTGGGCCCAGGTGACCTCAGCAGGGGTGGGGAACCTCAGCTAGCACCCAAGGACTGCCTCTGCCCTCAGCCTGAGTGAGTCCGCAGGCAGATCCCCCAGAGCTCGGGGGACCCACCCAGGCAGTGGCCTGGTCTTGGCCTTGTCCGACCTGGTGGGGAACTCAGGGGCGGGGACCAAGAACTGTGAGGTGATGATGGCTGTTGTTTCGAAGCAATCTTGCCCTGAAGCGGCCACTCAGAAGCAGAAACTCAGAAGAGCCCCCAGGTCTGTGGAGACCTTTCACACATCAACAGGAAGCTCACAAGAGTGACACTCCCTGGGGGCGTGCTGGCTGCTTGGCCCGCAAAGTGCGCAGGCCCAAGCCTCCACGACACCAGGGACCCGAGCTGCTCCACGTGGGTGCTGTCTCCACCTGCTCCATGTGGCGGCCACCAGCCACAGGCAGGAAGCAGCTGGCACCACCCGAGAGCTGCGGTACACATAAAGAACGCCCCATTTCAGGACTGGAGTTGTGGCTCAGTGGTAGAAGGTTTGCCTAGCAAGTGTGAGGCACTGGGTTCGATTCTCAGCACCACGTATAAACAAGTAAATAAAATAAAGGTCCACCAACAACTAAAAAATATATTTTTTTAAAAGTGTCCCATTTCAGATTTGGAGTTAAAAGAGCTCATTGATCATCTTGTTTTGATTACATGTTGATAAGAAGGATCTATTGGGTTAAATGATCTGTTATTAAAATTAATTTCACCTATGCTGGCCATGGTGGCCACAGCTGCAATCCCAGCAGCTAGGGAGGCTGGGGCTGGAGGATCACAAGTTCAAAGCCAGCCTCAGCAACTTGGCAAGGCCCTCAGCAACTTAGAGAAACCCTGTCTCTAAATAAAATATTTTTTAAATGGGGTGCTGGGGATGTTGCTCAGTGGTTAAGCACCCCTGGGTTTAATCCCTGGTACCAATAAAATAATAATAATAATTTCACCTAGATCTTTTTTTCCTCTTTTAACGTGGCTTCTAAGGAGTGCTAGATCATTCTGTGGCTGCCACTGCATTTGAGCTGGGTGGTGAGGTCCACGTCCTAACTCCCTGGTCCTCCCAGTGACCCTGCTGTGCTGAAGAGGAGACAGGTCACCAGTGAGAGTGGCCCCCACTGGGTCACCAGGGCGAGAGCAGTGTTTGTGGAAAGGAGGGCCGACTCTCACAGTGCTTCTTCCTGGTGACGAGCATGGGACCTGCCTGGGGTGAGGACGCACAGGCCTGTGGCAGGCTAAGTGACGACCGCCTCAAGACCAGGGGGCGCAGAGGGACACTCACACCTGCCCAGGGAGTGGCCAGGGAAGACGGAGGAGCGGGCCCTTGTGGTCACTCACTGTCCACCAATCCCAACATGCTTCCTCTCAGGAAAGAGCTCCTCCACTCACCGTCAGGGTGTTCGCTGGGTCCTGGATGCCGGGTTCCAGACTCCCCCGGAACAGAAGCTGGCCTTATCTGCCACACTGGTCTCAAGGCCGTGAGGGTCTGCAAGGATACTTCCCCCCAAGGACCCCTGGGGCCGTTCTCGGGGGGGAGGTCAGGAGACAGAGCCCTGTTGGTGGGGGCCTCTGGGCCTGTGTTTTGAAATCCACTCTGTTTGTTTTTAGTAATAACATGTGACACTCTTCCTTACTTCTCAAAACTCTGGCTCCAAAGATGCTGATCTTGCAGACAGGGACCGCGGCTCCAGCAGGGAACTAGGCTCCTTCTGCTCATCCCAGGTTCAGCTGGGCATGACCCAGGAGAGTGCTCTTCCTCTGAGTCACAGGACCTGGGGTGACTGCGGGTTGGGAAAGGACAAAACGCCCGCTCGGGTTCCCAGCACTTGTCAGGCGGGTCGCGTTCCCTACGTTGGAGCTGAACATGATTCTTGGCTTTTCGTTGATGTCTGTCATGGAGCCTGTGGACACTTTGCTTTTCATTAGTTATCTTCCCCTTCCAGTGCTTCCAGCGGTCAGCCTTAGGTGGAGAGTCCATCCTCTGCTTAAGAAGGAAGTGGGCAGCTTCATCCCTGGACTGCCCTTCCCTGCTCCACCCCCACCACCTCCTCGCCCAGATCATGGATCCGCACGGGCATCTTCACAGCGCAGGATTCCCAGCACCCAAGCACCCACAGGTGGGAGGGCAGATAAACTAAGGGGGCCTGTCCACACCAAGGGGTGCGACTCAGCCTCCGGAAGGGAAGAAGTCCTGACTCATGCTACCACGAGGACTCGCTGGGAGAACAGGCGTGAAATTAGCCAGATGCCTGGGCAGGCCCTGCTGACCTCACTGACAGGAGGCGCCAACGGTAGGCACCTTCAGAGACGAGAACCGAGGTGACCCAGACCGCGGGGAGGGGAGTTTCCACTGGAGGATAAGCGCCCTGGAGGTGTGCGGAGGGGAGGGTCACCACAGTGACAATGTGCTTGATGCCCCAGAACTGGCCTGCGAGAAGTGGCGAAGATGATGAATTTCCTGTCAGGGATGCTTTGCCACAATAAAAAATTTAAATAAAATATTTTCGGCAACAGGAAGATTAGATTGTCTGCACTCCTTACATGATAAATATTGATCTTAGGAAATGGAACTTCAGTTCTGAAATGATGAGTCATAGCTGCTCAAGGAACGCAGGACAGAAAAGTGAAACCGCTATTTCCTGGAACTGGCGCAGAAGGTGTCAGTAGGTCTGGATGGAACCCATTTCCCCTCCGTCGGGGAATGAAGGGAAAGCGGTTCTACGAGAGGCGTGGACGCGGGGCCGGGGGGTGGAAAGACCGGCTTCCAGGCTCTGTAGACGCTTGTTTCCAGGAACTCGGACCTTGGATTTCCTGCTTCCCCGTGGACTAGGTCAGTGGAGCCCCCTGTTAAAATTGGGTTCCCTTTTTAAGAAAAGATTATTTTAGGAAATTTCTGCAATTTCCTGGACCTGAGATTCAACCACGTGGTACAACCACCATCGACATTCGGGGGACCTTTTCCCCAACCCCTGGCTGTTCTGAAGGAGGCAGAGAGGTAGATTAGATAGACAGTGGAGAGTGCAGACAGGCGGGGAGACCCCAGATAATAGGTGAGACAGCAAGAATTGGGCAGGTGGATAGACAAAATTTACATGAATAAAATCCAAGCACATGTGCTGTGCTGGAACCCAGCAAGATGCTGTGGCGGTCATTCTGTGTCCACAGACACAGATACTGCTCTCCCTGGCTGACCTACAGCTGAGTGTGAGTCAGCTCTAGTGTACCGAACGGGCTCCTAACAGTGGGCATCGCGGCTGTGATTTTTCCCTACCAGAGACAGCGTTGGGTGGTCTTCTTACCCACATGACTTTCACAATGGCCCAGGTGCCCCCTGAGATAAATCTACAGCTCTAGGATCACGGTGTCAGAGAAGATGAACTTGGGTTTCCCAGAGATGGTGTGCTCTGAACACTGGTGTCCCCACCCACAAGACTCAGGTGGTGAAACCTAACCCCAAGGTAGTGAGAGGCCGGGCTTTGGGGAGGCATGAGGTCTCGAGGCTCTGCCCTACAGACGATCCTTGTAAAAGAGGCCTGAGGGAGTTTTTCTGCCCTTCACAAGAGCAAGACCTAAAGAAGGAGCCGTCCTGCAGGAACCAGCCCTCACCACACACTGAACCGGTGGCACCTGATCTTGGACTCCAGCCTCCAGAACCGTTAGCGATACCTTCCTACTGTTTATATCATGCTGTCTGCAGTGCTGCACCACAGGAGCAGAGCAGACGGAGGCACATTTTCTATTGCCTTCCAGAAGGGTGTGGACACCTTACACTCCTACCGATGGTGGATGGGAGGGCTGTTACCCTGCAGCCCCATCAAACAGCCTCATCAAACAGCCTCATCAAACAGCTTCATCATGCTGGTTTTGGATTGGCCAACCTGATAAACCAAAGCCATCTTGCTTTTGCTTAATAATCTTTCGCATTTTTCTGAGCCGTGGTGAAGTGGAGCATTTTTCCATACCCTCTGATTACAGACATGTTTCTTCTTTGTATTTAAAATCCCTGTGTGTGTCCTTTGCTCACTGTGAGGCTGCGGTCTCCTTTTCCAAGCTGTAGTTTTAACACACCTTTATTCTTGTCCTGAAGGCGAACACTCTCTCTGTCCTTTTGGCCTTGTTAGTGGTGTTTGGTTTTGCTCACTGGACAGAACCTTGTGATGTCTTGGTGAATCGAGGCTCTCGCTTCTGTCCTCCTGGACTTCATGCTATGTTGGTGAGACTCCTGCATCCCAGGATTATAAAACATTCACCCAGACTTTTCCCCTAGCAATTTTGTGGCTGTATCTAGCGTAAAAACACTAGAGATCCTTCACTTCCTCCTGGGTGCAGTCTGATGCATAAGTAGGGCGCGGGTCCCACTCTCACCCGATTGGCCAGCCTGGTCTGGCACCTCGCGGTGGAAGGTTGCAGCGCCCTCCCACCCAGTGCTTCCTGCCACAGCTGTCACTGCTCATACGGGGGACGGCTGTGTCCTTTCTGTTTCCTTGCTCTCACTGCCAACCCTCCTCGGGGCCAGCATGACTTGGACTGTGTGGCTCTGGACACTGTTCCTGAGACGTCTGACCTGATGAGGATGGGGGGGCACGCTGCAGCCCCCTCTCCCCGACCAGACGCAGAGCCCTGGACAGACACGGGAAGTGAGGGCTGAGGAAGGAGCTCAGCATCTAGGAACCTCTAGGAGAGGGGCTCCCTGGGACTCGTCCCTCCTGACCCTCTGGACAGAGCTACAGGGAGCCTGACTCCGAAGCTGGGCAGGGTGTGGGCAGAACAAGCCCCAAGGAAACCCAGACCAGAGGACCAGGAGGGGGTCCCGGCGGGCAAGAGCAGGGAGGCCGTTTCTCTCACTCTCCTGCTCCTGCCCCAGAAGACCCCAGGTGCGGCCCTGAGCCCACAGCCATGCGTGGCAGCCGGAGGGGACAGACAGCAGACACTGGAGCAAGCCCTTCTTTCTGAGGAGGGGGCTTTTGTGGACCAAGGTCTGGCAGGAAATCCTCATCCTTTCTTCCCTTTCTTTGTCTTTCTGCATCAGCCCAAGGCAGACCCAGGGGCAAGAATTGTGAGACCTTGTAGGAAGGCTACACCCCACCTGTCACTCAGAACTCTCGAGAAAGGGCTCTCAGGGGAGAAGGGAGCTGGGAAAAGGGCTTCCCTACAACCATGGGTGAAATCCTGGGCTCACCCCAAGGGCCACATGTGTGAAGTGCACCTAAAAGCACCCAGGAGACGAGGCCCAAAGGTGCTCAACATCACCAGCCATCTGCAAACAAATCAAACCCACCAACAGACATCACCTCACACCTGTTAGGATGACCGTAAGGAAAGAACAAAATAATGAATATTGGTGAGGGTGTAAAGAAATTGCCCTCGTCCACCATTAGTGAGAATGTAAATTAGCTCAGAATTGTAGAAAACAAAAGGTATTTTCTCAAAAAATTAAAAATAAAACTACCATATGACTCAGCAACCTCATTTGTGGGTGTTTACCCAAAGAAGTTGAAATCAAGATCCAGAACTCCAAGGTCCACTGCAGCTTCCTTCACAACAGCCAACACGTGGAAGGGAACTAAACGTCTATTAACAGCTGAATAAAAATGACAATGTGGTGTATGCATATGACAGAATATTATTCAGGCTTAAAAAAGAAAGAAATCCCACCATTTGTGACAGCGTAGATGAATCTCAAGGACATTACACTAAGTAAAATAAGGCAGACACAGAAGAACAAATACCATATGATCTCACTTATACGACAAATCCAAAATAGCCAAGCTCATAAACACAGTGGAGTGGTTGTGGCCAAGCCTGGGGGAAATGGAAGTATAATTGTCAAAGGTTGGAGATCCAGTTGTGACATATTCTGGGTACCTGGGGCAGCATGGTGACTAGCTAACAATGCCATACAGTGTACAAGGAATTTGCTGAGAGGGTTGATCTTAAGTGTTCCCCACACATACAATCATGTGAGGTGAAGGACGTGATTACATGATTGTGATGACCATTGCACAATGTATACACATTTCAAAACACCACATTGTATACCATGAGTATGCACAACTTTTGTGTAGCGAGCATAACCCAGTAAAACTGATGGAGTGGGAAACAGAGAAACGACTTAAAATAATACAAATAAACACATAATAAAATGCCCACTGCCGCAGTCCGGCTGCAGCAAAATAACCAGGGGGTGACGAAGAACTTGTGTAGATTGATACAGCAGGAATGGAAGCCGTTTATTGCAGGACAGGAGCAGTATTTATACATTCCACACAGCTTATCTTAATTAGCATAAACTAGATACATCAGTCAACCAATAAGAAATCTCCACACTTAATGGCTCGCTGGTGTTACTTCACAAACCACTCCCTCTGGCATTTTGCCAGGCGCCATCCAGACTTGTTTACAGACTCTAACATTTCCCCCTTTTGTTTAATTTAAATAATGACCATAGTGGTTTTTACAGAAACACCATAAATAACCTGCTACAAACAGAAAGGGAGGATACAAAATGCCACAATACCAAGCCAATTGATGGCTCCATGCAAGAAGCCCTTGGAAAAATTTTACCAGCAATGACACCGTTAGCAAAGATACCGAGTTTCAATTTGTTGTAGATTACAGTTTGTTGCCTCAGTCCAGGTAAAGCAGTGTCTCAATAGATTAACTTACAGTCCAGGTAGATCACAGTCCAGGTAAGTTCTGCAGGCAGCTAGCTTAAATCACAGTCCAGGTAAGTTCTGCAGGCATCTAGCTTAAATCACAGTCCAGGTAAGTTCTGCAGGCAGCTAGCTTAAGTTGTAGCAGCAGAAACAGCAATAGCTCCGAAGTCTCCTCCAGTTTTCAGCAACACTGGAAATTCTTCCACCTTGGTCTTTACCGGCACTGGGACAAAGGCAGGAACTCCGGATGGCTAAAGAAAATCCTGTATCATTCTACTAAGAAAACAACCTTCTGAACAATTTAGTACATTATCTCAAGGTTTTTTTGCATTTGAAATAGCATTAATAGTGCTCATTACTCATCAGCTTCCAGGTGTGGGAGAACCATTGTAGTTTAGTTATTGGCATTGAAAATGACCAAACATCAGGGACACCAGTAGGGTCTTCTGCTGGCTGTAGCGCCTGGGCAGCCCCAGATGGCCCTGGGGAGTGTCCCGGACTCAAACTGCTTCCAGGCACAGGGAGCAAGAGCCTGCAAGACTGTGCCTCCAGGTCAGGTCTAGATTTGGGCTCGCGGCAGTGGAAGAGCCAGCTCCCCAGCCAGGAGGCGGGGAAGGGCCAGTCGCCGCCGCCTCTTGGAAAATCCTTGCTGCACTGTGACCGGCTTGCACACTCGGCAGCCGCCTCTCCGCTTCACGCAACCTCCGATAACGAAAAGTATTCAGTAATAGCCTTTTGCTGCAACTTTTTCCCTGATAATCCTTCCTCCTCTGATAATCTTTCTTCTTCTGAACTTTCTGTTTTTTTCTGACTAGAGTTCCTGGGCTTCTATCAACACATGCCCTAACTATTCTTGGTTCCACTGGGGTGCCTTCTTCCCTTAGTAATTTACTTCTCACCCCTTCCATATTTTCATCACAAAGACAATATAATTCACTGAGACAAAACAAGACACAAACATACTGCATCAATCTTCTCCATTTTCTCGAAATGGTCATTTTTCCTCTCGCCCTATCTGCCTAGGGACGAGCAGATTTGCTCCCGTCCTATCTATGGACGAGCAGCTTTTTTCGTCACTTACCCCCAAGTGTCCCGGGGCTCCCCGTACGGGCCACCATCTGCCGCAGTCCGGCTGCAGCAAAATAACCAGGGGGTGACGAAGAACTTGTGTAGATTGATACAGCAGGAATGGAAGCCGTTTATTGCAGGACAGGAGCAGTATTTATACATTCCACACAGCTTATCTTAATTAGCATAAACTAGATACATCAGTCAACCAATAAGAAATCTCCACGCTTAATGGCTCCCTGGTGTTACTTCACAAACCACTCCCTCTGGCATTTTGCCAGGCGCCATCCAGACTTGTTTACAGACTCTAACAGCCCACAAACAAATAAACATGGAAAACTGGAAGCCATATTCAACAGAGGAAGGTGTTGAAAACAGAAAAGAAGAAACAGAGGACGAAAACAGAAAGACCGTACACTAACAAGCCCCATTGTTAATCGTACAGTGAAGTGCACGAGTTAGAGATTTTTCAAATTATATTCTAAAAATATCCAACTAGATTCTGTCTATAGGAAACACACTTCAAGTGTAATAATATGAATATGAATAGGTTAAAAGTTAAAGGATGGAAAAAAAACTAGCCCCATCAATAACGAACAACTGAACAGACACATAACAGAAGAAATACATGAATATATGAAAAAAATGTTTAACATCACTAGCCCTTAGAGAAATACAAATTAAAACTACTCTGAGATTTCATTTCACTCCAGTCATAACGGCAGTTATTAAGAATACAAGTAACAATAAATGTTGGAGAGGATGTGGGAGAAAAGGCACACTATACATTGCTGGTGGAACTGCAAATTGGTGAACACTCTGGAAAGTACTATGGAGATTCCTCAGAAAACTTGGAATGGAACCACCATTTGGCTCAGTTACACCAATCCTCGGCATATACTCAAAGACTTTCAATCAGGATACCAAAGTGACGTGGCCACACTGTGTTTATAGCAGCTCAATTCACAATAACTAAGCTTTGGAACCAACCTAGGTGCCTTTCAAAAGATGGATGGTCTAAGAAAACATGGTACATATACATAATGGAATATTAGCCTTAAAAAAGAATGAAATTATGGCATTTGCCAGTAAATGAATGGAACTGCAGAGTATCATACTAAGTGAAATAAGCCAATCCCCAAAAGCCAAAGGACAAATGTTCTTTCTGATATGCACATATTGACTCACAGAGGCAGGAGGGTGGTATAGGTTCACCGGATTGAACACAGTGGAGTTGGGGGAAGAGAGGAAGGGTGGGAATGAAAATCACAGTAAAATGAATTGGACATAACATTCCTACGTTCATACATGAATGCATGACCAGTGTAACCCCATATCATGTACAACCACAAAAATGGGAAGTCATACTCCATGTATGAATGTCAAAATACATTCTACTGCCATGTATAACTAAAAAGAATAATTTCTTTAATTTTTTTAAATTAAGGATGGAAAGGGTGGAAAAAGATATATCATAAAAATAAAAATTAAAAAAAATGTTATTCATAACTTTAAACACAGAGTTACCATATGGCCCAGAAATCCCATACCCAATAATTCCATACCCAAGAGAAGTGAAAACAAACATCCACAAAATTTTTAAAGATTAATGATCCAAATGCTGTAAATCCATAAAATATGACTCAGTCGCATCACGCAGTGCTATAACATGATGAATCCTGAAAACCTGGTGCTCAGCGAGATAACCTGGCCACAAAAGAACACAAAATGTATGACTTCAATCACATCAAATACCAAGAATATTCAGATTCACAGAGATAGGAAATGAATTTATGGTTGCTTAGTGTTTGGAGAGGGTGGGTATGGGCAGCCTGGGGACTGGTTCCTAATGGGTAGAGTTTCTTTTGGAGTACAAACTATGGAGTAATGTTTCATGCCTATGCATGTACTTTAAAAAATGAATTATACACATTAAATTAGTATGGTATGTGAATGATACCTCGATAGAAATATTTCCCTAAAAGGTATGTAGTCGCCATATTAATCTCCAACCAAAGTAGACTTCAAGACAAAGAAAATTACCAAAGATAAAGAAGAATAAAATGTGGTGATAAAACGGAAAATTCATCAAGATTACAAAACAATCATAAGTGTATGTACATCTAACAACAAAGCTTCAAAATGCATAAGATATGCCGCAGTCTAGCTGCAGCAAAATAACCGGGGGGTGACGAGCAACTTGTGTACATTGACACAGCAGGAGAGGGAGCCGTTTATTGTAGGACAGGAGGGGTATATATACATTCCACACAGCTTATCTAATTGACATAAACTAGATACAGCAGTCAACCAATAAGGAATCTCCACACTTAACGGCTCACTGGCGTTACTTCACAAACCACTCCCTCTGGCAAAATGCCAGGCGCCATCTTGACTTGTTTACAGACCCTAACAAGATATAAATGATAGAAATGAAAAAGGTAGATAGATTCTAAAATCATACTTGAAGGCTTCAACACTCCTTTTCTCTATAATTGATAAAACAAGTAGACAGAAAACCATCAGGAATACTGGCCACCTCAGCAACCCTGGCCACCCATCTGACCCCATTACTCTCTGCAGCACATTCCACCCAAGAAAGCAGAATACAGTTCGCTTCAAATTCACATGGACTTTCAGCAAAACGGACCAAATCCTCAGTTATAAAACACATCAACAAATTCAAAATAATTGAAATAGTACAAAGTATGCTCTTTCCCCATAATGGAATTAAACTAGAACTCAATGATAGAAAAAAAATCAGAAAACCCCCTCCAAATACTTGGAAATTAAACAACACACTTCTAAGTAACCCTTTGGTCAAAAAGTAAGTCACAAGTGGGTTTGAAGTGGGTTTTGGTGGTCTGTCCTTGGGACAGTCACAAGCAAAATTATAAAACAGTTTTAATGGAATGAAATGAAAACACAATTTATCAAACTTTGTGGGACACAAGCAAAGCATTGCTTACAAGGATTTAGAGTATTAAAAGCTTTCTTAGGTAGAAAAAAAAAAAAGATCATTTCAAATAAAAAATCTAAGCTTCCACTTCAGAAACTAGTAAAAAGAAGCACAAGTTAAACCAAAGCAAACAAGGAAGGGAATAATGAAGTTGGGCACAGTGTGAATGAAATTGAAAACCAGGAGACTGATAGGTAAGATCAAAAATCGAAAGAATATAGATAATAATAATATCAAAAGCTGTCTTTTTAAAAAATATCAAGAAAATTGAAAAACCCCTAGCCAGACTGATCAAGAAAAAAGAAAGGGCAGAAATCACCAAAATAAGGGTTACCTCACAGATCCCCGAGACAGTAAAGCAACCTAAGTAACATTCCTATGATCGATTTGAACAAGGTGAAATGGACCAGTTTCTCTCAAGGACAGGCCACCAAAACCCACTTCAAACAAAACAGATGGCCTAAATCATTCTGCATGTATTAAAGAAGTTGAGTGTGAATTTCAAATCTTCCAAAAGAGAAACTGCAGGTCCAGATGGTTCTCCTGGCAATTCTACCAAACATTTAATAAATGAATAATATAAATTTGATCCAGAATATAAATCTGATCCAAACTCTTCCAGAAAATAAGACAGGAAGAAACACTTCCTAGATCCCTCTGTGCAGCTACCCAGTGCCAGTGCTGGTTTAAGACCACACCAAAAAGGAAAACTGCAGACCAGCGTGTCTCATGAACATGGACACAAGAGTTCTCCCCAGACATGAAGAGCTCAGATCCAGCAACTGTCTACTTGTATATTCTTATCTAGTTATTTTCTAGTTATTTCAGCTCAGATCCACCAAGCAGAGTTACCCCAGATGGGAAAGCTGGATCAACGTCAGAAAGAAATCAATGGATCCACTGTGTTAACAGACTAGAGAATTGAAAACCACGTATTATCTCTATAAATGCAGAAAATGCATTATACTAAATCTAATACTTTGTGATTTTCAAAAAACTTTTTCAGCAAATTGGAAATATAAGACAACTTCTCTAACCTAGTAAAAGACATCTACAAAAAAACCTATAGCTGACTTCCCACTTAATGTGGAAAAACAAAATTCTCCACCTGTGTGGGAATGAGGCAAGAATGTCCACCCTCACCCTAAAGAATTGAAAACTTCTGTCCACACAAAACCTGAACACACAGCTTACAGTAGCCTAATTCACGATCATTAAAAATCAGAAACATCCATTTCTTTGGGTAACTGCACAGAGAAACAAAAAGTGATGTGGTGCACACCTGTAGTCCCAGCGGCTTGGGAGGCTGAGGCAGGAGGATCAAAACCAGTCTCAGCAACTCAGCAAGACACTATCTATGAATAAAATATCAAAAAGGACTGAGGATGTGACTCAGTGGTCAAGCGCCCCTGGAGTCAATCCAAAAAAAAAAAAAGGAGTCTACCCATACAAATGAAATGCCACTCAGAAATAAATAGGAACAAATGGTTAATACACACAACATGTCTGAATCTGAAATTCACTGAGCTAAGTGACAGCAGCAAGCACAAAAGACAGCATTCTGCAGGATTCCTTTTATGTGACTGTCTCGAAACGGTAAAACAGCTGGGAGGGAGAACAGATCTGTGGTTGCCACGTATTGGGGTTCAGGGAATCCTGACTGCAAAAAGAACAGAACTGTCCTGCGACCTGACGTGCCACCCCGGGCTGCACAACTCTATGCACTGTCAGAACACAGAGGACTGTACACCAAAAGCAAGTAAATGTCACTGCTTATAAACATAAATTTACAAAACACACACACACACACACACACTACCTGGCATCCTCTTATGTATATTCTTATCTAGTTATTTTCAGGATTTTTTTTGGGGGGGGAGGGTACTGAGAATTGAACTCAGAGGCACTCAATCACTGAGCCACATCCCAGCCCTATTTTGTATTTTATTTAGAGACGGAGTCTCACTGAGTTGTTTAGTGACTCCCCATTGCTGAGGCTGGCTTTGAACTCACCATCCTCCTGCCTTAGCCTCCCAAGCTCCTGGGATTACAGGCATGTGCCACCGTGCCCAGCTCAGGATTTTTTTTAATACCTTCTTTTTCACAATATCTTTATTTTGTTCATTCATTTTTATGTGGTGCTGAGGATTGAACGCAGTGCCTCATATGTGCGAGGCAAGCGCGCTGCCACTGAGCCACAGCCCCAGCCCTCAGGATGTTTTTCAAAGGAAAACAAAAAAAAAGTTCACTGGTAATTTGTTTGAAACTGCATTGAATTGATACATAATTTATGGAATTTTCATTTTCAACAGTTGGTTATTCTGGCCCCAAACATGTCCTCTTTTATGCTCCTGAATAAACATGTGACATTTTGTTCACTTTTGGTCCTACATATTTTTTGTGAAGTTTTCCTAATTGTTATGTTATTTGCATTTTGTTGCAACTGTAAATGAAATCCTTCCATCACAGCACTGAGATTCTCTTTATTGGCTTAAGGGAATCCGATTTCTGAGTACGCGTTTCATAACCAGCCCTGGGGACCTCCCTTATTTCTATTGGTATTGGTTATTAACATGGTGATACAGACACTTACATCATGCACAACGGTGACTGTGCTCCACGGTCAGTGTGTCAGACTTCCCTTTTCCAAGTATGATGACGAGCACTCGAAACCAGGGTAGGCAGTCTCGCTTTTATTTTCTAGGTTTCACCCACATGTAAGAGAGGAAATACCTGTTCAGCTTTTTGTTCTCTGACCTCATTTTTCCTAACCTAAGAGATAGAGACTGGGCCTGTATAATGTGGTGACTGCATTTCTCACAACAATTTTCCATTAATTAACAGAGTGGCTTAGAAATAACAAACAATTGAAAAGACAAGAAAACAAATCATCCCCTGGTCCTACCTGAACAAGTCGGCAGGGTGTGCTGAGTTCGCCTGTACAACCCTTGCTTAGGCTGTAAGCGGAATGGCAGAAAGTCCCTTCAAGAGCTGAAAGCACTTCCTGGATTTTACATAAAATCCAGGCCCAGAGTCATGCCCATCTATGCCCATGTCACCTTCAAGGATGATCAGGAGGGTGGGACACAGGAAGGAACTTCTGTGTCCAGAAAGGTTGCCTGGGGATGAAAGGAAGGAAAGGAACAAGCATGGGAGCTGACCCCACCTTCCCTTAACCTCCTCAAGGACGACCGAGGAGAAGGATGACACAGTGTGTCAGCACTGCAGGGTCCAACTGGGACAGCAAATCAGCTGTGCTGTTGGGAGTGCTGTCCCTGGTTCTGTCCCACCACCCGCCACCTGTACAACCCTGGACAGACCAACTTCTTTTAGAAAAGTGGCTGAAAATGCAGAACACTTCCAGTTCTAACTTTGCCTATCATTTCTTTGGTAAAATGGGGCAACTGGAATGGGGGTTCAGCCACTAGAGCAAGAAAACCAAGAAGCAATTCCAAGAGATTCAAGATCATGAAATGGGCTGGCTGTATGGCTCCGTGGTGGAGCGCCTGCCTGGCATGCGCAAGGCCCTGGGTTTGCTCCCCTGCACTGAAAACAAAATTAATGAAATCACAAGTTCTCAGTGTGGGAAGAACCCAGGGGTGACCTAAGGTAACTTCACATAACTTCCCATCCGTGTAGGAATCCCCACAGTGACATTTTGACAATTATTTTGAATTGTTCTTGCAACAACAAATTTGCTATCTCGGAAAGCAGTTTGGCTTTTTTAACAGTTTAAAAGGTTTAGGAAACTCTCTCTTAAATTGAGATGAAATCAGTTCCGATCCAACATTCAAAATTTGAAGTGAGACCAGCCAGCTACTCAGGAGGCTGAGGCAGGGTGATCTCTGGAATCCAGGAATTCAAGGCCAGCCTAAGAAGTTAGAGTGAAACTCTACCTCAAAAATAAATAAATAAATAAATAAATAAAGATTTGGGGGCTGGGGTTTAGCTCAGTGACAGAGTGCTGCTTTGCATGTGTGAGGTCCTGGGTTTGATCACCAGCACTGAAGATAATAATAATAATATATTGGGGTTCTCATCTCTAATAATACAAAATGCAGCTCTTTTGTCTAGAATACAACTATATTTCTTTGACAAGTTCGGGAAGTTAACAGGAACAGTCAAACCCGTACTCGATTTCCATTGCTGCTGTAACAAACAGAAACTCAGGGGCTTAAAACCAGACCCATTCATCCTCTCCCAGCTCTGAAGGTCAGAAGCACAACCTGGGTCTCACTGGGGTAACATCAAGGTGTCAGTGGGACTGAATTCCCTGGGGAGGTTGCTGGGCAGCCTTGTTTCCTTCCTTTTCCAGCTTCCAGACACTCAGGTTTGGCGAGCGTTTGAGTGTATCCCCCAAAGGTCACTACCTGACGCTCCTTCTCCAGTGGGCCATGTGGAGAGGGGCTGGACCTTTAAGAGGCGGGGCCTAGTGGGAGGCCGGTAGGCTTTAAAAGGGCGGACCTCTTCCTGGGAAAGTCTCGCGAGATCGGACTGCTCGCCCCGCCCCACACTTCGCTTCCGCTTCCGGTTGTTGCTTAGGTTTCCGCTTCCGGTGTCCACCATGTGCCATAGCTCTGGCTCCCTCCGTGCAAGGTGCGACGTGGCCCCTGGCACTGAGGCGAGCCAAGTGACCTTTGTACTTGTGAGGTCCCCAGCTTGTTTACTAGAGCCACAGGAACAAGCCGACAGCGAGGCCGCCGCGCCCGCAGTTCACGGCCTTTCCGCTGCAGGACTCCTCCCCACCCGTCGGGGCTTCCTGACCTCTGGGCCCTCGGGGACGCGGGACGGGCCTCTGCACCGGGCCTCCGCTGCGCCGGCCCTGCCTCTGGCGAGCCTGTGTTCCTGAGCCGGGTGAAAGCAGGCTGAAAGTGCGAGTCAGAAAGAAGAGGGCCGCCCAGAGCCGAGGCAGCCCGTGCACAACCCCCGCACACGCACACACCAGTTGCTTTTCCTACCTGCTTGGAAACACTCTCCTGGTGTGGGGACATCATGGATGTCATAAATGAAAGCAAGTCACAGCAGGAGAGCACCCGTAGTTTTCTTGTGTGTATCACACAATGGAAGTGTGTTAATAGTGTTTTTAAGCTGATGAGAGTCTAGGTGCTATTTTTTTAACCTTTCTTGTTTTAATTGCATCTATTGTTTTAGCTACATTTGGTGCTGCTGCTTTACAAAGTTTATCTTTTTTTAAAGTAAAATCAGAGTCTAGAAATAAACCCACACACAGCCAATGAACTTTGCAAAGGTGATAGGGCAACTCTAGGAGGAAAGAATCTTTTGAACTAATAATATTGGGCATCCATGTGGGAAATAAACCACCTATCACACAGGAAAATTAACTCAAAATAGGCCTAAGATGTAAATTTAAGAGGTAGAACTATAAAATTCGTAGGAAAAAAAATGTAAGTCACCTTGGATTAAGCAATGATTGCTTAAATAGGACACACACAAAAAACCACAAAGAATAAAAGAAATAATAAGTTGGACTTCCTAAACATTTTTAAAGTTTTGCTTTTCAGATGACACTGTTAAAATGAAAAGGCAAACCACAGAAATAAAATGGAAGACAAATGCCTGACAAGGACTAGTACAAAGAACAAATGAGGGGAAAAAACTTCACAACTTAATGAAACAACCCAATTTTTTCAATGGTCAAATAATTTTAATAGACATTTCACTGAAGAAGATATACCCATAGAAACAAGCACATGAAGGCATCATTGTTGATTAGACAAATACAAATTAAAACCAAAAAGAGACACCCATTTGTGGTCACTAGGGAAGTTATAAGACTGGTAATACCAAGAGCTGGCAAGGCTCAGGAACAACTGAGCTGCTCACGTTGCTGGTGGGAGTGCAAAATGAAGGCAGCTATTCGGAAACCAGTTTAATGGCTCCTTGAAAAGTCAAACATACCATGTGGCCAGCAGTTTCACCTGGAAGTATTTACACAGACAAAGGGGAAAACCCTAGGAGACCGAAAACATGTCCACCTCAATATCTGTAAATTAATGTTTACAGCACCTTTATTCATAGTTTCCAAAGGAATGAAACAAACGTCCGTCAACTGGTATATGGATAAGTAGATTGTGATTCAATATAAGGAGCCAACTACGTACACAAGCAACAACACGGATGACTCTTAAAACCATCATATTCAGTTTTTTAAAATATTTTTCTAGTTGTCAGTGGACTTTATTTATATGTGGTGCTGAGATTTGAACCCAGTGCCTCATGCTAGGCAAGTGCTTGACCACGGAGCCACAATTCCAGCCCCATGTTAAGTTTTAAGAGTGGAACCTAGAAGGCTACACACTGAGATTCCACTTACCTTCAGGTACCTAAAAAGCCCAGCCTCAGAAATGGGAAGCAGGTGAGAGGCAGCCAGGCGGGAGGCTGGAGGGAGAGGTGAACTACTGAGGGCTGCGAGGGAACTTTGAGGATGATGGAAATGTTCTGTCATGATCCTGCGGTTATACAACTACACATTTATCAAGACTTATCAAATCGTGCACTTAAAATGGTGAAGTTTATTGTACATCAATTATACGTTGACAAAGCCGACCCCCAAAGAATCATGCAGTGAAAGCAGCTGACAGTCTAGAGTCAAGGGCAGATTCACACCCTGTGGTCAGCAGGAGACTCAGCGGGAAAGCAAGCTTTCAGTTTCATTTTGCCAGTGGATTCCTCTAAATCTAAGTGAGCAAAAGCAAAACGTACTGAAGAATTTTCAGAGTTTTCCTAAAGCCTCTCCCTCCCGCCACCCCCCAAGCAGACCGTGGTGATTTTCCCTGGACGTCGCCTGAAATTCTCAGTTTCTTTTCTTATTAGAGGATTTGCCCATGGTTCAAAAAGGGTCTTGATTCTAGGCCATCCTGCCCTCATGCACTTTCCATGCTGCCTTCTCTAGTGGACATCTCAGACCTGTCGGCCCATTTGATGTCCATTCTTGGGAATGCTGGCCTTCATCCTTTCTTTCAGAAGGCACCTGACTGAAACTTTTTTTTGGTACTGAGGATTGAACCCAGGGGTGCCCTACCATTGAGCTACACACCCAGCCTTTTAATTTTTTTTTTTTTAATTTTGATACAGGGTCTTGATGAGTTTCACGGGCTGGCCTTGAACTTGTGCTCCTCCTGCCTCAGCCTCCCCAGTCACTGGGATTACAGGCATGCACCACCTCACTCAACTCGAGCTGAACCTTCCTTTCATCTAAGACAGACTTGGAGAGAGAAGGGTCCTCCATGGTGATCAGCATCATCCGGGGAAACATCACCACAGCCAGGCAGCAACTCAGGCAGTTTCCCAGGACCCATAACTCACCTGGGAAGTAGTTTGGGGGACCCAGGAGGGGTCTGCTGTCTTCTCCTGAATGTTCATCCCAAGGGAGAGAGCTGCCCCGTTAACCAATCATTAACTGATGTACAGGAGGGAGTTGTCGCTGTCCCTGAGGATTACTCAGGAGTTTTTTGTTTTTGTTTTTGTTTTTCGGGAGCCCAGTGCCGCGTGAATGCTGGGCCAGTGTCTACCGATAAGCCCCAGCTCAGCCCAAGACTTCCTGCTCTTCCCACAAATGCCTACCTGGCAAGGTCACCCAGTGAGTCCTCGCCTCTGAGCTTCATTGAACCACTGGTTTCAACTAAAGAAATTTAAAAATGGAGCTTTTCTTCTAAAATTCCAACTCACATAAGGATTTTCCCAACACAGCTCAGCTGGAAGTTCCTCAGCTGAATCTGGTATCCAGCCGTGACACCATCAGCATGAGGGGTGGCCCAATCCTTGCAGAGGGAGACATCCTGTGCATTGTAGGATGTCCTTGACCCACTAGTCACCAGCAGCAGCCCCAGTTCTGACAACCAAAGTGTCTCCAGACTTTGGAAACTGTGGTATGGAGCAAAAGCCACCTCCCTCTGAGACCCACTGATCATGTTTCTTCCTTTCACTTCAGTGTCCTTTGAGTCCATTCCTCTCTGCTCTCCCCTCTCCACACCCCAACCTTCAAGCCTGTCCCTAAACTGCTTTTGCCCCTGTTCTGGAACCCAGAGATCCTCTATCAGTGGCCCAGAGAGAAGGTGTCTCTCGATGGTGGCAGAGGCAAGAGCTGTCTCACGTGAGCCAAGGCTCAACATGGAGTCCTGAGGAGGGGCTGAGGCAGCACAGTCCGGGGGACCCTTCAGCTCACGGACACCAGTCCCCAGGCACTCCAGCCTGAGCAGCAGAAGCCCAAGCACCAGAAGTTTCTAGGAGGGCTTTTCTGACTCACCGAAGCTGCGGGATGCAAGAGAAACTGGTGTGAAAGGAAACTGAGTATCAGGTACCACTTCCCATCAGAGGGCCCTGCCTGGCGGGCAGCTGGGGGAGTCCCTGGGCTTCCTGAGTCACACGTACAGCCCATAAAAGCACTGAGGACACACCTGTCAGGATCAGCCCTCAGCGCAGATAGAAACATGACTTACAAGCTCCTTGGTCCCTTATTCTGCCCTTCTGCCTGACAGGGGAAAGACCAAAGGAGAACTGGCCAATCCTAGGTCTCAATGGGAAGTGACTTCTGGTTTATGAAGTGTCACTTATTACTGGGTTCCTGGCTCAGTGGGGCTCTCACACCAGACTAAGTCTCTTGAGGACCTACTCTCCCAGGAGTCCCCACCTGTTGGGCACATGGTGACTGTTCATGCCAAGGCCTAAACATGTCACAGGAGCTTGCCTTCAAGGGGAAGCGTGTGTGTGGGGACTGCCTGTTCCCACAGTAGGCACCAGTGGGGAATCAGGGCTCAGACAAACAGCCTCCGGGCAAAAAGCCTCTAGGTTCAGCACACTCCCTCAGGCCACCGCTGGGTGAGATCCTCACGTCACAGTCGAGAGCAGCCTTGAAAGCAAGTTCACTGGGCTTCACTTGGGCTCCGCTGAGAAAATTCGGGGTGTTCTGTGTCCCCCACCTCCGAAGCAGCCTCCCTCAGTCCACGTGAGCTCTGCAGAAAAGGATGCCCACCTCCTTCCACAGTCTTGCGCCTAAGGAAGAGCTGCCCTCCGCCTCCTCCACGCGGCCCCCAGCCAAACATGGTGAGGGCCTTTCATCCTAACCGGTCCCCTGGGAACTTCCCCACAGCCAGCCAGGCCCACGAGTGCCCCTCTCTCACGTTCTCCACTCACAATTCCACGTCCCCTCGATTACATCACTATTTTACTGAGAAAAATAGAATCAAACCAAAGGGAAGGAGCTGGGCCTGCTTGAGACCAGAGTCACTCAGCCGTCCTCGAGGCTCACCAGGCCTGGCCCTGCCTACATCACAGCACCTCAAAAAGAAGCCACATGCTCACACAGTGCGTTGCCCGAGCAGGACTGGAAAACCCCTGGCTAGAGTGTGGGGTCAGTGTTCTTCCTCTCTCACTGACATTGCATGCAACTGCCATCAAGTAGGAGGGATAAAAAGAGAAATTCTCAGTTTGAGGAAAATTCGTCCAATATTCCTTCTAAACCCTGTAGACACCATAGTGAGCAAGACATGAGACTTCTAAACTGAGGAGCCGGCTATGAAACACTTACGTGCCTGATGACAGATTATGTATTTTTCTCGGAAGGAAAGGGGGAGGGGGGCCGGGGCAGAGGGGGGGGGGGGAAGAAAGGTGAAGATGCGACAGAGGGGGGTCTGAGGGGGCTTACCCAAGAACAGCCAGGCGGCCCAGGGTCATCGCAGCATCTCTGGAGGGTGGCAGCAAGGTCCACTTCAGAGGAGACGTGACAGTGAAGACAGATTCAGAGAGTCATGGAGCTCTTGTGCTGCTGACTGTAAGGTAGAGGACGGAACCAGGAGCCAGGAATGTGGGGGCCCCTAGAAGCTGGAAAAGACAAAGAAACAGACTCAACTCCGGAGCCTCCTGAAAGAGCCAGCCCTGCCAGCACCCGCACAGCCCCGGAGAGCATGTGGGGACCCTGGCCTCCAGATCCGTGAGAGAAACGTGTGCTGTTCGTGGTGATTGTTACAGCAGACACAGGAAACTCATACAGGACCTCAAACACCTTCTGCTCTAATCAACCATGAGTGACAGAACCAAAAAAGGAAAACAGGTACTAGAACAAGCCAGCAAGGCAACGTGGGCTAACTCGGCACCAAATCAAATGTACAGAACTAAGTACTTTACCACTGAGAAGATGAACCTGATTTCTAGTGGGAGTTCAGCATCAAACCTCTTAGGCTGTGAGAAAGAGAAATCTGGAGCCTTAAGAAGCACCATCACCCAGGCCTCAAAACAAGTTGGTTATCTGAGATACCACCTTATCTGAGTTATGACCAGCAGCTCCACAAGGAAAGAGGAAGGCCGGGGATGAAGTCTGTGTCCTGTTTAATTGTTTTAGGTTTAGAGGACTCAGGCTCCGAACGTCTTAGGATGTGTCATAATAGAATCTATGTCATGAGGAGTTAACAATAAATAACAGCAAATAACTAGGAAATGTCTCAAGTCCAACCTAAGATTCTGAGTCCCTGAGCCCTAAGAGCCAGGCCCAGGCAGGCTCTAAGCTGGACAGGTCAGTGAGTGCTTTCAAGTTGCTTTAAGTCCAGGTTGAACCTAATAAAATGCTACAGTACAGCATACAGCAGCAAGTGCCCAAGAAATCAGGGCTTCTCTGTGACAGAGGACAAATTGAAATGGACTTCAAAGATGGAGCAAAATTTGAACAGGCAAAGAAAGTGGGGAGGGTGTCCCACAGTGCTCCTGGTTCCCTGGCACAGAGGGAAGCATGTTGCTCGCTCTGTGACAGTAAGACAAGGAGCAGGGGCCTGCAGGAGGAGGCTCACAGCTGGCTGAGCCTTGGCCACAGCAGGCAACGCCTGGCACCATGCAGACGAGGCGTGGCTCCAGGCAGCTCTGTTCCTAGGAAATCGCTACCTAGAATTTATACTAGTGGAGAGAATTCCTTTTACAGGTGACAGAAACATGGTATTCAAACTAACCTAACAAGGAGAATGCATGGACTTGGGTACCCAGAAGAGTGGGGACTTGAGAGGTTTCAGACATGACTGGATCCAGGATCTCAAGTGACAGTGCTAGGGCTCAGTGACTTCCTCTGTCTCTTAGGTAAGTGCCTTTTGCCTTCAGGAGAACTGGCTTCTAGCATCTCCAGACAGATCAGCCTCTCGAGCTTCGGGGAGAATGAGGACATCTCTGCCAAGGGCTTAGCAGAAGCTCTGAAGAGGCTCAGCTTGAGTCCCAAGGCATCTAGACGCCTCCTCCCAGGGCAGCTCATGCTGACATTCGTGTAGTTGCACATAAATAGTCCCAACAGACTGGCTTCCTTCTGGGGAGAAGCTGTATTATGATTCCCAAAAGCCAGAAACCCCCAGCAATAGGGAAGAGGGCAGAGACAGGAAGGTCCCTGGACACTGCCACGTGCCAGCCCCGTTCCCCACCAAAAAGCCATCAAGTTTCCAGAGCAGACAGCCCAGTGGAGGCTACCAGAGTAAGGCCCCGGGAGAGAGCGGCAGGTAAAGACCCCAGCTTTCTCCGTCACAGAGCTGAAACCCACGGGACCCTACTCCACGGAGGCTGCCGGGGAGTGAGAACCTTCCCTTCTCACTGGAGGTGACACTCCCACCAACAAAGACACCCACGAGCACAAGAACCAGCCACACCCAGCAATGTGTCCATCTGGAATCCTGGCTTCCATGTCCTAGGGCTGCTAACAAGCACCACAAACTGGGAGGCTAACACAACAGGAGTCACCTCTCACAGTTCCAAAGACCAGAAGTCCAAGGTCAGTGGGTGAGTCCCTCCTAAGGCTCCAGAGAAGGCTCCTTCCTGCCTCCTCGGCTTCTGGTGGCTGCTGCTCTCGCCCAGCCTGGGACTCCCTTGCCTGGTCTTTGCCTCCTCGTCACACGGCCACTCTCTGTGTCTGTGTCTCCTCTCCAAGGTCTTATAAAGAACCTGTGGTTGCCTTCAGGAGGGCTCACCTGCAGTCCTTTATCTTAACTATTTACATGCATTCATTTCCCACAGTCACAGCAGGGCGCCCCTCGGTGCCTTTGGTGAACACAGGCCTGGTGGTGAGTCCAGCCTCCTCAGCGCCTGAGAAGTCCCACATCTTTCCTCCCCGAGAACAAACTTTCCAGACCCTGAAGCGTCCCACTGTGGGAGGGGACCCAAGGAAGTTCTGGCCTGGAAGTCTGAAGACAGGTGCTCCATTGGTGCCCTGCCAGTCCCAAGCCCTTTCTCCCTGCACCAGGACAGCCCGTCAGAGACAATGACAGAGAGTGGAGGGCGAAGTCACAGGCAAGAGGAACAGTCAGGGGACGCAGCTGGCCAGCATGTGTGAGCTGACTTCCTGAAGGCGGGGTGGCGGGGCCTTCCATGGCTGCTGCATGACAACATCCAAGATGGCTGTGGTCATGTCCAGCTGAGGTCCCACAGGTGGGAGCAGGGAGCAAGGCGTCAGGTGGTTCCATCCACCCGCACCTGACCAGCTAGCACTGGGAGAGCAGAAGGTCTCACACAAACTCCGTGCATCCTGACCAAGGCAAGGCTGACGGCGGGCTAGGTGCCTAGACCTGTCAGATGCGTGCAGACATGATGGTAAGTCACTCTGCTGCCGGCTGTACATTCTTTGGGGCCATAAACCTGTTATTCTTTGTTGCCTATCTTAAGAAAAAGGGCACTCTTCAGAGCAGCAGTCCTGGGTCACTGTACCTCCCAGTGGCTGGGCCCTTCTATTTTTTCCAGCCCTTCTCTAAACATGTAACTTCCTCATTGCAGAGTCTCATGGAGTTGCCCTCCCTGCAGGATGTATTCCCAGTTCTGCAAGTCTTGCTTTAAAGTAGATGTTAAGTCGTCTCTAGCTCTTCCTGGTGCTCTGCTAGAGGATCATGCACAAGCTTCATGAAAGCAATTGACTTCCAAATTATAGCTGCCCCTGAGGGTGTGAAGTCCTGGTCTTCCACCTAAAAGTATGCACGTTGTGCAACCTTGGGTATAAAAGGGTGTTCAGAAAATAGCTTCTCCAACAGGGTTTCCTTCCTGTGGCCAATTTCATGTAGACATGTCACAATTGCTGCAGGAGGAAGGAGAGTTTTAAAAAATACCCTGGACTTGCTGAAAAGGTTATTTCTTATAAAAGCTCTTCCCTTCTACTTAGAGAAAAAAGAGCCAAGAAGATTCCCTCAGTTTCTTAAGTTTGTGAAGGTTAAAAAAAAACCTCATTACAACTAGAGCTCTGTCCTGAGCCGCACCCGGCTGCCCAGCCCAGGGGCTACCAGACCAGCCAGGCACGCCCCCCTGCTGCTGTCATGCCTGTGCCCACTGTCCTCCAGAACTGTGCCACAAACTCAAGACGGTGTGGTGGAGGGGTCCCTGCTGGACCACGCTGGGGCTCTGGGGATGGTGCAGTCTGTCCTCAGGTTTTCATTTCCATTGGGCTGGGGAGGGGGTCTCCTGGAACCAATTCTCCACAGAGGGTCCACTGTATCACACATCTCTTCTCCACTATGTAGCTTGTCCTCTCCCTTTCTTCAAGGACCTTCCAAGGAAATCAGTTTTGTTTTTGTTTTTGTTTTCTTTCTGCAGTCCTGGAGAGCAAGCCCAAGGCCTTGTGTACTAGGCAACTGCTGCACCTCAAGCTACATCCCGGCCCCGTCACCATTTTTTCTTTCTTTTTGATACAGGGTTTTGCTATGTTGCTATGTTAGGGGACAAACGTAGAGCTCAGGTCCTTTCAATGGTAGAGAAATCATCCCCCAGTTTGGGTGAGTGATGAAAGACTGAATCCTCAATGTAAAGGTGAATAAAAAGTAAGACAACTGTGTACATAAGAACTAAGATGCACTCTTGGGACTGGGGCTGGGGCTCAGTGGTGGAGTGCTTGCCTAGCAGGTGTGAGGCACTGGGTTCAATTCTCAGCACTGCATATAAATAAGTAAATAAAATAAAGGTCCATTGACAACTAATAAAACATTTAAAAAAAAGAACTAAGATACTCTCAAAGAAAAGAAATTTTTTCATCACCAGCTATCAAGACCTATTATAAAAGCCAGAGTAACTAAGGTGAGGGGCATTGGTGTCAAGATTGGACAGTGACCCAGGGCACAGACCAGAGATCCCAGACCCATGCATGAGTGGACGCTTGACTTAAGACACAGGTTGTACAGCACCGAATGGGGGAAATGATCATCATTTCAACAAATGTGCAGCAGAATTGAACAGCCACACCATGCAAAAACCCAGTCCTGCGTATTTATAGAGCTTCGTGTGAAGACAACACTAAAGTCTTCACAGTTAACGCAGGCCTGGCTCCTCATTGACTTGAGGTAGGGAACACTTCCTTAAGACAAAAACAAGTCATTAGCCATAAAGTAATGATATATAACTCAACTCTTTGAAAATTAAAACTTCTACTTATCAAAAGGTGCCATGATAGTGAAAATGTAATCCTCAGAGCAAGAGAAGATAATTTATAGCATATATACCAAATGGCTGGTTCTTACCCAAAATATAAAAGATCTAGGAATCAGTGAGAAATTCAAATTGAAGATTCAATGAGTGTCAAGTACATAGCCCCATGACCTTCAATTCCCATCTACCGTATGCTGATAGAGATGCAGACACAGAAGCACACAAGCTAAAACGCTTATGGAAGAGCTGCTTATAATTCCTAAAGCCTAGAGAAAAACAGGCAAATGTCCATCAACATTAGAATGGATAAATAATTTGAGACATATTGCATATCACTTATCCAAAATGCTTAGGACAAGAAATGTTTCAGATCACAAGTATTTTGGGGACTTTGGAATATTTGCATAGGAACCAAAGCCTAATTACAAAATCCATTTATGTTTTATACACACCTATATACATAGTCTAAAAGCGATTGTATACAGTATTTCTATTGATTTTGTACACAAAACAAAGTTCAGTGTTGAGGAATTTTCCACTGTGGCATCATCTCAGCTCTCAGAGTTTCAGATTTTCAGATTAGGGATGCCCAACCTGTCTATTTCTGCAAAGAAATAATACATAGCAATGAAGATGGATGGCCCAGACACATAAGGGGAGTGAATCTTTAAAAGAAAATTGGGGTAAGAGAAGCCAGTTCCACCCTCAGAATTAAAAATGCTTATCATAGGGTTCCCCTGCTGTGGATCTGGAAACAAATTGTTACTAAATGGCAACATTAAGGAACCACAAAGAGAAGGCAAATGAGGACCGAATGACCAGGAAGGTGGGGTCCAGGGTTCTCCAGGCGGGGAGCGCAAGGTGCCCAGCACGCCGTCCCTCCCTCCTCCTCCGGGGGGCTTCCCCAGGGTGCATCAGCTACACATTCATATTTTGGGCAATTTTTCTATAAAAGATAACAATAAAAAAGAGGTCAGAGGTAACTGCTGAAATCATAGAAACTCAGCCTTGTCTCCAGCAGATTAAAAAAGAAACAGAGCTGGGGAGGCCCTGGGGGTGCTGCGGAGCTGACAGCCCCCTCGGCCTCGCCCTTCCACGGCTTCCACCTGCCACTGCGCCTCACCCAGGCCTGAAGCGAGGGGCCGGCCACCACGCACAGAACCCTCTCAAGGTCTGTGAGCCAAAACCATGGCTCCTCTCCTTTCCCGGGTATTTCACCTGACGAGGGCTCTCCAATAAGCCGCCCTGGCAGACATGCTCCCATACTGTGGGGCCGAGGAGTCCCAGAGGACAGGAGGAGAAAGAGGGTGACAGGTGTGGCCCTCATCTTCTGCAGAGATGGCACCCAATAGAAAGGCCAGAGGGCAAGAGGCAGAGCAGGGGGCCTCACGGAAGGCCCTGCAGGCGGTGATGAGGACACACACGGCATTCCTGGCACGAAGAGGCACTTGACTCACCTCGGCTTCCCTTCTGCACAGAGCCTGGTGCCCAGGTCAGCCAGCTTCCTCCTTGTTTAATTGAGTGCCAGCTGGCACACGACGCCCAGTCCAGTGGAGGCCAGCGGTCAAGGGCTGGGGCTGTGGGGCAGGAGGAGCTCGCTAAGTGGGAATAGACAGACAGCAGGCATTACTGCAGGGGACCAGAGGCCTGCTGCCCCAGTACCTTGTCATGGACATTGCAGACTCCAGCAAAGCCTAGAGAGTCTGTGGTGAGGGTCCCACCCACTGCCCAGAGTCTCTGCCCCTGTCCTCCTCCCCTGTTGGGTCAGGTAGCTGTCAGTCAGTCGTCTCCTATCCTTCCACCCGTCCACCCACCTTGACATTTCAACCCAGAACAAAGCAAATTGCAGGCATCAGTACCCTTCCTGACACCTACCATGCTTAGTGTTAGCTCGCGGTCAACGTTTGTTTACAGGGTTTTTACTTCCAATATAAAATTGACAGAGCTGCGGTTGTAGCTCAGTGGTAGAGCACTTGCCTTGCACATGTGAGGCACTGGGTTTGAGCCTCAGCAACACATAAAAATAAAATAGAGGTATTGTGTCCATATGCAACTAAAAAAAATATTTTTAAAAAATTACAATTGACTGGTGAAGAAATGCACAGATTTCACACATTCACTGAGTCTTGGCAAGTGCATATGCCTGTGTGCCTCAAACCCCCATCAAGACATGGACTTGGCCATCCTGCTGTCTCTCTCCCTCTCTACCCACCAGCGGGGTGACCGCTGCTCCGTTGGCCTGGGTTTCTCCACCCCAAGGTTGTAGGACCCCTGGGAATGGCAAGCTCCAGAGAAGGGCGGGGCTCCTTCCAGTCACCCGAGCTGCAAACCACCCCTCTCTGTTTCCAAGTGACACTCACTGCTCACCCAGCTCTCCCTGGTGGATACTGGGTGGTCAGTCCCCTTTGACTATTAACCTCAGGCCAACACCAGCAAGTCAGCTGGGCCTGCCTCGTCCAGCACAGGAGGCCCGTGCACAGGCCCTTGAGGGCCGAGCCACCACCTCTCCAAGCCAGACCTGCCGGTTCCCGCTCAGGACACTGCCAGGGCCTCCCCTTCCTGCCTCTCTGCCACCCAGCCTCCCTCCAAACACTGGCACCAGCTGCTGGTTCACCTGTGTGGAGTCCGGAACCCAACAGGGAGTAGCTGAGGGTGCTCTGTTTTGCTTCTTCCTTCGGGCTAGTTCTGTGGAACGTCAGATTTCCAGGCCCCTCTGGCTGGCTGTAAGAGGGCCCGCTCTTGCACTGGAAGTAGAATCGCGGTGCTTCAGAGCTCAGGGTGCCCTGGAGATCCTCTCCAGCCCGAGCCATCTCTGAGGACCACAGTGTTCTCCCCACGGCTGCCCATCGGCCAGGCTCAGGCTTGGGCTTTACTTAGAGTCAGATGTTCTGTGGCCATCCAATCCAAAGGCACCAGTCCACCCAGCTCTGCACCCCGTCCCCACACGCCATCTCAAGGAATCAGGGCCAGGCACGTAGGATGTCTCAGGCCAGCTTTGGGCTCTTGGCGAAGCTGTCCTTGAACATGGAGCCAGCCTGCACTTCCTGCCCTGAGCCGGCAGCTTGAGCCATTCCCTGGGCCGGAAGTTCCTACGTCAAGAGATGAGTGGTGCCCTGTCCCCTGTGAACTGCTGCTCGTTCAAGCTGACCTTGGACGTCTTCCCTCCTCTGACCCGTCCAGAGCTCCCTGAGGTGGATTATATCTGACCCCTCCCTGACCCTGGCCATGAGGGGCCCAGCATGTCCTCGCCACAGCAGGACTGGGATGGACACTGGAAGGAAGGCGGCAGGGGGGGGGGGGCGGGGACCACGTCTCCCCACGCAGGTGGCTGGTCCTGTTGCCGTGTGAGCATGTGAGTCCAAGAGGAGGCAGATCCTTCTTCCTGAAGGAAGTCAGAGGCGAGGACTTAGAGAATCCAGCTGGGCCTGGGCCGAGCAGAGCTGGACTCACCCGGGAGCTGGTTCCTGCTGGCCGCCCTCCACGGCCTCCCTCCCGCGGGCTGGCATGCTGGACCCGGCTGGCTGGCTCCCAGGACGCGGGAGGAAACCCCTGTTCCCCGAATCAGCCACGCAACCAGCCAGGCCCCCCACTCCTCACGCTGACAGCGTGTGGGAGGCCCCACCACTGCTTCCAAGGATGAACATTTCCCAACAGAAGGAAGCCCCCAAAACTCCTGTCAGTGCTCTACGGTTAAAAGTGGGAGCCTTTGAAAAGCACACCAAATGGTGGATGTCAAACCTGTCGGGAGGCCAGTCGCTGCAGGTCGGAGCCCAGCGCCCATCAATCTCTCCCGCACACACAGGAGTTAAACTGCATTTGACCTTGGAAAACCCACAGATGCATAAACAGTGGGAGAGAAGACACGGTCCCCACATCCGCCCCAGGAGAGGGCCGTGGCTCTGCTGGGCAGGGAGCACGTCCCCACTGCTCCCTGCAGGGTCCTCCCGCAGCTGCTTTTTGCAGATATTAGAGCAAAGTGTTTCTGGCCCGGAGACAAGTGGGAGAGATGCCATCAAGGGTCAAAGCCACATGCTCAGGAGCAGAGCAGCGAGGCCCAGAACAGGCCACGAGGAGAAGCCCCCTGGAAGCAGACACCGGCAGGTCTGCGTCTCCTCTGGCAGGAGCCTGGGTCACCAGAGACGTTTCCAGGACTTAAAAACCTAAAGAGCACGAAGCACAACACGGAGACCGGCTGACCTGAGAACGGCCTGGACGTGCGGATTTCACCCTGCGACTGGGGCGTAGCTCGCCGCTCCCAGCCCTGGTCCCCAGCAGCACAAGAAAAAGAGGCCAGAGTTGAAGGGTGGACTCCACAGCCTGGACTGACCAGGGAGCTGGGAGCCCCAGGGCACAGGGAAGGTGTGTCTGCTGCTTACAATAAAAGAGCATTAGAAATTCAAAATGAGTGTGGGGATGGGGGGAAACCCGCCTTAGGAACCCGAATAAGTGACACTGTGGTAACAATTGCAGGGACGTCCCTGTCATAGGACACTGGAAGGCCAAGAGCAGAATGTGGGAAGGGGACCCAGGGGTGGTGGGCTCTGGGGAGGGGTCCAGGAGGTACAAGCAGCCAAAGCCCAGGAGCAACATGGCCAAGAAGAGGTCACCGAGAGCGTGACAGAGGGACGTCCCTGCAGTGGCCCAAGGACACTGTCCCTAGAGGGGCAGCCTCCAGCTGGCCCTGGCCTGATATCTGCAGGGAGGGCTCCCACGTCCCCAGGAGGAGCAGTCCAGCACGGGTTGTCCCAGGATGGTGACACCCAATGCTCAAACCAGCCCTGCGTGTGCTCCCGTGGGACTTCCAAGACGTGCCTCTGAGCAGAGCCGTAGTGACGGCCACAGTCAGCGCCAGGCCTCCGTGTACCCTCTGTTTTGGTTGAATCATGTCTCCCTAGAAGGTGCACTGAAGCCCTGACCCGGCCCCTTGAGAGTGAGCTTGTTGGAAACAGGCCTCTGTGGCTGTGGTCAGGCTAGGAGGAGGTCCTGCAGGCAGCCTTGCGGCCAGTGTCCAGCCGCTGGTGTCCCAGGATGAGGGAAGGCAGGACACAGACACAGGGAGAAGCACGTGAGAGTGGGCAGGGGTCACAGGGATGCATACGGGATGGCAAGGCCGGTCAGCAGCCACCAGAAGGAAGAGACGGACAAGGGACAGGCTCCGGCCCTGCCCGCACCCCCTGCCCCTGTGAGCAGGAATCGCCACTGTTTAGAGCCCCAGTTTGGGGTGCTTGTTGCAACAGCCCAGGAAGCTGCTGCTCCTGCCTCACTTTGGGGACCCCAAGTGTCCAGTGTCCCCTGCATGACCACTGTGAGGTCCAGAGCTTTCTCCATGCTTGGAGCAGGTCAAGGGAGCTCAGTGCACCTGTCCCACTCCGTGTAGAAGTGAATCGGCTTCAGCAAACCAGTGGCACTAGTGAGAGGTCCAAGTGTGCAGCGGAGCTGGCGCCCGACCCGCCCTCATTCCTGTGCCCTGCCCCACACCGTGGAGCCTCAGGCCAGCCGAACCGTCAGAGTCAGGCTGACCACAGTCAAGCCCGGCTCGAGGGAGAGGGACTCCTTCCTTGACAGGAGGCAGCGTTGTGGTCCTGAAGGCAGGGGCACAGGGAGGTCCTCTGTGCACAGGGAGGTGCTCCGGCTTCCCGCAGGGAAGGACCAGCCACTCTGGGAGCTGTGGGTGGCTGTTCATGTGGGAAGATGGTTAAAAGCTCCACGTGCTGGAATCAAACCAAGAAAGACCGTAGCCGAAGCACTTGTTCAGGGGGATCGAATGTCACAGGGGCACAGGCAGGAATCGCCGGGGCACAGGGCAGACTTCAACGCCAGCGTTTCCGAAGTACCAGGGAGCACACGGCAAGGCCTGTCTGGGGGTGGGGGGGCGGCTGACTGCTCACCCAAGTGGCGGTCAAGGCAGCCGAGTCCTGGGGTAAGAAGCACTGGCCAGGTCAGCTCTCCAAGGACACGTCCCCAGCCCCCGGGGCCGCCAGCTCCTGTACGTGAAGGGCCAGGGAATCCAGTGCTCGGGAAAGTGAAGTCACTCCGGTGTCTGCCGAAGGAGCGAGGCTGGAATGTTCTGGGGCTGGAGAACGCAGGTCCAGCTGGGCCAGGAAGCCGCAGAGCCAGGTCAGGGCGGAGCCGGAGCAGGTCCAGAGAGAGGGTGGAAGCAGGCAGAATCCCGGCCACCATGCGTCCCTGGGACCCTCCCAAACACCGCTGCTGTCACTCTTCCAGCCCCAACGTGCAGAGGCTCGGAGGGCTGCTGTCACCCAAGGACGCGCGGCCTCACACTCCGGCCTGCGCAGCACATGGGCACCCCGCCTGGCCCTGCCCCAACGCCCACCTGGAAGCCAGCACTCACATGGGGCACCCATGCCCGGACCCTCCCCAGGTGGGACACAGCCAGGCGCTGGCACACAGACCCGCTCCCCGCTGTGGGCTGGTCACAGTCCCTCAGCAGGCCTCCAGCGGGGTTGTGCCACCACCCAGGCCACCACCAGCAGCCCTGGGACCACGCCCTATGGTGAACTGAAAACAGGGCCCTGACCCAGCGGGAGAGGGGGAGCCCGGATCACAGGGCTTGGGACTAGGGACGTCCCTACTGGGACGAGTGGACCCCTGCAGGTGTGCTGAGTGCTGGGCCCGCAGGACACGGGGCCAGCAGGGCCCAGGCCCCACCAGCACACCAAGACTCGCCAGCTGGCACTGAGGTCCCTTCGAGCACCCGCCCTTCTTTTCTCCTTTCCTGTCCCCTTGTCACAGCTGGGGACCCTGTGGCACTGAGTCCCCTGACACACTCGATGCCACACCAGCTGCTGCCTAGTGTGGCATTTCTTGTCACCAAGGGCAGGAGGGGAGTGTGTGACTCCAGACAGCCAGTGTCCCCTGCTGGCCCCCGCCTGGCGCAGGTAGGTGTCACTCATCACCCCCTGTCCTGCAGGGACCCAGCCCAGCTTCCTGCCCACCACGCCCCAGGACACCGCCTGTGAGCACCACTGAGCAGCTTCTGTGTGCCGAGGGCCCGGCCGTGCTGCACCCTGGACACCTGGGCCACTCAGCTGTGTCACCTGGCTGAACCCTGTGTGGCTCCCAGGGCTGAGCTGTGACACTGCGGCCAGGGCCTCCCGGCCAGGTGGGAAAGGAGCAACCACGGGTCTCCAAGGCTACGGAGCTCCTAGGTGTTGGCTGTGCTCCTGACCCCCGGGCCACCCTCCAGGAGGGCCACCTCCCAGGCCAGCTGGATGTCCCCTGGGACCTGAGTCCCACTGGCCTGCCCAGCGCCGCATGCTGATGTGCCTTCTCACGACCCCTCCCTTTCCCCTGGAGACAGAGTCTGCCTGATTTCCGCGTTTGCAGGCTCCTTCGCTAT
The DNA here is from genome assembly GCF_047511675.1 of Marmota flaviventris. NCBI lineage: Eukaryota > Metazoa > Chordata > Mammalia > Rodentia > Sciuridae > Marmota > Marmota flaviventris. The sequence continues at coordinate 60,572,713 of NC_092515.1, read as the reverse complement.
GAATTCTCACGGCTGTTTTCCCCAGGAGCAGTTTGGGCTCCTCGGTCAGATCCGCCTCGCCCAATGCACTCCTGGGGGCGGGAGCCCTACCCAGCCCGCGGCCTGTTTTGAGGAGCCCCTCCTCTTGCTCCTGGCAGGAGCCCTCGGCTGTTCTGCTGGGGCCTCGGGAATCTCGGGAATTGAGAGGTGAGACTGCGCCTGGAGGGCCTCCATCTTCCCTTTGACCCTCCCAGCAGTTCCCAGGGTTCTCCTGGTCCCACCCACAGAAGAGCCAACTGAGGCTCCGGTGTAGGTGACAGGTCCCCAACCAGGACTAAGGACTCTGTGTGCGGTATCCTCCGTCCTGAGCCGCCTCCTGGCAGGTGGGCAGTCTGGGCTGATACCCGTCCGGGGTACGGTGCCCTCCAAGTCCTCCCAGCTGGGTGTGGATCAGGGCCTGAGGGACGGTCCCCTGCGAAGCCCTTTGACACAAGCCACCCTGCTGCCCCTGAGCCCAGGCTTCTGACCGCAAGCACCCCGCCTGGTGGAGTCCAACCTCTACTACAGAGTGGGGCTCCCTCCCCGTGGCCACCCACTCCTGGAAGAAGCAAAAGATACAAACCTGCACCAGCCAGGGCCAGGGGGGCCGCCATCTGCCCCAGCAGGTCTGGGGCACAAAAGGTCCCGAGTTGTGCCTCACTTCCTGGCTCACCCACACACCCCATAGGCCATCTGTGCCGTGACTGTGGTCTCTTGTGTAATTGTGACACAAAGTTCACACACCAGCGGCGGATGCCCTGACCGCCCTGCGTCCTCTGGCAGGATTGGTTAGCACGCACTCTGCTTGGCTCTGGCTTTCCCTACGGAGCCTTTGGTGGCAGCTCCCCAGGGGTCCTGGCACTGCCCCCAGCACACGCGGGCACACACGCACACACACATGCACACACATGTACACACACGCACACACGTACACACATGCACACACACACACACACACACACACGGCACGATGAGAGTAAGTGGCTCACAGTCCAGCTGATGGCATTTCTAGACTCAGTGACCGTGAGGGTCACACCAGCGCCCCAGAGGTGCCATGCAGTGGGAGACTCGACACCATGGTAGTGGGCAAACCTTGGGCAACCAGACTCTCCCCAGGAGAGTGGCTGGCAAAGCTGCCCGGCCATAGCAACAGCAGAAGGTGGAGCGAGCCCTGGCAGGGTCCACCCAGCTGTCCAGGAGAGGCTGTCGAGGTGGCTCTAACCCGGGTCCTCACTGCACAGCCCCTGGCTCAGAGGAAGAGCTGGGAGCTGAGGGTGCCACCCGGGGCCTCCCCAAGATCCCCGCTCCTGGCAAATCGCACCTGCACCCTGGGAAGCGGTCACAGCTGCTGGTGTCTGTGCAGCCCCCGACAGGACACTGCGAGAGCCCTGAGCCTCCCTCAATGCTCAGGAGGGTCCAGCAGCTGCGCACGTCCCTGGCCAAGTATTTATTTTCTGTTTGTTTTATGAGGGGACCCCCCCCTTCCAGGGGGATCCAGGTGAGGGGTTTCCAGGTCTAAAACCCCAGCCCTGTCCAGGTGACCACCAAGGATCAGCAACGTGGCCCCAGGGTCATCTGGGGAGGCCAGGTGGCCTTGCAGGGTGGCGTTTGTCCCTGGCCCACTGACCCTGCTCCAGGACCTGTGGCCTCAGAGATGCAGAGCAAGTGACTACAAGGCACCCGACGAGAACAGGAGCCAGAATGTGGACGGGTGGATGGGCGCAGGGCGGGGCGGGACGGGCCTGCGAGTCTCCTGCAGAATCTCCCCTTCAGATGCGCCTGGGCAGAGCCAGCCCTTGGCACCCGGAGCGAGGCAGCAGCTGCCGCCCGGGCACGTGTGCAGAGCAGCCTGAGCTGGGTGCCTGGGCGTCCACCCCGCAGCAGACTGTGCTTCTAGTGCGCAGGGGCGCAGGCCACGCACAGTGCCCATAACTGCTGTCCACAGCCACCGGGTCCCTCCCTGCACCCCGGAGCCTGGCCTCGGGCTGGGCCAATGCCCCGGGGAGTCCTGTCAGGCGGGCAGGGTAAAGTCCAGTTCCGGCTCTTATGTGTGGGTCTCTGCTCTGATGCACCTGCCGGACAGACTTTCACACTCTGACCCAGGCTGACCGGGGACAGGGCTCCAGCTGCACCCTCCTGACCATCCCCTGGGAAGCAAGTGACATCCAGCATCAGGCAGAATCAAGAGCACCTCCCACCCCACTGCCCCGAAACGACCCCCATTACGAGCTGAAGCAAACGAGAGGAAGTGAGAGCTGAGGGGGGGGTGTTACTCCGAGGCATTCTCAAAGCAAGAGAGGGGGCTCGGTCGTCCCCTCTTCTCCTTCTTGCTTGCTAGAATGCAGATGTGATATCTGGAGCCTGTGCAACTGTCTTAGACCAGGAGGTATTTTGCTACAATGACAAAGCAGCCACATAGGAGAAGCCTAAGGTGCAGACGACCATGCGGTAGTCACACCAGCCCGCGAGCTTCTACCTGTGAGGTTCTCTTTTTTGATAAATGATCCACATAGTGAAAGAACAGTTTCTCTCTCTTCCTCTCCTCTCCTCCCTCCTTCCCGCCCTCCTCCTTTCACTCCCTTCTCTCCTCCCTCACACCGAGTCACCAGTCACTCCTCAGTCACACTGCGTCCTGATGCTCAACCCGACGTTGCCTCTGCTTCACTGGTAAAGCCACGGGGCTGGGGAGCGTGAGCAGGGCCTGCTCCCGCAGAGGAGGGCTTTCTCCGGGTGGCCCGGGGCTGCCACGCAGAGACCCCCGGGCAGGTTGGAACAGCTGCCTCTCTGGTGCTGCCGACTCTGGGCACCTGCTGTGGCCTGGCTGGGTGCAGAGGGGCTGCGGTGGAGACGGCCGCCAGCACAGAGCCGTGTGGTCGGCTTCCACGCGGGCTGAGACCCCCATGGAGAAGCCCTGTGTGCAGCACCACCCCACTTCTGCCTGGGCCCTGGGCGGGCCACTCGGCCTCTGCCAGTCTCCTGTGACCCAAAGAGCAAGGAACAGGGAGTACCTCACCTTGAATGTCTCCCCCAGAAGCTGTTAAACCAAGGGGGTGGGCAGCGTCCACGGACAGCCCCGCGAGCCCATCTCCCCAAGCAACCCGAGCTCCGTCACCAGGTGGGCCAGCTCCCGCCATGGCCACACACACCACGCACAGGCCGGGCTCCCCTGTGAGCAAGCCTCAGACAGTCTGAGACCTCTGAGGGGATGGCTGGTCGGTGACACGCGGACACCGAGCTCTGGGACAGGCAACCGCAGCAGGACCCCGGGCAAGGCAGGAGCCTGAGCGGGCCACACCCTGGAGGGGACGTGAGGTGACCACAGGCCCCGTCTGTTGGGAAGCCCACCTGGGGCCTCGGGAGGGGACACGGGAGTTCTCGAAATCGTCTCACAACTTTCTGTAAGTTTGAAAGGTTTCAGAATAAAGTCACTAGAAACATAAAGGACAAAAAGCCAAAACAGGGCACAGCAGAGGAGCGGCTGCCGCAGGCGCAGGAGGGGCCTGGCCGCCCCAAGCGCCCTAAGAAGGCTCCCGGGGCTGGTGACCCACTGCCCAGGGAATGGCCGGGGAAAAGAACCAAGAGCATTCAACCTTGTTTGGGTCCCAAATTGAGCAAACGGATTTTACGGGGACTGCTCTTGGGAAATGACGCCTGGGGACGGCGATGTGAAGGGATTACTGCCACGTGGTCTCCGTGGAAGTCCTCGTCTGTAAGAGAACATGGACACACTCAGGGACACAAGGGCCTGAGGTCTGTCACTGGCTCGGAGACCACATGTCCACTCTCAGGCAAAGGACACGTACCAAGGCCCTTCACACACTCGGCCTGGAGGGGGCGCTGTGACGCGCAGGGACCCGGCCCACCTCAGGGAAGTGCGTGGCCGCAGCAGGACACCGCAGGCCCCTGGGGTGGTGGTGGTGGAGCTGGGGTGTGGCTCTGTGGTCCAGCGGTGGCCCCCCTGAGGCCCTGTTCCGTCCCTGAACCACCAGAACAAACGAGGTTAAGAGGCAGGACACAGGCCAAGGGTGCTCTTCCAGGGACCTTGGGTGTTTGAAGTTTTCCACCAGAAAATGGTTTGTTTAAAACACGCACAAAACAGTGGTCAAGAGGAAGGTGCCGGAGAGGATGGGTGACAACCTGGTGGCGGCTGCGTCTGGCAGGGAGCCCCCAACCGAGGCTTGGCGCCGCAGGTACAGGGTCTCGTCTTCTGTCTTCCTGTTTCCAACTCTCTCTAGGAGGGCCGCTCGCGTGGTCTTCAGAACTGACCTTCACACTCCCCAGGCAGTAAGGGGAGCCAGGGTGTTGGGAAGCACGGCAGGCAGATGAGGGGCAGTGAGAGCCATGTCCCTCCAGTCCCTGGGAGGTGGGCTGAGGACTCAGGAGAGCCTCTAGCCAGCGCAAGAGACGGGTGAGCACCCTGCCCCCACTGCTGACCCCAGTAGAGGGTGGACCCGAGGGATCCAAGGCCGGCGCAAGAGGCTCTGCCCAAACCTCTCCTGCCTCAGGCCCTGCAGCAGGGCCTCGGCCGGCTCCGGCCCTGTGGCCTCTCCTGGCGCCCTGTCTTCCAGGGACCCAACCTTCAGCTCCCACTGGCATGGGTGGTGGTAGCTGGTCACTTTGGGCTACAGTGGGCACAACCCCGTCCTGGCAGGCCGCAGGGCCTGGCCGGAGGGCACTTCCTGACCACTGCCCCCACAGCCCCTCAAGGCCAGCCCTGTGCAAATGCCGGGCGGCTGGCTGGTGCAGCGTCCCAGCCTGTGGTCGCCTGGGCCCCAATCTGGGCCGGGTTGCTCAACTGGCATTGCCTTTCCTGTTCCGCTTTCCCAAGCTGGCCAGCTCCCGCTGTGCGCCCGGCTGCGGGCTCACCGCAGGGAAGCTCAGCCCTGCACCCGGACCCAGCCTTTCCAAGGTCTCTGATTGCTTCCCCCACCCCTGGGATCTCTCACCTTTTACTCTGAGGAAGGAGCCCCACCCTCTGGGAAAGACGCAGTGCTCCTAGGCATGGGCCCTCAGCGCCCAGAGCAGGCTGCAGCAGCCCACCCACCCCAGCGTGGGTACCCCAGCGTGGCTGCAGTCACCCCAGGAGTCTTTGCCACCTGCACAGTGGCACGGCTGTGCTCCCAGCTACTCCTGAGGCTGAAGCCGGAGGATGGCTTGAGCCCAGCCTGGGCGCGTAGTCAGACCCCACCACCGCTGCTGCTATTTACAGACTTCCTGTGGACTAGGCCCACCCGTCCTCTGGGCAGCCCCCCTGAGTGGGTGGCACTGCACCTGGGTGTGCACATAAAGCCACTGCTGGGCTCAGACAGGCTGGGACCCCCGACCTGCATGGTCACATCACACCCAGCGCCCAAGCACCTCCAAGGCCACACAAGAGTGGGCCAGCCCAGGAACCCGCCTTGGGTGAAGTGAAGAACCACCGAGCTCACCCCTCTGGGAGGGAGATGTCAGGGTAGAGAGAGCAGAGCAGAGGGGTCTCTCTAGGGCAGGGAAGGGGGACGAGAAGGGAGGGCCCAGGGACCTGTTCTTTCTAGGCCAGCTGGTGGACCCTTGGGGCTCACCTCGCAGCCTCTGGACAGGCTGCAGGTCTGGAGCGCGTCGTGCGGTTCTTAAGGAGAAACCTGCTCTCTCCCGGCTCTGGGTAGACGCCGTGAGGGACACAAGCCAGGTGGCTGGGTATTTATGTCGAAGATGCCGTGCCCACTACTGAGTCCCAGGCATAGCGGGGGTCTAGGGACCCAACAGACACACGGCAACAGAGCAGGGTCTCCTACAGGCCACATGCCACCCAGGCCTGTGTGGCCTCCCCCTTGCCCTCTGCGGCCTCCAGGCCCATTTGCTCCAGCTCCTGGTGGACAGTCCTGTGCAGGCCTCTCCACGATGGCCGCCTCCTGCTCTTCTGGACTCCCAGAGGAGACGGCAAGCCACGTTAACACAGCAGCACTGTTTCTCAAGCCCAAGCAAAGAGAGATCAGGGTGCTCAGATACCTGAGGATGTGGCTCCTGAGGTCACTTGCGCAGCGACTAAATATCTGGAGACCTGTTCAGCTCGGCCCCCCTGGTTCCAGCCCTAACTTGCGTTATTATTTCAAAGGACCTGTGGGGGCTTCGCGGCCAGCACCGGCACACACCTCCACGAGCGGAGGTCTGTCAGCGGCAGGTCTGCGGAGAGTCCAGCCTGAGTTGAGTGCAGCCATCCCAGCGTCTGCATGCTCCAGGGTAGGAGGAGATGAGCCATGGGTAGCTGTCTCGTCCATCCTCAGAGCCTGGAGAGACTGCAGGCAGCCTCCTGCACAGGGATCTAAGAACTCTCTCTCTCTTCAAATGAATTTCAGTCTGAGCCCCTCAGACCTGTAATGACCCCAGAAGTCTTGGACCCTGCGTGTCAGGTCAGGGTGCTTTGTGTTGTGAATGAGAGAAAAAGAAGCAATTTAAACTGACTTGACTGACGAAAGAGGGGAGAAATTATGGGCTCATGTAAACTAAAGGTCCTGGAGTAGCTGGCCTCAGGTAAGGTGGGATCCAGGAGCCTCAATGACGCTAGAAATCCAGGGTGTCTCTCTCCATGTCTAGTGGCTCCATCGTCCAGCAGGGTCCTTCCTCCTGAAGCCTCCCAGTGGATCGAGACTCCTGCCCTCCTGCTCCGTGGGCAGCACAGAGAAATGCTTTCTGACTCTTGCAGAAATCAGAAGCCAGAGGACCCATGTGGGTCGTGTGGCCCTCCACAAACAAATCTCTCTGCAGAGGACCAGGATGTGCCCGTGGGCTCAGGCCATCACCCCAGAGGGGTGACGAGCCACCTCCTGCACCCCTGTGACTGAGCATGGAAAGTGGCCCCATGAGAAAGGGGCTGGGGCAGGGGGGGCAATAGTGCCCACGTGTTCAGAAACACCCCAGAGACCAGCGCGGTCGGCTCCGGAGGCTGACGGCCACCACCCAGGCCAGGCCCGCTGCGCCCGGACTGCAGAGGGGCAGAGGGAGGTGGTGCCGTCTCGTGGGCGGAGTCCCACTGCACCCCCAGAAAGACAAGTCTAATTCCATCCTGTGGATGTGACCTCATTCAAAAATAAGGCCTTGCAGGTGCGGTCAGTCCAAGGTGAGGTCACACTGGATCAGAGTCACGCCAGGTCCCACCCCTCCGTGCTTTGGAAGGAGATTTCATAGACACCAGGAAGACGCTACGTGGGGACAGGAGCAGAGGCGAGTGGTGCCACCACAGCCAGACGCCAGGCGCAGGCCCAGGCAGGACCTCCTGGAGCCCTCAGGAAGCCTGGCCCTGCCCACCCCTTGGGGTCAGACTTTGGCCTCCAGAACTGTGACAAGGAGTTTCTGAGATTCTAGGCCCCGCGCCCGAGGGTGGGGGGACTTGTCAGGCAGCCTAGGAATCTACGCAGGCACGCTGCCTTGCAGCAGCTCTGACCAGACGTGGGCGGAGGCCTCTCCAGCTCCCCCCCTCACAGCCGGGAATTCTGCTCTTCCACACTCAAGAGGATCCCAACCTGGGGTTTTCCAAAAAGGCCACAGGGAGGTCTGGGGAACTAGTGGCCCTCCAGGCTTGGAAAGTCCTCCAGGCAGCCTCACGACTGCCTCCCCCATGTGACCCTTCAGAGTGTAAAGAGGTGTCCTCCCCTGAACTGCCCGGGGGCTCCTCACTGAAGGGAAGCCACACGAGGCCCTCCGGCCCCACATGGCCAGAGCTGTGTGGGAGTGCCGGCAGCATTGGCCACCCAAGCTCCTGCTGGCCACGCCCTCTGACCACGTGTGGCCAACTCCCGTCCACACTGTCCAGTATCTGGACCTGGTTCATCTCAGGGTCCAGAAGAGAAGCCCCGTCACAGCCACCCAGGCGAGCCAGCCCCGGGGCTCACCCCTGAGCTCCAGTCCTGCACCATGTCTGCCTATCCCTTAGGCTGTGGTCAAGGCCAAACACACCAGGCTTGAGAAGTGGCAGGCGAGGGGGTGACCCTGACTCCTCTGTCAGCCTTGCCTCCAGCCTTTGGAAGCTGCTCAGCCTCTCTCACTGCACCCATCTGGACAGAAAACCAGACTTCTACTTCCTATGACTGAAGTTGGAAGCAAGTGAGATAATTCACCACATAGATGTCATTGCGATCCCAAGACGATACAGCATGCCTTCAGCAGATACGCACCCGTCAGCATGCGGGAGCCAGGGCTGCAGTGGACAACAGAGCAGGCACCACTGCTTTGTAACTTATGAAATGATGATGATGGTCATCGTGGTCATGATGGTGTTGGTGTTGATAATGATGATGGTGATGGTGATGATGGTGGCAATGATGGTGATGATGACGATGATAGTGGTGATGACAGGGATGATGGTAATGATGGTGTTGTTGGTAATATGGTGATGTCGGGGATGATGGTGGTGATTATGGTGATGGCTTGCTGGTGATGATGATGAGGATGACGATAATGGTGCTGGTAATGATGAGGATGATGGTGGTTGTGGTGATAATGGTAATGATGGTGATAATGGCAGTAATGATGATGGTGATGATAGGGTTGATGATAGATGAGATGATGATGGTGATGGTTTAGTGATGATGCTGGTGGCCATAGTGATGTTGTTGATGATGGTGATGCTGATGATGGTGATGGTGATGGTGATGTGGGTGGTGATGATGGTGATGATGGTAATGATGGTGTTGATGGTGTTGATGGTGATGGTGATGATGGTGATGGTGATGGTGGTGGTGATGGTGATGATGATAATGGTGATTATGGTGATGGTGTTGATGGTGATGGTGATGATGATGGTGATGATGGTGATGATGATGATGATGATGATGATGGTGATGGTTATGATGATGGTGATGATGGTGATGGTGATGGTGATGGTGGTGGTGATGGTGATGATGATAATGGTGATTATGGTGATGGTGTTGATGGTGATGGTGATGATGGTGATGATGATGATGATGATGATGGTGATGATGGTTATGATGATGGTGATGATGGTTATGATGATGGTGATGGTGGTGGTGATGGTGATGGTTATGGTGATAATGGTGATGATGGTGATGGTGATGATGATAATGTTCATGATGGTGATGGTTATGGTGATAATGGTGATGATGGTGATGGTGATGGTGATGTGGGTAGTGATAATGGTGGTGATGGCGATGGTAGTGATAACTATTAGACCAGAGTCCTCCTGAGCAGGAGTTGCACCTCACATTCTGTGTCCCTCTCACCACTTAGCACAGTACCTGCACGTAAGAGGTGCTCAAGAAACATGTGGTTTACAGACTTGTTCTCCAAGTTGCTTTAAGTGAAGAAGACCCTCCTAGGAGAAGCTCAGGCCGCCCCCAAGGCAAATTTCTTTGAAGTCATGTGTTTTATCTTTAAAATTGACTTGAGTTTCTATTTCACTCCATGGTATACCCGTGTTTGTCTTACTTATAAACAAAAAAAACTTTTTTCCAAACTTTGAGTGAAAATGATGCCCCAAGAAAGTATGCCCTGTTTATATTTGTGGCTTCTGAGACATGAACCACCCCTACACACTGACACCCCCACCCCAAGTTCCTCAAGCCACTGCCACATGTGTCCAGAGGTCCCCAGAGGGCTAGGGAGGGGTCATAAACCCAGGCCACTATACTGCTGTGGAGACACACTTCCCGCTCTGGCGGTGCTGGGTGGGGGAGCGAGAGGACGAAGGCTAAGACCGGAAGGCGGGGGTCTTCTCAGTCTGCTGGGCGCCCTCCACCCTCCAAGCAGGCTGGAAGCTAGGCTGCGCCCCTCCCCTTTGTGCTCAGAGCCAAAGGACGTCAAGATGAGGTGCTCTGAGGTCTCTAAGAAGGTTTCCTTTTAGAATCTGGTGTCGTCCACGCTGGGGCTGCACCTTTCCCTCCGGCCTCCACCCGGCAGGCAGTGAGGAGGCGACTGTGGGAGTTTAGTGGGCAGCTGCTGTGTGTGGCCAGAGCTGCATGCAGGACCTGCTCCCAGGCCCTCCAGCCCCCCAGGGAGAACTTCGGACATTCTCCCTGCCGGGCAGTGAGCACAGACAGGGAGATGGCAGGCCCCTGCCCAGGACAGGGACAGACCAGAGCCTGGCCCGGGCGACTCACCCCACACCACCCTGCCAGCCCCCGGTGCAGCCTCCCGGAGTTTCCACTTCCCACTTCCACAGCCAGATTGGCCGGGAGCTGGGCCTTCGTCTTGAGCAGAGCGGAGCGGAGTCACTCAGGCAGTCCAACAGTGGCTCCTGGAAACCCAGTGCCCTGGGCAGCACGTCCACCCCCAGCAGCAGCTCAGCCTGGAGGAAGTCAGGAGGTGGCCATGGTCAGTCATCGGCATCTGAGCATCCCAAACCCGGAGGGGCGTTCACCTGGGAAGGTGTGCACAGCCAAGAGAACTGCTGGCCGTCCAGACGCCCAGGTTGCCCTGGGGAGCAGTCACTTCCGCATCAACACAGATGCAGCAGCAGCAGGGAGCAAAGCACAGACCCCCGTGGACGTTCAAGGTCAGCAGTAAGCTGCTAAAGGAGCTCCCTGTGCACACTCCCGGGTCCTGCCCTCGGTCCTGGCCACACAATCTACCTCAGCTTCTCAGTAGAACAGTTTGAAAGTCAAGTGCAGCGCCCGGGGTCTCCAGGGCTAGCATGGGGCCTTGGCGCCACCTTGTGTTCACCTGGGATATGGCACCTCCCACACCAGTGAGCTTGGCATGGATTAAAGGCTGGCCTGTGGCTGGGTCCAGCCTCACACTGACCAGCTCACGCTCCTCTCCACCAGCCTGCGGTGAAGCCAGGTCCCCACTTTGGCCAAGGAGCTGCTGCCTCCAGGAGCACCCTTTAACCTCAGTTTCACCCCCGGGAGGGTCCATTCGGCAGCTCAGGTTGGGGTTGCGAGAACCATGATAGATCAGTTCCCAGGGAAGTTGAACCTGCACAGAATCACCTGGAGAGACCTGAACCCCTGTGAGGTAGGTGCCTTTCAGGAGCTGTGTCTGCCACCAGCAGTGGCAGCAGCTGCCTAAGTGGTCCTAGTGTTGGCCTGCGCACCGCAGGATGCCCACCTGCGGATGTCCCCCAGGAGCTCCACCCACTTTTTAACAAGGCTCCTTGGTCAGGTGACCAGCCCTCAGTTGGCCTGCAGACCGCAGTGCCTGAGGGACGTGTCTGCAGCCAGGTGTTTCCCGAGTCAGTCTGCTCCTGTATGGACCTTGTCAGGTCGCCCTGCGTGTCAGTTAGAGAACGTGGCACCGAGAGCCACTTTCTGCCGCAGTGCTTGATGAGCCTGGGTTTCAGGCTACAGCTGGGAGAGTCTGGGAGAACCGTGACGAGGTGGCCCCTGTCCTCTGACCTGCCCCAGACTTGCATGATTTAGGTGCAGATGTGTCCACTAATGAGAGCAGCAGCCATGGTGTCCATCGATTCCTCGAGGGGTCTGTAGTGCCCAGGGATGAGGACTGCGTCACACTGTCCACAACTCGCATGGACCGTGTGCTCTGTGGGGCTGCGCTGTCTGGAGGGAAGGGGACTCTCGGCATCCACCCTAAAACAACCGTGTGGCCCACAGCACAGCCCTGGGTGGCTCAGGAGGTAACCAGCAGGTGGACACCCATGGGCTTCAGGGTTCAGCTGGTATCGTTGACCTTCGGTTTGGTCTGGGGTGGCAACAAAAGGACTAAAGATGAGGAGGTGGTTTCAAGAGACTGCCGGCCTGTTCCCAGGGCCCGGAAGTGTCCGCGCACCCAGTGAGCCCCACTGAGCCCCACTGCGTGAGGAGCCCAGGCCACTGATGACACAGCACGCAGTGGACTCTGGTGTGGCCTGACCTGACTGGACCTTGGCTAAGTTGCTTAGCCCTCTGTGCCTCCCTTGAGCAGTACAATGGGGATCCGAGCCTCCTGGGCTACAGCGGGAAAGAGCCCTCGTAGGGCATGGGCTGTGCTCGGAGCCAGGCCTGCCCGAGTGGGCGCCATGTGCTCAGCCCTGGCCAGGCCTCTCCAGAGGGACAGCCTTGTGCACGTGGCTGAGGGTCCTGCACTTCCTTCTGGCGCAGACCTGCTCTCACCCTGTAGCAGCACGGGTGGCTTCTGGGGTGTGCCGAGTCGGGATCCTCAGAGACGGTGGTGAAATCGGGCGTCTGCAGTGAGACGTCCGTGCAGGCAAAGGGCTCTGCAGAGAGGAATCACAGCACTGCCCCGTAAGGGAGTATTTGGTCAGAATCACAAGCACGCCCCCTACTTGTGGGTGAAGTGCATTACAGGAAGAGAGGCACCAAGGAAAGGGCGTGTGTGCCTCCCTCTGGCTAGAGAAAGACCCGGGTTCAGTCAGCTGTGCAAACCCAAGGCTTCGGTCTCGGAGCGCCCTCTGCTGTCCAGGCCTGAGAAGGCAGGCCTCCGGAAGGCCAAGTCTGATTGTCCAGGATGCAGGCTCTAACCTGCCCTTTGGGGGGATGTCTGTGCAGGCACCTGAGCTCTGCTCTGGAGCGCCTGCAGGAGCACAGGTATGGGGAGGCGTCCAGCACCTGGTCAGGAGGCTCTTCTTCCTGCTCCAGGGGATGTAAGACATTAAAGTCTAGAATAATTAGTGAAGAACAAAAGACAAAGTCTGAAAGAGAGTTTCAAAAGATGGAGCCCCTGATAGATCCAGTCCACACAGGAGCTGGAGCTGGACAACTAGAAAATGGATCCTGTGGTTTATTTCAGGGGCACATCTAAGGCAGGGCTAAGGTTTCAGGGTGGAGTCTTGCTCCGCGCTATCTTACAGTCAGCAGGTGGACGGCATCTTGGCAGGTCACACCTGTCTCAGAGGGGCTGTGAGGTTACAGCAGGTCACCCCATCCCAGTGCAGTGTGGAACCTTTGGCAGAGCAGAGGGGGACGGTCCCCTGCACAGGCGGTTTATCCCTGTGGGGGTGCCACGGGAAATTCCCATGCCAGACCTATGCCCTCTCTGGCTTAAATGCCGAAGTGGCCCACATACAGCCCACAAATGACCCTCGACACATGGGGGCTTCATGTCTGGGTGACAGAAGTACTCTGGAGGGATGGGCACCTATCCACAAGGCACCTAGACCATTATACTATGCACTTCACAGGGGGTGGGCACTTATCCACAAGGCACCTAGACCACTAGACCATGCACTTCACAGGGGGTGGGCACCTAGCCGCAAGGCACCTAGACCACTGGACCATGCACTTTACAGGGTGAATTCTATCTCAATAAAGCTGTTTTAAAACATCAGACAGGATGATCGTCCACTTAGAGATGAAATAGAATTGTTGAGGTGGAAGATGTGTAAAAGAAACTGCAGAATTAAGCACTCAGAGACAAAATCATAGAAACTACAAGAATGCAAGACGCAAAGGGTACAGAGAAAAGACCCAGGGCGAGGGGACCGACCGCAGGGCAGAAGCAAACTCTGAAGAGTTGTTGGATCTTTAAAGATGCAAAAAGATACACTATTCAAATAACCAAAATATATAATAGACCAAATAGATTTTATAAGGAAAAGCATATTTAGAGATAAAGAGAATCGGGCTGGGGATGTGGCTCAAGCGGTAGCGTGCTCGCCTGGCATGCATGCGGCCCGGGTTCAATCCTCAGCACCACATACAAACAAAGATGTTGTGTCCGTCGAGAACTAAAAGATAAATATTAAAAAATTCTCTCTCTCTCTCTTCTCTCTCTAAAAAAGAGAGAGAAGAGAGAGAGAGAGAGAATCACTTCATGATAAAAGTTCAATTTTCAGGAAATTATAATGAGTTTTAACTTGTAAAACCCTGATGACAGCCTCAAATATATAAAACAAAAATATACCAGTAGCCAGGCATGGTGGCACCTGCCTGTCATCCCAGTGGCTCAGGAGGCTGAGGTAGGAGGATCACGAGTTCAAAGCCAGCCTCAGCAGAAGCGAGACATTAAGCAGCTCAGTGAGACTCTGTCTCTAAATAAAATACAAAACAGGGCTGGGGTGTGGCTCAGTGGTCAAGTGTCCCTAAGTTTAATCCCCAGTACCCCACCAAAATATGTGTGTGTGTATGTGTGTGTGTGTGTGTGTGTGTCCAAAAACAGACAAGAAACAGACAAAAGTTTGCGTCAGAAATAGAAGGAGCAGACAAAGTTCTCAGCAAAAGTTGACATAAACCACGTGGTCGGCAAACAGCCTGCTGTAGGCCTGGGCGCCCGGCACACAGGAGCTGCACACACTGGGGACAAAAGTCTCCAGACACAGAGCCCTGCAGCGGCATCCACAAGATCCAAAGGACAGAAATCAGCACGTCCCCAAGGACAGCGCCATCAGACTTGAAGGTGCTCGGAGGCCAGCGTGACCCCAGCTGCTCAGGAGCTGGGGCAGAGGATCTCAAGTCCGAGGCCAGCCTCCACAACTTAGTGAGGCCCTGTCTCAAAATAAAGAAGAAAAAAGGTTGAGCAGAAAGGAAGCAAGAAGGAAGGCTGGTGAGCAAGAGGCCCCGGCTGGGCTCCTGCCTTTCGGATCTCTGGGCGGCTGACTCACCTGATTTGCATCCAGGGAGATAAGCTTTTGGTTTCCTGGTTCTGTGTTGCAGAAAAGCTACCCAGGCCAGGTCCAGTCAGGAGACAGAAACCACACGGTTGTTTGAACAGAAAATTTAATCTGCAGAAATGTTTAACCAGGTTAAGGTTGCTAACTAGGTAACTAGAAGAGCAAAAAGAGAACTCGGTATCATAGAGGCAGTAGCTCAAGGCGAGACCACCAGGCCCAGGCCACAGAGCAGAGGGAAGAGGTGGACATCGTTAAAGACGAGCACCCGTGGGTGAGACCCGGAACACAGGCTGCCTCTCGGTGGGTGGTGGGTGCTGGTGTCTTTGAGGGGCACAGAGGGCTGATCTCCAGTTGTGGGAACAACTGAAAACTGGTCTTAGCTGCTGCTGAGAAAGGCACAGCCTCTGCCAGGTGAAGCAGCACACGGGTGACACAGGAAGTAGGGAGAAACCAACAGACAGGAAACAGGAAGCAGGCAAGAAGCGCCAAGTGCCTCCCTCCCTCCAGTAGAGGCCAGACTGCTGCCAAGAGAGGAGCAGAGTGCAGCCTCCAGGAGGGGGAGGGCGGGAGTGGAGCAGGGGGAAGAAGACTTGCCAGGACAGTCCCTCTTCCTGTGACTCCTGCACATCCCTCCGCACACACACCTAGGGACGCCCTCCCCTTGCCGTACCCACACTGTCCTCACCAAGCAAGATGCGCGTGTCCTCCCCGGGAGTAAAGGGCTCTCAGCCTCGTCCCAGGGTCAGAGGGCCAGGTGCAGCAGGCGCGTGTCGGCACTGCGTGACCCACCGGAACCCAGTCACGCTCCACCCGTGTTCCCTCACCTACAGCTGAGCTGCGGAATTAACCCCAACGAACTCGCAGAATTAGGAAGGAAGGTGGCGAAGAGGTGAGCCCACGCGAGTGCACACGCACACAGGCGGGAAAGGACGTGCCCCTGTGCTCCTCACCGAGCCTGGCCGCCATCCTCTGCACCACTTCCTCGGCCTCCCCCCGGCCTCTGCCCAGGCCTCCGCTGGGAGGGCTCCTGGCCTCACTCACGGGCCTGGCTGCCTGTGGACCCGCTGTGCGAAGGTACCTCCACTCACTTTCACCGTAGAGCTGTGAAGTCCCACGAGGTGCCCAGGAGCACCCCTTGGGTTCCAGACACCGTCTTCCCTGTCCCCGCCGCGCAGCACAGACCCCCTTCCCTGGGTCTCAGGGCCACTCGCAGACAGCACAGTCACCGCCTCCCTCCCCAGACACTGCCACTGCTGTGTCCTGGCAGAATCCGTGACTCCCTCAGGAAGCAGAGCCTCCGAGCCACAGAGGGGGCTGAAGGGGGCACAGAAACCCTGCCAGCGGGTCGCTGCGGGCACAGTGGGAGGAGCCGGCCGCTCTACGCTGCGGTCCCCGGCCTGTCCCCGGCCTGTCCCCAGGCTGCCCGCGGCCTCCTCGCCCCCAGCTCAGGCCCTGCCCTGTCCTGGCTCTTTTTCCACTTGGGAACACACCAAAGAACCCCCCGTGCGCCTCAGAGGGCTGGGTTCCCGGCGGCATTGCTCACAGTGGCCAAGAGGTGCCCACGACTCTCACCCATGACGTGAGGACAAGAGCGGTGTATCTGCTGGAGGGCCTTTCAGCTTAAAGGGCAGGCGACATCACACATGACGACAAGGAGAGGCCTGGGGACACTGAGCCAAGTGAACAGCCAGTCCTCAGGATGCGCAGGGGCCACGAGGGCGGGGGGCGGGGGACACAAGTGCTCAACACAGCAGTTTCTGTTTGGGAACGTGAAGGTTGAGGACGGCTGGTGGTGATGGCGGCAGGACGTGAAAGCACTTAATGTCACCCACTGTACACTTACCATGGCTAAAATGGCAACTTTGGGGGGATGGGTACCGGGGGTTGAACTCAGGGCCCCCGACCACTGAGCCCCATCCCCAACCCCATTTTGTACTTTATTTAGAAACAGGGTCTGCTGAGTTGCTTAGGGCCTGGCTTTTGCTGAGGCTGGCTTTGAACTTGCGATCCTCCTGCCTCAGCCTCCCGGCTGCTGGGATGACCGGCATGGCCACCAGGCCTGACTTTAAGATGGCAACTTTTATGTCAGTAGATTCTGCAACCCAAGTATGTTTAAGAAGCGTAGACTGCCCCTGGGACATGTCACTCCCCTTCAGAGTGCTGCCACCCAGGTAACCCGTCTCCAAGAGCCTGGTGGCCAGCTGCTCTTGTGGGGGCATGGCAGGGCAGGCGGGTCCCTAGGCACTGCCAGGCCCTGGATGGGGGCAGTGTGCAGGGAAGCAGCCGTGGGGCGCTGTGGCCAGAAGCACGGGGCAGCGAGGGCTGACCGCTCCACACAGGGCACACTCCCAGGACAGAGCTCCGCCCCTCTGCGGAGAGGGGTCTGGGGTCACCACCTGTGAAGACATCCAGGGCCCTGCACTCTGGCATCAGAGCCCCCTCGCAGTCCTTGGGCCCATGGTCTTCTTTCTGTCCCGGCCAGGTGGGCCATCAGGGCCTTCCTGGGTGGTCCTGCCTGGAGCCAACTCCCCCTGCCACCCCCACCCACCCCTCTAGGCCAGCTGGCTCCATCTGAGCTTCAGGCCTCAGCCCAGAGCTGCCTCCTCAGTCAGCGCCCCAGCCCACCCAGGCACCAGCCCCGCCCCTCAGAGCACCCTTGTTCTACTTGTCTCCTGTGAGCCCCAAGGGCGAGGGCCCGGGACGTGTCAGCACTGAACCCCGCGGCACTGTGGTTGGCCACAGGATGAATCCAGCCACTGAATCCCTCCTCACAACCCACTGAAGTGGCAGTAAACAGACTTTTTTTTTTTAAGGCACAAGGACAACAGAAGAGCCCACATTTTAGAATCTGAAGCCAACGTTCAAATGGCAATTCCCTTGGCAAGTTCAAGAGCAGGTTTCCGCCAGGTGCAGCGGTGCACACCCGTGATCCCAGCTGCTCCTCGGGAGGCTGAGGCGGGAGGATCTTAAGTCTGGGCAGAGAGAGAGGGTTCCTAAGCGGTGTTAAAATCACAGGTCACTGTTGGAGACCAAGCTCCCGCAGACCAGGCTACTCATGAACATTGCTGACATTCCCAGTCACCAGGCTGAAACCACGCTGTCCCTCTCATCCTCCAGTCAGAACTAGAGAGAACAGCCAGATGTCTCAAATAGCCCTGTCGCCTCTGGCAAGGTAACAAAGTTCTGTTTGAATGGCTGCACACAAGGTGACCTGAAGTAACCTAGGCTGAGCAATCACTGCCACCTTTTAAGGGAAGCCACCTGGAAATGACCCATCTGCCCTGCAGTCCATCTCTGCCTCCTTCAAGCCCGCCCACGGAGCCAGCCTCCTTGGCTTAGGCCATTGGAGCACTTGCTCATTTTAGGAAATGAACTGTGATTCAGTTCTAGAACCGAAAATGAAACCAATCAAGCCGGGTGTAGTGCTGCACACGCAGCTCCGGAGGCTGAGGCAGGAGGATCTGAGTTCAAAGCCAGCCTCGGCAACGGTGAGGCACTAAGCTGGGGTGTGGCTCAGGGGTCGAGTGCCCCTGAGTTCAATCTTCTATACCAAAAAAAAAAAAAAGCCAACCAAGATCTCTGAATTGTTGTAATCTTGTCTTTTGACTGGTGGGGAGGCGAGGCCACATAGCCCAGGGTGCAAGGAGGCTCTACTGGGAGCCATCCAGTGTGGGGAGCCAGTCTGAAGGATTCCCTGAGTCGGAGAGGCTCTGACATCACTACATCTCATAGTGACCCGGACATTACCCCGGTCCCAGGAGTTTAAGAACACATCTTCAGACGTAGGCACCCCATGGATTGAGCTACGCTCACCTGTTCCTTTGTGATATCGCCCCGCCCCTTTGTCCTGTTTGGGATAGAATGTTCCATGGAAACACCCTTTGTGTGTCCCCTTCTCTTGCTCTGCCCTTGGGCATGGCCTTCCTAGATGTCAGTCAACCTGCTGACAGCAGACATCACAAGCTAGACTCAGCCCCTGAAACCTGACCCCTGGCCTCATTTGAATGGCTGCTCCTCAATGAAAGGGTTCATCACACACTAGCTCACTTGAGCTTTCTGCAGACCCTTAAAGTCAGAGGAGCCGTCATGAGACCCCAAAGAAAAAGGTATCTCTCTCTTGTGTGGTTATTTCGTGCAGCCCAGTTCACCTGGAGTGACCCTGAGTGTTTTAGGCATGAGGATTGTGACAATCCAGGTTGACAGCTGGGACAGAGCCCCTTCCTCTTGGGAGTCGTGAGCGAGCCCATCCTTGAAATGCCTGGCCCAGAGGGACCTACCTGCCATTGCTCATGAGGCTGCACAGTGCCAGAGTCCCACCCCACCCTTGGGAGCTGAAATGACATTGCCCAGAGGGAGGCTCAGGCTTTGCAGCTGGCACCACCTGGTCCCCACAGCGAGACCCCAGCACTTCCTCCACATGCACGTCTGCAGGCCCTTTGAGAAGAGGGATCAGGGCCTTTCAGGGCAGCAGCAGACCAGTGAACAGGGCTAACAGCGTGCTCTGGAAACCTCCTGAGAGGCCCCAGGCCCTTTTCCAGGCAGTCCCAATGGTCAAGCAAAGAGCCCAACCCGGCTTGCCCCTATAGCCAGGCTTCCCTAGGGTCACCCTGTCCTGCCAGTCTCCCTCCTATCCAATGCAGGCAGGAGACCCTTTGCACCAGCCACCCCTGCTACCATCAGCTTACCATCTCTGTTCAAGCACTCCTCCTGCTTCTCCTAGCACATCTCCAGACAGGGAGAGGGCAACAGGGTTGAGTCTTCAGGGGTCTGGCCGGAGGCAGGGATGATGCTCATTACACCGCTGGAACCCAGGGCCTCCAGCACGCTGGGCCAGCGCTCACCAGGGAGCAACCCCATCCCTACTGCTGCCTTTTAAGGTGAAAGTAGAGACGTTGAAATTGAGCAGCCATAAGTCAGCCAAGGCCACCAAATCCATTACCTAGACCTCAGTCAGGGAGTTCATGATCTGGCCTACCCTATGCATAAGGGCAGTCACAGCCAATGGGGACAATTTCAAGAGACAGTCCCAGGAAAAAGTGTCTCACGGGAGCTGGGATTGTGACTCCGTGACAAAGTGCTCACCTAGTATATGTGATGCCCTGGGTTCGATCCTCAGCATCACATAGAAAATAAAGGTATTGTGTCCACCTACAACTAAAACAATATTTAAAAAAAAAAAAAGTGGCTCACGGGAATTTCTGTTGGTCTGGCTAACCAATGAGATTTTACTGAAAATCTGTCAAAACTCAAAACGAGGAGTGGCACACGCCTGTAATCCCAATGGCTCAGGAGGCTGAGACAGGAGGATCCTGAGTTCAAAGTCAGCCTTAGCAAAAGTGAGGCACTAAGCAACTCAGTGAGACCCTGTCTCTAAATAAAACACAAAATAGGGCTGGGGATGTGGCTCAGTGGTCAAGTGCTCCGAGTTCAATCCCAGTACCCTCCCCCCACCAAAAAAAACCCTCAACATTACAGGGCACATTGGTGTACAACTATAATCCCAGCAAATCAGGAGGCTGATCACAAGTTCAAGACCAGCCTGGGCAACTTAACAAAGACTGTCTCAAAAACAAGAAAGTTTTAAAAAGCCCCACATCATAGACTCTAAGTTTTTATGTAACATCCCCTTGTACAATTTAAGACACAAGCTTTCTGCCATTTACTTTACACCCACAATACATTACTCCGGATGCCTGAGAGAACCTAGAGTTTTAAATACACTTTCATTCAGCTACCATCCAAGAAACCACACGGATTCCACGTAACTCGTCATTTATTAGCACTGGTTCTGTTTGACGTAATGGGTTTCCAGTAAAGATGCAGAGGAACTTGAAGTGACCAGCATGTGAGCAGCGGGCTCTCACTTCTTCCACTCATTCTTGTCATAGTCCCACTTGGCGGAGAAGCCCTGGATGGGGCTGACCTTCATGTCCAGCATCCTCTTGGTCTGCATGGCCACCCACTCTTCATCAAAGGTGTGCGGGATGGGGCCGTACACTGCGGTTCAAAACCACTATATGAGGACGACTGTCCTCACAGGCTGCCCACCCAGTGCCTCACAGGGGTTAGGTCCCCTTTCAGGCCACTAGCACAAAGCCACTCTCCACTCAACTCCACTCTCACTCAAAGGCTGTGCTTCTGGGCACTGACAAGGCCTGATGTTTTTAAAATCATTCCTGTTTACAAAAGGTCAGCAGTAAGATCATTAAACTGGAGCCCATCTCCACAGGCATCTGCGGCAAGGACCCCAGGCTAGCACAAGACACTCGGGGCCGATGGCACCGGGGAGACCAGACAAGGCTGGCGTGCCATTCACCACATCCCCACTCAAACCTGAAGCACAGGAATGCACTCTCAAAAGGCGGAAGCTGAGGGAGGGGGGCCTGGGGCTCGGGCTTCAGCTGAGGTGCAGCACCGCGACCCAGAGCCAACCGGACCAGCGCCTGCCAGGCATCTCCGGATACCTGGCTGTGAGCCATCGAGCTGCCACTGAGAGGTGGTGGCAGGCTGCTCAAAGCAGCAAGTACTCGCTCACACAGGAAGTCCAACCATGAACGGTGACTCCAGCTTAAAACCAACCTCCTACCGCTTCAAGGTCCCCAGACACCGAACACCACCCTGGGATGGACCCTGGAACGCAAGTGCCCACCTCTGGCTCCAAGGCAGTGTGCAGGTCCTGCCAGCACACTACTGGGCACTGCGGGTGGGGGCGGCCCTGGGCGCAACACTGTACTCACCATAGCGCTTCTCCCAGATCAGAATGAGGGCGGTGAAGCCGATGAAGAACATGGCTGCGCCCACCACAGTCTTCCACTCGTTGGTGCCCCTGTTCATCTCAGCAAAGCTCTCGTTGAACTGAATACGATACACTGGGACAGAAGGAAGAGCCATTTGCAGACATAAAGAGCCTGAAGTGGCCACATCCCTCCTCCACAGGGCTCACCCCCTCCCCATGGCACAGCCAAGGGAGAAAACAAGGAGCTGAGGGTGACAGCGCAGCCTTGGCCCTAACACCCCTGCATGTGCACACACACCCTCACAACAGCACCTGAGGGGAGGAGGGATGAAGGGATGACGTTTCCTTTGGATCCATGTGAGGGTCTGCTCTGTGACATTCTTTCCAGGCCCCTTTCATAAGGAACAGAGACTTATAGGGGTCTTCTTGCCACAATTTACATTTAAGCTAAGTCCTACCCACCATGTCTACTCTGAGGCTGCAGCTACACCCTCCACCCCTCCCCAGGGAGCTGGGGCCCCAGGACAGTCAGCGAGAACCCAGCAGTGCTCAATAAGCAATCCACGCCAGCGCTGCCCGGTGCTGCTGGGTGTGCCAGCCTGCCCTTTGATACCCACACTCAACTTTCTCGTCCCTGGTCAGGTTGCTCCAGGAGGCCTTCTCCTTCTCCTTCAGGGCCTTCTGGCTGGCGGACAGCTGCCTGACATGGGCCACGTCAGGCAAGGGGTAGTCACGCCGGTCGACATAACTGGGCAGAGCAAAGTCATCGCTCTTCACCACGCTCCCTGGAAGCACATGGGGTAGACATCTGGATGAGAACGGTGGCTCGTGGTGAAGTGGAAGCATGATACACAGCATGAACCCTGGCACCACTTCATTCAACCGCTAATGGACCCTGGCACCACTTCCTGTAGCAGTTATCACAAGAGCTGGACAGGGCTCCCTGCCTGGATGGGAGAATGGACCCAGGAGGGCCCTACTGCAAGGGACTCAAACTGATAAGAACAAAGGCAACATGAAAGGCAGAAGAACAAGCGTTCCAAGTTCAGAAACCTAGGTACAGGAAAAGGGGCCATGGCAGCAGCATTATGGGGATCACTGTGCCCAACTGAGGACTGGCTCAGAAGTTGCGCCAACCCTTTAGAAAGGGCATCAGAGTCTCCTACTCATTCTTCACCAACTTACCAAGCACCTACTGCCTGCTAAGTGTGGCTCTAGATGTATGGGATTATCGGTGAGCCAATCAAAGACCACATTCTAGAAGTGGGGAAAAACAAGATACAAATTGTGTAAACTACATGACAGAAATGCTCCTGTGCAGGAGACAGGCCATGGCACTAAGTGAATGAAGCGGTCCTAGAATCACAGGCACAGGAATCAAGCACTCAGTGGGTCACAGAAAGGCTGGTGCTGTTTTTGTTTTCCTTTTGAAAAACGTAAATCATGTACACACGTGAATCACATGTGTGCAACTAAATAGGCAAAAACTTCTGGCTGGGTAAAACCTAGCTATCGCGAGTAGGAGGAGGAGAGATCTGCCTGCAGACCCCTCACTCTGCTTAAAATGCGCCTGTACTGTGTTTTGCAGGCACAGCGCAGGACAGAAGACGAAGCTGTTTTCACTTCAGGATCCCCACTGACAGCGCTTCTCCAGTTCTGTTCTGCTGCAAGATCAATTTATGTCCCAAACTGGTCTGGAGAGACAAAGCCCTGCTCCCCCTCCACCAGCTCAGCCACATGGTTAAAGGCTCCCAAGTCACACAGTCGTGCAATAAGACACTGAGCCTTGAGCAACAGTGCAGCTCCTCCAGGTGCTGATCCCAAGCCAGCAGACCACCGGCACACTTACATAAATGCACTTGCCCCCACCCCAAAAGGATCTGGAGTGAAAATGGCCAGAACTGGTTCCCAATTAAAACAGCAGACTAGAAAGCTTACCAACTTCAGCACGCCCCCATCCAAAGTCTCTAGCTGTTAAGAGTTACTGAAATAGATACAAACTGGACCGATGAGAATGTTCTAGATTCAACAGCAGAAACAATGGCACCTATCAGTGAACAGTCTAAAGACCAGTTTAATTAGATGAATCTGTCAGTGAACTACATCTCATAAAGCTGTTATAAAGACATAAAGTCTCAGAGCCTTGGAGCACACTAGCCATAAAACAGCATATTTTAAAACAAGAACAGCCAATTCACAATCTCCTGGGCTCTTCAGAGCCTTGGGCCTGATTCCCCAGTAAATGAAAGAGGAAAGCAAAGGCTCAAACACCAAAAATTCTTTTTCTAAAAAAGGGATAGAAAAGCAAAAGGATTCCACATTCTAAAGAATTTCTGTGTTCCTGTCCTCAACCAGGATGGGTCTCTGCAGGAGATCTGGTGGAGCTGAGCTCCCTCCACTCCAGCTGTGGGTGACAACTGGTTATATGCCAGGCACAGAACTAACCTCTCTATATATTTCAGGTGAGATTCTTAAACTTAAACTTAAGTAGCTAGTCATGATAGAAATAGGATTCCAACCCAGCTCAGGTGGACATCCAAGCTCTTTTGCTTCCAGTGCCTCTACTGTGTAAACAGAAGTCGGGGTAGGGGGGTCACTAAAGTCAGATGTAATGAGACCTCTTGAAAGGGGTGGAACTGGAACCTGAAAAACCAGAAAGGAAAAGGGGGAAATAACAACATAAGCAAGGACCCCCACTAATATTTAACATGATTCATAAATAGACCTCAATATAATCCCTGCTGAAATATCCATATCCCCCTGCAGTCCTGCAACTCCAAGACCAAGATCATAGGCATCCCTGAAACCCCAGCACAGGGCCCGGTACACAGCAGGAGCAAACTAAAATAGCTCAGCCCATTTAAAAGAAAAGTCAGACTTACCATGTGCTCGTGCACACACAGAGGTGGAAATGGCTCGCTTGCCAATTAGGCTAAAGACCCTGGTAGCCAACATTCTGGAAGAAAAAAAAAAACATATACCTTCTCTATGAATGAGGGCAAACACACATTAGGGATAAGCCATCTTTTTGCCCCAGGGTACTTTGGAAGTGAATCCAATTCATTTTTTTTTTTTTTTTTTTGCTTCTATCCAACATAATGATCCATTCTCTGTAAAATGATCCTAATTCACAAAGTAACATGAAGTATTTTTGGTAGTACATTTTTACAGAGCTCCATGATAAACCCAAGTGCCATAACATATACTTGTTCTGGGCAATTAACAGAAAATCAGCCTTCTTAAAATATGAGAAGAAAAAAATTAAAAATAACTGGAAATGCTATAAGACAGTAAGATGCTGTGCTACCAAGACAAGCTCGGTCTCTGGGGAAAAGGTAGCGCTCACAGGAGTGGCACAGGCCCGCAATCGAGCAGTACTGAAAAACCTCCCGGTGCACGGATCGCAGCGGGCAGAGACGCCAATCGTGGCCCTGGCCCGCTTCCAGCCCTGCGGACAACGGACGACCTCGATGACCCGCTCCCGGGGCCCTGGACTCGGGCCCACCTACACGGCTCCGTCGCATCCACACTACACCTGCGCTCGTCCCTGCAGGGCGACCAGAAGGCTCGCGAAGCCCTTGAAAATGTCCCCCCAGGGCAAAGAAACCGGCTCGACGTCAGGACCCAGCCCGCCGCTCGCGGGAGCCGGGCGGGGAGGGCAGCGCCGGAGGCCACCGCGTCACCCGGGGTCGCGCGGACGTGGAGAAGGAAGCGGCCGAGGCCGCAGGGCAGCGGGCCCTCCTCCCCGCGGCCCGCGCCTCGCAGCGGGCGCCCCAAGGTCAGAGCCCGAGGCCCGCGCGCCAGGCGGCGGAGAGGCGGGTGCGGCCCGGCCGGGCGCTCCGGACCCGCACCGAGGCCGCCGCCGGAAGGACCCCGAGCCCACAGCCCCGGGGACAGGCCTCAATGTCACCGCGCCCCAGTCTGCCCGCCGTCCCACGCGGGCGCCGGCTGCCGGCCGAAGCGCGCAGGCCCTCCGACCCACGACCCCACGAGCCACCCGGCTCGCGGCCCAGCGCCGGCCGCCCCACCCTCACCTGCGCCGCCGCGACCGCCGCGACCGCCCTCTGCGCCCCGGCTGCCCGTGACCGGAAGACCGAGGCCCTGGCCGGAAGAGCGAGCCACGCCGCGGGGCACCACGGGAACCGAGAAGCCCCGCCCGCGCCCAGCCGCGCGGAGGCCGCAGCGCCGCGAACGTCGCGAAACGCCGGGCCGTGCTGCTTTCCGGCAGGCGCTGGCGAGGCCGCTTTCCGGCGGGCCGGCGAGGAGGGCGAGCCGCGTCGGGGCGGCGGCCGGTGAGGGGCGGAAGCGGCCGGCCTGTGGGGCCGCCAGCCCGCGTCCGCGCCAGGGGTCGCCGCCGCCTCGTCCTGCCTATCGGCGGAGGCGCCGCGCGGCCGGCCGCGGTGCGGGGCCGCCGGGCTCAGCATGCCCGGGGTGAAGCTGACCACCCAGGCCTACTGCAAGATGCTGCTGCACGGCGCCAAGTACCCGCACTGCGCCGTCAACGGGCTGCTGGTGGCGGAGAAGCAGAAGCCGCGCAAGGAGCACCTGCCGCTGGGCGGCCCGGGCGCCCCCCACACCCTCTTCGTGGACTGCATCCCCCTCTTCCACGGCACGCTGGCCCTGGCGCCCATGCTGGAGGTGGCCCTCACCCTGGTAAGCGCGGGAAGGCCGCGAGTCCCCCGGCGCTCCGCGGGCCCGTCGGGTGTCGCTGGCGCCCTGGCAGGTGGGCGCCCCGGGGCCGCGAGCAGAGGGCGGCGCTGGCATCTCGGGCCTTGCCGCCTCGGAGGGTGCCTGCGCCCTGGGCCAGGAGGACAAGTGCCCGTGGTGGCGGCGACTTACCTAGAATGCCCCCGAGGGTTTAAAGCTAAAGGGTTTTTGTGGCATTAAGCAGGGGCACAGGCACCCCCGGCGCCGGGCTCTGGGTCTCTCTATGCGGAGCCTGGTCGGGTGGGCACGAGGGCCGCGGTGCCGGAAGCTCGCCCTGGCTGGCCTCAGGTCGCAGCTTTCGGGTACTAGGATGAACCAAGGGGAGAACGTCTACACGTCCCATCGACTTGTGGGCACTCGGAGGGGAAGTGAACTCTAGCCTCAACCCGCCCACCCGGGCCGAGGTGCTGCTTTTCCTGTACTGTGAACTGTGATGCCAACACATGCCAGTTAATTGACGCAAGAGGAAAAGTTTGAGAAAGTGTAGGTAGGAGTCCTTGCCTATGCCTCCCAGCAAGTAAAATGGGTCCCTTTCGTAGTTGACCTAATTATGACACCAAAGCAAATTCCTGGCAAGCATGAGGTGCCTTCCACGCCATCATCTTAAGGTTACTGGGCACAGCTTTGAGGCTGTGAAACTGAGTCATCATTTCTTCCTATCATTTCTGAGCAGGAGATGGAAAAGTTGAGGATATTTATAAACTCAGCCATTTTAGTTCCTGAAGAAATGTGTTATGGGTACTTAAAACATCTCTGGGGAACACGAGTGCATGTGTTAATCCAGATCTTTCTAACCAGCGCTCTTAATTGTTCTGTTATCGAGGGAATTGCAGGCTGATTGGATCTTGAGATGCTTCGACTTGCAGGGTTCTAGCTTCAGCAGTATCGGTCATGTGTAGGGTTATGCAGTCCAACACAAATGTGTTTTGCGCTCTGCTTTGTACCAGGCCTGTGCTGGGGAGGCGTATGGCTGCCGGTCGGGGCAGTATTCGCTTAGTACAAACTGACAAGTACTGCACCAAAGAAGAAATGCCACAGGTGGAACTAAATAAAGGGAGAAATTCGAGAGAGAAGTCAGCGGAGTCAGGACAGTCAGGCAGCCCTGAGACAGGGACAAGCAATAGTGGACCAGGCCTGGCAGACCCAGGCAGGGAAGGGAGTAAATTTGGGGCAGAAGGACCAATGTGATCAGTCTGTTGGATGACAGGTGGAACACGTTGAATTTGACATGCTCACGTGTCAAATTACCCTTGTGCTGTCGGGTAAAATGGGCCTGGAGCTCTGGGCAGCAGATGGTCTTTGTGAGCCAGGAGCCTCACAGTGCCTGAGGCCATGAGGTCTTGTGCTGTGAGAAGCCTGGCCTCACTTTTGTGGGGTGGACAGAGGAGGAGCCAGAAGGTCAGAGGAAAGTCCTGTCTTAAGAACTGGAACTTCACTGGGGATGTCCAGTGACAATTAGGAATTCTTCAGCACGGGGCTGGGCTTGTGGCTCAGCACCCTCACCTAGCACATGTGAGGCCCTGGGTTCAATCCTCAGCACCACATATAAATAAATAAAATAAAGATATTGTGTTCAGTTACAACTAAAAGACAAATAAATATTTTTTTAAAAAAGGTTACATTCCTGTTCTGGTGTGCGGATTCAGTACCTGAGAGAACTGAGCATAGTAACGTAAACAACCATTTGAGTCACCTTCACTAAAACCTTCCCCAAGGAGCAGGGCTGCCTCCCAAGCCACTTAGCTGGGGAAGAAGACGCTCAAAGAGGGCCTCGACTCTCAAGCCCAGCCACTTGTGTCGCATGCATGTATAGATATCGCCTTCAGGGCCCCTTTGATTCTACTTCCCAGCCTGTCGCACTCTGGCTGCAGACTGCCAGTCCAGGTGCTCCTTTCATTGTGAGAGTTTCCTCTCTGGCAGCATCATGTCCAAGTTAGACTTCCTGCAGTGACCTCCTCTCAGTCAGAGACCGCAGGTTTTGTCCTCTGAACAGTGGTTGTTTATGCTGATTTTTCTTATGTTCTCCAAAACTTTGGGGCATAGCTTCAGCAGTTGACAGATATGAAAAAGATGCCCGTCCAGTACAGATGAGGTGCTTCTCAGGAGTCATGGAGGAAAATCCACAGTTTCACCCCATTCAAAAATTTTATGTTAAAATTAAGCCATTTAAATTTATATTATTTACTTTTTGACCAAGTGACCATATAGCCTAAAAGCCATGAAGAGTGTCAGGTTTTGGAGCTATGGTTTATCAGCATATTTGCTATAGGAGACAAATTTTGGATAAAGCAGCTAAATCTGTGCAACTGTTTTATGAACACAGCCATAATCTCATGGCTCTTTCTTCTCTTTGTTTTGTTTTTTCCTTTCCTGCCTTCCTTCCAGTACTGGGAATGGAACCCAGGGCCTCGTGCATGCCTGGAAAGTGCCCTACCATTGAGCGACATCCCCAGCCCCCTTTTTCCCCTTGAGGTGTGGAATCTTACTAAGCTGCCCAGGCCGGCCTTGAACTTTTCATCCATGCAGCTCTTTTCTAATCCATATGGAATTATTTTTGATAAGTGGGTAAGACTGACGAAATGCAGTCCATCAGAGGACAACATTAGATTCCTTAGAAAGGCTTTTCATTATAATTTTCCATTTTTAAAAAATCATTGTTTTTTATTTTTTTAAGTACTTATGCCTGTTATATATCCTTATGGCTCTTTGACGTAGGTAGTGAAAGAATTATTTCTAATGGCAAAAACCGATAAAATGTGAGTAGGAAAACTCACATCAACCTGCTGTTTCTCTAAGCTCTCTGTCCGTTCCCCTCACTTTCATTTCTGCCTCTGGGGCAGCTCTCTGTGGTTTCTCACTGTTGCCAAGGGCTGAGGCCAGAACTCTTCTGCTGCCTCCCCGTGCTCCTGCTCTGTGCTGCTGTGCTCCGCTGCTGTTGTCCAGCTCTCCACCCCCTGTGCAGCCCCAGGATTTATGTGCGGCTGCTCCAAGTCCCCCTTTCAGTACTTCGCCCTCCCTCCCCATCCCATTTACCTCCTAGCACATGCGAGGCCTAGGTTCAATCCTCAGCTCTTTTCTTTTAGATGGAGGTCCTTTTCATCCCCAAAATAGATGGGTGGCCTTGAGGTGCTCTCGAATTTAAGTAAGACCCACAGCCCCCCTACTCCTGAGCGCCAGGGCCTGCTGTCCTACACACAGGAGGGCCTCACA
This sequence comes from Marmota flaviventris, assembly GCF_047511675.1. Lineage (NCBI taxonomy): Eukaryota > Metazoa > Chordata > Mammalia > Rodentia > Sciuridae > Marmota > Marmota flaviventris. The sequence goes on along the minus strand of NC_092515.1, from coordinate 60,543,545 downwards.
GTAACCTCCACTTGGTGGATATGGTGCCCCCAGAGTGGCTGTCTTGCCAGGACCTGGCTTTTCTATTCGATAGCTACTGTATAGTTACCTGGCACAGGTGACAGTGCTCAGAAGATTAGAGTGACTCACGTGCAAAGCATGAGCAAGCTTGCAGAGAGAACACTTTCTCTGTGCAGGGTCTAATGAAGGGGTTGGTCTAGAGCAGGCGCATGCCAAGGTGCAAGTGTCCTTTCCCTTTGAGAAGTGAAGTGCCCGAGTGATTGGCACTGTATTCAGGATAGCTTTACTAAACTGACAAGTTTCACAGAACTTTAAATTTGCTCTGAACTTGTATTTTCACTTTAAGTTTTCATAAGATGCATGGCAGAGGCATGAGGTGTCCTACATCCAGGGAGAAGCACAGTCATTGGGAGCAGAGGTGGAACAAACAGTTTCACTTTGTCTTGCACCATGTGGGAGGGAACAAGTTCCCTCATGTAGGCTGCCACTTACACCCACCCCAGCTCTTCCTGGATGAGCCCTTCAGAGTTCCAAGGTCACCCCAGGCTGGCCTGCCCCACCTCCACCTGTCCAGCTCGCTTCTCACACCAGCTCCCTCATTGCAAGCCACTCCCCTAATGTCTAGTCCACATTCTAGGCTACCAGAGAAAACTCTTCCCTTTTTTGGTACTGGGGATTGAGCCCGGGGTGCTTAACCACTCAGCTGTATCCCCAGCGCACCACCACCCCTGCTTTTAGTTGTAGATGGACACAATACCTTTGTTTTCTTTATTTTATGTGGTGCTAAGGATCACACCTTGTGCCTCACACATGCCAGGCAAGCACTTCACCGCTGAGCCACAACCCCAGCCCCAACCCTTTGAATTTGTATTTTGGGACTGTCTCACTCTAAGTTACTGAGACTAGCTTCAAACTTGCAATCCTCCTGCCTTGGCTGCCTGAGTTCCTGGGATTTCAGGCCTGGGCCACCACGCCCAGCTAACCCTTCCCCTATCCTTAAAACTTACCCTGCTTCTGTGACCTCTGATGGCTTAGCCCATTTTCTATCTCAGTCATCAGCATCTAAGACGTTGACTAGGTTGTTGTTTGGGTCATTGAAAAGTTCTCGAAGCCAAGCCAGAGCCATTGTGAGCTGACCTCAAGAGCTCTAGATGTTCCGGGTCATGACATTGTTTTTCTGCTGGAATTTGGATGGACTCTTGTTGGGGTTTTTCACATAGGAATTTGCGTTCTGCAGGCAGAATGTAGGTTGGGGTGTGTGCTGTATTTGTTGCAGGAGCCCTCGTCTGTGTCAGCCCTGTCTCTGTTCTGGGGCCATACAGAGTGATATGTATGTTTGTGAGGGGTGGGGTAAGGGGGCAAGTCTGGAGCCTTTGGCCTCATCCAAGGAAAGGGACTGTGCATTAAAGACTGCTGCCGGGGGTCCTCAGGATGTTGTCATCAGCAAAGGCATTTTTCACACCCTTAGAGTGACTGTAGCTCAGCTGTGGTCAGCGGAATAAGACCCCCCACCAAAAGATGTCCACATTCTAATCTCCAGGCCTCACATGGCTAACACGACTTCACAGGCAGGATTAACGAAAGGGCCACCGGGTAGAGAGATTATCCTGGATTCTCCACGGAAGCCCACAAGGGCCCTTACAAGGGGAGAGCAGGAGGTCAAATGAAGGTGGAGGCAGAAGGCAATGGTGTGGCCATGAGCCCAGGAGTGTAGGCACCTGCCAAAAACAGGGTCCCCAGGTCTCCAAAGGAACCAGGCCTGCTCACCTGTTCCAGACTTCTGACCTGTAAGATAAAAATTTTGTGCTGTTCTAAGCCACTAGGTTTGGGTACTTTGCTCCAGGGCAGTAGGGAAATAAAGGGTAACCAACTGACCTGGAAATAAGGACAGCCTGCCCTGGAGAAGTGGGCAGAGGCAAGGGTCACCTCCAGTGAGGACATACTCCAGAGGCCAGCTTTGATTGAAAACAGCCTGGGTGCACTCCGCCAAAGGGCCAGCTCATTGTGCAGGTTTGAGTTCAGGGAATACGGCCAAATCCCAAATTTAGAGTGAGGCCCTTGATGCTACATTGAGATAAGTTTGAGGGGAAAAATAGAAGAAATTGTTCTAAGCAGCAAGAGAGTTTCTAGAACCTATTCCCTTAAGAGGCAGCAGAGACAAATGTGCTTAGTTTGGAGTGATTTGCAGCACAGTCTCGGTGGTGGAGCCATTCTAAATATTCTGGGCACATTACCCTGATCTTCTGGGTGGATGACCAGAATGTCCAGTCGGTTCAGGGAGCCCTGGTTTTGACCCAATATGGTAATCTGTGAGCTCATAGGAGACCAGAAGTGTTCTCATCCTTGTTCGAGCCAGGGACCCGTAGACCAGATCTGTCATGTAGTATCTGCTTTTGGTCATGAGGCAGACTGGGTAGGGACCCAGAATTGAGGAAATGGCATTAGGGTCACGTTTATACAGACACATATTTTTAACCAGTTAATTCACTACAAAAAAAAAAAAGAGAGGTATCCATCTTATTTCCTCATCTGCAGAACAAAAATAGCATTTACTGCAGTATATTTAAAGTGCCATTATGGCAAAGCCGGATGACCTTTTGTAGTTTTTAATAATGGCATTAGACCTGAGGCTGAATCTGACAAGAGAAGAGCCATGTATTAGAACAGAGCAGAGGCAGGGTATGGGGCACACGCCTGTCATCCCAGTGGCTCGAGAAGCTGAGGCAGGAGGAGCGTGAGTTCAAAGCCAGCCTCAGCAAAAGCGAGGTGCTAAACAACTCAGAGAGACCCGGTCTCTAAATAAAGTACAAAATAGGGCTGGGGATGTGGCTCAGTAGTCTAGTGCCCCCTGAGTTCAATCCCTAATACCCAAGAGAAAAAAAAAAAAAAACAGAACAGAGGCGGGGCACAGTGGCTCACACCTGTCCTATCAGCGGCTGGGAGGCTGAGGCAGGGGGATCAAGAATTCAAAGCCAGCCTCAACTTGGCGAGGCCCTAAGCAACTCAGCAAGACCCTGTCTCTAAATAAAATATAAAATAGGGCTGGGGATGTGGCTCAGTGGTTAAGCGCCCCTGGGTTCAATCCCTGGTACCAAAAATAATAACAACAACAGAAAAAAAAAAAAACAGAACAGAAACTTCAAAGTCTGCCAGGCTTCCGTTTGTGAGCAAACTGCCAGGACTTGGTGTGTGTGCTTGTGCCCGCTGCCTGCCCATGTGCCCCATGCCCAGTACAGGGCATCTCTCCGTGTGGCTGAGTGCTGGGATCTGTGTCCTGGGCCTCTGAGCTTTAGTTCCCTCCGCTGTGAAGGGCTGTTTGGGTGATGGCAAGGCCTGTGCTTGCCCCAGAATGCCCACTACTGTGTATCATAAGAGAAGGTGAGTAGCTCCCCACAGTGCTGCAATCACCCAGGGCCTGTCAACAAGGGGTCTCCCTCCAGCAAGCCCAGTGGCCCTCTAGCCAGCACAGCGCACTGTCGAAGGCCCTCTTCCTTCTGTCCCCCTGGCCTCTGTGATTTGGTTTTTGTTTGTGTTTGAGACATGGTCTTGCTAAGTTGTCCTGGCTGACCTCAAGCATGTGAGCCTTCTGCTCAGCCTCCTAAGAGCTCACAGCACCACCAGGCCAGGTTGAGACTTGGTTTTTCCATCTCACCATCGTGGCCTTTCTTCTGGGGGGAAGGGTACCAGGATTATGTCATGTCTTATCCCAGCACTTGAGGGAGGGTCTTCTGTGGTTATTGAGATTCTGTATTTAAGTGAAAGTCATTCATCTTCCCAATTTGTGCTCCTCTTTCAGATCGATTCATGGTGCAAAGATAATAGCTACGTGATTGCTGGTTATTATCAAGCTAATGAACGAGTGAAGGACGCCAGGTATGTGGTACGAACCCCGGCAGGCTGGCCAGGCAGTGCTGGCAGGAGCCTGCTGTGCAGGCGTAGGCTCCAGTGTGCAGTCAGAGCTGTGCCCCCCACCCTCCGTGTGTGTTGATGGTGTGTGAAGGTCAGTCGCTGCCGTGCAGATGCTTCCAAACAACAGAAGTCATAAACATTTAGATTAACTCTGGGATTCTGTGTCGTGTCGTCTTTGTTTTGCTTGGAGGTATTCACTCAGTGAAAGCAGTCAGGGGCCCCGCTTTCTGTTGCCTGCAGCCTGCTGCCTCCCAAGTCCAAGCCAGGAGGGGGATGAACAGGCAGTTCTAGGCTTGGGCGCTTGGGTCTGATGCTATGATGGACATGTGGTCTTTGCTGCCCTAATTGTCTCCTAGCTCCTTTTAACCAGAGATTTCCCCATCAGGGTTCTCACTCACCTGAGAAGTCGACTGTCTGCATGGGCCTGGGTCCTGAGAGAAAACAGGGGACACATTCCTACCTGAGCTGCCTCTAAAGGGGTGGGCTGTACCTAGGAGAGCTCACAATAGAACATGTGTTGACAAACCTAGCAACAAGAGGTGTCACTGTCCCTTCTCCTCCAAGGCTTGTAAGAAAGGAGCTGGGTAATGCCATTTGGCTAAGGGATGTGGCCAGCAGCCAGCTAGCTTTGTGCTTGGGCCACACACAGATCTGACATCTCTCTTCTCTGATGGCCTCCATAGGCTTCCTTTGGCTGAAGCCAGGGGCGCCTGGAAAGTGCCCCCACAGTATGCAACGGGATTTCCTACCTTGTCAGGTACAGCTGACAGACCCAGAGTCCAGAGACTCGGATGCATTGAAGGCCTCTGGAGCGGGGTCCACTTTTGCCATAGGGTGCCCTCAAAAGCACTCTGGAAGTAAATCAGAAAGCTAGCGACCAAGCTTGCCCACCTGTGAGGCATAGTAGCACTGGAGAGGCTTAACCGTGTGGCCCTCCTTGGACTGGGTCCTGGCACAGCACTGGGGGAGGTGGATGATCAGAAAGACGCGGGCTCATGTGGAGTCTGTCCAGGCTCCTGCTGGTGGCTCAGAACACAGAGGCACCCGGGCACATGAACTCGCCAGCTCTCCCCAGCCTCTGCTCTTCCCTGAGCCCAGTGCCTCTCCTCTTGCTTCAGGGCATCCCTCGTGGACCTCAGTCCTTCTGGGACCTCCTTTGTGATTTCATCTGCCCTCTGTGTTGGTGACTCTGTCTGCTTGTCCATCCATGAGTGAGCACCCCCTTAGGACCACGTCCATTTTGGTCCTTGTCTCATGGAAAGATTGACAAGGTGTGGACCCCACGTAGGCCAGCTCCATGCTAGGTCAGGTGAAACCCCCGTCCTGCCTGCTGTGGCTAGTTGAGTGTGAAAGTCCTATGGTGTGGGAGCAGACCCTGGGCCAGGAGGTGAGGAGCACCGTGGCAGCAAGAGCCAGGAGGACTCACACGCAGTGGCATCGCCCAGGAAGCCCCAGGGAGGGGCTTCAGGGCAGTCTTGGAGACCAGAGGGCCGGAGCGTTTTTGGCCAGGAGACTGCAGGATGAAGACAGGTGGGAGCAAGGCAGGAGTGGGGCAGGACAGCTTGTACCACAAGGAGGGATGTGCCAGGCTGTGCAGGTGGGTGGGCTGAACCTGAGGGTTCCCCGTGCTAAAAGCATTTGAACTTCATTCTGTGAGTAGTTAGGAGCTGTCCTTGGCCAGGGGCTCGCCTGGACCACACGGTGTCTCCTTTGGCTGCTCCCACAGACGGGAAAGGAGAATGGGCAAGAGGGATTGTCAGGTAGCATGGATGCCTCCCTGACCCGAGGAGGCCGCGGCCTACACGCCCAGGCTCCCTGGTCCTCTCCTTTGTGCAGGAGACGTCTGGCTCACGGCCTGTCTTGTCTTCCTGCTGCTGTCCTGACCGACTTCCAGCTCTGCCTGGAACCACCTTGCCAGGACTGTTTTCTGCCATTTGGCCTCTGGGATTTCCCTGTGCCTCACAAAGTCCCGGCCCCCTCCCCGCCCACCTAGGAGGCTTTGCATCCCCAGCCATGGATCTTGAAGCTCACGTGCTCACCTCCACTGGTCAGGCCCGCCCGCAGGGAGCATTGGAACCTTAGCTGAGGGTGCTGGAGAGGTTAGTGACCCCACAAGTCTCTCCCAGACCTGAGTATTACACCCACCCCTGCCGTTACTGGGCTCAGAGGAGGAAGCCTGTGGGGCTGCCCCTTTGGATCCTCATCGTGTGCAGGTAAAGGGGCTTGGGACAGTAGCTTCACAGAGGCTACGCAGCTTGGAAGTCAGGAGCTGGGGTCATGGTCCCTTCACTCTTCCACGCTGCTCACTTTTACCTGAAAAACTTGCTTCTTTTCTAGAAATGTCACCCGGTTAACAGCATCTCAGGGCATGAGATTTGGAGGCAGAGTTGAATTCAAATCCTAGGCCATTCATTGGGCTCTGTGGTAGAGCTTTGAGGACAGGGTGAGATAACACGTACCCGTCGAGCCTTGTGTCCGGTTCACAGTGGCCACTGCACTGTGCTATGATTACTTTTTAAAAGACTGGTTGATGTTTTAATGCTTCCTAAACTAAAATCAATATATCAAGTTTTATTCTGTCATCTCGTGATTGCCTGTGTTTTGCTTAATAATTAACATTTTATATCATTTTATTGTGTTTGGTGATACTGGGAATTGAACCCAGGGACACTTTCTCACTAAGCCAAACTCCCAGCCCTTTTGTTTTTTAAGAGAGGGTCTCATTAAGTGGCCCAGCTGGCCTTGAACTTGGGATCCGCCTGCCTCAGCCTCCCAACTTGCTGGGATTTCAGGCATGCACCACTGCATGTACCTGGCATAATTAACATTTCATGTGGGAATGGTTCAGTACCCTGCAGGTTGCCCTGGCCTGGAGAGAATGCTCAAGAAAAAGCTTTCAGTTTCAAAATGTAGCTGCCAGTTGTGTGTGGCACTGGCTTTGGGCCTCCTGGTGAAGGCACCACTAGGCGGGCTCTGCCCTCAGGGTGCCTGCATTTTCTGTGGCAGCTGACTTAGGCAGACCCGTAGAAAACAAATGACTGGTGTGAGTGGTACAGTATGGTGGTCTAACATTGAGGAGTGGGCATGGTAGACCAGTACTTAAGAATAAAAAGAGTATGACACCAAAAAAGTAAACAAAATAGGCAATCCTTTCAAATACATCGACAGTTCACTAATTGTGTGTGTGTGTGTGTGTGTGTGTGTGTGTTTGGGAAGGGGGTGCTGGGAATTGAGCCAGGGCCTTGTGCATGCGAAGCAAACACTCTACCAACTGAGCCGTATCCCCAGCCATCAAAAGTGTAAATTTTAGATTTGAGTCATGGGCATCTGAAATGGCAGTTCTTGTTTTTCACAAATATTTCTTCACTCCCTTCCCAGTAAAAGTCAGGGCTGGCATGACGTGCTGAGTGCTGAGGACAAGCTTAGCAGGACCTGCAGGCCAGCAGGGGCGTGGAGAGCTGCTTGCCACTTGCCCTCGAGCTGCGGAACAGCACTCCCTGCCCCTTCTCACTTAGCCGGGAACTGGCCTGGTGCTGAGTTCCTGCGCACCACAGTGGGTCCCCTGGAAACCTGCCCATAGCTCCCATTTTTTTCTTCTTGTCAGTTGTAGACTTGCTGCATCCCTTCAAATTGAAAGCGGAATAATCAGATGAAATTGTTTCCATAAAATGATATTAATCTGCTTGTTTTAGCCCAGTCACAAGGAAAGGATTATAACTATCATGTATTTCCTTTTTATTATTTTATTTTATTCATGGTGCTGTGGGGATTGAACCCATGACCTTGCATGTACTAGGCAAACACTCTACCCCTGAGCTACCCTCAGCCCCTATAGCATGTTTCTTTAAATGAACTCACAGTGTATTTTTATGGTTATTAAGATTCATATATAGCTCAGTCCCTACTCAAGCTGAAACTGTGCAGGGAAAATAAGATATATAAAAAAGAAACTGCCTACAAGCCCCCATGTTGGAACATCTTAGAGCCTCAGAGCCTGCAGAGGGAGGGGACCTGACCCAGGCCCGTCTGGCCAGGCTTTATGGGGGTGGAGAGGACAGAATTTAATAAGCAGGGCTGGGCCTAGAAGGCCAGATGGGTACAGTGTGAGTAGGGCAGCCTTCAGGCCAGCTCCCGACCCTCCACACCAGGGTCGGTCTTCCCTGTAGGAGAGGCAGCCTGAGCCTACCCCTGAGAACAGCAGCCGTGAGTGCACAGGTGAGGGAGCAGTGTCTGCAGGGACGTGGCCACAACAGGCACCGCACCAGTTCCCTTTAGGAAAGTTGACCCAAGAAGTGTTTTCAGGATGTGCTTGTCAAGAAGTGCCTAGAAATTGGGGGACAGTCAGAAAGCCGTTTCGAAGCTGGTGCCACAGCGATGGCCTGAGCTAAAGGGGCAGCAGGGAGAGGGAGGAGGCAGGATCAGGAACGGGGTAGGCACCCGAAGGCAGCAGCACCAACAGGCGGCGTCCTCAGAGGTGGCTTCAGCAGGGAAGCTTGAGGGGATTCGCAGAGTTGGTAGCCTCAGGTGCCCATCAGCAGATGGCATAGAGCTGGCAGCACACAGGGAGCAGGAGCCCGACTGATGGGAGAAGTTTTAAGAAATGGGGTTGTGGGGAGCAGGCCAGATGGGTGGTGGCGAGAGGGAACCAGTTGAAATAAAAAGATTAAAGGCAGAGCTGGAGCTATGAGCAGAGAGAGGATATGAACACAGCCCCAAGAGAAGGCCAGAGTGGGTGGGCTGGGGGCACGAAGCCCCCCTTGAGACAGGGCAGAAGCATAACTGGAGGCAGCAAGATGCCTGGGAGCCACTCCATAATTAGCTCTGTTGACGTGAGGTAGACAGCATCACTTATCAAGGTTGGGTGGCCAGGGCCAGCACTTGGCAGGCTCGTGGTCTTCGAGAACATGTGGAATGGCTTATGACTTTAAAAACAAAGTTTAAGATGACTGGGTTGCCTGCAGCCATGAGATCTCTGTGACTTGTTGCAGTAGATGCCTGGTCTGGTGGTGGATAGAGGCAGGGGCTGGCACCACTGGGAGTGCCCAGCAGCGGGGTTCCTCTGCTGCTCAGGCAGCTCTCCACCAGGCTCGGGAGCCTTCCTGCTCAGAAGCAGTCCTCCAGCTCCCCCTAGAAGGGCTTGCAGGAGAAGGGAAGCAGGACCGGCTTCGGACAAGGTGCCCATGGTCACCTCCCTGGGGCCAGCAAACAGCCTGTCATCTGCATCATCCTTTCTGTCATTGCTGGTTAGCTCTGAGTGGTGGTGACATGCTTATATGGACATAACAGTGTCAGATGGTATGGACTAGAATGGGGTAGAACTCACTGGCTCTTGTCTGTAGTCCAAACCAGGTCGCGGAGAAGGTGGCCTCCAGGATCGCCGAGGGCTTCAGTGACACTGCTCTCATCATGGTAAGCCGCTTGGCTCTGCTGGCGGGGCTGCACCCGTGGAGCATCTCTGTGCATTCCTTGGGTGGCTCTCCCACCCGCTCCTCCAGGGCCGCCATTACCTCCTGTAGCACCCTCCCCCTGCACTGTGGTTTGGGTACCGCTGCCCACACAGCACAAGGATATCCAGAGAGGGTCTTTTCAGTTCAGGTCCTTACAGTGAGGTCCCCCTGCCACCACCACCTGGAAGCCCGTTAGAAGTGCAGATTCTAGGCCCCACCCAACCCATGAGTCCAGAACACAGAGTGGGGTGGAGGCAGCAGGCCATGTTCTGGGTGCTTCCAGGTGTCAGGTGCCCATGCAGAGGTGAGGACCCTCCTGTTAGGACAGCCAGCACTTCCCTCCCTGGGGAGGAAGGGGTGAGCTGTTTGCAGCCCTGATTCCTGCAGAGTTCTGGGCAGGAGGGAGGGAGAAGTGGTGTCTGTCCTCACACCTGCCCTGTTCATGCTGTGTCCTTCACCTCGTGCTCAGGTGGACAACACCAGGTTTACGATGGACTGTGTGGCACCCACGATCCATGTGTATGAGCAGCAGGAGAACAGGTGGCGGTGCAGAGACCCACACCAGTGAGTGCCCGTCCCCGCGGGTGACGCATTCCCCAGCTCCGGGAGGAGTGAGACTGGGCCCCTGAGGCCCCCGAGCCGAGGGGAGCCTGGGTGGTGCTGCAGTCTTCCTGCCTCTGGTTTTCCAGCATTTCATGTGCAGGGTGCTTTGCATCTACTCTGTGTATTTACACTGCCAAGCTTCCCAACTCCCTCCTGTTTTTTATACAACACGGGGCGGGGGCGGGGGGGGGGGGCTGGTCTTCCCCAGACGCTGTTGGAGGCGCCTGCTAGAGGCTGACCTCTCCATGTCTGACCCGCAGTGACTACTGTGAGGATTGGCCTGAGGCGCAGAGGATCTCAGCCTCACTCCTGGACAGCCGGTCCTACGAGACGCTCGTGGATTTCGATAACCACCTGGATGACATTCGGAATGACTGGACAAACCCAGAGATCAACAAAGCTGTTCTGCACCTGTGCTGAGCAGGGGCCGCGGTGACTGCTCGAGGGGCATTTCCACTACACTGAAGAAGAAAACCTATTTTTAAAGCAGAGTTGAAGCCTGGTGGAGAGCTGAGGTGGCCTGTGCCGTGGAGAGCAGCACACCAGACAGCAGCGTTGCAGGGGAGAGGCCGAGGGAGGCCCAGACTGCCCGATCCCTGCGGATTCTCTCAGTCATATGTTGCTGTCATCTTCCAAATCAGAGCTATTTCTGCTTGTCCAAGATTGTTCCTATTAAACAGTTTTAACTAACCTTTTATAATCTGGAGAGGATACTTTTTAAGGCTTATGAACTATTAAAAAAAAAAAAAGCTCACCTGTTATACTCCAGTGTGTGCGTGTGTTTATCGTGCTTGAGCCAGTGTCTGCCAAAGGTCCTGCGGTGAGGCAGAGTGCACAGTGCTGTCCCCAACTGAGTTTGAGAGCCGGGCTTTGGTGCTCTGGTGCTCCAAAGCCCCAGTCCCACAGTGGGAATAACTGACATTGCCAGCCAGCCAGGAACCTCACAGCCACAGTCACGAAGTGGGAGGAGTCAGGTACAGTGGCACATGCCTGTAATCCCAGCAGCTTGAGAGGCTGAGGCAGGAGGGTCGTGAGTTCAAAGCCAGCCTCACCAAAAGCAAGGCACTAAGCAACTCAGTGAGACCCTGTGTCTAAATAAAATACGAAATAGGGCTGGGATGAGGCTCAGTGATCGAGTGCCTCTGAGTTCAGTCCCTGGTACCAATAAAAAAACAGGGAAGAGAGGCTGCACTACAGTTGTCTTAGAAGCAGGAATGGATCCCGTCAGCTGATCTGCGTGGTCAGCCAGGTGTTTCCAAACAGGTTTTAAAAATAGGAACTTCTTTTGAACTCAACTCAAAACTTGGGCCCACCCACCCCAGGTGGTTATAAGCAGTATCTGTAATTTTTCAGTTTGGAACATAGGATCACATTTTCTGACCCCAGCTGAGGAAATTGATAGGGAAGCTTTTTGGTATCATTACATTTTTCCTTTTAATATGAATTCCTTTATGCAGTGACTGATGCCTCTCCTGCTGTCTTTGAAGGAGTTTCTAATTGGTGTGACCTAATAGACCTAACGGCTTGTGATAAAGCATTCACTATTTTCTCTGTTCATAAGCAGGAAAAAATTCAGACACCACTGGGAATAACTGCTTTGTCTCATCCACCAAGTTCTCTTCCTTACTCTTAACTTTTTTATCATTTATTTTATTTATGTGGTGCTAAGTATGGAACCCAGTGCCTCACGTGTGCAAGGCAAGTGCTCTGCTACTGAACTGCAGCCCCAGCCTACTCTTAATTTCTTTGATGCTGAGTATTAAATCCAGGAGTTCTCAACCACTGAGCTACATCCCAGCATCCCCCCCTCCTTTTTTTTTTTTTTTTTTTCAAATTTTGAGATAGGGTCTTCCTGAGGGGCTGAGGCTGGCCTTGAGCTTGGAATCCTCCTGCCTCAGTCTCCCGTGTCACTGGGCGACAGGGTGCCCCGCCGTGCCTGCCTTTGTGCTTAGCCTCTCAGCTGACGTTCTCCAGTGGTCCTAGAAGGAAGGCGTGGGATGCGGGAGTCCCCACCTTCCTCTCTCCTGCGGCCACCCCACTGGAGTTCCAAGTGGGCCTCTGTGTCCCAGGAAGGAGAAGGGGTCCCTGCAGCTCTGGGTCAGAGGCTGTCTGCCTGCACTAAAGCCGGTCTGTGCTGTGGCCAGCTCAGGGCCAGGACACTGGTACAGTGGCATCAAGGCCCACAGACGGGTTTGGAAGCCCTTCAAGGTGTCGCTTCTTGTAGCGTTTTCCTTTCCTCCAACCTCCCAAGAGGAGCACATGCCATCCTCTGGGTTGAATTTAGGCCTAAATCAGTATCTGTTCCCTGGTTCCCTTTGTGACTGAGTCAGGCTTAAATTTCCAAAAGGAAGCATCAGATACTCGGACACAATTGTGAAACCCAAGAACGGCTGAGGCTTCGGTCTCTACACCCTGTGCACAGCTTGAGCAATTTTAGTGAAGAGAACTGAATTTTTTTTTTTTAATATTTATTTAGTTATTGGCGGACACAACATCTTTGTTTGTATGTGGTGCTGAGGATCGAACCCGGGCCACACGCATGCCAGGCGAGCGCGCTACCACTTGAGCCACATCCCCAGCCCGAGAACTGAATTTTAAAATACGCTTCCAGCCAGGCATGGTGGCACAGGCCTGTCAGCCCTGGGACTCAGGAGGTTGAGGCAGGAGGATCGCAAGTTCTAGGCCAAAACAAGAAAAGCTGGGGAGGTTGCTCAATGGTGGAACACCCCTGGGTTGAATCCCCAGTCCAAAAAAGAAAGAAAAAACGAAAAAGATCTTCACTACTAATTATTTCCACAATAATTCTGGGACATTTCATTGACCAGAATAAACTCTGAGGTGCTTACTCGGTGACATCCAGTGGCAAGTGTGGAAGAAAAAGCAACTAAAACCTGAAACATCAGTACCAAGGGAGGGCTGGCCTCCCCACTCAGCCTCCCTACATTTCCCTTCTTGATACAAACCAGTGGAGAACATGGAAACTCAGAGCCCCTCCAGCCTCCCGCCCCTGCCCTCCTGACCCCCTCCTTCAGTCCTTCCACCCTCCTGTCTCCCTCCTCCCATCCCTCTTCCCTCCTGCCCCCCTTCTCCGCCCCCTCCCTCCCGTCCCCTCCCCCTCCTGTCCCTCCTCCTTCACTAAGACAAGGTAAGGAAGAGAAGTAACTGTGGGGTCACCTAGCCCTGCAGAGAAGGCCTGGGGTGAGAGACGCTCGCGCTGAGTGAGGCAGATTCCCAGGCTCAGCCCAGAGCACTGGACTCCCAGACTCAGGGCCTTGCCAAGCGGCGTCCAGGCAGGTGGGTTCAGGCCCCCCTTGAAGTAACTGACCTTGGCCAGAGCTCCGGCTTCACTGTGAAGAATTTCAGATGCCCAGAACGGAGCAGCTCCAAGCTTCAGAAAGGTCTCCTCCCACCTGCTGTGTCCTTTCCCTTCATGGGCCACTTTGCAGCCATGACTCCAGGGCTCTGTCCTCGTCCTGTGTGTGCAGGACGAGCCCCAGCGACACAGCATCCATCTGTCTCCTTGAAAACAGCTTTGTCTCTGTACAAAGGTCGTGTTTTATTGAGTTTTGTTTGTTTGTTCACTTGTTTTTAACAGGTATAAGCTGAAGAAGCAAAATCCTCTGAAGCCCCATCTCCTGGGAATCCTGACCACCTGCCTCCAGGGGCCATCTGCATTTCTGAGTCCTGAAGCCTTGGGCTTTCGTTCCTTGAAAGAGAGCACGGAGCACCTTCATGTGTAAGACTGTGATTCGCATTTTCTGAGTCATTCAGACGCTTCATTTCCGGAACCCAGGGTCCTGAGCTCTGTTTGTTTCCTGTGGTCAGCAGGGTTTGGGTGGTTGTTCCCAGCTGGGAATTTACCCCAGGGCCTGGGGCAGGCAGGGCAAGCGCTCTGCCTCTGGGCCACGTCCCAGCCTGGCAGAGGTGGTTGGTTTGTTTGGAAGAACACCTATTGAGGGATACCGGGAAAAGGATAAGAATCCCAAGTGTCCGGGGGCTCAGAGTCCCCTGAGTGAGTACAGAGGGCGGCCTGCATGTCCAAGCCTGTGTGTGTGCAGCCCGCCCTGTTCTGAGGCACCATGTCCACCCGTCTCTGCTGTGTTCCTCGGTCTGTCCACCGTGAGCACCAGCTCTTGGCTGACGTGGGCATTGCTGGAGTCACCTGGTGCCTCGACCTCACCTTGCCTTGTCTTTCTCCTAGTACCAGGGATGACACCAGGGTGCTCCACCACTGAGCCACACCCCCAGCCCTTTTTATTTATTTTGAGACAGGGTCTCTTAAGTTGCTGAGGGTAACCTTGAACTTGTGATTGCTGGGAGCCATTAGCCAAGTAGGTATGACAATTTCCTTGCCAGCGTACCCCATGTTGCTTAGTGGAAGGACTCATGGAAATAGGACATTTTGCAGTGACATTGCATGTAGGTGACCTTGCTCAAGGACCAAGGCGGATCCGAGTTTAGGGCGTTCCCGGTTTAGGACAATCCGGGTTTAGGGTGGTTCCAGGTTTAAGATTATTCCTGCTGGGAATAGGACGTATCCTGCTGCCTGAGTTCCCCTTGAGTTCTCACGGGATTCAGACAGTATTTTTTGGGAGACAGAAGCCCAGTGGAGGTGGATTTGGGCAGAGAATGTGGATTTCCCCAGAACGTGATTGTAGACGGCTGGTGTGAGTTCGGGAATAAAGAGTTGCTGTTTGAATCTACAAGCTGTGTGGTGGCTCGTGATTGTGTGCCCAGCCAGACTGCGGCATGTGATCCTTCTGCCTCAGCCTCCCCAGTGGAGTAGCCCGGATTACAGGTAGGTGCCAGTGGACCTGGCTTGGCTTCAGTGTCAGCCATTCTAGTGGTGGGTAGCGGTATCTCATGGATTCTTGGGTAGTGCTTCTAGGGAACAAGAGGATATATCCGTGAACCCAGGACACATTAAGGTAACACGTGTTACATTAAAATTAAGAAATATTGCTTTTTTAAAAAAAAAAAAAAAAAAAAAACAATTACTGGGCTGGGGTTGTAGCTCAGCGGTAGAGTGTTCACCTGGCACATGTGAGGTGCTGGTTTTGATCCTCAGCACCACATAAAAATAAATAAAGGTATTGTATACATCTACAACTAAAAAATATATTCAAACAATTGGGAAGGTTAAAAGGAAAAGGGGAATCACACATTGAGGTAAGATATTTGTGATACGATTACCCTACAGAAGACTCCTGTCCAGTATGAATACCCACGTGTATTGTTGCGGAAACAGACTGGCGAGAAGCAGCAGGCAGCACTAGGAGGGGAGAACTCCAAACTTTGTTTATGCCTGCGGGCCCAGAGGAGAACAGAACCACAAATCCTGAGCCCCATCCACAGTCTGTGGGCTATCTAGTGTCGTGGACTTTCTTGTTTACCTGATATACGATCGTGCATGTGGTGCCCAGGGTGTCCAGCACGAAGCAGGTCTACAGGAGGGAGTGTGATGAGTGGGCACACACCAGCCTGTTGCTGGACACAGCTGAGGAAGCTGATGGCCCTTCCACTCTGGATTTCCCAGGAGCCTGGGCCTGGGTGCTCCCACTGGTCCTTCTTCTCCAGACTGACCAACTCTCTCTTCCTGCCCCTGCCCTCCGGACCTGTGCTTGGGTCACTGGCCAAAGAGGAGTGAGCCGCCAGCCGGATGGTGTGGCCACGTGGAAGGAGCTCAGAGCCCCACGCAGATGGGTGGGGGCTGGAGTTCCCCTGCAGGACCAGCCCTGGAGGAGGCGGGGAGGAAGGGTGCCTGGCGGAGAGAAGGGTCCCAGGCAGGGGCCGCCAGGGAGGCCCAGCCTGTGGGATTCCAGGTGGAGGTCAGCTAGTTAGGAGATGAGCTGGGAGGGACCAAAGCCCTCCTGCCTCAGCTGCTGCTCTCCTGGCTCCCGCCATCTGCTCCCTCTGTCCCCTGTTGCTGGCCACTCGGCACAGGAAAGCGCTGGTGGTGGGCCAGCCTGGGGAACGGGGTCACAGCCGACGTCTCGTCATTCCACGTGGCCCCATGTCTCCCGTGACTGAGCATCCAGAGCAGGCAGGACCCCGAGATCCCACACTGTGGAAGTGGGGTGCTCGCTGTGCAGGCTCCACAAGTGGCACCTCAGAAGTGTTCCAGTGAACCAGGACACGCAGGTCTCCCTTATCTCTGGACCAGTGACCTAGGATGACAGCAAACGGGGGGCTGGGGTTAGTTAGGAGCTCTCCCCTCCTACCACCTACTAGGCTCACCCACCTCTCACCCTGTCCGGTATCTCCAGGAAACCACTGGCCACCCCAGCTGACCACACTGGGGCATTTACCCAACACAGTCCACCAGCCTCACTCCAGACCCCAGGACTGGGAGTGTACATTTTTTACCAGCCCCAGAGGGGGACAGCCCATCAGGAGGAAGCCTGCTTCCCATCTAAGGGGAGGGGGAGGCCCACTGGCCAAGTACGGAGCTGAGATTACAGCTACTCATGTGGTCCACTCTCCACACAGAGCCATGGCCAGGTCAAGACCTCCCAACACCCGGACAGTTCAGCTGTGGCTCTCCCTGCACGGGAAACCCTGGGCACACCCTCAGGTGGCCTCCAGCCATCTCCCTTCCCAGGACTCAGCCCACCTGACCCTAGTTGGGCAGAGAGAACCATGTCCAGGGCGGCACATTTGACTCTCGGGTTGCAAAGAGCCCCAGTGATTATCAGATCCGCTCTGGGAAATCCAGTTTGGTGGTCAGCCAAGCATGACACCCCCAAACTCGGGGAACACACTCGTCTGAGACAGCTTGACTTCGCTGCTGGTATTCAGAGACCATCTCCTGAAATCCCACAGCCGACTCCAGTGTCATCCCAGGACCCCAAAGATGCCCACAACGCCTTTCCCCGACAGACTCCCCAGAAAGTGCCTCTGTCCCTCCTCCTCCCAGTTGGTAGGTTTGACTCCCTCCACCTCCTGGCTTCTGCCACCTGCGTGGACTGCAGTTGGCCAATCCCTCCTACCTCGGGCCAGACTCCAGGCCTGGGAAGTGAAGGACTAAAGGTTCCAAGAGCCCCAGGGTGATCACAGGCCTGAGCTTAGGAAGGGAGGTCTCCCTTCCCTACAGAGGCCAGGCATTTAGTCCAAAGGGGCAGTTAGAAAAGAGCTGGCCAGGAGGGGACAGGGAGAGCCATGCCCAGATGGCCGCCCCAGAAGAGAGAGCGACTGAGCTGGACCTGAGCGAGGTCCCTGGGGTGCAAGACAGCCAGTGATCTCCTGTCCTCAGAGGTAGGAGGAGGCCACTGGGGACTGGGAGGGGCGTCATGGGAGCAGGGGGAGACCCCTCTTGGCCTCTGCTCAGCCTCCCCAGTGTTCGATTCCACCCTGGTGCTCAGGAGCCAGCGCTTCGTACCTCTTCCTGGTGGATGCGAAGCGTCATCTTTGCTCTCTAGCAGCCGTACGTGGGCTCCTGTTGGGTTTCTTTACTGTAGAAGTCTGTGCTGAAGGAAGCCAAGGCTGTTCTGCTGGTCCTGGCCCGGCTGTGGCTTGGAGTGTCGCCTGGAGAGAAGGCCAACCGCTGGCTCTGGCTGGCGGGCATGGAGGGGCCGTGTTCCCTCCTTGCACGACTCTTCTGCTTCTGGAGACTGTCTGAGCAGGGGGCTCTCGGGAGCCTCAGCAGGCGTGAGCCTGGTCCTCCTCAGCCAGGGCCCTCAGCGCTGAGCTCGCTGTGCATGTGGCCAGGACAAACCCTGGGCAGAACTTGTCCACCTTGTCAGAGGTCTGGATGGCAGAGGCACACCATGGGGCCGCTGGTTGCAAAGTGCTCAGCTCCTTCAATAAGCTGGCTGGGCTCCATGTGCTCGGGGCACCCCAGTCAGTGGGCGGCCCCTTCTTCCAGCAGCCTCTGTACATGCTGGGGAGAGGGCCAGCTGTGTGTCGCCAGCAGCCAGAGCAGGCCACACCTGCCTCTCAAGGGGCTGCCTGGGCGCCAAGTGCTGGTGGGCGGTTTGGCACCTGTAAGCTTCAAGAATGATTCTCAGTCTCCAGAAAAGGGAGGAGGTGAGCATTGGCCGCCGTGCAGTGCACAGAGTGGGGACATGCAAACTGCACACTGACCGCTGGGCGCCAGTCCCACTTCCACCCCTTCACCACCGGGGCGACTCTGGCAACTGGCGGCTCTGTGCCTCAGTGGGGACAGAGTTGACTGTCGTTGTGACTCGCTGAGTGTGTTGCTTCTGGCACTCAGTAAGCTCTCAGTGAGTCTGCAGACCACTGGTGATCAAGGGCTTCCATTTCCAGACACGGCCACGTTTCTGCCCGCACCGACCCAGTGCTGCTGTACCCTGTCTCTCAGAGGTGGACGCTGAAGCATAGAATTCAGGTGACTTTCTCAAGGCCATACAGTGATTTGGTTTCTTCACTCAGAGGGGTTTTAATTCTTATTTATTTATTTATTTATTTATTTGTACCAGGGATTGAACTCAGGGGCACTTGATCACTAAGCCACATCCCCAGCCCTATTTTGTATTTAGAGATAGGGTCTCACCAAGTTGCTTAGTGCCTCGCTATTTGCTGAGGCTGGCTTTGAACTTCGATCCTCCTGTCTCAGCCTCCCAAGCCACTGGGATTACAGGCGTGCACCATGACACCCAGCCTTAATTTTTTATTATAAAATATTTAAAGCATAGAAAAATACAAAGAATACTTTAACAGGCACCCATTTACTTCCCCCAAATTCAGCCATTTGCTGATTTTCTTAATTTTTTTAAGAGAGAGAACATTGTGATGAGTCCCCCTGGTCCTCCGTGCTGATCCCACCTTCTCCCTGGCCCTCCTCTGAGGCCTTGGCGTGCTCTCAGGCAGCCCTGCACTGCTAGGCACATCTGCTGCTGGACGGCCTGCTGACCCCGCTCTCTGCCTGACGGCCTCGGCGGTTTCCCTCCGGCACTCCTGGGCCAGCTCCTCAGTCCTGGCTGTGGCGTGGTCCCCGCCACATAGCTCGTGGGTGAGCGTTTGGTTCCGATTTCAATATTCTGCAGACACTGCTGTGGGAGCCCCCCAGGCCCACCCTTGGCCCCCACGAGGGGAGTCCCAAGAGATGTGGACCTTTAGAAAGGTTTGCCAGGCCCCGGGGGGTGAGCTCCCAGATGCTGCCAGGTGGTCCCAAGAGCTGCCCCTTTCTGCTCCGTGAGTGGAATGCAAGAGTTTCAGCAGATCCACCCCCATCCTCTGCCCAGGACCGTGGCTTCCGTTCTGCCAGGCGGTAGGCACAGGGTGGCCTCTCCTCCTGGTCAGTTCATCGTGCTTACAAGCACAGCTACTGGCCAGGGGCCTGGGCACCTACCAGTGACAAAGTGAGGCCTGAGGCCCACCCGAGTGGAAGACTCCAGACCCACCTCTGCTCTGCATCCCCGGGGACTCACCAAGCCTGGCTGGTATCCCCAGCTGGCTGCCCGTCTGCCTGCCTGTGGGGAGGGTCGGGCTGTGACCATGGCCTGGATCCCTAGTTCTGCAGGTTGGCAGCCACCAGCCACCCACCCAGAGATGTATTTGGGGGGTGTGTGCGCGTATGCGTGTGTGTGCGTGTGTGTGCGTGTGTGTTTCTGGGCACAGTACCCAGGGACACTTACCACTGGGATCCCCAGATCTTTTTTTATTTTGAAACAAGGTCTCATTAAGTTGCCAGGCTGACCTCCAACTCATGAACCTCTGCCTCAGCCTCTCAATGGCTGGGAGATGAACATGTAAAATACATGCCAGTTTTTGAAGTCTTAGGACAAAAGAATGTCAAGTATCCTATTAATAATTCAATACTGATGACACATTAAAAGGGTAATATTCGGGTAAGTTGGGTTAAGTGAAGATCTTATTACAGAGAAGTCTTACTTTTTTCCCGTTTTTAATGTGGCTACCAGGAAACCCTAAATGGCACCTGTGACTCGAACTAGCTTTCTGCTGGTCTGGGGCCTAGTTGGCCTGGTGCCTTAGGACCGGCACTCAGGAAAGCTTCCTGGACACAGGGATGGTGGACAGATGAGTGCATGTGTGAGTGACCAGACGTGGCAGAAGAACCATGAAGCCCTGGAGCCCTCGGCCCATCCCCGGCCTCGACGCAGAGGCCCGTGCCTGAGGAGCACTCCTGACACCCCTCCTTCCTCTTCCCCTGCTGCAGGAAGTGGGCTGAGCACTCCCGGCAGCCTCCCCTGCACAGGCCTGGCAGAGTGCCCCTCGTCCCATAGGGAGGTAACATGCTATGGGACAGCTCAGACCCCTAGGGACTGGAGGCAAGCACCCTGGCCCCCCATGTGACGCTCCCTCCTTCTGTTGCTGACCCTGAAGCTCACCCAAAGCCCACCAGGGCCAGGACCCCTCTGCAGAAGGTTGAGCCAGCCGCCTGCCTGCCCCAGAGTTCCCTGGACAGAATGCCAGGGCTGTGCTTGGGCCCTGGGCACAGTGCCTGGGCAGGCTCGGGCCGGGTCTGCTCCCTGCAGTGCCTACTTTGGTGCCTGAGGAAGGGTGGCTTTGAAGCTGCCCTCTGCACTGAGCTGGGCTTTCACAGAGAACTGGACTGCTGCAAGTCTGCCCACTGGTTTGCCAGACAGAGCTGAGCATGGTCTTCTGCACACCCTCATGGCCTTAGGACATGATGCCTCAGAATGGCATTAGTCCCTTCTTCATGACAAGCGGTGACCAACCTGTGCAAGGCTGCACAGGTGCACAGAGACATCCTCTAGCTGCTGGGCACGCAGGACCATTGGTCTGTCCTCTGCTGTCCCCAGAAGCCACACCTGTGGGTCCTGAGTCTCCTTTCCAAGCTCTCTGTCCTCTTCTGGTGCTGGACTCCTCCTCAGCTCTGGCTGTGGCCTCGGCTCCTCCCCTGAGCCCACTCACCCCCAGCTGCCTCCATCCCCACCAGACAGTTCCACCTGCCATGCTGGGCCTGCACCCACGGTACCTGTAAGGTACGGCCAAGGGGAGGGGTCAGCTCATGCCCGGATGTGGGTGGCCTCTGACCTTGGCTTTGGTCATCTATGCCCCTCTGCCTGGCTCTGCCTCCTGGCTTCCTGTCAAGGTGTGGACAGGTGAGGATGTGCCCTTGAATAGATGACATCACTGTCCCTGGAGGACACCTCAGTGTGTGACAGGCAACATCATTCTCCTGCCTGTTGCTCACAAGCCCCTGGCTCCTCAGCTCACGGGGCACCCATCCTTGGGGCACCCATCTTTGTCAACGTGGTTCCCAGACCCACTATTTCCCGATTTGGGTGATATGAAAATTAATTCAACAAACCGAACCTCTGTGGGCTGAAATCTTGCAGCCGTCCTCAATTCCTCCCTCCCCTGCCACATCCAGTGGCCACCAATCCCGTCCCACATGCCCGCCTGAGATGCACCCCCCACTTCAACCTCCCACACCATGGCCTCACCCCAGCCAGGCTGGGGCCTCCAAATGCTTTGCTTGGGCGGTCCCACCCCAGGGCCAGTGAGCTTGGAAGAATCCCACCTAAACCCATCATTGAATGGTTTTGTTCTGAACATTGGAAAAACAATGTCGTCGGTCTTCGGTTTGAAATGGCAGTGTTCGGCGAAACGTGACTTAGCTATCGCGGTCGGCTGAGGCAGGACACGGTGCACTCTCAGGAACGCTCGCTCACCAGCTAAGCTTGCATTGCTTTCAAACGTCCTGAAACTGTCACCAGGACCAAATTTGGTGAGGCACAAGTTTCCCAGTCTTCAAACACACTGTCCTCGGCTTCTACCTTGCCGCTTGCTTATTTAACTTTTCCTCAGGTGACAGTTCTTGTGATCCTTGTTTCAGAAGCAAAGGGCAGGGCAGCACGGCCAGGACCTCTGGGGCCGCCGCCTTTCTCACGGCTGGAACCTTCCAGGGATGCTCTGTGCACAGGGGAGTGCAGTCCGCCTGCCTTCCAGAGCGCACCCGAGGTCTCCTCGTTCCCTCTCCCGGCTGCAGGGCCCTCTCGGGGTTCTTGTGGTTCGCTTTCCCCGCAGCTCTGGGGCAGGTTGATGGGCTCCTGGAGAGCTTGGCCCAGGTGCTGTCCTCTCCCCGACAACCCCAGCCCAGACTGATTTCTCTGCCCCACTCCCACCCACACTCTCCCAGAACAGAGTGGCTTTCCAGGTACCTCCGGGCTCCACCCCGCCCCACCCCGGCTGCAGCGTCCACATGCCTGAGCCTGCTGGCTGCCAGGCCACCGCTGACCTGCCTGCCAGGTGCTGCCCACACTCCATCACCTGCCTGGCTTCTGCAGGCTAATCTCGCCACCACTCCTGCTTTCTGCTGGCCTGCAAACTCTGATGGCAGAGGGCTCCTGTCCGCTCCAGACTGCCACACTGGCAGGAGATGGGCAGGATGCAGGTACTGAGGAGGAGCAGATGTGTCCAGCGTGGCTGGAGCTCCAGATGTGTGGGACTCACAGGGGACGTGGCCAGCTGGCCCTCCCTCACCAGCCTTGTCCCTCTGTGGGAGGGGGTGACTGCCACGCAGGCCCGTGGCCTTCCTCTCCCCTCCCACCACGCAGCTCTGCTTCTGCTTTTTGGCTCTTCCTCTTTCGCGCCGGCTCCTGATCTCTTCCAGCACCACCTCCCCTCCCGGCTGCTCGCCTCAGGGCCCCAGAGGTCCTTCATCCGAGATGTGATGTGTGGGTGCTGACTCCAATAACTCCAAGCTGGGCTCGGCTACCTTTTCTCGTGGCGCTGTCTGACTAGCTCTATTTTGAGGGAGTGGCCATCAGTTCCTGTGACTTCCGCTGTTGCAGAGTGCTGTTTTTTCTGTGGGGTGCAATGGCCTGGACGCTCCTGGGACTGTTTTCTGGTGTCGCTCTACACCTGATTTTGCAGGGCACAGCCCTCATCGACAGCGTACACCGAGGGGCATCTGGGTGAGTGTTCCAGCCAGATGCTGGGCAGGAACCCAGGCCCACGACCTGTGCCTCGGAACAGCAGAGTGAGGCGCTCCTCTGCAGGGTCGAGCAGCGCTGCCTCCGAGTCCATCAGTGGGTGGGACTCGAGGAGCTGGACGCGGGTGCCCCTGCGTGGTCTGGGCTCTGACCCACGGTGCTGGTCTCTCGCTCACTATTCACCCTCACTCCATCCTCGGGACCAGTGCACCTCCCCTCATCTCAGGTGGAACACCAAGACTCTGAGAGACAGTGACTTTCTCAAGGCCACACCTCCCATGAGGGGCTCATGGGCCCAGGTCAGTGGATCCCAGACCCTGCTGCTTCTCTCCCCACGGCTGCTCCCGGGGTGGCTAAGGGAGGCCTGCTTTGCCGACCTGATGAGTCCAGCAGACGCTGTTTCAGATTCTCCTGGCCCCACACGGACACCACATCTCTAAGGGAAAGACCTCAAGGACATAGAGCAGATTCTTGGTTTCCTCCAGTTGGGTAAGAAACATGAAGGGTACGTTTCCTTGTGCAATCCCAGATACTCCAGAGGCCGAGGCAGGAGAACTGAAAGTTCAAGGCCAGCCTGGGGAACCCAGTGAGACCCTGTCGCAAGATAACAATAAAAAGGGCTGGAGATATAGCTCAGTGCTGAGCCTTGCCCAGCATGTGTGAGGCCCTGGGCTCACCCCCAGTGCAGGGAGAATCTAGCTGCCGTTAAAACCACTTTGTAACCCTAACTTGTTTGGATTTAACAACGTTTAAAGAAGCGTTGTTAACTTGGAACACATCTTTGCCTGGCACCCAAAAGGAGCTGTCTCAACTGTCTTTTGCTGTGTAGCAAATATCCCAAGACTTTGTAGCTGGGAACCACAGCCATTTCCTCCCAGTCCTGTGGCTGCCCAGTCTTGGCCAGTGGTTCTTAGGCAGCTCCTCGCACTGGCAGGACCTGCTGTCATGGGATGCCCTCTTGGGCTGGAGTGGCAGCTGGCACACCCGCATGGTAGACTCGATGACTGTCGTCAGCTGGGAGCTCAGGCAGAGTGTTCCCAGCGGCTTAGGCACCCCTCAGCACGGCAGCTGGGTCCCAAGAAGGAGCCTCTTCTCTGGCTCTGTTCAGGCTGCAGTAACAAAATAATTACAGTGGGTACTTTATAAACAACAAAAACGCCGGAAGTCCAAGATCCAGGGACCAGCAGATTCAGAGTCTGATGAGGGTTTGCTCTGCTTCCAAGATGGCACCTTCCCCGGGTCTTCCCACAGCAGGAGGAAGGAGCTCCCTGGAGCCTCTTTCACAGGCACGGGGGGATGGGCTGTCAACATGAACTTGGGGCACACAAGAGCAAGCATTCAAGAACAGGATGCAGAAGCCCCCAGGATCCCGAAGGCTCAGTTCTGGAACTACAAAGTGCCATTTCTGTGCCATTCCATTGCTACTCATCCTGGGGCCAGCCCACATTCCGCAGCAGGGAATCAGCCTGGCCTCTGGATGGGGAGAGGAATGGAGGATGGTCAGCCCTCTTTAACCTGCCACCACACTCAGTGGACATGCCGTGGAAACTACTGGGGCTGTGAATGGACAGATGGTCTCCCCCAGCTCCATCCTCTGTGACCCCTCCCAGAAATGATGGGGGCCTCTCTGTGTCCGAATCCTTCTAAAGTGGGTGTGAGTCGGTGGCACTCCTGGACATGGGAGGTTGAACCAGGGTGGGTGGCCCGGGAGGGCCAGAGCTTCTCACTCCCACGGGGCCCCCGCTGTCCACCCATAGCTGACACTGGAGGCTGTTCTGAGCTAGGCTAGGCTAGGCCAGGGCCTGTCCTGAAGTGTCCATGACCTGCACACCTGACCCTCCTCTTCCCTCAGCATGGTCCCTCTTCTGTGCAGTCCCCCTCCCCCCATGGGAAGCCCCCACTTCAGCATCCACCCTGCTACTTATGGCACTGGAAACTGCGGGGGCACAGAGTGGGGCCACACAGATGGGACCAGCCTCCCCTTCCTGGGCAAAAGGCCACACAGAGCCGCTTCCTGCGGCTTCCCAGGCAGCCGCTGCTTGGCACTTGGCAGATGGTCTCCTCTGGGAACGGGCCCTGGCATCTGCTTCTCTACTTGGGCTGCATCTGCTTTCCTGGCCCCCGGGGACCCGAGGACTTGCGGTCCTGCTTTCTCTC
The DNA here is from genome assembly GCF_047511675.1 of Marmota flaviventris. Lineage (NCBI taxonomy): Eukaryota > Metazoa > Chordata > Mammalia > Rodentia > Sciuridae > Marmota > Marmota flaviventris. Next base: position 60,518,545 of record NC_092515.1, on the reverse strand, counting down.
ACGCACACCTCCGTGTGTCTGTGACATCTGTTGATGCACACCTGGTACAGGCTCCGTCCCAGATGCTAAGCGGCCGAGCACAAGGACTTGAGGGTTGCCTGCTCTCAGGAGACAGGGCCCCTGGCCCAAGGGACTGGCTACCTACAGGATGTGGCTCCAAACTGGCAGAGGACACTTGCTCATAGCTACAAAGGTGACAGGGACCACCTGGGTGGAGGGAAGCAGCAGGAAGGTCATTTCAGGGAGTGGGAGGGTTCCTTTCTGCCCCTGAGCTGTGCCCTGACCTAGGACTTCAGTCCTTTCCTGGACTGCCCTCTCTAAAACTCTTCCTGTACTCAGACTCTGATGTCCTCGAGGGCAGGGTCTTCCTGGTACAGGGTCCCTGTTCAGTGAGTTTGGAATTTGAGGGGTCACCATAGGAGGTCACTGCCTGAGCCCCTAATCCCCGAAGGGAGGGCAGCTGTTGCCCAATGGGTCCTCTTCTGCTTCCTCTGTAGCCCTGCTCTGGTTGCGGGGGGAGCTTCAGGGCTGAGGACAGAGGGCATGCTCAGAGGCCCCACCACAGGGCCATGCTTGAGGAACCCTGGCCCTAGACTCCAGGGGGTTCTGATCTAGTGCAGGGGCAGCACTGGCCTGGGCTCCAGGGCCGTGGCTCGCAGGCTTCCCCTCAGGCTGCTCTCAGCCTCCCTGTGGCTGTTCCAAGGGTGGGCAAGTGAGGCCACCCTCCTCTCAGAGCTCATGGGCCCTACAAGCAGCAGCACCACCACCTCACCTCAAGAGCAGGCCATGTTCCCCAGGGTGGGCGCTCCTGTGGCCTACACACACACACCCACACTTACTCCAACATGATTCCCAGCCGCAGCCGCAGGATGCTGCCGGGAGCGAAGCCCAGGTAGGCTCTTGAGGCTGGACCCTCTGATCTCGGGCACAGCAGACTGTCAGCATCACCCGGGATTTTATTTTTTTCTTTCGAGGTGCTGGGGAAGGAATCCAGAGCTGGGCCCACGCAAGGCTAGTGCTGCACCCCCAGCAGCACCCCAGCGCTTTCTCTTTCACTTTCTATTTGAGACAGGGTCTTTCTAAGTTGCCCAGGCCGACCTGGAACTTGTGATCCTCCTGCCTCGGGCTTCTGAGTGCTGAGACTACAGGTGTGTACTACCATACCTGGCTCACCTGGAAGGTTTTGCAAACCTGGGCCTGGGACCTGCCTGGAACAATTAAGTCCACCCCTGGAGCAAGACCAGGACCTGAGCGATCTGATTCATTTTCATTTATTGGTTTTAAGCTCCCCAGGGGATTCTGGCATACAGCCAGGACTGGGAACCCCTGAAAAATACTGGGGGGTTCTTAACCAAAGGACCCTGGCAATGTCTGGAGATGTTCTTGATTGTTACAACTTTGGGGGATGGAGCTACCAGTACCTGGTGGGTAGGAGCCAGAGAAGCTCAGTGTCCCTCAGTGCTCAGGTAAGGATGGGACCCAAAGTGGTAGGGCCCACCTGGAGCCCTGTGCTATGACACAAATCCTAAGCCTCCAGAAGCAGAGGGGGCAGATGAGTCTCAATCTTTCCCTTCCGGGCTCAGCACCATGCAGGTGACAACACACACTCCTGCTCCTCTGAAGTGCATCCCCTTCTCCAGCAGGACTGGGGGCTGTTAGGAGAGCCCAGGACTAGAGCCAGGCAGAGCCAGACAGGCCACTTGCCACCTGGGAAAACAATATGCCCTCGGGGTCGTTACTGGTGGGAATGAAAGGACCCCTCCTCTCCTTTGAGGAGCTGGACACCCTCCCCCGAGGGCAAAGCTCTGCGCTCTGAGCATTCAGCCTGCTCAGGGCTTTTCTGCTGCAGAAATGTCCTCCTCATCCTTTCCTGCCCTTCTGGAACAAGAACAGCGCAGGGACTGTGCCTGGTCCCCGGGGGCTTCCTCATATCTCCCTTGCCACCACCAGAGGACACAGTTCAGAGCAACCCTGCCCATAGCTCTTCTGAGGAAGAACTGGACACAGGACCCTTGGCCACCCAGGACCTGTGAGCGGTGGTGCACTTCCAGGGGCCCAGGAACTCTTGGGGACTCTGGCACCAGGAGCCCCGGGGAGAAAGTCAAGAACCAGCAGTGCAGGGGGAGACAAATATGAATCCTATACAGGGCGCCGACCTGGGGACAGCAGGGCTGGGAGGCTACAGATGACCGCACGAGAAGCTGTGCTTCCAGGCCTCGGCACAAGCAGCCCATGCCCAGTGAAGCCCTTAGCTCACAGCAGGGGCATAATGCTTGCCCTGAAATGCCCACATTCAGCTCATCAGGACCTCCCCACCCCCAGGTCTCTGAGCTCCTCTGCACAGGTCTCCCCTGGGGACACATGGGGGCCAATGGCACAGGCCAACTGCAGACCCCATCCCTCCTTTATTTATTTATTTATTTATTTATTTTGGTCCTGGGGATTGCCAGGGCTGCCTAACCACTGAGCCACATCTGTAGCCCTTCTTATTATTTATTTTGGGACGGGGTCTTGCTAAATTGCTTAGGGCCTCCGTAAATTGCTGAGGGGGCTTTGAACTCACAATCCTCCTGCCTCAGCCTCCCAAGTCGCTGGATTACAGGCATGCACCAGCAGTTCCCATCCCTTCCGGGAGGGTGGGGACAGTGGGGAAGGAGCATTCTGTCTAACCCTGTCCCCTTCTATTTGTTGGAGTGACTTAAAGCAAGAACACAGGGCTAGGAAATGCTGACTCCACTTCCTGCAATCCCTCCCCACATTCTCCAAAGGAATGTCATTTTCCTGCTCTGGGACTCTGTTTCCCCTTCTAAGCTCCATATGCACACAGAGCACAGGATGTGGAGAGCTTAGGTTTGTAGGTGGGGATGGCACAACAGGCTGTGACAGTGACATGAGAAACATGTTAGGGGTCCTTCTTCTCCCTCTTTTTGAGCTAGGCAGTGTCTACAGAGGCCTCCAGGGAAGGGGTGCCTGCTGAGAAACCCTCGGATGAAGGGCCTCTGCATACACTGTGGGGGGACCTGGGCAGCTAGTGCCAGTGGGTCATCATCGAAAGCCTGCAGGCCTGGGGGCCCGCAGATGACCCCACCCTCGTCTGCAGCCACTCGACCCAGGTTCACTCCCAGAGGCGGGTGAAGAGGCCTGTGTGGAGAACAGAGTGTCGGCCCCAACCCGGGATGATCACAAGGGTCCTGAGCCACAGATTATCCTCAGGGGCTGGGGGATGATGGACGGTAGTGTCCCCTCTGCATCCCTCCCCTTTCCGCAGTCCAGGCGAAGGCGTGGGCGAGGAACCCTGGCAGGCGCCCCTTCTCACCACCCAGGCTGCGGAGCTGCGGGCAGGGAGCTCGCGCGAGTCGGGGAAGGGCGCACGGTGGGGAGCCGCCAGGCTGTGGCCCAAACTTTCCCCGGGGAGAAGCGGGCAGGGGAGCGGGCCGCCGGGCAGGCGGGTCCTGGCGGCTCCCCAGGGAGGCGGTGGCGGCCGCTCCGCCCCACGGGCCGCTGCAATCACGGCGCCCAGGGCAGCGGCGGGCCGGGGCGGGGCGGACCGCAGTCAGCGCCGCCCTCCAGGTGCCGCGGGGCGGGGAGGCGTGCGCACGGAGGCGGCGGCCGGGGAGCGCGGGCCGGGCCATGACCCCCGCCGCTCTCTCTTGCAGGCTTGTGGCCGCCGCCCCCCGAACCTGGCCGCCACCAGCGTGCCGGGCCCTGCGCGGCTCGGCCGTGAGCCCTCCAGGAAGCGGTGAGTGCTCCGCGCCGCGCGCCACGCTGCCCCGGCAACCCCATCCCCTGGCTGGGACCCGGGTCCGCGCCCCGCAAGAGCGCGCGGTGGGAGGGGCGCGGCCCGGGCAGGGTGGGGACGCCCCCTACTTCCCGCAGACTTTGCTGCGGAGACCTTGGCTTCGGGAAAGTTGGGCCCCCTCTGGCCGCGCTGCCACTTATACCAGCGGCGGGGGTGTGTCCCTGCGCGTGGCTGCCTCTGGCCCCTCTCTCCACCTGACAGCCCGCGCTGTCACGAGTTCCTTGGGAAAGGACCAGACCGCCTTTCCTGAAAGATGGCAAAGAGCCGGCGCGGGGCGGGGGCCGGCGGCCTCGGGAGGAACCATTTCCCCTCTATCGAGTATTTCAAAATGTATTATTTATGAACCGCCTCACTTAGGGGCCCCCTGCGCTCCCAGGGCATCAAAGCAGGTTTGCAACCGCAAAGGGCGACCAGTGTGAACGCAGGCGCACCTCTCCTGGCTGGCTGAGCTCTGGCGGAACTGGGGGAGGCGCTCATTAAAAGGGTACCCGCAGCTCCCCAGAGACTGTGGTGGGCGGGGTCTAAAGGCCGGTGGGAACTCTGGCTGTCAGACAGTGATGGAAATCAAGGCAGCAGTCCGTGCAGGCTGAGCAGCCGGGAGGCACCGCCAAGAGGGCTGGAAAGGCAGCCCCGCCCAGGCACTTCTGAGATTGTGAAGGCTTGGTGGAAGGACAGCCATTTGATGGATGAGGAAACTGAGGTTCAGAGAGACGCACCCTGAGTAGCAGGCTCTGGTGTCTCCAACACCCGTCTCCCCACTTCCAGGAGGCCCTGTCCTGGGCTATACTAACCACAGAAAGCAACCCTTACCTGTCCAGGCCCCGCCCACCTCATGTTGTGCGTCCCCACCCCTGGGTACTGGTCCTCTGCTTGGGAGGGAGGCTGAGTATTTATGGAAAGACCTAATCCCTTCACCAGCCCAAGGAGGCCAGAGCTCCCGCCTAATCTCTGCCTGGAAGCCCTTGGTGCTGGAGGGCCAGTGGGGGGCTCAGGCAGGAGGAGGGTTCCCCCAGCAGAGGTCAGGTCCCTCCTCAGTGTGAAAGGGAGCTTCCGGCTGACGCCTGGATCAGGGCTGTTTGGTGCTTACCTGGCACTTTCCTGTGCCACCCTGGTTTCTGCCCACACCCTCACACCAGACCCCTGACCAAATGCTGTTCCTATCCCTGCTTTAAAGGTGGGAAACAGAGGCCTGCACAGGTACAGTGACTGACCCACGCCATGAGGCCTTGCTCCCCTGGAGCCCTGCAGGGAAGGGCCCTTGTCTATGGTAGAGGCCCAGCCAGGCCTGTGGACCAGTGAGTGTAAGCCCCAGTGGAATGACTTTAGGTACACACACACACATGCACTATTTTAAACTTTTTATTTTTTTTTTTCACAGATGGGCATCAGGCCCAGGGCCTTGCACATGCTAGGCAAGTGCTCTACCTCAGAGCTATAGCCCCAACCCTAGAAAGATTAAGAATGTGCAAGGCCCTGGGTTCCTTCCCCAGCACCACACACACACACACACACACACACACACACAGTGCAGATCAACAGTGCATGATTCTTAGGGTGCATGTGTCCAAAATGGGCATGCTCCATTTGCCCCAGCACCCCAGCCACTCCAGCCCTGGGTGTGTCCCATTCATTCCAGGAGAGTTTATCTCAGCCACTGGAGCTGAACCTGCAGGACCCACCAAAGTACTGAGCGAGGCCAGGATTCTAACAGCAGGGTCACTCCACCAGCAGACGGCTCCGTGTCCTGACTTCACACAGATCAGTGGGGGACAACACACAGTAATTCACACCCAACACACGTGAACCCCAGACCAAGAGGCAGAACATGTGGCCCCATGCTCCTCCTAGCCGTGCTGCCTTCCCCACCAGCAGTAACCGGACTTCCAAAAGTGCTCTCCTCCCCTGTGCCCTGTCCACTGTGGCTCCACAGTCCACAGACAGAAAGCACAAAGGACACTTTTTTCTTGCGTCCATGTGCTTCCTTGGCTGACCTATGTTTTCATTGGCCTGCAACATGCAGAAAGGTGTGCGCAGCCCAAGCGTGGAGCCATCACAGTGGCCCAGAGGGGGTGTGGGCAGTGGGAGGCCGAGACCCAGGCCCCAGTAGGGTTTCAGTGGGCACCTTGCCCCCTCCTCCTGTTGGAGACAGGCTGTGGCCAGGCAGCTGCCAGCCTCCCTGGGGCCCGTGGCCTCCTGCAGGTCCTCCTGCTGAGAATCGGGTATGCCCTCTGTGGACCTGGAGGCGGCATCTGGTGCCAGCATCTGTCCCTAGCACAGCCCTTGGCCTGGAATTGCAGAGATTCTAATCCCGTTGCAAGGAGGAAGTGCCTTTTCCAAAGAAAACCGAGATGCAGAGGTGTGGTCCGCACCCTTCTCTGTGTCTGTGGCAAGGACAGGAGTCCACAGGTGGGGTCCCGGCCAGCCTTCCCCAGCTGGCATGGAACCTTCTCTGCCTACCAAGTCCACCCACCTAGGCTTTAACGCGTTCCTCAGCCCTGACTCTTCCCCCACCCCCTGGTCCTTGAAGAAGGTCTTTGTTAAGGAGGTGGGGCTAGGTGACTCACCACCTCTGTAGGCCTGTTCTGATTTCATCTGGGAGGTGGCTCTGCAGAGACCAAGCCAGGTGGAGCTCCAGTCTGACTGCCATCTGTCACTTTCCCTCCTGAGCATTCAGTTTCTTCTTTGGGCCACCTAGACATCAGAACCCACCTCTGCTAGGGTGGCCACGTTCAGCAAAGGGAAACAGGGACACTCAGCCAAATTTAAGTGCAGATCAACAGTGCCTGATTCTTAGGGTGCATGTGCCCCAAATGGGCATGCTCCATTTGCCCTGGCACCCCAGCCCCCTCCAGCCCTGGGTGTGTCCCATTCATTCCAGGAGAGCTTATCTCAGCCACTGGAGCTGAACCTGCAGGACCCACCAAAGTACTGAGCGAGGCCGGGATTCTAACAGCAGGGTCACCCCACCAGCAGACGGCTCCGTGCCTTGACCTCACCGCCACATCTTAGGGCTTGGCAAACTCCTTGTTTTACTTTTCTGTCTGAGCTGAAAACCTGGCAGGCAAGCTGGCACGGCCACCACTGTGGGCTGGTAGCTGTGGCTCCTTCCTCCAAGGCTGCTGGGACAAGGTGGCCACAGCTTGGGAGAGCGCCCTTCCCTGGCAGTGCCACTGTGTGGTGTGCTCCCTCGCCCTGTCAGGGGGACCCCTGCAGGAGGAAGTTGGTTTGTATATTACCCACTATCACTGGACAGTCCTGTGGCCATTTGGTGTGGGGAAATTACTATCCCTCTGTGCAAGGAAAAGCCTGTTTGATGGGAAACTGTGGTGCACTCCCCAGCCTCCCAGGGTTTAAAGAGAAGGAAACACCAAGGGCGGGCTCACCCCCTGCACACGTGTGAAGAGACCCCAGTGCTGGGCGACAGGGCCCCCACCATGCGCTGGAGCCCATGGGGAGCTTCGTCCCCAGCCTTTTGTCTTCTCTTATTTTGGGACAGGGTCTTGCTAAGTTTCCCAGGCTGGCCTTGAACTTTGGATCCTCCTGCAGTAGCTGGGATCACAGGTGTCCCTTCCTCTCACTCTTGGGCCATTGGCCACGCTCGGGCCCCTCCCATTCCTTCTGACTTCAATGTGTCTTCGTGGGTAGTAAGTTCAAACAATACAGAGCTGGGGGCTCGCAGGACATGGCGCCAAAGCTCAGCGCGGGAACGGCCCCGGCTTTGGAGTCCGTAGTCCAGGGCTGCAGCTCCCTCCGCTGGCCGTGAGGGCTGCGCACCTGAACTCCTCTTCAGTCTTGTCAGGTCAGGAGTTGTTCTTAGAGGATACTCAGCCCAGGACGGCCTCCGAGAGAGTGAGCTTGGCGCCCATCAGCTGCGTCCAGGAAGGTGGTGGGGAGCAAGGTGACCCTCATGCAGGGTCCCTGTGCCCTGGGTGAGCAGACTCGTTCCCTAGCGTCCTCAGAATTACATCTGGAGGCCCAGCTCACCTCTGAGCCTCAGCTCCTGCTCCCAGGCCCTTAGGTCACCCGGGGACTCTCATATGGATGCACCTGAGTCCCACAGGGGCTGGCCCTGTCACCGAGGAGTGAGGCAGCTCCACACTCCCTCCATGCCTGCCTGTCCCCAGAACGACTCAGTGGGGACCGCGCTGCAGGGTCTCATGGTCTTCTGTGCAGCACCTTGAAGGTGCCTGGTGACTCTACACGGTAACAATCCCAGTGATAGCAATGGCAAGGGTGGTGGCAGGGATGATGACATGAGGAAGGCCACAGTGACAGATCATCCAGCCCTGTCCTGGAGGCTGGTGGCATGATGCCCAGGTGGCACACGAGAACACTGAGCCCAGCATGTTCTCCTCGCCTTCCCGGCCCCTCCCCTGCCCACTGCCTTCGCGCGTCCTGGTCAGAGGTGGTGGCACCGTGGTACACGGCAGCCTGGGCCCAGATGGCTGAGCCACACGGGACCCTCCAGCAGGAAGCCTAAGTTGTCACCTGGACACGAGCCCCTGATGCTGTGTCTGCTGGACCTGGCCCAGTTTCTGGGTCTCCAGTGCCACCAGGCTAGAGCCACTGTTGGTCCCCATCCTCTTCTTTCCTCCCTGGCCTCGTCCCCGAGGGTCTCCCTATAGGCAGTGTTCCAGTTGCAGGTCAGCCCCGGGGACTCAGCCTGTCAGTTGGGGACAGTCCTTCTGGGAGGTGCTGCTGCTGCCACACAGCACAGTCTTCCCTAGGCCAGAGCTCGGGGCCTGAACGTGTCAGGACTGCGGGGCCCGGGGCAGGGCGGGCAGCCTCAGGGACAGGAGACCCAGCTCAGGGAGGGGAAGCGGGGACAGGCGGGGTGCGCCCACCACGCCACTCCTGGGGCTCTGTGCTTCTTGGGACCCACGATCTCGCGCTGCCTGGTGGTGGGAAGAGTCGGAAGCGCTGGTTGAGCCCTCGCTCCACGCTGCAGCCCCCACGGCCCTGTGCAAGTAACTCACCTCCCTCACCTCATTCCCCATCTGTGAAGTGGGGATAGGAGCAACCCCAGGCTGGTGGGGTGGCTGGAAGGGTGGCCTAACCGCAGGTGACACAAAGTGGTCACCACGAAGGCTCCAGAGCTGGGCCTTCCTGCAGGCGAGGCCCTCCCCTCCCTGATGTCTCCTCCTGCACGTTGGAATCCCCGGGAGCTTTTAAACCCGGTGCCAGCCCACACCCCAGACCCATCACCCAGGCCCCCTGGGGGTGAGCCCAGGCAGGGTTTGGGAAAGCTCTCAGTGATCAGTGCCCATAGCGCTCTCCTCCCCTCACTGTGGTGACAGTGCAGATCCTGGGTCAGGGGACCCGGACTGCGGGGCGTCCAGGCCGCTGTTCCAGAGTCCACGTGGACAGTGCCGTACCAAAGCCCGGCTGCCAGGAGCCTCTGCCTCCCCCCTCCAGATCCTCCTGCTGTATGTCCAGCAGGGACCCCGTCCTCACCTCCTGACACTCACTGCTCACGTGCGCTGCAGCAGTGACCACGGCGTGCGGCCAGGCAGTCCCCACTTCACAGATGAGGCAGGTGAAGTGTGGGGTGTGAATGTGCCCAAGCCGCAGAGCCAGGTCTGTGCCACCCGGCGTGGCAGGACCGCAGCAGGGCCAGCGCCTGACGTGACAGGCCTCAGGCCTGCACCTGCCCCACCAGTACCTGCCTGTCACCTCTCCCCCTTCTCCCAGGCCCCCAGGCCATCTTCCAGTGGACATCTCGGGCTTGCCACCTGTGGACCTGCCGTTGGCCACACTGGGCTCCCCACCACTCACACTCCTTGGGCCTTAGCAAGCGCCTCGTCCCTGGGGCCTCGTTAAAACACTGACTCTGGCTCCACAGTGCCACCACCTGCAGACAAGGGGCTGGGGCCCTGGGTTAGCAGACTTGCTCCTCAATGTCCTCAGAATAACATCTGGAGGCTGTAACTGGCCTCCGGAAACTGGAGGCTCACCCCCGGCTCCCCCACCTGAGCCCACCCTGACCTCCCATCTCTGGGTCCTCCCACAGACCTTTGTCCTCCCGGGACCTTCGCAATCTCTTCCTGCTTCCAGAGCATTGTGCCCTGCTTGGGTCACTCCTGCCTATATTTGGGGATGCCAGCCCTGGGTCCAGCCAAACTCTCCTCCATCCCCACAGGATGGCATCCTGCCCTGCCCCACCTGCCCCTGTGGGGCTGGTTTACCTGTCCATCTGCCAATGTGAGCAGGCAGATTCCGGAGTGGTGCCCTCTGTGGCCATGTGCCCACCTGTGGTGGTCTGGGTCCTCCAAGATCAGCGGTTAGGGTGGGAATTGTACTAGATGTTCCTTGCGGGTGGGGAGGCCGGGAGAAAGTTGGAAAGGGGTGCAGGGCTGACCCCAGCAACAGGGAGTCAGGGAGGAAGCAGGAGCACCCCAGGCCACTGTGCCACCAGAGGACAACGAGGGGTCATGGGGCCTCTACCAGCCAACCTGGCCCAGAGCCTGGCACTCAGGCCGCTCTCCGTGGATGAAGAACGTGCTCAGCGCCAGGCCGCCTCTAGAGGAGGGGACCCCTCAGGGTGGCAGCATCTCCCCTTTCTGAGTGTGTTGCCATCTAGGGCTGCTGGGTTCATGGTCTCCGTTCAGCCAAGAACAGGACACAGAGACGGCAAGCAAGCAGCAGGCTCAGTGCCCAAGTGACAGGGACAGACTTCTGCAGAGAGAAGGGGCCTCCGAGCTGGGAGTCGGTGGGGGTGGGGGCTGTTCTTTTATGGTCTCTAGAATCTCCTCCTTTCCTCATCTGCTCCCTCTGTCCACTGTCCGTTTCAGCTTTTCCACTGGGCCCCCCTTAGGAGCAGGAGGCCGGAAGTGTCAGTCGGATTGGGGCCCACTGGTGTCCACTATCACTGTCCTCAAGCAGGAAGCTGACCTCCTCAGGAGACCCTCTCCAGGCTCCTCTGCTCTGGCCCTGTCCCAGCCCCCTCGCTTGCCATCGGGCCCGGGCTGCCTGGGCCCTTCTGGGTCTCCCTCAGATGGGCCTACCGAGCCCTGCCTCGGCCAGGTGGGACTCCAGCCCCAGAGTCAGGGAAGTCCTTGCTCCCAGCTCCACATTCCACTAAGCTGGTGGCCTTGGGCAGCCGACACGACCTCTCTGAGCTTTGACTTCCATATCTGCAAAATGGGGCAGCAGGAGTCCCTCGCAGAGTGTCCCTGAGGTGGAGAGACGGGAGCATGCAGGGCCCCAGGCCACTGGCTGCATCTTTATGGATGAATTATTAAGACTCCTTTTTTTTGACCTTGGTAATAGAGAAGGAACCCAGGGCTTTGAGCATGGCAGGCACGTGCTCTCCCACTCTCCCTACCCCTTTTTTATTTATTTTGAGACAGGGGCTCACTGATATGTGGCCTGAACTTGTGATCCTGCCCAGCCTCCTGAGTAGCTGGGGTCCCCGTTGTGCACCACTGTGCTCACCAATTACTCAGAATTCCAAGGAACAGGGCTAGGACAATTCTCGTTTCCCAGGGACTGGGGACAGTGCCCCTTTATGGTTTAACCCATTAGGCCTCCAAGAATCTGAACTGAAAAGAGGGACAGCCCTGCCCCCTCCTGGCTTCCGGCCAGTGCCACAGCCTGGCCCAAGGGTCCCCGTCCGTATGGCTGGCCATTGCTCTGTGGCCCTGGAAGGAGAAGTGTGGTGGTCTTGGTTCTCACCATCAGCCCCAGCCTGGGTCTCCCCTCGACCTTCACGGCCGGCTGCCGCCCACCAGCCCTTCAGCATATCTAGCTTTGAGGCCCCTGAAAGTCTCCACCAGCAGACTCCATTTTTGAGCAAATTCAGCCCAATGTAGTCAGCAGGTGCCATGACTTGTGGCCCATGGTGTGTCCCTCCCGCTGCTTCCTGTTGTCACCCAGAAGGGCCAGTACAAAACAGGCCCCCGGGCCCTGTCTGAGTGCTCTCCTCTCTCCACAGGCCACCGAGGAGCCGCCATGGGGCTTAGACTGTCCTGCCTCAAAGGTAAGCAGGAGGCTCTGCCCTCGGGTGAGGGGGTCTCGAGGGTGATGGGGGTGGGAGGCAGGTCCAGGGAGGCCCAGGGCTGCTGTCCAGACAGGGGAGAGGCAGGAAACCATCCCTGCTCAAGCCCTGCACACAGCAGGTGCTCTGTAAATGTTTGCTCTGACTCTGCGCCCTCCTCCTTCCTTTCACTGGTGGTTAGCAGTGGGGAAGTCCCTGGGCCCTTGGGCCTCCATCTCAGCCCCAGAGGGCACTCCCAGGCAAGCAGGGGAGAGGGAGGAAGGCCCCGGCGAAGGGGCTGGACACTCGGGTTGTCGCCCAACACACCAGAGCCTGAGCTGGCCCAGACGGGAGTCATGGCTGAGAGCAAAGGCAGGAGGGGAAAGTTCTAGAAGGACACAGAATCAGTGAGGGGTGTTTGTAGTCTTGGTGGAGGTGGCCTTACTGTCCAGCATCTGCCTGGCCCTTGGCACCTCAGACCAGTGTGGCCGACCCAAGAGACCTCTGCCCAGGAGCCCACGCTGTCCTTCTTCTGTGTCCTGCCCTGGTGACACAGCCCTCATCCCTCTTCTCCCAGCCTAAGGTCCCAGAGCCACCCTGGCCGGCCCCTGGCCAGGTGCAGCAGGCCCAGGGCCTGACTAGCTCCAGAGAGCTGTGCTGGTCTCACCCCGGCTGTCCCTGGAGTGTCTTCCAGGTGGGGACACGCTCAGTCCCAGGTGCACAGGGTGGTGGCGGAGACCCCATAGCCGCATCTGAACGCAGCAGCTAGCTGCTGGGCCTCCTCCCTGCCCCCGTCCTCCAGGTGCTGGGCCACAGCAGACCACCGCTCTGCCTCACTCCAGCCTGCGCCTGGCTGCTGCAGCCCTGGAACGAGCGCCTGGGCTTCCAGGTCTGTGAAATCGGGGCCACAATAGGCCCTGCGCACCGGGAGCGCCCAGAACACAGCACTCGCTGCACCGTGTGTTCCGGGCCAGCTGCTCCGACTGGTTTTATTTCTGCTCTCATCAAAGGCACCGGGCTCGGTGGCCCCTGCCTGGAGCTCGAGGCAGCCCGCGGGGTCTTGGTGGCAAGCTGCTGTGACTGCCACTGTTCCAGAAAGGGAGGCTCAGGGAGTCCCGACGAGCGACGAAATGAAGCGGGGTGGAAAGGTTCTGCGCCAGGCGCGGACTCGGGAATCGCTCCAGGAGGGCATCTGATTGGCCCGCTCCAGAGCCCGAGTGGGCGGGGCATCTTGAATGACAGCGCCACCCAGACGGGTCAACTTGGACAGAGAGGTTCCTCTGGAGAGGACTGGGGTGTTGTTTGCAAAGTGGGCTGGGATGCTGGAGCCCACGTGGCCAGGGCCCGGTTCCCTCCGAGTCCCCAGGCTGAGCCCAGGGAGGGTGAGAGAGAGTTGCCCAGTATTTGTGAGCAGTGGGGGCTGGTCTTGGAGACTTGACTGCAAGGTGGCCACTGGGTCCCCCCAGTGCCCGGCAGAGTTGGCACGCAGGACAGCTCTGTGTTGCTGCTGTGTTCTTTAGCTGTGGTAGAATATACGAAATGTAAAATGTACCATCTCAACTGTGACACACGCGCACAGGTTGCCTACAGGTCGGTGGCATAAACTGCCCCACCCACCTCCAGAAATAATACGTCCTGTTCCCAGCCGGGGACTGGACAGTTGAACACGACTCCCGGTCCCTCCCCCGCTCCCGGCTGCTGCTGTCCTGCTTTCTCTCTCCATGAACTGGACGAGGTGGCGTACACCCGTGGATCCCGGTGTTTGATTCTGCACTTGAGCTTGTTTCCTTGTGCACCTGAGGGCCTTCCCCTGTGCCTACCCTGTCAGTCCGTCTTGCGTCACTGTGACAAAGTTCCTGAGATGAACGACTTATGCGGAGCCAGGGTTTATTCTGCCCGCAGCTTCAGAGCCTCGGTGGGTCGTCACCAGGCCCGTTGCTTGGGGCCCATGTGGTTCAGAATTCCCTGGCAGCGGCCCGGGGCAGGGGAGGGGAGGGGAGCCTGTTCATCTCCAGGAAGGCAGGAGGGCTGGGAGAGGGGGAAGCCAGGTGCTCACCAGCCCCACCACCTCCCGCAAGGCATGGGCCCTGGGGGTGCTTCAGAGGCACAGCATGGAGAGGCCGTTCTGTCCCCCGCTTGGCCTCCTGATGGACTTGTGAGCTCCTCTGGGTGTCAGGTCAGGGCGTCTGACAAGGGACCACCCCTGGAGCTGACCCAGTAGCCACGTTCCTCTCAGACAAGGGCAGGGCTCAACCAGGGAAGCAGACCGGGGGCCAGGGACCCTGCCGATACCTGAGCCCTCGCTCCCACCCCCCAGGACTGAGAGCCTGGCGGCAGGCTGACGGCTTCTGGGCCAGAGCTTTTAAGAGGGCCGCCTTCCGGCCGGCGCTGGCTCAGCTGAGTGCTGGAGTGGCCCCCAAGCGGGGCGCGGCTCATCCATTTTTCATTGCTGGCTCTGGTCCTGCAGGCCTCTGCCCACCCTGCCTTGGCCTCTGGAGGCCACACGGGCATGGCGGTGGCTCCAGGCGTAGGCAGTGCCAGCACAGAGCCTTGGCCCTGTGCCCAACCAAGGCAGACCCCCCTCCTCCCGGAGCCCTGCCTGTGTCCTCCCCACAGGCCCCCGCAGCTGACGGTCCTCCTCCATCCTCCTCCCCGGCGGCCACAGGTGGTCTGTGCGTCCTGTGCGGTCTGGGTGGTGTTTCTTGAGATGGCACTGGGTCAGCCCTCGTTAACGACCGTCGGATCGCCCAGAGTTGTCCTGGCCGGCTGTTGTGTAGGTGACACCACGTCAGCATCTTGATTTTTTCTGGTTTTATTATTATTATTACTTCCCTGGGACAAGTCCCCAAAATCGGAATGACTGGGTCAGACAACAATAAATGGCTATAGCTGGGGACGTGGCTCAGTGGTAGAGCAGGCCAGCACACAGTCCAGGACAGGGACCCAGTTAGGACCAGGCCCTTGGCCCCTCTGCTGTAGCCCCGAGACTGGGGCCAGGGCTCGGGACCACCCAGCCACTCCCGCTTGACCCTTTCACAACGTGCCCAGCTCCAAGGCACTTCCCTAGTTCAAATCCCAGCTCTGTCCTTTATCGGGATTGGGCCTTGGAGCAAGACCAGCTTCGGGGGCACGTGGCCCCTGCAGCCACAGAGGGCCTGCCGGGGCGGCCCGATCCACTGCAGTCTCCCTTTCCCGGAGTCCACCAGCCATGCGTGGCCGCCCTGGGGAAAGCCACCTTGTCTCTCTGGGTCTCACTGTTCTCAGCGCCCTTCACCCGGCCCTTGACTGTGTATTGAGCGCCTGCTGTGTGCTGGGTTCTGAGAGTGCTTTGAGCTAACAGGTCGGCTGCGCGGGGCTCAGCAAGGCAGCTGCGCTGTCCCACGAGCAGAGAGCAGACTCCAGCACTGCGGCAGTCCCGGGGACAGGGACAAACAAAACAATAAGTAGGCCAAGTTATTTTTATTTATTTATTCGGTGCTGGGGATCGAACCCAGGGCCTTGAGCATGCTGCACGAGCACCGTGCCACCCAGCCGCCTCCCCTGCCTGGGTCACTGTCCCATTTAATCCAGTGTAACCCGGACACCAGCGCGGAGGGACCAAATGGCCAGGCTGGGCTCCATTTGATAGGTCTAAGGGATCTCAGGTCTATCTGGGAGGCTCTGGGTGGCTGTACTAAGGGACCCGGGTGGTGGAGTCCAGGGTCCAGCTGGGTGGTCTGTTGGCTGCTCTGAGGCTCACAGGGGCTGTCACATCCTCCTCCTGCCTTGGGAATCTTCTAGAATCTTGGCTGCTTTCTGAGCTGGAAGGTGCCTGTGCTCCCTGTAGAGCCTCACCTTTCAGTGGGGAAGCTGAGGCCCAGGGAGGCAGGACGAGTCTGGAGTCAGCCTGGCTGTGGGTACCTCTCCAGGAGGCCCTCCACCACCTGTTCTCACTCCCCTAGGAGGAACGAGAACAATGGGATTGGCCCACGTCCCCTTGAGGTGTGTGGTATCCAGGGGTGGGGCACTTCTCTCTGGGCTTCCGTCTGCCCCTCCACTCCCGGCTACCCAGCGCTTCCCCACCCACCTCCTACCTGGGCCTCCACAGGCCCAAGGGTCACATCTGCAGGAAGACAGAGGCCTGGCCCCTCCCCTCTGAGCCAGTCTGAGTGGCGTGGGCAGGCACTGCCTGGGGTCCGCTGTCTCCAGCACACACAGGTGCCCAGGCTCTGTGATAAATGACCAGGACTGGGTGCAGGAGCAGCAGGACTCTGCTGTCCACCGCTCTCTAGAGGCCAGGCGTCTGAGGTCCAGGTGGCACGGGCCACACTTCTCTGGGGCTGCCGGGGAGGCTCCTTCCTGCCTCGTCCAGCTCCTGGTGGCTCCAGCGTCCCTGGCTCAGGGCCTGCCTGTGTCTTCACATGGCACCTTCTCTGTCTGTGTCCGAGCCTCCCTCTCCTTTTCTTGTAAGGACATGTCATTGCATTTAGACCCCCTAATCCGGGATGAGCTCATCACAAGATTCTTAACTAATTACATCTGCAAAAGGACCTCATTTCCATATAAGGCCACATTCTGAGGTCCTAGGTTGGTGTGAATTTTGGAGGACACTGTTCAACCCACTACAAATCACGTCCCCTCCAAGCCCTCTGGTGTGTGGGACAGGAACAAGTCCTCCATCTGCCAGTCTGAGAAGGGGACATGGAGGGTGACATCTGAGGGGGGCTCCGGCTATGCTGAGACCCCTTAGTTTCCCCCTTTGTTCTGTGGGGTCCTTCCCCCGAGGGCCCAGCCATGGCCAGAGCACCTCCCTGGCGCCCCTCCTCTGAGGGCTGGCACTCACGGTGTCCCTGGGAGCCGGGCACAGCTCGTCCTTATGCAGCAGGATGGCAACAGTGACTTCACATTCAGGGAGACTGAGGCGCAGGGCAGCACCCGCCAGCTCAAGGCCACACGGTGGGTTGGGAGGGGCTTGGCTAGCAGCTGGGGGGTGAGGCACGCGGTCTTCCTGCTGCTCTCCTGGGCACAGAGGGTGGCACACGAAGGGAGCAGCGCCTGAGCCGCGTGGTTCTCAGTGGCCCTGGAAGTGCAGCGTGGGCGTCCCCTGAGCTAGGCAGACGGGCCAGTCCTCAGGACGCCTGGGTGGGGTTTGTTATTGGGGTTTGTTAAGGCGTTTTTAAAGCAGGCTTTGCTTTGGGAACAGTTTTAACTCTTAGAGAACTTGAGAGTCGGGAGGTGCTGTGGGTCCCGCCCCGTTTCCCGTCCTGGGGTCATGCACTGTGTAGGGGTCCACCGAAGCCACCTTGTGTTCAGGTTCCCTGTCCCAGACCTCGTGAGGGTCCCTCCCACGTGGAGTGGGGCAGGTCTCTCGGGCTCCCCTGGGCTGTGACGGTTTCCCAGACTGTCCTTGCTCTCGGGACCTTGACCGCTGTGGGGGCAGCCGGCAGGGTTCTGTGGGCTGCTCTGGATCAGGTCTGGCTGAGGCTGGGGGTTTGCAGGTCTTTCTTGCCAAGCGAGGGCTCGGGGAGGGCGGGGAGCCTGTGGAGATGGGGAAGTTGGGGACCCGAGAGGGCAGGGTACTGCCTGGGTCAGGCCCGGGGGAGCTGGGACCTGCCTGTCCTGGCCCACGCCTAACTGCCTTTCCCATGGGACTCAAAGCCTCTTCACTCAGCCTGGGACCCTTGGCCAGTGGCTGGTTGTGGGGATGGCCATCCTTCTGATTGGCCTTCACAGGTTCAAGACTGGCCCCAGCTCACCCAAGGTCAGCCCCATGATAGCATGAACACCTGGTTTCAGGGGCGGACAGCCGCGGTCAGGAGCTGTGGAGGCCTGTTCGTTCCACACACACTTACTGTGTCCCTATAGGCTTTGCCATGACCCAGGTCCCAGGGCCAAGCCCACAGGTGAACAGATGGCCCCCTGGGCACTAACTGTGGCTGAGTCCAGGAGGGAGAGGCCCCAGGGAGGGCCACACCCTGGGAGCTCCTGGGAGGCCAGGGAGGGCAGGAGTGCCAGGTCTTCAGCTGGCCCAGCCCAGGCGGAGCCCTCGGGCTCACAGCAGGATTTAGCCTGTCTCTCTGGTCACGGAGCTTAAGCTAAACCTCGAGCACCTGCTGTCCTGGGGAAGGAGGGGTCTGGCCAGTCCTGTAGCAGTGACAGCCACGCTCCCTCCTTGTCCTGGTAATCTGCTGACTGGCTCCTGCCCAGCGCTGGTGGTCACTACCCAGAGGGCACTTCCCACTTCCAGGTCCTCCTTGCACACCTGTTCCCCCAGCTTAGGAATCCTGCTGCCTGTCCATCCTGTAGCCCCAGCACACAGCAGGGACACAAGATGTGGAACAAGTGACCTGCCCACCTCAGCAAGGCATGGATCTCCTCCCCAAACCTCCTGCCTGCCATCAGGGCAGCTGCTCTGCCGTCCCTGGGGCCCAGTCTCCTGGGCCTGGCCTGAACCAGGTGCTCGGAAAGCGTTTGTAGGGTGGGTGAAGGGGAGGGTGAGCCTCCAGAGCCAGGCGGCCAGGGAGGCCGCTGCTGGGCCTCCAGTGAGGTCTCCTGCCTTGGTGCCTCCAGGGACCCAGAATTAATGGCCACACTGACCGGTTCTCAGCTTCAGGGTTGGGGGCTGATGGGACTGGACCCCCAGCCTGTGGGGTTGCCGTTTCCCTCCCAGGGCCTGGTGGCTAGCAAGGCCTGGCTCCACCAGGCTGCATAGACTTGGGTCTGGCTGGGAGCACCCTACCTGGTCCTTGCACCGGACAACACACAAGGCAAAGGGCCCCGCTGAGAGCTGCCGCCCCTTCTGTAGCTGGAAGTCCACACTGGAGGGGGCGCCCTGTGTGCCAGCCCCCAGCTTGCCCTCCGCAAGCAGGACTTCAGTGAGTGTACTGGGCCGCCATGCACTCGGGAGGCAGCCAGCAGCAGAATGTTCCAGGTGGTGGGGGCCTGCCCCTGCTGTCTTCAGGTTTGGCCCCCACTTTGCCCACCATGTGAAGGTCACGGCGCCAACAGCGGTAGTAGCTTTGTTCATCTGTGCCAATCTGACAGGTGAACACAGCATCCTGGGGGACGAGGAGTGTTTCTGTCCGGCAGGAAGCACGGATTTCCTCTCCAAGTGCTGCACACTGACAGGCACTGATGCCCCGCGCTCTGCCCCTGGCAGGTGCCCAGAGCCCGCCCTCCTGGAATTGCGTGTCCTTCTGAAGGCCCCGCAGGGTGAGGGTGACTGCCTGGGCCAAGGCAATGTAGAGTCCTTCGGGGCTGATAGTGTGGACAGATGATCAGCCGTGACGGTCAGCTCAGAGAGGGGAAGAAGCGCACAGGCTTGGGGGGCGGCCTGAGGTGGGGGCCTCTGGTGCAGGCCCTGCCCCAGCGCCGCTTACAGGTCTGCAGTGGGGCCAGCTCTCAGATGCCTGCTCCAGGCCAGGGGCGGTGCCTGGCCCTACCATAGCTGACGACAACTAACTGTAACTCTCAGCCGTGCCAGCCCCACCCCCATGAAATGCCACCCGATCTCAAGGGGAAAACCTCGAGCCACGATTCCCAGTTCCCCTGTGGAGATAAACAAGGAATGGCCGTCCAGTTCAAGTAGATCCCAATACTGCATGGCACATGCACAGTAAAAATGACCCATGGGCACCTAGACTTTATTTGGAAATCCTACCCCCAGGGGACACTTGGCAGTGTCTGGGAGACATTTTGGTTGTCACAGGTGGGGGTAAAACAGCACCCAGACTGGGGATTCTGCTGAGCACTACAGTCACAGGAGAGCCCCCCCCCCCCCACAACAAGGCTCTGCCCAGGGGCTAGCAGGGTGAGGTAGCCAGGTCAGCAGCCTGTTGGGCAGCCAGGTACTTTGTGTCTTTTCCTCCTTCCCCTCCTCCCCCTCCTCCCCCCTCCCCCCCCCTCCGCCACAGCAGGGGAGATGGAGCCCAGGGCTTTCTACTGCTGAGCTGAGCTATATCCCCAGCCATTTTTATTTTGAGACATGGTCTAACTAAGATGCTTAGATGGCCTCAAATTTGGGATCCTCCTGCCCCAGCCTCTGGGGTCTCCAGGATCACCGGGTAGCCATCACACCGCCGAGTCTCTTGCTGTTTGTCCCTGGGTGCAGGGCTTCATGCCGTGCTTTAGCAGAGCCGCACCTCAGCTTTGACCTTGCTCTTTTTTTTTTGTTGTGCCGGGGCTGTACCTAGGGTGCTGACCTACTGAGCCACACCCCCGGCCCTGTTTATTTTTTTGAGACAGGACCTTGTGAAGTTGCTGAGGCTGACTTTGAACTTGCAGCCCTCCTGCCTCAGCCTCCCGAGTCACTGGACAGGTGTGCACCATCACACCTGGCCGTTCTTTGACTCAGCGCTCAGGGTGGTCCTCAGAGGAAGGCCTGTTCCTGGCCGGGAGGAGGCATCACTGCCGAGGAGGACTGGTTCCAGGGCTGGTCCTGAGCCCTCTGTGCCCGGGCCCTCCGTGCTGTCCCCCCATTCTCTGTGGCTGGGAGCTGAGCAGCTTCCTGGAAGGGCCGCTCTGCAGGTGGCACGGGGATGGGCTGCTGGACCTGGGCTGAAGGGGGCTCTGCCAGAGGCCGGAGGACAGCCTGGCCGGACAGCACAGCGTGGGTGCCTTCCTCTCACCCCGTGCCCCTCCGAGCCCCTTTCTCTGGCTGCTCCCCAGTTCTCTCCAGCAGCTCATCCCTGACGCAAGTGGAGGCTTTTTCCTTAATTAAAAAGAGATTTAAAACATCCGCTGCTGTCTCGGCTGGGCCCAGCTGCCTTGAAAAGGTAGAGCCACCAGGGCCGCCCCAGTCTCATCCATAATAACACCAGGCTTTCCCTGTAATTGGAATTAAAAAAAAAAAAAAAAAGATTAGATGCATCTGGATCCCTCTGCAGCATTTGTCAGGTTGTTTGTTTGTTTGTCTGAGTTGTTTTTTGCAGAGCTGAGGATTGACCCAGGGCCCCACAAGCCCTCCACCACCGAGCCACACCCCCAGCCCTTTTTAAATTCTGAGACTGGAGGGCGGGAACCTGCCTCAGCCTTCAAATAGCTGGGCTCACAATTGCACAGGACTATACCCAACGTGTCAGGTTGCTTTCTGAAAGACTTGCCCTAAATTCAGACACCCCACCAACAGTGACAGGCTGGTGCTGGCCCTGCTCAGCCTGTCCTCCTGCCCAGGGACTCTGCATGTGCAGGGCTACCCAGTGCCCTCTCCCCCTCTCTGCTGCCCTAGGATTGCCCCCTCTGGGAAGCCTTTCTAAATCCCACCATCTCCCCTCAATCCTGCCTCTCCCTGCTGTGACCAGTCCATCATGTGTCCGTGTCCCTCTTCTAACTGACCCAGGCTCTAGGAGCTTATGAGCCTCTGCCCCAGGAGGGCAGCTCTGCATCAAATCCTGCATGATCCTGGGAGAGGTCCCTGACCTCTCTGTGCCTTGTTCTGATACCATCTGCTTTGTTCGGAGGACAAAGGCTGAGTCCCCTCCTCTGTGGCCAAGGGCTGGGCAGCTTCCTGGAAGGGCCTCTGCAGGTGGCACAGGATGGGCTGCTGCACCTTGGCAGGCCTGGCTGGAAGGGGGCTCTGCCAGAGGCCGGAGGACAGCCTGGTGGGGCAGGACAGCGTGGGTGCCCCTCTGAGCCCCTTTCTCTGGCTGCTCCCCAGTTCTCTCCAGCAGCTCATCCCTGGCCTCCAGGTGCTCACAAGGTCCAGCCTCGCGAGCTCACATCCCAGCCGTGGCCCCGCCCACGAAGGCTGCACTCACTGGGACCCTCCCTGCTTTTCCCCAGCAGACGCTGCAATCTTTGGGTCCCATTTCTGCTGAGGGAGCCTGGAGCAGGAGGTAGGGGAGGCAGCGCTGGGGAGAAAGACCTGTTGAGACTGTTTCTCAGCCGGGTCCCCAGCCCCTGGAATGAGGCACACAGTAGAGGCACAACAAGTGCCCGTCACCTTAGCACTACTAGGGCCAGGCATTACCTGGGCTGTGGGACTCAGCCGAGAGCAACAGGTGGGAAGCCAGGGAGGTTGTCATAGACTGTGTCCCTCCTTCCCCAGCCCACATTGTGGCACAAGAAGGAAAAGTCGTCCCCAGGGGTTATGCTTGAGTCAGGAGTGTTTTGTCCAGTGCCCACTCCAGTGGGGCACCTGCAGGGTGACGAGGCCCCTGACCTGTGTCCAGGAGTTCGTGCATACCAGCAGCTGCTCAACACTGGCTGAAGCCATGCCTGGGTGCTGGGGACAGCCCATGGAGGTGATGCCAGCCGATGCTCTTGGAGCGTGCAAGGCCAGCTCTGGGATTTTCTCCCTGCAAAGTGTGTGTAACAGTGGCGTGGCTGCTCGGGCAGGAAGCCCAGGTGTACCCCCTGGCCTTCCTCTGCTCCGTGGGTCCCATAGGTTAGAGTCCACCCTGGGTGTTATGGGGAATGGAGTCACCAGAAGGGACCCAGCACTGCCAAGGTGCTGTTCTCCAAGGGGCCAGTAGAGGGAACCTGGGAGCCACAGTGCCGGCACTGGGCCAGCTCCGGCTGCAGCTGGGGCTCAGTGGTAGCCTGTGGGTGGCCTGGGTACGCGGAGCTTGTGCTGGGGAATGGTGTCCAGTACCCAGTGGCATAGAGCATCCTGGCAGAACATGGACTTGGGATCTCGGGTTTGAGCCAGAACCAGGGCTTTGGAAGGAAGAGAAGTGGGGGCTGACACAGAAGGGGGTAGGGGGACACTTCAGGCCCCAGCCCGGCCACCTGGCCACTGCCTGTCCTTCCTTTCTAGAGTGGCACTGGCTTCCTCTCTGGCTGTGTGAGGACAAACAGCAGAGGGAAAGCAGGCCTGGTGGAGAGAGTCAGGGAGGAAGGAAGCCCAGCTGGCTGTCTGGCAGGGAGGTGGCGCTCGGTGCCCACCTGCCCGCCCCTGGCCAGCAGGACATCTGGGTCGCTTCTCCCACCTGCCCCACACAGGGATGTCATCCCTACCAGGTTAGTGTGGTGATTTCATTTTTAAACCAGGGAAACAGGCTCAGAGAGTAAAGCCACTCATTGCTATGTCACCCCACCTCAGGCCACCAGAACCTTCCAGAGGTGCTCACCTCCTGGCACCTCCGCAGAGTGGGACCCCAGGGCAGGGCGGGGCTGCAGTGTGTTTGCTAAGCTCCCCAGAATCTCCAGTGGGTGGCCAAGGTGGGGCAGAGGGCAGAGCAGAGTCTGACACAGCCCAGCCTGCCCGGCTGGTCCCACTGCACCTTCCCAGAGACCACACAGAAGGCCCTTCCGGGCGGCTCCACACTGCCCCCACAGTGCTGGGATCAGGCCTGGGGACCCAAGTGCTCCAGAGAAGGCTTCCTGTAGAAGCTCTCGGTCCTCCGGAAGCCTCCCTGGGCCTAGACCCTTCTGCACCTCCTGCCCTCCTGCCCCCTCCTTGGGAAACAGGCTTCAAGGAGGCCACAGGGTGGCAGGGCACTCAATTAGCAAGGGGCAGTTCTGCCTCAGGGACCCTGAGCTCCTTGGGGCAGTTGGCCTCTGTCCTCTGGCCCTCCTCCCCTGGCTCCTCCCTGGCTCCCTTCTCGCCATCTTCCTCCTGCTTCCTCTCCCCTCTCCTCCTCCCCTCTCCAGGGCCATTGAGCAACCCCTTTCAGATGAAGTGTGTGGGCTTTGTCCTGCAGCTACGGACCCTGTTAAAATGCAAATGTGGGCCTGGAGGAACAGGCCTTTCTCCTGTGCATTTTGTTAGGACTTTGGAGACTAAGGTGTGGGGCCTCCTTCTGTTGGGCCTCAGGGAGCTCTTTGGAAGCCTTGGAGGAGGCGGACAGAGCCCTGCAAGTCCATGGCTGGGCTAGGCAGTGTGGTGGCCCTGGCCAGCGAGGTCATGCTAGGCAGGTGCTACTCCACCCAGGGCAGCCGTGCCTCTGGCAGGAAGAAGCCGGGCTCCCAAGGTTCTGTGCCCCGTGAGGACATCAGCTTGTCCCCAGGCCTGCTGGCGTGCAGAGCTCACCTGGGCACCCCCAGGCCTTAGCCACACCCCCAGGCCGCCTGCACTGGTAAGTCAAGTTTTTCTGGGTCAGACCCTGCCTGCTCTTCCCACAGGCTGTGTCCTCCGCAGGCGGATGTGGGCTGTGGTGTGGCCCCAAGTCAGCAAAACTTTCTGGTCCTTTCAGAAAGCTGGTCAGCGCTGCCATTTGGGATCACGGTAACAGGAGCACAGGCCTTTGTAGTCACTGCTGGGTTCAGCATAGACCCTGGCTCTGCCACATCAGCTCCTAACCTGTGTGGATGACTCTCCGGCCCTCAGTGTCCATGTCTTTGAAATGGGCTGGTAACACTTTTCCTGGGCCCCAGCACCCGTCGGGACTGATGAGGGACACCAGCGGACCCAGCAGGCCCACTCCAGTGGTCCCCTGCATCGTTTCCTGCTCTGTTGCTTCAGAGCAGGCTCAGACCCAGCAGGATAGGTTGCCAGAGAGCTGGGGGCACCCAGGAGCTCTGCGGCCACCTCCCCCAGACATCAGGGAGGGGCCTTAGTCCTCCATGCTGGGAATGAGCGAGCAAAGCCAGGCCCCAGAGAGGGAAGGTGACCGGGCTCTGTCCCTGCCAGCACTGGCCCTGCTCCCGTTCCCTGGCCCACTCTCCCCAGCCACAGGGGTCTGCTCTATTAAAACAGACTGCAAAGAGTGCGCTCGGGAGACGCTGCCTTCCCTGTGCGCCGAGGCCAAGACGGTGGCACCAGGTTTCTGTAGACAGCTGCCAGCCTGGGGGAGGCCAGGCGCTGGGAGGCAGACAGGCCCATCTGTGGGCTGGAGCGGGGATTGTAGGAGGGGACGGGGACAGGGACGGATGACAAGTGCAGGTGTCTCCCAGGGGAGCTGAGCTGGCTCCGCCCTGTTCATTCTTGAAAAGCAGGTTCCGAAGTGAGCCTTGCTGGCAGGAGGTCTGTGTCAGCCTAAGGACTTTGTTCTTCAAGGAGCCAAGGCCTGGGCATGTCCAGGCCTTAGGGATCCCAAGGACACCCAGGCACACACAGACCACCCTCACTTCTGCTGCAGCTGCACCCAAGCCAGCCTGGGGTTGATGACATGTGGAGGGACACACGATCACATGGGAGCTGCCACACTCAGCCACACACATCCCGAGGGCATCCCAAGGGCATCCCGAGGGCCGGGGGAAGCAGCGGAGGGGCAGGCCCTGCAGCCGTCCACTCCTTGTGAGTCAGACCATCTGGGGAGCACCTGAGCCTCAGTGTCTGCAGGATGGCCAGTGCAAAGGGTGTCTGTGTCCCCCAGGAGTCACATGTCCAAGTCCTAGCCCAGCACCTCAGACTCAGGCCCTTTGGGAACAGGGTGTGGCAGATGTGACTAGTCAGGACAAGGTCATACTGGATGGGGGGCCCTATCGGATGACTGCTGTCTTTACAAGAAAGGGACATTGGACACAGGGTGCCCGGGGAGAAGGCCGTATGAGGCTTCGACAAGCCCAGATGCCACAGACTGCCAGCGACCCCAGAAGCCAGCAGAGAGGCCTGGAAGATTCTCCAGCCTCAGGAGACACCTCCATCCCTGACCTTTGGCCTGCCTGAGGCCACAGGTGTGTGTTGCTGAAGTCACCCAGACTGGTGCTTCCTGGGGTAGGGCCGGGAAGAGCGCGGTTTGCCACAGGTGCAGTCTGGCTGGGCGTGGCTCTGGCATGACCACCACGCCCTGAGCCGGTTGTTGGACATGGAGTGTGACCAGGCTCCGTCCTATCAGCCGGGATGCTCCCAGGGCCTGGCGAGCAGCTCCCAGAGGGAGAGCAGAGGCCAGCCCTCTCCTGGGCCAGGGCCAGGGCTTTACTAAACAAAGGCCCAGAGGGATGTGATTGCCCAGGGGCACAGATAGTCCAGCTGCAAAGCCAGTGCCCTCCCTGGGCCGGCTGGGCTGAAGGCAGCACACTGCAGACGGACAGAGGACGTGGCCCAAATTGCGCGGCTCCAGGTGGCCTAGATGTGCGTGTTCTCATGGTTCAAACAGAACATCCGTTGACGGCCTGGGGTGACCTGCCCCTCAGAGGAATACCCTTAGGTGACCAGAGGGTCCAGGAAGTCCCTGTGGCTCCCCACCATGCACTTGCCACCCCTTCTCCCAGGGCCAGGCAAGCTTGCCGGCTATCAGACGTCCCCAGTGTGACAAGCTGTGAGCAGCCTGGGGAGTGGCCCTTGTTGCCTGGAGCCCGGTGGTCAGCCATGGGGCTCGGCTGGGATTTCCTGGTTCCTGGTCTCCCCTGAGGGCCCATTTGTGCCGGCAGCTGGGCTGCTGTCTCTTCTGCAGGCTGAGCTGGGGAGCAGGGGCTTGGCCGGGGCTGCTGGCTGTAGGCTCTGCCTGCCACAGGAACTTCTCCGTGGGTTGCTTGAGTGTCCTCCCGGCAGTGACAGTACAGAGGGCTAAGGGGGGAACCGGCAGGTCTGCTGAGATGTCACCCTCAGCAAGGGCCTGTTCTGCTGGGCTTTGAAGGGTATGTAGGAGCTCACTACCCTGGCAGAGGAAGCCCAGTCCAGTCTGAGGAGCAGATTATGCAAAGGCCCAGGGGACCGGTGAGTTTGGGACATTGCAAGTAGTTTGGTAAGAGTGGCAGGTGGCAAGGAGATGAGGATACATCCTGAAGGCCCACACTGGACTATGAGGCTGCCTGGCCCAAGGTCAGCATTCCCCAGAACACCTCATGACTCATGTCATAGAGTCGTAGAGACGACTCAAGGGCCAGGCGTGGTGGCCACACCTGTAATCCCAGCAGCTCAGGAGGCTGAGGCAGAAGGATGGCGAGTTCAAAGCCAGCCTCAGCAACTGCGAGGTGCTAAGCAACTCAATGGGACTCTGTCTCTAAATAAAATACAAAACAGGCCTGGGGTGTGGCTCAGTGGTCAAGTGCCCCTGAGTCAAATCCCTAGTACCAAGAAAGAAAGAAGGAAATGGACTCAAAGGTCATCGAAGTTCAGAAAGCCTAGGGTTAAGCAGTTAGGAATCATTCCTAATTTTTTTTTAAGCTGTAGATAGACACAATACCTTTATTTTATTCTTTATGTGGTGCTGAGGATCAAACTCAGCGCCTCACACATGCTAGGCGAACGCTCTACCGCTGGGCCACAGCCCCAGCCCTGCTGATGGTTGTTTAAGCTGCTAAATTAATAAATGAATGAGATTGCTCCTCGCGCGCGTGGCAGGACTTCTCTGTGAACGTGGAAGAGGAAGGTAGAGTAGACGAATATGTGGTTCCCGAACTTATTTGATTGTGTTCCTGAGAGTCTCAGAAAGCCAGTGTTCCAGGGATCGGACTTTGGGAAATGCTGTCGGTAGCTGGCGGTCTGGGTTAGGGTCAGGGCAGGCGCCCTGAGCAGGACGCGGTGTGATGGGATCTGAGGAGGCTGGGGAGGTTGAACCTGGAGGCTGCAGGATGAGTGAGGGCGGAAGAGGGGAAGGAAGAAGCAGAGGCCTGGGGAGGCAGAGTCAGGCCAAGAGGTTGGGAGGCCTGGGGACGGAGACTGAGGCTCTGGTTTCTAGCAGGCGCCACTGGCCCAGGTGGGGCAGGGGAGGGGACATCTGGCAAGGACTTTATCCAGCTGGAGGTCCATAACTGGGCATAGCCAAATGACCTGTGCCACCAGTCTCTGGGCGAGGGGACCAACGATCCAGAAGGCCTGGCGCAGAGACAACCCCAGGCCAGTGGCGGCGCCCTGCGTTCCTCAGACCTCAAGGAGGACGCAGCAGGGATCACGCAAGGGAGAAGCGACTCTGGGCATGGTGGAGGCTGGGGTCGGCTCAAATCCAGGCTCTACTGCTTCCAGCCATTCCTAGTGACGCTCTGGACACCTGCCTGTGTCCACCCTGCTCTGGGCACTCACTGCTCATCCAACCTTCCCCAGCCTTGGCTTTCCTATCTGTGGAGGAGGGACAGCGATGCCCCCTTTGCTGAGTGCCGTTGGCTCTCAGTGGTGGCAAAGGGAGGGGGCTCCAGCGGCCACTGACGCCGGCCTCTGTCCTGTGTACGTGTGTGCCTGCCTTCCAGGCTTTAAGATGTGTGTCAGCGCCAGCAGCAGCCACGACGAAGCCCCGGTCCTCAGTGACAAGAACCTGGACGTGCCCAACATCATCATTACTCCCCCAACGCCCACGGGTGTGACGCTGCCAAGGGACCCCCAGCGGACAGGTGAGGCCGTCCTGCCAGCACTGCCAGGCTGGAGACGGCTCACGGGCTCCTCCCTGCGCCCCGTGCCCAGTTCACATCCCCCCTGCCCTGGGGTTTATTAAAATACCCGCTCAGGTTTGGAGACGCCCCACTGAGGGCCCCTCCCCAGGACACCAGCCCAGCAAGACCGCGTGTGCTGAGTAATTGTCTTGACAGCCTTGCCGCCTCCAGGGACAGGGGATTGGAGGACTGGGCTGACCGCCACGCTGCGTGTTCTCCAGCCAGGGAAACTGATGGGCACGCCTTCCCCTGCCCACAGGAGGACCGTGCTCCGTCTCCCTGGTCGCAAACCTTGGGCTATTCAGGAGAGGCCTGGTCACAGCTCGCCCAGGGTGCAGGTGGACCCTGGGCCTTTCAGACACAGCTGGATGCAGGCAGGGAGGGGACCACACATCAGGGAGAAGCCAGACAGGTGCCCTCTGCTCTCGGTCTGTGCCACTGGAGCTATAGGACCAGTTGTCCTCCAAGCAGAGGCTCTTGAGCCCTGCTGTGCCCTGTACTGAAGGCTGGGCTTCTTATTTGTCTGCACAGAGACTCTCAGAGCGATTTCACCCTGTTTCACAGGTGGGTGAATGGAAGTTCAGACAGGCCTAAGCCTCTTGCATGCAGCTGGTGCCGGTACGTGGCAGAGCTGGGATTCAGACCAGGCTGTGTGACCCAGGCTGTGTCATAGACGCCTCACCTGGGCACCCCCAGCAGTGGTCTGTCATGACGTGGGTCCTACTGGGCACAAGCTGGGGACGCAGCACTGAAGGCACAGCCTGGGACCGGCCCTTGGGCAGACTGTTCCAGGGGTGCTGAGCGTGGCTCTCAGTTGCTCACCACACGGAGACCGTCCAGCCCCAGGCGAGGCCATGCTCAGCAATGATTGCACAGGTGGCCGTCCGGGGATCCTCTCAACACTATAACCAAATACCCGAGAGTTCAACCAGACAGGTGCGTGAGAGGGAGTGCTTTCAGGTGAGACGGGCACCGGCGCAGGGGCCCGTCCTGCTTTCTCTAACAACCACCCACGAGAAGAAACAGAGTCCCCCAAGAACAGCCTCCATCCACCCAGGGCCACAGCCCCAGTGACCCCACCAACACCACAAGGCCCCTAGCATGGCCAGGCTGAGGGCCCAGCTTCCGTCAGGAGCCGCGGGGGCCAGCCATGTTCTACCTGCAGCAGCCATAAGCCCACTGACCTTTCCAAGGGTCTGACACCAGGTTAAGGCTCCTACCAGCCTCAAGTGGCTCTCGTCCCAACCCTAAGGGCTGTGAACAGTGTCCCTGTCTGTAGTCTAGAGAACAGGTCCAGACAGGGTCCGTGTCTCAAGGGCACACAGCCAGGCAGAGAAGAGCAGTCCCTCTCCGCGTTCCTCCCGCACCTGGCCAGTGTCCAGTCACAGGGTGTGGGCGGCTGCAGCCCCAGGGCTTAGCTCTGCCATCAGGGCCTTCAGCGGGCCCTACTGCCTTCCCCACTCCCAGGGCTGCTGGGACACTCTGTAAGGTCTGCAGGGCGGCCTGTCAGACCTGAGGCCAGGCCCCAGGGAGGTGCCCATATCCTGACAGAGGTTTCCTTTGGGTCTCGGTGGCTCCGAGATGGGAAAGTCCAGGGAAGGGACAGGCGTCCCCTCTCATCTACTGTGTCAAGCTCAGACTGTCCTTGGCTCTTCCCTGGAGAAGGGGGACAGGCAGGGAACCCTGGGAGCCCAAGTCCTGCCTGCCCCTTACCAGCTGCAAACCGTGAGCCTCAGTTTCCTGACTGAAAAGTGGGAGCCCAGGGGAGCCTGAGAGCGGAAGGCGAGGTGGGTCCAGGCCCGTGGGAAGCGGGGGCTGAGCTCTGGTGCCCCTGGTGCTCGTTATGGAGAACAGACATGGGCCTGGCCAGGCCCTCCCAGGCTGCTCGGGACACTTCTCAGCCACCCGGGGCTCCCCAGCAGCAGCCTCCTGGACCCTGATTAGCCTTCTCTGCTGGGCCTCAACTTGTCCACAAAACAAGGGGCCACTTGGCTCCCCCAGCCTCCCCAGTGAGGCTGTGCCAAGAAGACCCCCACCCCAGGACCTCAGCAGACTCCAGAGGGCAAGGCATGGAGATGGGCCAGGGGGTGCTTGGGGTCCCCTCTCAGCCTCCAGCGACATCACTGCCCAAATGTTGGGGGAGCTCAGGGCAAAGGCTCGGGGCCCCCTGCCTCCTGGCCTGCAGCTCACAGGGAAAGGCCTGGATGGGGTGGGAGAGGGTCCGGATGTTGACCTCTCTTTCTCCTAGTCTGGCTGGATGAGATGGGGTCTTGCCCAGATGATGGAGAGATGGACCCTGAAGCCTGACGAGGAACAGCAGGATGGCACCAGCCAGGCAGCCTCTGCACCACAGCCCGGCTCTGGACGTCCAGGAGTGGCCACCCGGGCAGGTGTGCTGAGCAACTGGGTAGGGACCGCAAATCCTGCCCTGGACCAAGACAGGGCAGCTGGAAGAATGATGTATCTCAGGCCAGAGGCCCACAGCCTCCATGCTCTCCCTGACCCTGGTGTGGTAAAGGGAGGGGACCCTGTCCTGTGGCCATGGTGACGCCTGCCAGGGAGCCAGAGGAAGGCCATCTTCCAAATGAACACGCACTCCCGGGTCCCTGGTCCCTGAGGGCAGCAAGAGCTCCTCTCCAGTGGGGCGGCTGCCTTTCTTACAAGCTCCAGAGGTTGAAGCAGACCCCACAGTGATTCGTGGTTTCTTTTTTGCATTGTGAATAAAGATCCTGCGAAACAGTGATGACGGCTCTTACTTCTCGAGGTGGAGATGGAGCGGCCCAGGGAACAAGGTCTGGGGCGTCCAGAGGCTCGCTGGGCAGGGGGGAGACATCTGGCTGTGATGGGCCCCCAGGTGCTCTCCAGCTCTCGATGTTCACACCACCACGTAGGCTCAGGGGACTGAGCGCACAGGCCCTTTCTGTGTCTGGGTCCTTTCCTGTGGCTTCCACCAGAGGCTGTGTCCCCCATAGCAGAGCCTGCAAGGATCAGGTACACGGAGTGACTTGGGAGGAGTCCCAGCACACGCAGGGGCATGGGGAGTCAGCTAGGGGCCCCAAGACCCCCCTCAGGTCTACTCCTTCACTAGGGGACTGACTGCTGAAGGTGTGGTCTGGTGGGGCCAGGAGAGGCCTGGAACAAGCTTCCCGCTGTCCCTCTCCCTCCTGACAGTGTGCAGGACACACCATGGGGTGTGGCCAGTCAGGAGAGCTGCCCCCAGCCTCAGGGGCTGGAGTCTTTTTATTAGGACTCAGTTGTGTGAACGGCTGACCTCAGCCTCCAGCCCCTCAGAGGCCAAGCTGATGTCACATGGCTGGAGGCCCCTCAGCGCACCATCTGTGCGGCCAAAGCCCCAGGTAAACAAAGACACTCGGGGGACACGCCACACACGAACACATTTCACTTCTGGGCACATTTCTCCCTTTATTGCTTGAGAAGAGGCAAGAAGGGAAGGACCCACAGAGGAGTGATGGAGCTAGAGACCCTGGGGACACCTAGGCTGAGGTCCCCTGAGGATCTGGGGGTTGTGAACCCCTCATGTCCCCCCGTTTAGGGTTGAGGCAGCAGCCTGCATCTGCCACCTCGCACTCATGCTGGGAACCTCCCAGCCCTGCCAGGCTGGCCCCCCACAGAGGGCAGTGCTGGATGCCAGGCCTTGGGGATGTGGAGGGCCCCACGGTCAGGACGGCTGCCTGGACGTGTGTCCTGCACCTTGACATAGGGCCCAGCCTCAAGCCCCACACCTGGCTGAACAGCCTGGAAAGGACTCCCTGCTGAGCAAGGGCAGGAGTCCTGGTCCTGCCTCCAGCCCTCGCGGACATCTGCACACGTGCAGCCCCCAGGACGGTTGTCAGAGGCAACGGAGGCCTGGTGGGCGCCCGCCTTCTCCCTCCGCCACCCTCCTCCGGGCCTCAGGAGCCACTCCTTTTCTCCCACAGCCTGGGGACCCTAGAGCAGCCTGGCTCCTGCGTCCGGGCTCTTCGGCCTTATTTTTCTAGCTTTTGAATGAGGCTTCGCCTGCACCCCGGAGGACGTGGGGCCTCGGCACACAAAACAACCAGCTGAGCTCGTGCGTCCACCATGGAAACCCCTCAGGGGTCAAGAGAGTGGCTCTCACCAGCCCACGGGTTTTGCTGAACCCTTGGAAAGGCCACTGCTCTCCCAACCCCTCCTCTGTGGATCCGCCTGTCCTGTGACACTTCACAGAGATGGAGTCACAGCGGTGGCCTGCTTTATCCATGGCGCTGTTCCAGTCCACGGTGCTGCTACAGAACCCCTTCTGCTGGGTAGTAAATATCAGCAATTCACTGTTCACAGCTCTGGAGGCTCAAGTCTACGACAAGCTGCCAGCAGACGGGGTGTGTGGCGAGGCCCCCTTTCTTCTTCAAAGATGGTGGTTTGGGGCTGGGCTGTGGCTCAGTGGTGAGCGCTCGCCTAGCACGTGTGAGGCCCTGGGCTGGATCCTTAGCACCACATCAAAATAAAATAAAGGAATTGTGTCCACCTACAACTAAAAAAAATGTTAAGATAAAGAAAGATGGAGCCTTTGCCCTGTGCTCTCGTGTGGTAGGAAGGGCCAGGGAGCTCCTTCAACTTCTGTATGGACACTGATCCCATTCCTGAGGGTGTCACTTAGGACTTCTTGTCCCTAAGGCCCCCCTGACACTCTCCCTTTGCCTGTTAGCTTCCAACAGACAAGTTTTGCAGGGACACTGGCATTCAGACTTTCAGTACAGCAGTGACTTAAGTGGCTTGATTAAAATTGGTTTAAACACAACAGAGAGTTAACAGCACAGAAGGACAGGGACGGTCAGCACAGCCCATTGACTGGGGAGCTAACAGCGGGAGGCGGCCACCTGCCCTCTTCCTGCCCGCCCGCCCCTCCGCTGCCCTTCCTCCCGCCGGCTCACCTCTCCCACTGCCCCCAGCTCCTAGCTGTCTGACGGCCTCTTTCTGCTTTCGGTTATCCGCGTCTTGCAGTCCACTGAGTCCACGCCTGTCCTCCTGCCCTGTCTGCTCCAGTCTGGCTTCGACCGCCCTGGTTCTGGCCTTTGCCGCTCAACAGGACTGTGGCAAGGCCACTACCCCATCGCCCCTACCCCATGTCTCCTCTGCCTCTGTCCCTCACTCTGTGCCAGCTTGGTACCACTCTGCACCACCTGCTTAGCAGGCTCCCAAAGCGCCCACTGACGGAGTAGAGGCCAGCACTAGCCTCGCTCACCTTCATTCCAGCCAGCCCAACTCCTGGCTTTTCCTCGGCACATTCCTCTTGTTTTGGTTATTGCCACAGAGCAAATAGCCTCCAAAGTCAGTGGTTTTGCTCTTAAACCTGCAATCTGGGCAGGTCTGAAGGGACAGCTCACCTTTGTTTTGTGAGACACCAGCTGAGACGTGTCATCTAGCTAGGAGATCCGCTTCCAAGAAGGCGCACCTAGAGGAGTGTCCACCTACTGCATGGCTGACAGGTGGTCCTGGGCTCTTGGTTTCTCTCTGTAAGAGCCTCGCCTTGGGGAGTGCGGGCTTCCTCACAGATGGCAGCCGGGCTCCACACATGAGCATCTCAAGAAAACCAGGTGGAAGCTGGTGTCCGAGGTCGCGATGCATCTCTTCTGCTGCAGGCCCTGGCCTCTCTGGATTCAAGGGAAAGGAACGTCAACACTACCCTTGATGGGAGCAATGTCAAAGCACACTGTAAGGAGAGCGCGTGGGGTGGGAGATGCCGGGCCATGCCACGGTTCCACAGTGTCCCCCAAAGTTTGTGTGTTGGAAATTCACCCCCACATCCATTCGCTCATGGTGTCTGGAGGTGGGGCCTTTGGAGGTCACTTGGATTAGGTGAGGTCTTCAGGGTGGCTCATTATGGCATCAGTCGCTTTATAAGAAGAGGAAGAGACACCAACTGGCTTGCTCTGCCTTGCCACAAGGTACCCTCTGCCGTGGTGGGATGTGGCACGAAGCCCTCACCAGTTTCTGGCACAAGACTCTTGACTTCTCAGGCTCCAGAAGCATGAGCCCAGTACTCCCCTGCTCTTTCTAAATTACCAGCTGTGCTGTTCGGGCATGGCCACAGGCAGGGCCTGGGCGGCTCACACGCTCTCTGTGCAGGGCATTGTTCCCCACTCACAGAACTCTCCTGGGAACCCTCTGGGACAGTGTGCCTCAGTTTCTTTTTTGCTGGGATAGTGCACATCATGAACAGCACCCCCGACAGAGTCAGTGGCTGGAACAGCGAGCTCTGGTCCCCACTCGCTGGTGTGCATGTTGGCTGTGGCCCTGCTGGAGACTGTGAAGCACTGGGTACTGCCGGGCTGCGCCCGAGTTCCAGTTCCCTCCTTGTCCCCTTGCTCACTGACAACCCAAGTGTGCTCGCTCGGGGACGTCAGGTGCAGAGCACAAGCTGAGCCACGTGGCAGGGCGGCCTGTGGCCATGGCCTGTCCATGCTCCCTGGCCCAGCTAATGCTAGCAGGCTGCGAAGTCTCCCAATGGAGAAGGGGTGAGAAACTGCATTAAAGGGAGAGGCAGGCGCTGGGGACAAGAATCTCCACGAGGAGACACTACTGTTGTTCTCGTTTGATGAATGAGAACTCAAGGGACCTCAAGTTTCCATCACTTACCAAGGTCACCCAAGGTGACAGAAGTGGGAGACAGATCCAGGGAAAGGCTCTGACCAGCCTCAGGAGTTGGCCCTTCTTGCTCTTTGGATTGGCCAAGTCAGCCTCCCCTTCTCCTGGCTTCTCAGAGCCCCTCACTTCCCCTGGGAAGCCACACTTGACCCTTGGCCCCATCCTGCTCCCTCTTCTGCCCTGGACGCTGGGTCCCAGGGCTGGGGCTGAGCCGCAGGCAGGGAGGAGCCCCTACCTGCCTGGCACTGCTGGAGGGCCTCGGACGCTCAGCCCCGGCCAAGGCTAGTCACGCGCTCCATCCCAGCTGTTAGTGGTGGCCATGGCAACAGGACTGAGGGCTGGGAGCTGGTCAGGCTGGTGGGGCTCACAGAGGCTGCACTGCCCAGGAGGCTGGGTCTGGCTCTCTGTCTTCCAGGGGCCCTGAGTGGGCTCCTCTATCTCCTGGAAAGGCATCCTGGGCCCACGGCACCTGCGCCAATCCTGTTGGCCTCTTGTTGCAGTTTGCCAGTGTTCCCAGGGTTCGGCTGCTCATTGGGGAATGGGGACAATGACATGGGGGCCAGTTGAGGGTGTGAAAGTGGGGCAGGTGGTGAGAGGGAGCGCTCTGGAGCAGACCACCTGGGATCACACCTGGCGGTGCTCCTGCACTGACTCCCACTCACAGGACAGCAGCCTTCTGCCGAAGCGCCCTCCTGCTCTCCAGGGCTTCCTCGGTGCTGTGGCAGGTGGGCGGTGGGCTCCTTGAGGCTGGGCGGAACAGCAGGCAGCTGACATGGGGAGCAGCCCTTGCTCATGTGGAGGGGCTAGTGGATAGTACCCCAGCTTCCTCAGAGGTGGCGGGCAGCTGAGGGAAATCCCGGCTCCTCGAGCTGTAACCTGCCCTGGTGGAGATCCGGCCCACGTGCACCGCTGATCCAGGAACTCTGAGGTGGGGTCTGCACTTGGGCCGGCCGGCCTCTCTCCCTCCCTCCCTTCCTCCCTCCCTCCCTCCCTCCCTTCCTTCCTCCCTTCCTTCCCTCCTTCCGTTGTCTGTTTGCAGTGCTGGGGGGGATCCTAGGGCCTGGTGCATGCTAGGCAAGTGCCCAACCAGTGAGCTACAGCCCATGTCAGCTGCGCATCTCTGACCTGCTCCCCGGGGCTCACACTGATGGTCCAAGAACCTCACTTTGAGCAGACAGGCTTCAAGCCTGCTCACTTACCTGAGACCATTAACCTGAGCGGTGAGGAGACCTGACTCCTGCCTCGGCAGCCCTCCGCCCTGCATGGTGCTTCCTGGGATAGCCTTGGGGACAAACTCCCTCCAATTGGCTCCTTTCTTGGGGCCTACTTCCCAGCCCAAGACAAGTCCCTGCCTCTGTTTATCAGCTGAGTGGCCTTGAGCAAGTCATCTGCCTCTCTGGTCTTCAGTTTCCTCAGTCTTGGAGTGGGGATGATGACCAGGCTGCGGGAGGGCTGAATGAACGAATGCACACAAAGACCAGAACACACTGACCGTGGGTTGAGGCGCCTCTGAGTGGTAGCGATGAGCTGATGTTTACACAGCTGTGCTGGAGAAGGTCCACAGACCGCCAGCTTGCCACAGGCGCATTGGGCCTCAGTTGGCTCCTGTAGGAACCGGATACTCAATTAAGGCCAGGAGTTGGCACAGGTGGGTGGGTGCCTCCCTGGGGCTGGTCCAGAGTGAGGGTTTAATAGGGACCAAAACGCCACTCCCCGGTTCCTAGCGTTTGAGTCTTTTTATCCCTTGAATCATCCAGGAGGAGGGGGTTGCTCAAAGCTGTGGTTTGTTTCTCATTTATTTTTAATGCCAAAACCTGTATACTGATTAAAATCAACAACCAGAAACCTGGGGTACGGCTGCCCTCGGAGCACGTGGGGCTGGGGGTGGGGCCGCAGTAAGTGGAGAACAGGAGGCAATAGAGGTGAACGGGACCTGCTGCGTGGGGCTGTGTCCAGGCTCCAAGAGACAAGAAATGTTCTGGTCTTGCAACTCGGGAAGCCTGCCGTGCTCCTCCAGGAAGGAGCTGGGGGGAGAACAGTGTGAAACAGATGGAAATGTAATCTTTTAACGACAGCAGCAGATGGCAGAAAGTCACCAGAGCGAATTCACAGCGCGTGGCCCGCGGGATCGCCCGCCCAGCCAGAAAGTGCATGGTGGGCTGTCATGGCCGCCCCCTGCCAGGCCCAGGAGACGCCAGCTGCAGGCAGAGCTGGGCTGTGGGAGGGCGGACGTGCTGCCAGGCCCAGCCTTGCAGAGCCACAGGTGGATGGGAAATACCTGTGGCCACCTGGTGGGGTCTGGAAGTTTCCGCGCCTGGCATGCACAGCCAGTGGGCTCTGGGTTCTGACAGGCCCACTCTCCCCCCAAGCCGGGCCATCACCACCACTCTCCTGCCCTGGGTGACTCCTGCTACGGCACCCCCCCCCCTTCCACCCAGAGATCTCATCTAAGATGCACAGGACCACATCACCCCCCCTCCCCACCTCATGCTTTAAATGGTCCTTCTGCCCTCGGGATCCAGACCAGGTTTTTGGAAGCGGCTAATGAGGGCAGCCCCTGGGATCTAGCCCTGCTGTCTTTGCCTTCACCACTGCCTTGCAGAATACCAGGCTCAACAGGGACAGCAATACCTGTTGGGCTGTCGAGAAAGAAATACCACTAGCGCTAAGAGCCGGCTTCACTACGCACTGCCCACTGCTGTGCCAGGCACCAGGCGAGACCAAATTTCAGCAAATAGGTAACAGATGAAGGGGTAGGCCCACCCTATTTCCGGCTGCCGCTTGCTGGAATAGGCCCATGCTGCCAGCTGGCCATCCCACCTTACAGACTGAGGAGCAGGGCATGCAGGGTCACCTGCAGGGAGCTATAGGCACTGTTGGCCCCTGAGCTGCTGGACAGGACAGGGAGCCCAGCTGGGAGCCCCGCTCAGCACGAGGGCCTGGTTCCACACACACCTGGCTGTTTCACTGAGGTAAGGGAAGGAGGGTTTTCCATTCTGCATTGGTTTTCTGCTGCTGTGACTATATTTCCAGCCCTGACCTTATCTAAGTGACACAAGTGCCTGCTGCTCACAGCTTCCCCCAGAGACTGCAGGGGGGGCCTGCCCTGCACCCTGACTGGGGGGTCAGAGACTCCTGTGCCCAGGCCCACACCGGGAGGCTCCAGTTCCTCCTGTCCTGTCCTGTCCTGGTGAGGCCAGGTGGCTACACCGCACAGACGGGCTGCTAGCCAGGGAGGCTCCCACTTCCAGTCCATCAGAAGACTCTTCACTTTGCTGGCCCACTGGTCTCCTCACTAGGAAACTCCAGACCTCAACAAAGATGAAGCAAGTCCACACTAAGACCCTCTGCAGGTGGACCACAGGGTGTCCCAAACACGCTCAGTCCCAGAGGGGCCTGGGTCATGCTCATGGGTGGTTCTCATCCCAGTGATGCCAGCCAAAATGTTGGACACAGGAGCCATCAACCCTCGGAAGATTGAGGCCTTGTGCTGGGTTGTACATACCACCTTGTAAAGCTGTTTCCACCCATGGCTAGTGTCCACCACAGCGGATAGCCACAGCATTTCATAACTGTGGAAAGTCCTGCTGCTTTAAAAGACACCCAAGCTGATGGCTTGTGTAGAAGAGCTGTTTGAATGCTCCGAATTCCCATGTAGCCGGGTGATATTGCAGCAACTGTCCTTGTATTTATATTCAGTGCTGAGGATAAAACCAGATCCTCATGCCTGCTAGGCATGTGCTCTACCGCTGAGCTACAGCCCAGTCCTTATTTATTTATTTATTTATATGGTGCTGATGATCAAGTCCAGTGCCTCATATGTGCTAGGAATGTGCTCTATCACTGAGCTACAACCCCAGCCCCCTTTTATATTTTTTTGAGAGAGTCTTGCTAGGTTGCTAAGGCTGTCCTCAAACTTGCAATCCTCCTGCCTCAGCCTCCCAGGTCACTGGGATGCAGGTGTGTGCCTCCACACACAGTCTGATTATCCTAAAGTGAGAACCGTTTCTCGCAGTTTCAGGAAATGATGTTTATTGCTGTGTTTTGGTAGCTGGAGGGACCTGAGGGCTTTTTTTTTTTTTTTTTTAAAGAGACAGAGAGAGAGAGAGAATTTTTTAATATTTATTTTTTAGTTTTCGATGGACACAACATCTTTATTTTTATGTGGTGCTGAGGATCGAACCCAGCGCCTTGCGCATGCCAGATGAGTGCGCTGCCAGATGAGTGCGCTACCGCTTGAGCCACATCCCCAGCCATACCTGAGGGCTTTTAAAACAACCTTTCCATAATAGAAGAGTTGTAGAATCCAGAAGGGTTGCCAGCGGGTCTTGTGCATTCTCAGTGGTTCCTCTGGTGCTCACCCTGTATCACTCTAGCACACTTTGTCACAATCCGTCCACCAGCATCGACGCACTGCTAACTGAGGCAGGTGCTCCATTCACACTTCCTTGGTTTTTGCCTAGTGTCCTCATCTGTCCGGGGACTCCACTCGACACTTAGTTGTTTTGTCTCCCGAGGCTCCTCTGGGCTGGCTCTTTCCCACACTTTCCCTGGTTTTGATGACCTCGGCAGTTCTGGGGGTAGTAGTCAG
This sequence comes from Marmota flaviventris, assembly GCF_047511675.1. Taxonomy (NCBI): domain Eukaryota; kingdom Metazoa; phylum Chordata; class Mammalia; order Rodentia; family Sciuridae; genus Marmota; species Marmota flaviventris. The sequence goes on along the minus strand of NC_092515.1, from coordinate 60,479,389 downwards.
GTGTTTGGCAGAAGGTCCCTCCATTGGGATTTGCCTGATGTTTTTCTCATGATTCTACTAAAGTGATGGGTTCTTTGGGAGGAAGGTGCTCCCCTCTTCCTGTCTTATCAAAGGCGTGAACCAGCAATGTCACTGTCGCTGCTGACCTTGCCCACTGGCTGAGGTGGTGTTTGCAAGTTCCTGCTCCGTAATCCTTTCCTGACTCTCCAGTTCTGCTCCCTGGAGGGAGGTCCCTGTGCACAGTCCCCCTCTGTAGTGGCTTCAGCTCCCCAGGAGCAGCTCTCTGGGTGCATTATTTGGAATTCTGCATGGGGGTCTTGTCTCATCTCCCTCATAGATGAGTGTTCAAGGGTTTCTATCTGTATGGACTTGTGAATATCCACCTAATGCTTTGGTTTGTCATCCAACACACACTGATACTGTTTTGCCTGAGTTGTTCCAGCTTTCGCCATTCAGAGTTCTACCTGTGCCTCCTGTCCTTTTGGCATTGAACCAACACTGTGGGGTTCCCTTTTGTCTGTGGTGAGCACTTCCTTACTCTCTGGTGCTGTAAGATCTCTATGTTCTTTTGGTGTATTCCCTGACAACCCTAGAATTGGTCAGTTCTTCTTTCTCAAAGGAGCTCTGGCTGCTTGACTTGGAGATGGTGTTAGAAATCAACATCTGGGTGTTGGGTGTGCTCTTCTGCTGGGCGGTGCTGCTGCGTGGCCCCCTGGTGGCTAGAGGAAGGAGAGGCACACTAACGGTACATGTAAGGTGTTGGAACCCGTGTGTTGACATATTCCTAGGTACAGCAGTCCCGCTTCTGGGCACAAATCCAAGGGAATGAAACCTGTACAGGAGAAATATCTGCACTCCATGCTCACTGTAGCACCATGCAGAAGAGAAAAGACACGGAATCAACCCAAGTGTTCATCGATGGATGAATGGATATTCTTAAAATGTGGTATTCATATACAGTGGAATATTATTCAGCCTAAAAAAGCAGAAAATTCTGTCATTCGCAGCAACATGTATGAACATCATGCTAAGTGGAATAAGCCAGGCACAGAGGGTGGCCTCTGAATGATCGCACCTGTGTCTGGAGTCCTCACAAGTTGCTAAGTGGAATAAGCCAGGCACAGAGGGTGGCCTCTGAATGATCGCACCTGTGTCTGGAGTCCTCACAAGTCGACCGCATAGAAGCCGGTGGTTTCCAGAGGCGGAGGGTGTGGAGCAACTGGGGGAGGGGACGTTGGTAGGTGAAGAGGAGTGCTGGTGGCCAGGCACAGCTGAGTGACAGCAGTTACAGCATGTAGTATGCATTCAAAGTACCTACAAGAGAGGGGTTTTGTTTTATTTTGGGGGGTGCTGGGCATCAAACCTAGGGTCTTGTGCATGCTAAACATATACTCTTATCACTGCACTACACCCTCAGCCCAGAGACTGGGCCTTACATAGTCTTATCACAATGAAGGACGTATTTGAGGTGACGTATATGTTGACTGTCCTTACTGGATCATTCCACAATGCATGCAAGTATCAAAATGTCACCTGTTGTTCAGGGTCGCCTGCCTATAATCCCAGCTACTTGGAGGGCTGAAGCAGGATGATCACAAATTTAAGGCTGGTCTGGGCAACTTAGTGAGATCTTGGTCTCAAAATAATAAAAAGATTTTTAAACAGGGCTGGGATGTGACTCAGTGGCAAAGCACCATCAATACTGAAGAAAATAAAATACTTTCAATACGGAAGGAAAAAAACACACTGAATCCTATAAATATATTCATATATACAATTATTAATTGTTAATTAAAAAATAAAGTAAGCCAGGCTGGATACTGTGGCATATGCCTGTAATCACAGGGAGGCTGAGACAGGAGGATCGTAAGTTCAAAGCCAGTCTCAGTAACAGGGAGGCAATTGGCAAACCAGGGAGACCCTGTCTCTGAATAAAATACAAAAAATAGGGCTGGCAAGTGGCTCAGTGGACAAGTGGCCCTGAGTTTAATCCCTAGTACTATGAAAGAAAGAAGGGCTGGGGATGTGGCTCAAGCAGTAGCGCGCTCGCCTGGCATGCGTGCGGCCCGGGTTCGATCCTCAGCACCACATACAAACAAAGATGTTGTGTCCGCCGAAAACTAGAAAATAAATATTAAAAAAAAAATTCTATGAAAGAAAGAAAGACAGGCAGGCATGGTGGCTTGCACTGGTAGATCCTGCTATTCAGGAGAAGAGGTGGGAGAATCACTTGAGCCACCAGCCTGGGCAACATATTAAGACCCTGTCTCAAAAAAAACAAAAAAAGTAAAACACAAAAAATGTTTTATTGTTATTATTATTTGGTACCCGGGATTGAATCCAGGGGGCACTCAACCACTGAGCCACATCCTCAGCCCATTTTTTAAAATTTTACTTACAGACAGGGTCTTACTAAAGTTGCTTAGAGCCTCACTAAGTTGCCGAGTCTGGCTTTGAGCTCACAATCTTCCTGCCTCAGCCTTCTGAGTGGCTGGGGTTACAAGTGCACCACCACGCCTGGAACGAAAATATTTTTATATGCACCCGTGCCCATCCATGTTAAGGCCGATGTGAGTTCACACTGATGCCTGTGGCTCCTTGCCGTGGGGACATGCTGGCCAGCTAGGGTAGGTGTTTTGCAGAGCAGGAAATCATGGCCACCCATCTTTAGTAGCATCCCATCTCCACTACTTCCGGCTCTCAGTGCTCCATTCCATTTGGGTTTCCTCTTGTCTGTTTATTGTAACATCACCACTCAGAGAGGCCTGGGTGAGGCTGGGCTTCTGGAAGACTCTCTCACTCCACTGCCTTGGTCCTAGGACTGGCTCAGAACTGGCTCAGAATTGGAGCCAATCCCTTCACTTCAGCGTTCTCAGTTGCAAAAACCTCCTGGAAGCTGGTAAAGTATGCAGGGTACCTGGGCCCACCCAGACTTACCAGTCAGAAAGTATGAGCCTGGTGGGAAGATCACAAGTCCAAGGCCAGCCTGGGTAACTTAGTGAGACTGTGCCTAAAAAAAAAAAAAAAAAAGAAAGAAAGAAAAAAAATATATATAAAGGGCTGCAGATGTGGGTCACTGGTAAAGCACCCCTGGGTTCAATCCTTAGTACCAAAAATAAAAAATATATATATAAAAAAGGGGGGGAACCCAGGAAAACAAAAAAGTGTACTTTTTTAAAACAATTTTTTAAACTTTATTATTTATTTATTATTTGTAAGTGGTACTGAGGATGGAACCCAGGGCCTTGCGCGCTCTACCGCTGAACCACAACCCCAGCCCCACAACAGGGTCTTTCTAAATTGCTGAGGGTAGCTTTGAACTTGCGATCCTCTGCCTCAGCCTCTTGAGTCGCTGGGATTACAGGCCCGGCTGATTCCAGGACATTTCTGCCACTCCCCCCAAAGAAAACTGGTACCATCAAGTGCTCATCTCCCTCCCTCCCTCCCTCCCTCCCTCCTTCCCTCCCTCCCTCCTTTCCTCCCCTGGCAACTGTTAATTTTTCTGTTTCTGTGGATTTGCCAATTGATTCTGGACACTTCTTCGGGATGGAGTCTGCCATATGTGTCATTTTGTGTCTGGCTTCGTTCACGCAGCAGCATGTTTTGGAAGTTCATCCATGAGGTAGCTGTGCCAGGATTTCATGGGAAAAAAAATACATATATATATACCCCACAGCCTGGGTGAGCCACTTGCCCTCAGTGCATCTGATGATGGACACTGGGCTGTTCCTGAGCTTTGGGCGTTTTGAATCCTGCAGGGCGAGTGTGAGGCATCATGACACCACCGCTGGGCACCCGTAGGGTGCACACTACCTCGTCTGTTCTCAAGCCAGTGGGGTAAGTAGCAGCGTTGCCAGTAAGGATGCCGAGGCTGGTGGACCCCGATACCTGGGCTTTGGCCGCACTCCTGTTCCTGCTGCTTCTCTGAGTGACGACTTTTCCAGCAGCATTTCCCTTTGCTCTTTTATAGGCTGCGGAGACCAGACAGTGAAGCCTTGCCAACTTGGGAACACAAATATTTGCCAGTCAAGAAAATATTCTCCCGTCAATCAAAACCCAGACTAGCTGGCACACATTGCCCTCCAGAAGCTGTAGGCAGATTCTATTTTGGCAGGATCCAGGTGGCCTGCAGCTTCCCCTCCTCCTAAACACCCCCAGGCTCCTTGTCTTCCTACTTCATTTTGAAGCCGAGGAGACTGAAACTCAGAGCGTCATGATTTAGCACTGAGTGAGCTGTTATTTATTTTCTTGGAGAGCATTTGTCTTGATACATGACCGAATGAAGGTAACACATAGTTAACTCTCTGGGTCTGCAAACGACAACTTCCAATGGTGATGAACAAGAGGCAGAGCTTCCAGGCCATGCTAGAGAGTACAACTTGTCAATGGCTTTACTTCACCTTCCCACCACCCCACCACTGGGGCAGGTTTCAGGGAGTCAGCAGGGCACTGAGTTAGCTGGGGTGGGGCAGCTTTCCTACAGGAGACGGAACCCTGAAATCCACATCCTCTGAGTTTTTCCTCAGGATCTAATGATCAGGATTTCAAATTCCAGTCCTCTGCCTGCCCTCACCAGTTCTAGGGTAACTTCTTTACCTCCCTGTAAACTTTCCTGGCTTATGACTACCTTTCCAAAATCACCACGGGCCTGGCCCAGTTCAGCTTTGTTTCCTCACCCAGGATTCCTGAGTCACAGGCTCATCCAGAGATTCTGACAGGCGAGGGTGCTAACCAGCACTGTTGATTCAGCAATGTCCACGGTATAGAAGGCACAGAAGGCATGGGGTATGCATGGGCTGGCACAGCAGGTAGGTATGCATGGAAAACACATTCACAAACGGGTCCCTGCCTAAGTCGCACCTGGTGCTTGCTAACTGCTGATTCTGAGCCTCTTCCCTTTCCAGCGCCAGAATTGAACAGGTGTGGGGTGGGGTGGCAGGATCTGCATCTTTATAGGTTTTTAACTAATGTGTAGAGAGAGGGCATCAGAGTAGGAAATGGAAGGAAAAATCCCTTCCTCCATTTTGGTGCCCACACAGTATCCAGGAGCTCTGAGCCTAATACGGCCAAACAAATGCAGCTACTCTTGGCCTTGTTCGGAAGCCAGTGCAGATGCCGTCTCCAGTACACTCAAAGTGTGGGCAGGTAGGCGCCTGGGGCAGGCGCAGGGACACGAAACTGGCGCCAGCTGCAGGACGACCCCAAAGTACCAGGTGCACAGCACCAGAGGGGCGCGGGGCAAGAGGTAGAGATAGCTTGGAGGGACCCGCAAGGTGGGGGGGGGGCGTGGAGGGACTCGGGGAGGGGAGTGGAGGGGCCAGGGGGCGTGAAGGGGAGCCGTGACGGGCGAGGGACCCGGGGCGGGGCGGGGCGAGGGACCCGGGGCGGGGGGGCGTGGGGAGCGAGGGGGACCGTGTGGGGCGCGTGGGGGGCGTGGAGGCGTGGGGGGCGTGGAGGCGCGGGGGGCGTGGGGGGCGTGAGCCGGGGAGAGACGCGAAGAGGGCGAGGGGGCGTGGAGGGGGCGGGGCGGCACGCAACCTCCCTCACTTCCATTGGCTGCGGCTCAGCCTCGCTCACTCCTATTGGCTGTCTTAATCCGTCTTCCGGTGGGGGCGGGACTGCGCTGTGGCGGGAAAGCCGCGCCGGCGTCTCCGGGTTCAAGAAGCCGAGCTGCCTGAGGAAGCTGCGAGTGCCGGGCGGCCGCTGGCATGGACGCTGCGGAAGTGGAGTTTCTGGCCGAGAAGGAGCTGGTTACCATCATCCCCAACTTCAGCCTGGACAAGATCTATCTCATCGGGGTGAGGCCTCGGGCGGGCGCGGGGCGGGGCGGGGCGGGGCGGCGGGCTCGGCGGGCCCCGTCCTGCGGCGCGCACTCACGGCCGTTGCCTTGCAGGGGGACCTGGGCCCGTTCAGCCCTGGCCTGCCGGTGGCCGTGCCCCTGTGGCTGGCGGTGAACCTGAAGCAGAGGCAGAAGTGCCGGCTGCTGCCCGCCGAGTGGATGGACGTAGGTAAGGCCCCGGCGGAGGGGTGGACGCCCTGGAGGGCCGCCTCGGGCTGCAGGCTGGGGGCGGCCTTCCTGATGGAACCGACGTGGCGTGGGGGTGACGGTCGCCGCACCGTGGGTGTGGCGCAGCCGGAGGACTCACGTGCTGCCACCCAAGCCCCGTGCCCTGGGCGCCAGGCAGAGACCACTCCTTCTTTGGGGGCGCGGGGTACCAGGGATTGAGCTCGGCCCCCCAGCCGCACCCCGGCCCTATTTTGTATTTAGAGACGGGGTCTCGCTGAGCCGCTCGGCGCCTCGCTGTTGCAGAGGCTGGCTCGGAACCCGCCATCCTCCTGCCTCAGCCTCCCCAGGCTGGCTGCGGGGACACAGGGTGGCTCCACCGATGTGACCCGTGCGGATACCCAGATCCCTAGGCACAGAGTGCTGCCCGCCTGGGTTTGGGAGGTGATGGGATTCCTTTTTGGGATTATGAAAAAGTTCCAAACTTGACTGAAGTAGCTGTTGCCTGGCCCCGGATATGCTAAAACCCACTGCTTTATACACTTACAAGCGAGTGAATTGTGTGGGGTGTTAATTATGCTTCGATAAAGATGTTAGAAAAAGCCAAGAGGCCACACCACCTCGGGGTGCACACCTGTAATCCCAGTACCTTGGGAGGCTGAGGCAGGAGGATCTCAAGTTCAAAGCCAGCCTCGGCAACTCAGTGAGACCCTGTCTCAAGGCTGGGGGAAAGAGCTCAGTGGTTAAGCACCCTGGATTCCATCCCCAGTACCAAAAAGAAATCAAAGAGCCTGGTGTGCTTGTAGTTCCAGTCAGGAAGCTGAGGCAGGAAGATCACAAGTTCAAGGCCATCAGGGCAATTTAGCAAGACCATGTCCCAACATAATAAAAAGGACTGGGCTGTAGCTCAGTATACAGCACTTGCTTGACATGGCCAAGGCCCCGGGCTCCATCTTGGTGCTCCAAACAGAAGTGAGGGCACATCACATTTGCAGACGGTCCTGAGCACTCGTGATCTCCCTATATCAGATGTGAGCAGCTGCTTCAAGTAGAAAAACGTCCTCACTGTTTTTGCTGGGGAGGGGTGTGGCAGGCATGTTTCTACAGTGAAGAGCCCTGAGTGATTCTGACTCTCCCCTCCCCCTGGGGTACCTGGGGTACCTGCCTCCTGCAGGCAAGGACTCCTTCAGCCAGCCACATCGACTTAGTTTGGGGAAATCTGCTTGGGCGTCTGCCTTGCTCCTTGTCTAAAGGGGCGAGTGGCTCTGGCAGTGGGGATCCCTAGTTCCTCTACTCTGAGGGCCTCTGGTGGGAGCCCCTGCAGGCCTGACTCCAGTAGGGACCTGTCTAGGCTCCTAGTTCACGATCAGCCTCTGGGGGCTTGGACCTGTTGTGACCCCAGGTGCAGGACCACAGTGAAGGTGTGGAGAGAGTGTGTGAGCTTTCACACAGCAGGCTGCACTGTGGTGAGAAGCTGTATCTCCAGCCAGTCAGCCCCTCTGAGAGCCGCGGCCTCCTGGCTGTGCTAGGGATTCTCCTGCCTGTTCTGGGGTCTCCCATATATGGAATCCTCCAGGATCTCATCTTGTCTCTGGCTTCTTGTATTCCTGGGTGTTTCTGTGGCTCGCCTCTGTTGCTGCCTGCGTTGTGCATCAGTTTCATTCTTGAGTGTGGCTCCTTGTCTGGGCAGGCTGTGTGCTCACCTATTCTACTGGTGGGCGTTTGAATGGTTTCTTGGCTTTATTCTGAATAAAGCTGCTATGAATGTTCTTGCCCAAGTCTTCTTCTGATTATATGTTTTTATTTTTCTTGGGCAAATAAATGCTTGGGAGTGGTGGACTTGCTGGGTCATAGTACGGATGAGGCTTGAGTTTGTAAGAAACAGCCAGCTGTTCTCTGGAGTGGTTGAGCCATTATTCCTTCCAGGAATGTTCCTATTGTTCCATGCCCTAGCCAGAAGTTTGGTATTGTCGGTCTTTTTGATTTGTTGGAGAGTTTGAGCAGAGAGATCTCATAATCTGTTCTTTTCTTTTTTTTTTCTTTCGTTTTTTTTTTTTTTTGGTGGTGCTAGGGATCGAGCCCAGGGTGTTGTTCATGTGAGGCAAGCACTCTGCCAACTGAGCTATGTCCTCAGCCCCTCATAATCTGATTCAGATGGAAAAGAAAAAGAAGGGAAAAAAACAGCTTTGCATGCATGAGGCCTGGGGTTTGATCCCTAGGTATGGGGGGAAAGTGAAAAATAACCACTCCACTGTGTGAGCGGGGAGTAGGGGATGATCCCTGCCAGGGCCAATGGGGGAGGGGGGGCTATGGTTGGTGTGTTCTGAAGGAATAAGCAACAGGATTTGGTGAAGGACTGACTGTTGGGATGAGAGAGCCCCCAGGCTGTGGGCTGGAGTTGGAGGAGAAGGTGGAGTTTCCTGAGGTGGGGAGCACGTTTGAGAGGTCTGTGGGCACCAGGAACTGAGGTTTGAACTGGTTACATTGGAGATGTATGTAGATGCCCAGGTGGAAGTTAAATGGCACAGATGGTATCGAATGGGGGCAGAATGAGATCATCTGGATGTGAGTTTAGGAGGTGGAGTGGAGTTAGGAACTGAGCTTTGTACCCTAGTGTTGAGGGGTCAAGAGGCAAGAGAAGTGAGAAGGACTGGCTAGTGAGGCCAAAAGCTCAGGGAGAGTGGTGTCCAGAAGCTACATGGTCAACACTAGAGGAGGAGGACTGACCGATCAGGTGCAGACACTGAGAAGTAGCGTTGAGTTTGGCTGAGTGGAGGTGGAGGGGCAAGAAGTGAACGGGGGAACACTAAAGAGAGGGGCAGACAGCTGGAAGCTTGGTGCTGAAATGAATTGATAGATGGAGAAGGATTTGGGTCAGGGGAGGTTTTCTCTTGTGACTTGATCATTTGGGATGATCAAGCAGGGAGGGAGAAGACAATCCTCGAGAACAGCGTACATAGAGTTCTTATGCAGTGAGAGGACCAGGGTACACCTGGAAGGCTAGCCCTGCAGAGAGGACACAGCAAGGAGGCTGGGGAGTGGGGTACAGGCCTAGTTGGCAAGGTGTCAAGTGAGAGTTGCAAGGAGCTGGCTGTAGGGAGAGAGGGCAAGTGCACCAGGACCCCCAAAGGACAGGGATGTGTAAGCTTCTTCGCCTTGTCCCTGTAGCCAGGACTGGGCTTCTTAGGCCCGTAGGAAAGGGAAGGCCAAGGAAGTAGTGGAAATGTCTGAGGGTAGTGCTAATGCCGGGTGAGATCAAGCATGGTGGTGGGTTCTAGATGCTGGGCTTTAAGCCCCTGTTGGACATTGTGCCCACTGCCTTATTGGGTACCTTTAAGCCTCTCTAGCATATCATAACCCCTTGCTCCAGGCTGGAGTGCCTTTAAGCCCCCTAGAATATCATACTGTCAGCAAAATTTATAAGTTGTAGTTTACATCATACTGTAGTTTACAAGTTGCTTGCCCTCTTATGAACCAGACTTGGTATACATAGATCTCTTAAATCTGTGATCACTTATTACATCAAAGGTAAAATAGTTCTTTCCCTATAAAAAGAACTTCCAGTTTGGACATATTCTTTAAGCCAAAAGGATGACAACAAAAGCCTTCCTGAGAGAATTTCTTCCAAGGAGAAGGCCTTGATACAAATATCATTCCAGAAAGTTTTCCTTAGGAATTTGCTACTTGATCAAATAGGTAGTAATGTCAGTACTTGGGAAGTTTGGAAATTGAAATGAACCTTGGCTATAGTGACGGTGACATGTGTTGACATCTCCATTTCAGAAAAGTTGGAGAAGATGAGGGATCATGAGCGAAAAGAGGAAACTTTTACCCCTGTGCCCAGCCCTTACTACATGGAACTCACCAAACTCCTGCTCAATCAGTGAGTAGCTCTCCCTGGGACGGCCCCTGCCTGGGTGGACCCCTTGTTCTTCCTCTAGCCCCACTCTCCCTTTCTTTTATTACCACAGAAAGCGCTGGGTTGGTAATCCGGAGGACATCTCTGTGTAGGATTGTGGGGTCTCTGTCTCTCATTTTCCCTTTTTCCCCACCCCCAGGAAATCTCTTGGGCCTTTCATTCTACCTCCTGTTGCTTGACATTGGACCCCACTGTGAGCCACTGTCATCTCCAGCAGAAGCCTTTTTCTGAACTACATGTAGTTTACTTAGTGCAGTGATACCCCTCTTTATTCTGTCTGGAGTATGCGGATCCAGGTTCTTTGTGATTTTCGCAGGAGAGGCCAGAGGGCTCACATCTGGCTTTGTCCTAAGCTACAGGGAAACCACTCATGGTAAAAATATGCTTTATTGCCTACCTCCACACAAGCTCCCTGGGGACTTCTAATTTGTTCATGTGGCAGCCGAAGTGATCCTTTAAAGATAAAACTGCCATGTGACTCTTCTCTTCAAAATCCTTGGTGCCTTTCCAGAATTTTTATTGTATTTCTGTTTTGTTTTGTGGTGCTGGGGTTGAACCCATGGCGCTCTACACTGAGCTACATCCCCACTCTTTATTTTGAAACAGGGTCTTGCTAAGTTGCCTAAACTGGCTTCAAATTTGCAATCCTTTTGCCTCAGCCTCCCAAGTAACTGGGGTTACAGGCATGTGCCGCCATAACCAGCTTTCCAGGGTTTCAGTCCAGAGCCCTGACTGCAGCATTTAAAGCAGTGCACGGCCTGGTGTGAGCTTCTCCTTCCCTCCTTCACAGCTGTCTGCGGTTCTTTCCTCTGCCACTGTAAGTTTTAGGTTCACGTTGGTCTCTTCTGCAGTACTTTTATTTATTTTTTTGAGATGGGGTCTTACTATGTTGCCCTGAACTCCTGGTCTCAAGCGATCCTCTGGCTTGGCCTCTTCTAACACACTGGGTCCTCGTGACTTTGCGTACACTGACCAGGAAGCCTGCCCATTCCCTTGCCCATGTTGCCTGTGGTTCAGTACAATAAGTGTCCCTGCCAGATTAAGTGTGCCTGCTCTCTTGGCAGTTCTGCACTCTGCCAGTGTTGGCCGTAGCTGCAGTTTTCTAATCATTTGGCTGTGCCATTACATTCCCACCCCCACATACCTGTTCTAAATGGCCAGGCACTGACTTAAATGCTGTGTCCCCAGCATGGTGCCTGGTGTGCATGTTTGTCGAATGAATGAAATCAGCAAAGGGAAGGCAAGTGTGGTTGGTTTTTCCTGGGAGCATAACGTGCAGAAGGTTAAGCTCTTGAAACTCCTTACTAAGCATGTTTTGGTTGATGAATTCAAGTGCAGAAGTAGAACTACAAACTGGTCTGTGCTACCACTACTACTGACTGCCTGCTGAACTTGTTTTTTAAAATTTATTCTAATTTGTTATATATGAAAACAGAATGCATTTCCATTCATAGTACACGTGTAGAACACAATTTTTCATGTCTCTGGTTGTACACAAAGTAGAGTTACACCACTTGTATCTTCATACAGGTACTTGGGGTAATGATGTCCATCTCATTCCATCGTCTTTCCTACCCCCTACTCCATCCCTTCCTCTCCCTCCCCTTTGCCCTATCTAAAGTTCCTCCATTCCTCTCATGCTCCCCAACCCTATTCCTATTATGGATCAACATCCTCATATCAGAGAAAACATTTGGCATTTGTTGTTTTGGGATTGACTTACTTCACTTAGCATAGTATTTTCCAACTCCATCTATTTACCTGCATATGCTATGATTTTATTCTCTTTTAATGCTGAGTAATATTCCTCTGTGTGTGTATGTGTGTGTGTGTGGGTATGTGTGTGTGTGTGTGTATGTGTGTGTGTGTATATATATATATATATATATATATATATATATATATATATATACACACCACAATTTCTTTATCCATTCATCTACTGAAGGGCACTGTCTGCTGAATTTAAAGAACTTGTCTTTAGGTCGATACCATTCCTTGGTTAGATTCTGAGGAATAGCAAGGTGCCAGGCGTTGCACTAGGCTTGGAGATGATTATGTGGGCCTCTTCCTGGGTTGGTGGGGGAGGTGTGTGAACCCGTGAACCACTAGTTAGATCACAGCATGGTCAATGCTGTATGAGGGCTCAGAGAAGCCTCCGGGAAGCTCAGGCTCCAGCAAGGGAACTTCCTAGGGCTGGTGGAGGGAGAGGCCATGAGGTAGGAGCTGTGAAAGGCAGCATGAAGGGGCCTCAGGGAGCAGAGGCATCTGTGTAGAGTGTGAATGCGAACAGCGGGGATGGAAGCACGATTCTGTGTTGATGGAGAACTCCTGGGGGTGGGGGGCGTCCTGGGGAGGAGGTTTCAAGAGAGACTGGCTTGGGGGTGGGAGCAATGGCTGGAAGGAGAGAATATGGAGGCACATACTAGGTATGAGTTAGTATTATCCAGGTGAAGGGCTTATTCATTTTTTTTTTTTTTTTAATTGTAGATGGACACAATACCTGTATTTTATTTATTTATTTATCTATTTATATGCAGTGCTGAGGATTGAACCCAGTGCCTCACTGAGCTCTATGTGCTAGGGAAGCTCTCTACCACAACACAGCCCCTATTTTTAGTTTTTGAAGTTCCTTATATTGTATGTGTTTTTATCAAAAACCTTATTCTGTAATTCATTGGCTAAGGGACTGAATTTTACCTTTGTTCTGCAGTTCAGTTGACAAGAACCTAGAGTCCTTTGTTATTTAACCTGCTGTTCAGAGCATAAGATCTGAATGTTTGGGCTCATAAATAAAATTTCACAGCATAGATTTCATACTGTGGATCTGCCGCCCACCAGTGCTGAGCTAACTGTATCATGTAGACACTCTAGCTTATCCTAGAGTGCCTAGTGACGGGAAATATTTGCTTCACCTTTTATTTTCTGGTCTGTCTTTGAAGATTGGTCTAGAGAATGTTCTACAAAGGAAAGCTGTTATTGCCTTCGCTGGACTGACTTCTACCCAGTCTCACTGCATGTGGTTACAGTACAATGCTTACGCTAATTTGCCACTTAAGTGATTTTTGTAACTTCTGATTTAACTACAGAGTAGGACAGTCCCTCCTCTGCGGGGCTTTCAAGAGGACAGGAGTGCTGTGCAAGGTGCTGAACACAGAGCTAGTGGTTTCCTTCCCTGATCGGTAGTGAGCCTGGATTACTCGGGGGGGGGGGGGGGAGTAGTGATCTGCTCACCACTATACATAAGGAGCCCTTGGAACCAATTCTAGCTGGAAGTTACGCGGCACAAAGCACTGTTGTCCTGTGGCATAGACTGTCTGACTTGGAGCCAGTTAATCCTGGCAACAGCTGGCCATGGACACTTGGCTGAGGCAGGAGGATGGTAGGTTCAAGGCCAGCCTCAGCAACTTATTGAGAGCTTTTCAAAACTGGTGGAGTTGTATGTAGTTCAGTGGTAAAGCATACCTGGGTTCAATCATCTATACAAAATACAAACAAGGGGCTGGGGTTGTGGCTCAGTGGTGGAGCCCTTGGCTAGCATATGTGAGGCCCTAGGTTCGATCCTCAGCACCACATAAAAATAAATAAAGGTATTGTGTCCAACTACAACTAAAAAATAAATATTAAAGAGAACCAGTTCAGTAGCTGAATGTCCTTGGTACCATACTTACTCGTTGAAGTCCTTACATGTTAATAATGGTGACGAAACAAAACAGATTTTCTGCATCAGGAATAGTTGGAATACCCTCCAGAATCTAAGCCGTATTTGAGGTTGCGTTGTGGGGTTTTGTTTTGGTCAGTCTGGCAGGTGCTTGCTAACTTCATCCCTTGCCTCCTTTAGTGCTTCAGAGGATATCCCCAAAGCAGATGCGATCCGCACCCTGATCAAGGATCTGTGGGACACGCGCATAGCCAAGCTCCGGGTGTCTGCTGATAGCTTTGTGCGGCAGCAGGAGGCACATGCCAAGGTAGGTCCTGCTTCCCTTTGCTATCTTCTCCCTGGAGCTGGTGGGCTCTGCCCCAGAGTTTTTTTTTATGCCCCTGGAGAAGCTCAACCCAGTGTCCTACTTGCTCAGGCTGTTGCAAGATAGGAGATTACTAGCCATGCTGGGGGTGCTCAGTGATAGGGCACTTGCCTGTTCCGCCCTGGTATCTAAAAGAAGCTACTAGAGAATCTCTTCACTATGTACAATTAGCTGATGCCCTGGGTTTGATTTCCAGCACCACAAAAACCAAACAAAAAAACCCCATTGGTTTGTTCTTAGTATTTTAGCTTTTATTCAAAATCAAAACTCCTTGGCCAACTGGGTCTGTTTTCTCTTGTTGCAGCTGGATAACTTGACTTTGATGGAGATCAATACCAGCGGGGCCTTTCTCACCCAAGCACTCCATCATATGCACAAGCTCCGTACAAACCTCCAGCCTTCTGAGAGTGCCCCATCTCAGGACTTTTAGAGGAAGGCCTGTGGTTGGCAAGATTTATCCTGTCTGGCAGCAAACTGTTGGGTGGAGGCTGGTGACATGATGGAGGTACTTGTGTATCTGGAGTTCTGGAAACATTTTTAAATGTATGAACAATGCTTGAACAGGTGCCGAGACTGGATCTGTAACATTGGTGAGAAGCAAATTTGTGATTAGTTCTCAAAACTGAACACCCCTGAGCTGGGCATGGCGGTGCATGTCTGCGATTCCAGCAACTTGGGAGGCTGAGGCAGGCAAATTGTAAATTCCAGGCCAGCCTCATCAATTTAGTGAGGCCCTGAGCAATTTGGTGAGACCCTGTCTCAAAATCAAAAATAAAAAGGACTGTAGCTCAGTGGTAAAGCACCCTTGGGTTCAATCCCCAGTACCAAAAACAAAACTTCCTTGAACATTCAATCAATCCCCAACTAGTTTTAGAAACCAGTTTTTCTTTTGAGGGGAAAAGAAAAAAGTATTAGGCAACCAAGTCCTCCCTGTTGCCAGAGCCTTGGATTTTCTGCATGAAACTGTCACCCATGGTTGTGTTCAGTGACTGGTGTAGATATAGGAGTGGCGATGAGGCTGGGGGTGTTTTCCCTCTTGATCCCCATTTCTTGAACTAAATTTAGATCTCCTAGAGGTTGTTCACGGAGGATGATGGTGTGGGTGACTGGCAACGCTGGCCAGTGTTTGTCTTCTAAGCTACAATTTATAATAAAAACACCGTCAGCCAGAATCTGACTTTGCTGGGTTCTTGTCCTGTGGCCAAGATGATCTGATACTGATAGGTGTGAGGCAGTTGACTGGGAACTTCAGACCAGCGTTCTGGACGTTTGGGGAAAAACCTGTCCCAATGCATTAAGTGAGACTGAAGACTGCTGGGAGGGAAAGGAGCTCTCCTGCTGCTCTTGATGGGTCAGGGAGAGGGCTCTTGGTTGAAGACAGCAGTGGCTCAGGAGATTGATTATCTTCTTCCTAAGAGAAAACCACTTCAGTTTTTGAACTGCAGCATTTTGGGATTGTTGGGCCCCTTAACAGAAATTTCCTTACCTTGGAAGGGGATACGTCATCCTGCACCATATAGTAAGTATGTTCAGTCACCAGCTGGTTTTGACTTGGCACCCAGGGAGTCCAGAGTTGTGGTGTGGCTACCTGGTCCTAGCGTACTGCTCGCCATCTGCCTTTCTGGGTTTGCTACTTGAGCACTGCTGATCTGGTCCAGAGCCGAGATGGCTCCTGAGCAGATGCTGGCTATCATGTGAACACTGGGCCAGACAGACCCAGAGGACTAGGACAGAAGATGGCGAATCTGATTAAAGGTGCTGTTCAGACATTCGATTTCTCCTTTAGAGGTCATCAGGGAACCTTAGAATGAAACCACTTGTTACTGCGGAGCTCAGGGGCTTGTGCGCCTCCATCTCACACCTACCACCCTGCTTGAAAACCCGAGCCAACTGAGGTGCAGCTGAGGATCTTCAGGTCTGACCTGTGAAACGATGTGGAGTTGGTGGTTGCCCCCCACCCTGGGGTTGGGGGTTATCTTATAAAAGATTTCTCTTAACATGATTTAGGAAGATTTTATTTTTTGGATGTTGTCAGAAATTACAGCAATATATTCATAAATACCTAATTACTACATTCAACAAATAATATTACAATACAGTTAATTCAAACAAGTACACTTAGAACAGGTTTAGTTTCACAGCATCTAAACTGCCCCCAGGGTGACCGAGGCACTGTTGTCCTCCCTCCCGCCTGAGTCTGGGTTTGCTGTCCTAGCAGTGAAGCACAGGGCATATACAAGTGACACAACCAGCGAGCATGTCTTCCTCGGGTCAAGGCAGAGTCTAGCAATCAAGCGCTGGATCAAAAAGCTGGGGACAGGCTACTGCAAGTAGTGACCTGAAGTCAAAGCATGGTTAACAGGCAGAGTCGAGATCCTAGTCAAGGGGCTAATGCACTGTAGGAAAGGAACAGAATCTGCTAAACATCTCCATCTCCTGGTGGATCTTGGGAATTGTCTACACTTTACGTGGCTCAGAGGGAAGGGGCAGATCTGTTCTGGTCTGAAATTTAGCTTGCTTTTTGAAATTTGGCAGTATTGTGAGCTACTTTGAGGGAAAATTCTGTTACAAACTTAACATTTCTTGTTTCATTTCCTTGCTGCTAAAGGTGTTGGCTCCTTTTGAGACTCAGTATCCTTAGGAGTACAAGCTAGGATGATGACAGTACCAATTAAGATTAGAACTGAAGATGTGGAATCCTGTCTTTGTGGTCATGTTATCTGAGAGGAATGGATTGGGGGCTGTTTTGTTAGTTTGGCTCTGATTATATGAAACAACTCATTTTAAATATCTGGTTAAAGGTGGAACTACATGACCTAGCATCAGAGGGTGTCCCTTGCGTTTAGTGAATTCCCCATCAGGACAGATGGCTGCTGTCTCTTCCAGGTGATATGGCAGACACGGAACTGAGGAGGACTGAGGTATTCACATAAATACTGACACACAGGTTACATCATCAGTTCTAGAGCAGATCTGATGTACTGCTCAACTTTTTTAAAAACATGAAGAGGGCTGAATAGAAGACCCTTCAGTTTGCATGTGTTTGTTAGCCCAGGTGAGGACAGACATGTGCTGTGTCCACCCGGAATCATCCGACAATGGGTGTTTTCAAGAGCAGAGGGCCAAGTGCGGGGTGGGAGGACCACCGCGGCCTGGGTGGTGTGCCGTCCTTTGTGAGCTGCTTTCTTACCTTGCCTTTGTCTGTGCACACTGTCTGGTTTGTACTTGGGTCGTGATTGTCACATTACTTCTTGAGCACAAGAATCTTCAGAGGTCTCCACGAGCGGGAGAACAGGGAGGCAGAGCACGAGAGCAGGCGGGCCAGGCCATATTGCTAGCTCAGCACCTTGGCTCGCACCAGCAGAACTCTGCTCAGGTATCTATCCTCTGCTCTACATGCCATGAACTGCCCCCCCAGTGTCCAACCTAGGGAGCGCCTCTCAGGTGCAGGGTGGGGCTGTGCATTTCCATTAAGTAATTAGATCTACTTTTCCCTTTTACTTTAGTCAATGCCATTACCAAGGTTGACTGGCAGAAGCACCCAGACACCTGACATGGCAAGCAGATTTTAAGCAGAGAAATTCAGTGGCAGTTTGCCCTGACTGCTGGCTGTGTAGCTCCCTCTGCACACCTGTGGACCATGTGGCTCCCTTACTGTCTTGTAGTGGATTTTGCGGGGAGGAAGGTGCCTGACAACTGGCAATACTGCTGGCACTTATTGTCCGAGTGTGCTAATAACTGGAAGGTTCTTGGCAGGCATACAAACAGGCATGACAGCAGCCACTAACAAGCTGCTCTGCCCAACAGTGCTCATAAGAGCAGCACCAAGTGACCAGGCCAGGTGTCCTGCCCTGTCCACCCCCAGGACAGCTAGGCTCTGGTTAGGGCCCTCTCCTGCAAGAGGTACTTGAAGGAACACCAGCCAGGACTGGGTGGCACCCCATTGCTTCGTGGGGTTGGGATCTGCCAGGTTTCCCGCTGTTCCTGTCCTGGTAAGTTCAAAAGGAGTTCAGCTCAGACACTGTTGACCCTACTTCAGGCTTCCACAAAGCTTTGCATCTAGATAAAGCCTCTGAGATCTCTACTTTCCACCTGCTGTCTGGTGTGTGTGTTGGAACGCTAGGGCAGAGTGTTCACTTCCTGCAAGGTGCTCCTGGGAAGACCTGTGCGTCCGTGTGGCTGACCCACCCCGGCTGTCTTGCTCCCCTCCTCACTTGCCAACAGCGGGTTCTGTTTGCTCTGCCTGCTGTTGCCTCGCCCAGTGCCGGAGGGTGTGTGTGGGGGTGTAACGCATGGCTTTCTACATTGGTTTCTGGTGCAACTCAAAAATGAAGTGATCGCATAGGCGCCAGTGGTAAGCTCTTTTACTTTTCTTCTTCTTTAATTTTTAAAAACACTTCAATATTTTAATGTCCTGACCAGCAGCAGTACAAACACTAAAAGCAAGTTGTTTTTTTTTTTTTGCCCAGAAAAAACAAAACAAACAAAACCCCCAAACAGGAAAAACAAACAAAATCCCCCAAACCACATATTAAAAATGGCAGGCTTTTTATAACAATAATTAAAGTAATAAAAACATACAAAACTTTTTTTTAATATATATACACAGTACAAGGCTGAAGCACCTTTGACTTTTCTCTCAAAATTTACGTTTGTATGAAAACACCACCCACTGCAGTAACAATTTAGTGGGTGTGAATATATGTATACATAGAGCTCTGTACATTCTCCCCCATGGAGTAATAGAAAGGTACCTTCAGTCGTGGGTCTGTTTATCTTTAGGTGAGAGCATTTCCAGGCAGAAGCCTTGGATTGCTCTGTGTGCTCCTAGGACCTGTTGCTTTGAAGATAATTTTGCAGAAAAGTAAAACAAATAAGCCCTTTACTGAGGTTGCACCCAGCCTTCTCTTCAGCTGAAGCAAGTCCCACTCCTTGTAGGAACGGGGCCAACTCCAGAGCCACAGCAAGAGCAAGCCTGGTTCTTGCAGCACAGTAACACGGCACCACGAGGAACAACCAGCCGGGTCTGATCCAATCCCGTGCACCGGGGGCAATAAACAGTATCGTTTTAGTGTTGGTAATGGAGCCTTCATTTCCAGATTAAAAAAAGAATGATGGGGAAGGAGGAGTAAAACCACCTTTGGAAAGAAAAACCATGGGCGTCCTACAGTGGTTGCTCGCTGAGTACAAGAGGTGATCCGACTGCATTGAAGTCAAGGTGAGTGCGTTCATTTTCGTCTGGAGCCTGGAACCCTTTGCTTCATGCATGGCACATTCTCATTTTTTAAGCTTCAAACCTCCCAGTGAAAAATATTAAATATTCAAGGTAATAAAATAGATAATATTTCTATACTATAGGTTCAGCCTAGTGCAAGGGAAACCGTCACCTCGGGTATCCCTTAAAGCAGCCCCTGGGCCAGTGCATGGTGGGCAAGGCAAGGCACTTCCGTAAGTGGTCCAGTTCTGCCTGGAGCCGCTCCCTCTCTGAGACAATCTTCTGCTTCTGGCTCCTCAACTCCTGGGGAAGGGAAATTCTTGTCAAAATACATTCATTCCATCTGTAAGTGTGTGGATTAAGCATGTGTGGTGCACGCGTGTGCCATGGAAAGGCAAACCTGGCACTAGAATGTCAAGCTGGGAAAGGGATGTTTTCAGACAGTGGCCTCTTGAGGACAGTTTGAACTGGCTCTTCCAGAGCCTCAGACTCTGGCAGTACTTACTCTTTGGAATGGGGGATTGAACCCAGGGGTACTCTATCTCTTAGCAAGACCCTATCATAAAATTTAAAAAATAGTCACTTAGGCTGGCCTGGAACTGGCAATCCTCCTGCCTCAGCCTCTGGAGTCATCAGGATTACAGGTGTAGGCCACTGTACCCAGCAATAATATATGCTTTTAAAGAAGCAGCATGTTCCACTGTCTCAGCTCAAATCTGAGTTCTTAGAATCCCCTTTGCCAATGAAATCCTCTTCTGTCCTCTTGAGCAAACGGCAGCATGGGGAGACTGATGCAGGCAAGGAGCAGCACCTCTAAGTCCCACGAGCTGAAGATATCCCCCCTTCTTTGATGAATCTTGGCTAACTCACTGATGTCTGAATTTACCCGTGAAATGACAAGTTGTGACCTCTTTAAGGAGATTTCCCCTCTGAGGGCCTATTCAAGTCTCAAAACAACTCCCACCCCCCAAACACACACACTCACCGCCATGCTGTGGGAGAGCTGCTCTGCTGCCAGACTGAGGCTGTAGTGCTGTGCCTCCAGCCGCCGGCACTGTGACTGTAACACCTGACGCTCCAGGTTTTGCTCTGCAAAGACAAGAAGTGGCAATGCAACATCATGCAGGGACCACATGTCTTCCTGGCCCAGCAGCAACTAGCATCTCTCCAGTGCAGGTAGACGAGGCCTCTCCTGGGGACCATTGTGCCTGTTGCCTTTGACTGTACAAATTAAGTCCAATCATTCAACAGGATATAAGAATAAGACCTTGAATCAAAAGGCAGTTTAGGAAGACAGTAGGGGAGAGTACGTCTTTTGTTTTTGAAAGCTGCATCTTAAAAGCCAGATTTTAAAAGGCAAGCTGCCCAATTTCAGAGAGGCTAGAACAATTTTAAGTACTGGCAGTCCAATTCAAGGAGTGTACAACATCGGGGGTGGGATAACATGGAAAACATTAACTTGACAACATACATCATGAACTCAGCAAACTTAAATGGAATGCTTCTAAAGTTTCACCAACAGGAGTCTACTAATGCCTTAGCAATAGAGGTCCTAGTCATTGACAAGAAAATATGAAAACTCAAAAGGAAAGAACCCCACTTATTATTTGCAAAAGGTCTGTTCATCTATGATTGCTACCTAGGACTTAGCTTTTTCACTAAGTGAACCTAAAACTAAATCCAATAAAAGAAAACTGGTCATGGATAGGCATTTTAAACCATAGCTGTATAAACAAGATGCTAATTATCCCTAAATCTGTAAATTCAATGCAACTGAAAATCATGACAGGATGTTTTTTGGGGATGGGGGGTATAATGTAACAAGATGATCCTAAAATTCAGGGGAGGGAGCCAAGGAAGGGCTGAAACCAGCTGAGCAATAAGCTCAGAGTCAGGACAAGTCTTTCCAGATAGAGAGGTGCTAAGCTAGGGCCCAACTTAAAACACCCAGACAGATCTGCCTCCATACACACAGGCGAATCCCAGGCACGAGAAAGCAACACTTGAGATACGCAAGAACATCTCATAGAAGAGCATCCTCACAGCCCTGATTTAGGGAAAGAACTCCAAACAAGGCATTGGAAATGACTGATATGTCATAACTGTTTTTTTTTTGTATGACTAGTGGAGACTGAACCCAAGACCTCCAGCATGCCAAGCAAGTGCTCTAGCACTAAGTTAATCCCCAACCCTATTTTGTTATTTTGAGACAGGGTCTCACTAAGGTGCCTGGCTCGCCTCAAACTTGTGATACTTCTGTTTCAGCCTCCTAGGTTGGTATCATAGGAACATGTCAATGCAGTGTGCTTTTTTTGACTTGTTTATGAGTTAAGCAGTGCTGGAGGTTAAAGCCAGGGCCTCATGCATGCTAGGCAAGCCGTATAACTGTGTGCCACACCCTAGCCCCTGCAATCCCACCTTAACATTAGCAATCTACAACACTGGGCAATAAACAGCAGGAGGCAAACAGTGGTACCTGAGATTTGCTAGCCATGCTGGCACAGGCTGATGGATACCCAAGCATTCCCACTGTTCCCCTATGAGGTCTTTGTGGACATTCTGAGGAAGAGGCGGGTAGGAAGTGGTGTGCTGTAAGCACAATGGCAGTGACCTAGTCTGGGATTTGTGAGCCTGAGGCCCCCCCCACCCCCACCCCAGGTCAGACTCTCTGAAGGGCTGGAGTGTGTGCTCCTAGTTGAGGGCCAAGCGGCCTGGGTTGTGCCAGACTTGGAAAGCCTTGGGCAGAATCGAGAAATGAACCTCGGAGTAGAGTTAGCTCAAAACACAGCCATCATCCATGACACACTCCTTTCAGGGGTCCCATCATGCCTCTCAGGGACACAATCACAGGCATGGTGACCAGGTTGGCTACTGGGACTTGGCACACTAGGTGACAGCCCAAGGAGAAAGGCCCATGTCTAAGCTGTCATGCTAAGTAACAGGTGCCACACACAGCCAATGCTCTCGTAATTCACCGTGCCCAGGGGCTGGGGCACTGCTCAGCTACCAGGTAGGTGCCTGAAGGTCTGAGTTCTAGCCCAATAGCCTCCATGCCCAAAACCCCAAACTGCCCCAGCGAGAATGGCCTCAGCTTTGGGCATGAGGAATTACCAGTGCCAGAGGCAGGAACCTGAGGAAATTCACCTTCTGGGACCTGCATCTAGTTACCCAGAAAAAGCTCCAGCACTGACTCCAAAGCAGCCCCTGAAGCTGGCAGGAGTTTTGTGACTATAGGTGCTGTGGCTTCCTCCCCCAGAGCCCCAGAGCCTGTACCTTCTACATGTTCCTGGTAAGCTTCAAAAATCGCCTCGATCCCTTGCCACTTGCGCCTGGGGGCCTCCTCCTCCTCCTCCTCTTCACCGTCATCCTCACCGTCATCCTCCTCCTCTGAGTCTGGGTCCATCTCCTGTGTGGAAGGGCCCCTCCTCCCAGTTGGGAGCTCCTGTTGCCCGTTATGCTGGGGCAGGGGGACCCGACTGGAGGACTGCAGCTCAGGAATGTTGTAGTGGACGGATGTGTCGATCTTGTGGTTCTGCTCTGCAGACAGCACAGCCACACTCCCTGGGGGAAGATAAACCAGCATCTCAAGGAAGGGTCTCCAGAGGCTTTGCCCTACCTTTGGTGCAGAGTAGGACCGCAGCCTGCAGGCAGATTAAAGATAAAGCAAGCCCAAGGTGGCTCCTTACAGAAAGATGGGACTCCTGCGTGACCTTGGGCAAGTCCATCAGTTTGAATTTCTAAGCCCTCAGTAAATGCAGCTCCTCCTCCCTTGAAGGGCGTGAGCATTTCAGTCCCGGGGCACAGCACCAGCACCCCCTGTGGCATACATGGCCCTGCTGCCTCTGGGTGTTGGCACAGTCAATAGCCTGGCATGGCAGGATGAAGAAGCAGGTGAATAAACAAGGCAGGAAAAACTATCCCAGGACCACATAGAAGTGTGTAAGGCGTGGCTGGAAGGAGCAGGAGGGTGGTTCAAAGTTCGTAAAAACCATCTCAAAATCTACCCTAAAGAGTAGGGACCCATCTGCCTCTTGTAAAAAAATTTATCCTGAAAAATGGTTCTTCCTAATAAATTCATGATAAAAATCCAGTAACACACTCCCTAATTTTTGTGGAGTTGTTCCCCCAACCTTCAGTGCTGGGGATGGAATCCAGAGTCTCATGCATGCTGGGCACGTGCGCTACCACTAAGCTGGCCCCTCGCCCTGGGGAGTCTTTTAGTCACTGCACAACCCACTACCCAGAGTTCCTTGCTTCCTGGGGTCTGATTCATCTCTGCTGACAGTGTGAACTCGGGTGGAAGACCCAGCTCTGTGTCAGAGCTGGATGTCTGTTAGTTCAGCTTTAAAGGCATGAAGCACTAAACACCTAAACAAGATCTGGCGTAACAGTGACTGGCTACTGCCGTTCACATTCCTCTCATGCCCAATGGTTGCTTGTTGAAGTTTTTTGTTTTTTTCTTTTTGGTGCTAGGAATTGAACAAAGAGGGCACTTTGCTATTGGGCCACATCCCCAGCCCTTTTTACTTTTTGAGACAGGGTCTCACACTTGTGGCCCTCTGGTCCCAAGTCACAGGGATCACAGGCCTGTACCATCACACCCACTGTTGAGGATTTTTAAAAATGGCGAGTTTTGATTAACTGTGAATTACATGCAGTAATCCCTGTTCTCTGACCTTCAGTGACTCCCACTAAATTTAAAAGGAGGTGGGAGTATGGGACCAGGAAAACAGTGCTGTCACTACACACTTGCTGGGTCTCGGGAATGAGCACAGGCACACTGGTGCCTCATGGAAGGACCAGAGGGGCCACGCTATTGTGGAAGACACAGCAGCTCATGTGCCCTTACTCACGGCATCACCTGCTCTGTGACCTGGGAGTGTGGTCCCCAGATCAGCTGCATTAGGTTTGCCTGGGGGCATGTTGGAAATGGAGTCCTGGGTCCTGCTCCAGACCCCTGCCTGGTGAGATCCCCAGGTGCCTGATGGGCACTGAAGTTTGAGAGTGCACGCACATGGCTCTGCTGAGCAGCTGGTGTGCAAAGACATTAAGCAGCTGCTAACTCGTCCTGGGAGCAGAGTGGGACGGGCAGCCTCATTACCTTTATGCTTCTGCAGGGCCTTCTGGGTGGACTGCAGCACCGACTCGTGGAACTGATGCGCAAACTCTTCTGCCATGAAGGGCTCCCACGGCTTGCTCTTCCCGTTGATGCTGTGGGACAATGGCACAGGAATGTCCTTGGGTGCAGCACCCCGGATGTAATGAAGCATGCTCAGGTTCTTCTTGCCCCCAGGGGCCTCGCTCAGCCTGGCCTTCTCACCGCTGGTAGGAGCCGGCTCCTGGACTCTCGATAGCTCTTGGGGCCGCAGCTGTTCTAGTCTCCCAGTCTCCGCGGCCTTTGGGATGTCGGACAAGGAGGCAGCGACCCCAATAGGCTTATCCACCTCCAGAGAAGCTGGCTGTGTGGCTGGTTCTTTGAGAGACAGAAAATGAGGGTAGGTTAAGAGCTGCAAGTTAACCGGCCGAGTGTCTAGCACGCAGACCCTGGTCTCTAGGAGCTTATGTTCAACAAAGACCTAGTGCAAAAAGCCAAGACTTGGGGACACTGAATTAAAATTGTTGTGTACGCGGATAAGGAAGGTCTGAAGACACGGAGTGCTTAGAGGCAGGTCCATCTGGGAACAGTGCCTCCAGAGAGCATCTGGGAAGAAACAGATCGGAAGGAAGAAGCAAGTCACTTCTGGTCCCGAAAAAGTAGGGAGTTGGTTTAGTCCAGCTGGATGGAAAGAGCACCCGAGCAGCAGAGCTAAGAGGACTGCACTGTGAGGCTTTCTGCTTCCTTCGCTGCACAGAGGCACAGTCAGACTTGAGGAAGGAGGTGAGAGCAGGTGCTGGCGTGGTGGGCGCAGACAGGCTCAGGCCTCAGGCCCACCCACGATGACCACCAGGTGGCTCTATGGCAGCAGGCACCCTCCCTCGGCTCTGTGCCCACCTGTGAACTCATACTGTATCCGCAGACCTGCACACTGTGTGCGAAACACGAACTGTACAAGAGAGACGGAGAGAAGGCGGAGAAAAGCGCTGTCTCCAGCAGGTCAGGTCTACGACGAAGACAACCTGAGGGTCACCTCTGACCCTGGGCAGCCCATAGTTCCAGCTGGTGGTAGGTGGGGCTGTCCTTCCCTTACCGCTCAAGGAGACGGCAGGACTGTCCCTCGGAGAGTTTGTCAACGAGTCTGCCACTGCTGCTGACAGTGCCCTCTGCTTCACCGCATGGAGCATTTCAACAAGCCTCTCTTTGTCTGTGAGAAAAGCAGCCCGAGGTTACCGAGGCAGCCGTCCTCCGAGCGGGAAGGAAGGTGGGAGTCTAGCCCGACTGTGATTGGCAGGACGAGCCCCTCAAACTAAGAAGAACTGAGAGCGAGTGCCATGAGACGGAGCCTCTGTCTACACGCGGGCCAGGTTCCTGGGCTCCCACCGCACGTCTCAGATGTGCTCCAGACCGCTGTGGCACTCTTTAAGAGACAAGGAGATGGCCCCTGTGAAAGGAGACACTCTGGGGCACAGTGCCCCTTCCGGTATATGTCTGGTGCTTCAGCGCCACCCCAGAATCACAGCCATTTCCTGAAAAGGAATGCAGACCCCAACAAGTTCCACCCCACAGGTCCTGTTTCAGCGGCACTTCCTGCCAGCTGTGAAACCGAAGGGGCCGCGGTGCTGATGCTTTCTCTAGAAATTCAGCCAGGTGAAAAGATGGTTTTTGCAAACAAAACTAGACATGTTTCCAGGGATTTGTGTTGGCAATCAACCTGTCACTAACCCTTAAAGAGAAAGCAGAGTGCGACCTGCTGTTACAATGGGAACAAACTGCTACATCTCTGGAAAGGAACATGCTGAGGCAAATAACGGGACCCTGAGGCCCTCTTTGCTTTCCCTTGACTTTCTTAGCACCAGGCTAGTGTGTCAGGCAAGCCGAGGAAGCGGAAGAGCTAAGGAAGTGCTGCAGCACACCGTCTCTCCTGCACGATGGCTTTGAGCCCAGAGGGTCTTTCCCAACATGGCCAGACCCATCTGGAAGCATCTTTCAGGGCAAGCTGTCTGCTCGGCATGTGTTGGCTGTACCTGGTGGCTATAGGCCATCCCTCTACCTCCCTCGCCAGGCCTCCTGCCATCAGAACACAAAGCCCAGAAGATCTTAGCGGCCCACCCAAAGGAAGAGCCTGCAGTCTGCAAGCCCAGAGTGCCTGATGAATGGAGGGCAGCATCTCCCACACTCCCAGGTGGAGTCCCTGAAGTGCTGTGCCTTCTCAGGCTCTAGAGGATGGAGAGGTGCCAGGGCAGCGTCAGCTCCAGATAGGCTGCACATGCAGGAGGACCATTAGGACTTCATGTCCATGCAGGATGCAACCAGAAGAAACGGGCTCAAGTGGGGAGCAGCCTTGGTGGGCCTGCTTCAGAAGCACATGCCCCCTGGGAGCCCCATCTGCCCACCCACGCGGGCGTGAGGCCGTACCTTTCCTCTTCTCGGCACTGATGTGGGTCAGGTTGAAGATGGTCAGGAACTTCCTCTTCTCCTCGAAGTTGGGACTGTTGTTCATCTCGTCGGGACTATAGCGGGTAGACAGTGCCAGTCTCGGCGAAGGCGTCTGCCGCTTACTCTGAATTGCCGGGGGTGAGGGGCTCCTCTCTCTCAGCATCCGTCGCCGCTTCCTCCGCTTCTGGGCCACCAGTTCCTCCTTCTGCTGTTGGGTGGTCAAGCCAAAAAGTTGCAAAAACTCTAGCTTCTGGATTGGAAAAGAAAACAAATCAGTTGGAAACCACTGCAGTGGTCTGCTCTCGCTGTCCCGGGGTCCCCCTCTGGGGTCCTCCAATCTGCTGTGGCCAACTCGGTGCCAGCGATGATGGATAGGGGACTCAAGACTAAGAGCCCAGCCCCGAGCATGCCCCAGAGGTGAGGAGGCCACTACCTCGGAGGACGTGTCCAGTTTGAGGGGGGCCTGCTCGGCTACGCAGCGGAGGTGGGCTCTGACCTCCTCCTCGTCGCTCTCGTCATAGGACTCATCGAGGTCGTAGTAGTACCCTGGTGGCAGAAGGCTACACTCAGTCAAGGAAAGACCAGCCACCAGGCCACCTGCAGGTCTCTTGGAACACCCCTAAAATCAGTTCCTTCCCACCCCACTGGCCACTTGCACTAAGAACAGCAGGTGCCCAGTTGGCCTGGGACCAAGTGACTGGGCAGACAATACCCTCTGGCAGGTGCCAAGGGTGCACACGTGCTCCCTCCTACTGTGACCACCCAGCCTCCCCACTGGGAGGCAGAGCCCTACTCCATGGTCACAGGGTTGCTGGCCTTCTCTTTTACAAGATGGGTGGGGAAGAAAAACTTCAGTTGGGCCCCAAATCTAACCTAGACGAGCAACCCAGTAAGACGCTGCTGCACTCTGGCTGTCCCAGAGTCTCGCAGCCAGGCCTCTTCCCTGCTTTCCCCAGCTGTCTGGCAGCTCAGTGAGCTGCTAGCTGAGCTTCCTGTACCAGCGGAACAGTTAGGAAGTGCCCAGCTCTTGGCCTGGCCGGGGCAGCGCCAGCTGTGCTCCGCACTCTCTGGCCACCTGTCTACAATTGACACCAACCCTGTACTTAGAGCCCTGCTGGGCCCAGGTCTGGCCTGTCACCAGCTTCTTCCCCTGTTAATGCTGCACTATTAATATTTAACACTACTTCATCAGTCTCCACACACCACTGATCAATCCTGTGCGTCTGCAGCACCATCCTACACGCAGGCTTCAATTTACCCATTTGGGACAGTGTGCACCATGGCAAGATAGGGGGTGGGGGGGTCCTGGGCCTGTCTCCCCAGTGGAGGTATCAGATGCTGTATAAAGGTCTACAAATTTGCCACCTGAAGCCTATTAACACTCCTGCACCGGGAGCGGAGAGAGCTGGCACTAGGAGCCCTCATTCTGCTAAATTCCAATTCTCAAGCAGGCTGGGTCCTAGGGGCTGCACCTTTTTCCTGCGCCTCCCGCCGCCGGCGCTCCTCCAGATCCAGCTTGCTGACCAGCCTCCGGCGCTGCTGTAGGAACTCGTCATAGATGTAGGAAGGGTCAGGGCCCCTGGGTGTTGGATGCCGGTAAGGTGAGCCAGGCTTCAAAGGCCCACTGAGCTCCCCGAAGGAGGCTGCCTGGGGGAGGGAGGCTCGCTGCTGGCCCAGGATGGTCTGCGTGGACTTCTCGAGCTCAGCAAGAAAGGGCCCAGGCCCTGGGGGGAAGGCCTGGGGCTCCAGGCTTCCTGCCTCCCTTGGTGGAGGCTGGTACTTGTCCAGGGGGGCAGTCTCGCGCTTCCGGGGCTCCTCAGCCTTCTCTGGGCAGTAGACACGCTCCACCTTCACCAGCGGCACAGCAGCCTGTCGGCTGGGCTCAAATGCAGCTGGGTGGCTGTGCAGAGTGTGGCTCTCAGCCCGCCGCGTCTCCAAGGCAGTGTCCATCATGGACACTGGGTTCCAGAGGGCCGTGGGCACGGTGTGGTGCTGGGGCTTCGGGGAGATGAGAGGTGGAGGCCCACCAAAGTGCTGTGGAGGGTCGCGGCTGCCCTGGTCATGACGGTTTGGTCCTGGCCTATGGAGACAGCAGTTGAACCCATCAGTCACTCACGCAGCCCACTGGCCCCTAAGGTCCCCGTGGGGCTCCCTTGAGAAATGGGTAGGAGGGAAAGGAAGAAAGATGTCGCTTGTGTGCCACATCCCAGGGCTGGGGTTTCAAGTCCTCCACTCTGAAAACTGGGGCAGGCGTGTACAGACCTGCCTTGAGGGGACATGGAGGCTCAGGCCCAGGGTCCCGCCTGCTGTACAAACACCCATGAACACGGGCCTCATCCTGCACTTTATCGGCAAATTCATCCCTCAGTGAGATGTGGGCCTGCCTCGGGCTTCTCCTCCAAGCAATGGGCAGGTAGCAGAGAGTGGGTCAGCCCTCTGTGCAGGGGCCGTGTCTGTCTGCCCAGCCTAGAGACAGAACAATAACTAGGGAGCCATGCCCATGAGGTGGGGGCCCAGCTGCTGCCCGGCCCCCTGGTGGTCCCCATCAGAACTGCAGTGGCTCCTACCTGGGCAGGAGGGTGGTGGGGATCTTAAAGCAGAGGACCTTCCTGAAGACAAGAAGCTTTTCACATGGTTAAATGTTTCCCCTCTGCATTTAAAATGAGTCATTTCATGAACGGCTATTTTGAATGTGTACCTATCTTCCAAAGCTTTCTTAAGACACATAAGATGTTTGAATCCATGCTGCCCACTGGTCTAGGTCAAGGGTTGCAGGGAAGAAAAGGGCAGAGGCCAGGGTCTCAGTCCTCCCTCCCCACCCAGCTGGGGATCTGTGTAACAGGGCCATCATGGCTGCCCCTCGTTATACAGTCCCGGTAGTGACCCCACAAGCAGTGGACATGGAGACCACCACCAAGAAACCGTATCCACAGGAGAACAGCAAAGCAATAAAACCGTTAGAATAAATATTTCACACACCAGGGCCAAACACTGAACGGTTTTCCAGCTGGGAGCGCAAGAACCCCGTCAGAACATCAAATTCATGATGCTATAGGGCCACGAGTACAGCCAGACAAGAGGGCCTCAGTGCCCCAGTGGCTCCCCAATGGGAAGCACGTATGTAGACCAGGCCCTGAGAGCCCCGAGTGCCAGGGAGGCTGGATGTGGCTGGTGGACACTCTTGGGCCTCAGTGTGAGGCAGATCTGCAAGTCAGAGGGCAGCTCCCTGAGCAGACAGGGCTGATGCAGAGGGACAGTCTATAGCAGGGGGGACCCCATTGCAGCTGTGCTGGGTAGACAGGGGGCCAGGCCTAATGCCCTCCCAGTCACCCGGATTAGCCCAGCTAATCCCCTTGCTGCCCTGCTCAACAACAGAGCAGGGAGGGAGGGAGGGAGTGGGGACTGGAGCGGCAGGGTGCCGAGTGCAGACACCGCAGTGTCTTATCGCAGACAGCACCACAGCTGCTGAGGGCTGCAAGATGCTCAAGGATCTTCCCGCCTACCCTCCTTGTGCTGAGGAAAGGGAACAGAAGCTGTGTCCCTGGGAGGCACAGAAGGCCTGGCTCTTCAGAATGGGGACATGATGCCCAGGCAAGTAGGGACAGGGAGGTCTAGGGGGCGCTGGTGACCAGCTTACAAGGCCAGTAGGGGCCTGATGACAGGCACAGGTCTCCTAAGAAATTCTAAAAGGGTTTAAAAATAAGGGATCTCTCTTTCATTTTAAGCAATAAAGCACATCTTTTCCTTAAACAAAAATTAAAGGCAGTCCCCGTCTCATGGGGAAAATGAAAGCTGAAAAGAAGAAGAAAGTGGAGAAAACAGGGATTTTGGTACATAAGGCTCCTCCCTTGCCATCTTCTAGAGCCATGAATGGTGTACCAGGGCTGCCCCTGGCTGCATGTGAGGGAGCCTGGTGCTGGACCTGGGCTGGGTGGCTCTGCCCGCAGTGCTCCTGAGCTGGCTGTGCCCTCAACTTCCTCGCCGGAAAAGGGAATGGGGTGAGGCCTGGAAGCAGCAGAAGCAGGCACCTCTGCAGGGTGCTGGGCTAACCCCAGGTGCCCCCTCACGGAGGTCCCCACGCCCGCCCTGCCCCACCTGCTGTCCCACCTGGTGCTGTCGGGCCGGTGCTCCGCCTCTGTGGGCACCGGGGGCCGGCCCATGTCCAGGTGCTGCTCCAGCACCTGCTGCCGGAACTCGGACACCTGTGACTGCCTGTCTTCCTTTTCCTGCCGTAGCCGCCGCTGCCGTGCCAGCCACTTCTCCTCCTCGTTGGTGCGCTGGATCAGCAGGGCCGTGGCAGCACTGCTCCCCGGCAGAGAGAAGATGCCGTGGTTGGAGATGAGGCTGGGCACGGTGTGGTGTGGGGTGGGTACTGGGTGCAAGGGGTGCTGCACAGGCTGGGGCGCCTGCAAGCCCATGTCCTTCAGCTTCTCTGTGGGGAGAAACGCCGTCACCGCAGGGTCCCGCTGCCCCCAGCCCTTCTCACTGCCTTTCAAGGGACTCTTCCCACCCCCTCACGGGAGCTCTCCGGAGGCACATCTTGTCCCGAGAGCAGCACGCTCGGTGGCCGGCCAGCGCACTGGTACCGGCGCAGGCAGAGCCATTACTAAAAGCTGTTTAATTAAAAAAAGTAACAACTTTCAATGAGATAAATCACGTTCAACCCAAGGCTGGGGCTCGTCACTTCCACGCTCTCGGGGCTGCCCATCTACCTCTCCTGTCCTGGGTGCCACCCCGCACCTCCAGACTCGGCTCAGCAGCACGGCCCCGTGGCTGGAGACCAGTCTGTGCCCTGGAAACTGGCTCTTCCCTGCAGTGCCAGGTGTGCCGCTGACCCTCGGTCCCTCCCTCCTGCTGACGGCCCGGGCACCTGCGCGCGTGGGGGTCAGCTGCTCCGAGGGCTTGACTCGCTCTTCGGCCGTGTGGCCCCGGAGCCCGTGCAGCTCAGCCACAGGCAGGAAGGCCGGCTCCAGCGCCTTGGCCGTCAGCAGCTCCTTCTCCCGCGCCCGCTGCTCCCGCTGCTCCCGCTGGCGCTCCAGCTCCCGCTCCCGCTCCTTCTCCCGCTCGCGCTCCAGCTCCTTCTCCCGCTCGCGCTCCTTCTCGCGTTCACGCTCGCGCTCCTTCTCCCGCTCCCGGTCAGCCTCTCGCTCTCGCTCCCGCTCTCTCTCCCGCCGCAGCTCCTCGTCCATCTGTAGCCTGTGGGGCAGGCAGAGAGGGCTCGGGGACCCCGGAGAGCACGACCCGGGGCAGCCACACAGGACTCCCAGGACTCGGAGCAGCAACAGGGAGAGCCGCCTCTTCTCTCATCGGGGCCAGAAGAACCTCAGAGTCCAGAGTTCCACGAGAGACCCCCAAAGGCCCTGAAGCCCGTGGCCACCCCACTGAGCAGGTGAAGGAACTCCTCACCAAAGGCCAGGAGTCCACCAGACTCCAGCCTGTGCGCCCCTCCCCTGCTGTCCAGGACTCAGCGGACCCCCCGCCCGCAGCCCAGGACAAAGCTCACCTCTCCGCACTAAGGCTGGACATTCGCTCCGAGTGCAGCGCTGCCAGGGACGAGTGGGCAAGCTCGGGCGGGTAGCGGACCCCAGAGAGGTGCAGGTGCACAGCCGATGGGTGCAGCGGGGGCAGGGAACTGGGGGCGGGGATGGGGTAGAACGGGGACCTCAGGGCCGACAGGCAATAGGAGTCGTCCATCCTGCATGAAAAGAAGGGACGGGGGCGGGGCGGGGGGGCTACTGTCACTCACAGGAAAGGCAAGCGTACCTAGCAGGTACAAAGTCCCAGTCAACAGGTGCTGCTTGGCTAGGTACGTCCACCTGTCTAGGCATGTTCCATGTGGCAAACTAGTCATAGGTGCAGGCCATGTCTTAAGGGCTGTCCACTTCTGATGACACCTATCAAGCCAGGTTCAGGGGGTTGCCATCCTGAACAAGAATGCTACCTGGCTTTCTCCAGGGCCTGTCACTTGCAAAGGCACCCTGCACACACCACACTCACAGCTACCAGCTACTGTGGCTACTGCCCAGAGCACAAAGACCAGGGAGTAGCTGCCTAGGCCACGGGGCCTCCCTCCAGAAGGAAATGCCCGATGGTAGTTAGGAGTTGGCTGGGACCTGGGGAAGGACATAGGGGCTGCCCCAGGCTTTCCTTGGGAGCATGGTCCCAGGGCCCAAGAGACACCTCCCACCAGGATGCACTCTGCAGAGAACAGAGCAGTCAGTGCCGGAGCCTAGGCGGGGGTGGCTCACCTGAAGGCCGGGTGGGGGAAAGGGTGCGGGGCCAGGTAGCTGGGGTGGTAGTAGGCAGCGGCTGGGTCCAGGCTAAGAGGGGGTAGGGAGGACATGCGCAGATCCTCAGCAGTGTGGTAGGGCCGGAAGCTTCTCAGGTAGTCCTCGGTCACAGTGCTGGGCGGCACCACATGGTGCACGGGCCGCTGGAGGCTGTAGGGACAGCAGGCAGGCAAGCAGACAGGTGAAGGAGGCCTTCCAGCTGGGAAGTGTTGGGCTCCCCACCTCAGGCAGCAGCTTGGCAGGGAGGGCAGGGCACAGATGCCCATCACCCCTGCTCTGGGCACAGTCCTGCCTCTCAGCAGTATGACACAGGCCTGCAGGTCCCTTAAGGTCCTCACCAGTGGGTATGGCTACAACCCCCAGTCTGGAGGGACTCCGGCCCCAGGACAGCTCGCAGCAGGGCTGGAGCGAGTTAACAGTCTCGGTGTGGAATGGACACAGGCACAGATGGGGCCTGCTCCTGGGGCAGGGCCAGCCACAGAGGCCAGCGACCATCTGGCGGCTCAGGCTTAGCCTCAGCTGGTGCAGGCTCCAGGCGGCCCAAGCACGGCCAGCCAAAGCCCGCCTCAGGGACCCAGAGACACTGCCCTCCCCAGCCCTTCCCATGGCCCCAGCACTTACTTGAGTGGTGGGAAGCGGGAGTCCTGCACAACAGAGCTTGGGGAGAGGCCAAAGGGGTAGGGTGTGCTGAGCAAGTGGGAGGGGATGGCGGGCCCCCCCGCCTTCTCCTGGGGCAGTGGCGGCTCCACAATGAGGCGCTCCCGACCACTGCTGCTGCTCCTTGAGGTGGCGTCCTGCAGGACAGAGCCAGGGTCAGTACCAGGGAGCCTGCGTCAAGGCCCCAGGGCATATGGCCAGCAGAGCCAGCTCTGGCCATGCCTGGGCTTCTTCAGACTGTGGAAATGCCCCAGGTTCAGCTTGTGTTCTAGAAACTTCCTTTCCAAGAGCTTTACTACCAGAAAAGCAGCACATGGTGTGCCGGGGTCACTCCTCACTGTGGCCTTGGCACCACAGGCTCAGCACCTCAGGAAGAGAGCCTGCACCCAAGTGGCCCTGGTGGCAAACAGAGGGAGGGGCTCACCCAGTCATGAAATGAGAGGAGGTGGTAGCTCCAGGGCCTGCTCCCCGACCTGGTCCCCCAGACAAAGAAGGGGTTCTACATGAACTGCCCCCCATAATAGCATCCAGCCCATGAGAGGTCCTGCCTGTCCTTGTCATCTGTTACCACTGGCACCCCCCCCCCCCGAAGGCCCTTGCTTCACACCCGCACAACTCCTGGCCAGCAAACCAGGCTGACAGCGGACATGCTCCCTGGGCAGGCGTCAGCTCTGCCACTCTGAGCCACAGCAACGGGAAGTGGGGGTCAGGGTCCTGCGACTGGCTCCTTGCTGCACCAGCAGGAACAGGTGCTGAGCCTGTCACCTGCCCTGGAGCCTGACCAGCCTGCCCCTCCCGGTGCCACTCTCCTCTGTCCAGAGGCCAGGCTGGCACGGCGCACCACAGCCCAGCCAGCCCCTGCACAGACAGGGAGGCCCCTCCTGCCCTCTACCTTCCCAGCACGCGCTCTCCACAGGACAGTCAGTGACAACTAATTGAAGGAGACAGGTCGCTGATTGGAATTTTTAATGAGTAGCAACATCTGCTCCTTTCTCTGTGCCCGGCAGGCCCTCGGCTCCCTGCAGGGCTCCTGCACGTTCGTGACCTCTGACCTGCCCTCCCAGAAGGGGCATTCATGCAGGTCTCCAGGGTGGGACACACTCGGCTGTCCCGTGCCAGCCGCAGGATCCTCCAGCTGCCCGAGTTACAGCAGGGTGGGCTCCCACCTGGTCTTAGGAAATGGCTCCTGTCTAGTCCCTGACTGCTGTGCCTCAATTCCCCCACTGTGACATGCCAGTCAGCCCAGCCTGGTGTAGCGTGGTTGGCCACAGAGGTGGACAGGATGCAGGTAAGGCATGAACTTGGGCTGGGCCTCACAGCTTGCGCCCTGCCCCTCACTGGCCCCTTGCACCAACGTCCTCAGGCCACTTCCCGAGTGGGGCTCCCTGCACCTCTCTCTCCTCCCCGCAAAGGACCAGGGTGCAATGGGTCCTGGGTGGGGGAAAGGATGGAGACACCCCTGTGCCTAAGACCTAGGATGGGCCAAACCGGATGCCACAGCCTCAGAGACCTCTGGGACCAGGGTACAGTCCCTAGAACTTCAGTCAGGACAGCCCCCACCAGCCCCCTTCTCCCCTTAGCCAGGGACAAAGCCTTGCTTGAAGGCAGCTGGGCCAGATGGCACCTCCCTGGCTGAGGATAAACCGAGGGAGGGCCGTACTCAGAGGGCAGGGGGCTCCGCAGCTAGACCCACGTGCCTGCGGCTGCCTTCTGCCTGGAGCCCAGCCAAGCCTGCACCAGGCACCTGAGAACTGGGTCAGCGGGCTGGGCCTCACTGGGTGAAGAGCGGGTGACAAGGCAGCACCTTCATCCTGAGCAAGGCGGGCCCTGGGTGGCCCCCAACAACTCCATGGTGGTGGCCCGTGTGTGTGTGTGTGTGTGTGTGTGTGTGTGTGTGTGTGTGTGTTGCTGCAGATGGTCAGGGTGCACCTGCAGGGCAGCTCGTTACTCCTGGGCAACGGCTGTGGGCGCAGCTGCACGAAGAGGTGGCAGGCAGGGAGGGGAGCCCCCCTGGTGATTAGGGAGGCCCCACAGCAGGCAGGCGGGAAGGCCCTGCTGGCTGCAGAACAGACCATCCCTCACCCACCTCTCCTTCTGCAGCTTGCATTCCCGGGGACAGTGGCAACCCCTGGGAAGAAAGGGCCAGCACACCAACTGTGGCCACACGGAGGGAGGCAGGCCTCTCCCACAGGATTAGGCTCTCCACTGGGCCTTTGTGCTGCTGGTGAGCGCACGTCACCTGCTCATCTGGCGCCTCCTCCCTCCCCTCCTCCCTCCGCATCAGGGGCTCACCAGTTGCCGCGTGGTGAACTGCTGGAGCACAGCTCTCTCGTGGTCCCCTCCCCAGGATCACTGAGCGATTCTGAGGCAGTAGGGACTCTCCTCGGGAGAGCCTGCTCTGGGCAGGAGGCATGTGGCAATGCCACTGAGCCCCTGCGATGTGTGGGGGCATTCACAGGCACCCTGGGTTGGGGTAAGGGCTCTGGTCTGCAGCTGGGCACAGGTGTCCCTGGGAGGCTGCTCTTGGGTGGGAGCAAGAGCCATAGTCACCAGCAGGGAGGAATAGCACCTGTGTCTTGGTCTCCTGCCTCCCCGCAAGGTCAAGGCTCTGACCCCCAGGGGAGGAGTGTGTGGCGAGAAGTCCAGAGGAAAACTCAACTCCCTTCACCAGGACTGGCCCTCTCAGGTGGCCCCGAGGCCCCTCGGGTCATGGCAGCAGGCCCTCCTGTCCTCCCTTTCCAAGCTGCACTTGGTGGGGAGTGAAGCCACACAGACAGGGCTCCAGGGGCAAGTGAGGCTCCAGGCCAAGAAGCCAAGGTCAGCAGAGGCCACGTCAGGATGGGAGTCCTGCCTGGGCTAACTATTCCTAGGGGGGTGCAAGACTCCTGCTGGAATCCTTGGGGGTCTCCACCCTGGAGCAGGGTGGTCTGTGGCCTGAGGCTGGCTCCTGTCCTGCCTCGAGAGCAGCAAAGGTGATGACCAAGCTGCTGAGCCCAACCCCCACCCTGCCCAGCAGGGGAGACAGGGAGGGGGCGCAGGGGAGAGACAGGGAGTGGGCGCAGGGGAGAGGTTTCCAAGCGTTAATTAGCGTTTCCAAGCAGGGCCACCCCTCCGGGAACATAGCAGAAAATTCAGATCCTGCTGCCAACGAGACGGCTCTTAATTAGGAAGGGCCCCTCCAGGCCCAGCACCAGGGTGCGTGGCAGAGCCTGGCCCTGGGCTCCTGGGCTCCCTGGCACAGGCAGTCACCAGTGAGATGGGTGAGGGGCTGCAGGCACAAAAGGAGCCCCCATGTCAGGAAAAGGCCTCCTCTGGGGGCTTCCAATGTAAAGACAGGCGCGGAAACCGCGGGACTTCCTGCCTGGTGGGCTGTAGCCAGCTCTTCCTATTTCAATTCCAGGTCTGAGCCAGGTCAAGTGCTGAGCAGCCCCCAATCCTGACCAGCACCTGGGGCGTGGCTGCACGCGGAGATGGGGCCCAGGAGGCCACACTGTGCACACCACTAAGGTGTGCCTGGTCCAATGACTGGAGAGCGCCCAAGAAGGGACCAGGACTCGGGCAGAAGATGCAATGTGCAAGCCAAGGAGAGGTCTCAAGAGGGACAGGCCCTGCCCACAGCCCCACCTCGGGCACTATTCTCCAGCATGGTGGGGAGCAAACCACATTTACGCTGCCTAGCCTGAGGTGAGGTGCTCTGTCCTGGCTACCTGAGCAGGTGACACAAGGGTCACTCAGCCCTCAGGCCCCCCTGCACAAGGGTGCTGCTGTCAGGCCCCTGCAGAGGAGACGGGGCTCAGGGTGAGGTGCCAGCTCTGACCCCACCTAAGAGTCTGGAGCCAGCAGAAGCCAAGGAAGTCCTCTCCCTGGGGAGGCACCTGCCCTGCTCAGACGCCACTCACCGGACGGCTGTCGCTCCTCCAGACCCCGTTGACAGTCTTGGTTGGGGCGATGGTCACCACCGGAGGTGTGCTGGGGACACTGTGGCCCCCAGGGGGGACGATGATGGGACCCATGGGCACACGCTTGGGTGTGCTGGCAGGGGAGCTATGGTTGGTGGCTGGAGAGGACACAGGTGACGACTCACTGCTCAGCGATGACCCTGTGGAAGGAACACAGCAGCTGAGCGGGGCCAGGCCCACCCTGCACCACCGCCACTCCAGGAAGCCTCCCACACCCATACACAGGAGGGGGCAGAGACGCCAGATCTGGTCAGTGGCTCAGCCATGGTCCCTTTGCCCCACGGGCTGGGACAGCAAAACCCAAAGCATGCTGTGCTCTAGTGCCACCCCCACCCTACCAGGGGAGCCCTGTCCCACAACCAGCTGTCCTGGCTCCAGGAGAGGAGGGCTGTGCACGTGGCCTGAGCAGAGCTGCAGCGAGCCCACCAGCAACTCTTGCAAGGGCCTGCGTGTCCTTGGGGGCTGGGACCTGGACTGGGTGGCCCAGGAGGCCAACACCAGTGTCCAGGAGGCTTGAGGCTTGCAGGTCACCAGCAGATGTTCATCTTTAAACTTAACCCCGAGGTAAGTCACCATCTTAGAGCCCAAAGCTGGTGGGTCGGATGTTCACCACGCTGCAGAAACACTACCATCCATTTCCAGAACATTCCCTGCACCCCAGAGAGAAGCCCCCGTCCCTCAGTGTCGAGGCAGAGGTCAGGCAGAAGGCGAGGAGGATGGCCTCAGCAGTGTGACCAGGAGGCAGAGGTCCCAGGGGCTTTTACATCGGGACAGAACCTTACTTGAGCAAGGGGTAGAGTAGCAATGCAGACCCAGGAGGCACCCCTGCCCCCCCAGGAGGCACCCTGCTCCCTCAGCACAGTCCTAACATCTTCTGCAGGAATGTGGCCCTGGTCTCTTTAACAGGGCTCCCTAGGCTTGTGTGTATCTTGCACAACTGTGCAGGGCAGCCACAGCTGTCCCCATAGCCCTGCAGGCCACAGCCCAGAGCTGCCAAGCAGCACACTGTGCTCCGGGAGCCTGAACAGGCTCCCACCCAGCCAGCCCTGGTCAAGGTGGCAGTGAGGCCCGAGGGCCGCTGCCTGAGGCACAAACCAACCCCCAATTCTCCAGACAGACCTGGAAGCCACTGCCTACACCCCAAGAATTCTGCACACTTAAGTTGGCCAAACCCCAACTTGGGCAGGGCAGGCTGAGGTGCAGACCCACACTTGACACCTCAGAGGCTCAGAGCTTGCCAGAAGCTCCAGAGCCAAGTGTCTCCCCTGGTGTCCTTTCCAGGGCAGAGAGTTATGGCTGGAGACAAGCCGGTTTGGTTGGTCAGACCCACCTGGGGAAGTGGCTTCCAGGGACAGCAAGGAAGCAGGCACAGGGCTGACGCAGCCAGGCCTGGCAATATCCCAAGGTTCTTGGAGGGCCAGCTGGCTGCCGTCCCCTGACCAACCCCATGAAGAGAAACGCTGGCCCGAGTCCAGGGAAGGCTCGGCATCCTGAACCCTCACCCGACGCCGGAGAGAGTGCCCCTCTGCAGCCTCAGAGTGTGCTGGCCAGCGCTGCCGGCCCCACCCAACACGCCAGGGCGCCCGGCCAACTGAGCCACACCTGAGACGTTCACTAGCTTCGACGTGACCACGTGGCCCTGGGTACTGGGACAGAACACCCATGGCAGGCCCCGGTCAGACTGAGCAAGGGACGTCTGTCTGTACACGTTGGATTGATTTGAAAAGTTCATTTTTAAGCTTTTGGGGAAAAAAAACAAAACAAAACTCACAGACTTTTTTCTCCAAAAATAAAAGTGGTGTTTCCTTGGAAATCTCCAGGCCTGCACCTTTGTGGAGGGGTGACACCCACACCTGGAGCCACACCGGCCCCACGTTCTTGTGGTCACCAACTTGAGAATGCCCCTTCACCCCAGAGAAAGCCTGCACCGCCAGCAACGCCCCCGCCCCGCCCCCGCAGCGGCCCCTCTGCCTGCACCTCCTGCAAATGGAATCCCTCGAACGCACGGGCCCCAGTGCCTGGCGACTGTGCCGCGCAGCGTGCCATGGCTTACACCAGCTCCTCACCTGTGGCAGAGTGATGCTTCACGGCACAGGCTGTCATAGGCTCCTTATCAGGGGACCCCCCTGAACTCAGCCCACCCGGCAGCTAGTAGGAACAGCGCCACATCTGCCCAAGGCCTGCGGCGCACCCGGCCCAAGCCCTGGCCCCTGTCTGCACACACTCTCCCCCCATGGAGGGAACATGGGTGTCCATGCTCCAGAGCCAGAAGGAAACAAAACCAACAGACCAAGAGCCACCAACAGGCCAGGGTGGAGCTCACGCACCCACGGCCAGGGGCAGGTGAAGCAGCCACTTCCGAGCCCCCAGGAGCCTCACAGACCCCTCTGTGCCCTCGCTCTAGAAAGAAGACCGCACAGCAGCTGCTGCCCAAGGAGGCCGACTCGAGCTGCTGGCCCGGGCCCGCTCTGCGCCCCCACCTCTCAGGCGGCCGGCCTCTAAGTGCCAGGAAGGAGATGGGAGGGCGGGCAGGGGCCGATCTGAGGCTGGACAAGGGGAGGCCATCAACAATTAGCGGCCTGATCCCCTCCGAGGCGGGAGGCCCCTGCGCACCACCGTGAGCAGCAGCGATCGATGCCCGACAACGCGCTGCCAATTAGCAAGGCCGCTCCGGCGCCCGGCCCGCGTTCTCACTGCGCGGCTGGAGCAGGAGGGTTCGCCACCACTGTAATTAACTGGCAGCATTCAGCCAGGAGTTAGTCAATGAAACTGAGCCGGATTGCAGATGACAAGAGGCAGAGCGCGTCGTGTCACCTCTGCTGTCTGACCTCGCAGATTAGCGCCGAGCCCGACGACACACGTAATTAACAGCTGAGACCCCAGAGCCAGCCCGGGAGCCCGTGAGGATGGGCCGGGGCTGCGGAGCTGCAGCAGCGCCTGCCGCCTCTCACGGACACCAGCTTGCCTGGCCAGGCCCCGACCGCGGCACCACACCTCCTGACAAAGGAACCTCGGGCCAGGCGGCGGGGTGACTGGGGGCACCCCAGGAGTGCGGAGGGCAGGTCTCGGCCTGGTCAGGCTCAGCCAGTGACGGCGAGCCCGAGGGCGGGGGCGGGGGCGGGGGCCAGAGCTGAAGCTCCACGCGGCCCTGTGAACCCAGACTGGACCCCGCTCTGCATGCGGCCGCCCCACCTAGGAGTGACGGAGAGCAGCAGAGAGCAAAGTGCACCAGAACCCCCCAACGAGGGCTCTTGGAACGTCCTGCTGGGCTGCCTCCTCGCACGGCCAGGGCAGCCCAGAGCTTGGCAGGGTCAGGACATCAGGTGGCTTGGCGGGCGTGCCTGTGGTTTACACCTCGTCCCCGTGCTGTGAGGCAACGGAGGGACGCTGGACAGAGCCACCTGAGTCCCTGCCCAGCCCTTGTCCCAGGCCCTGCTTTCAACCAGTGGAGAAACCAAGGGCCAGCAGTGCTTCCTGTCAGGTCTCTTTGGTCTCTGGGTGACCGCTGAGCAGCTTCTGGGCAGAGTCCTCCTGGCAGCTTTCCTGTGCCCCAGGCTGCTCCTCTAGGGTCACCACACTACATCTGGGCAGTCACCAACACTCCCCCAGACCTTCCTGCCCCCTGGGCCGGCGGCCTGCTGTGGGGGCTCCTGCTGGGCGTCCCTCCCAGACTCTGGGAACTGCTCCCCACCTGCCCATCCTCATCAGCTGCCCAGCCCCGGAGACTCAGCGGCGCCCAGAGCACCTGGGGACCTGCAGGGCACCACCTGCCAGACGTGGCACGGGACGAGTGGGGAGGAGCAGGGCCAGACCATGCTCCAGATGGCCTCCTGCACCTGAAGAGCACCCCGTGGAACAGGAGGGCGGCCCCAGGAGCCAGGCAGCACTGGGGCCTGCGGGGAGGAGGGCTGCGGCTCCCGCGGGCGCACAGGGGCCAGAGCAGGTGAGACACCAGCTTGCCTGAGTAAGTGACCCTCTGGAATCCCCGGTCCCTGGCAGAGCAGGGACAGCCGCATGGCAACACAAGGCTAGAGTCGACGCCTGCCATGACCCACAGGGCTTGGGAGGGCCAGCCAGGCAGCACTCGGTATCTGCCATATGCCACTACTGGACAGAGCTGCCCCCACCTGCCGTGCCAGCCAGAGCACCGCTGACCTGGGCAGAGGGGACGAAGGCTGGAGGCCGCAGCACCCAGCTGCGTAAGGGGCTGTCAGTGGGTGCTGGCCCCTGTCCTGTGCCTACGAGCCAGTCATAGAACCCACCAGCAGGGGAAGGTGTGGGCTCTGCTCTGGGACACATCAGGACCGAGGATCTGCCAGAACTGTGGCAGACACCAGCCGCTCAGACCAGGGCAGGAAGGACCATCCCAGGGCACCCAAGACGGTGGGGCTGCTAGCAGGGTGTAGGGGAGGTGGGCCCAGCAGGTGGTGGCCCTGGGGACTCAGGGCTGAGAAGGGCCCGGGGCACTCACACTGTGCTGAGGGATGGGACTCAGACGAGGGGGCCAGCCCCCCACCCCAGCCTTTTGCTGTTGTCTTTAAAAGAGATGGACTTCTGGGGGAGGGGTGTGGGCGGTGGGACAAAAGCCTTGTCCTGCCACACCACTGGATGGCAGTAGCCTCAGCCTGACCTGCAGGTGCACCTGTGGGGCGTCCCTCCAGGCTCTGGGAACTGCTCCCCTCCTGCCTATCCTCACCCGCTGCCCAGCCCTGAGGATTTGGCCAGTGCGTCGGGGAAGGAGCCTGGCTGGTGTCTGGTCACTGCCACCGAGGGACAACATCTTGGTTTCAGGTGGCACCAGGGACCCAACAGTCACCAGACCCGCCTGCCCTCACACCTGCGAGGCTGTGACAAGACTGGGCAGGCAGCCAGCAGACACGGCTGATCACCAGCACTCGGTGTCGTCGGAAGCTGCTCTGTGGTGGCAGAAGCAGGGCCTGAGCCTGGGGCA
This sequence comes from Marmota flaviventris, assembly GCF_047511675.1. Taxonomy (NCBI): domain Eukaryota; kingdom Metazoa; phylum Chordata; class Mammalia; order Rodentia; family Sciuridae; genus Marmota; species Marmota flaviventris. The sequence continues at coordinate 60,436,835 of NC_092515.1, read as the reverse complement.
GGTGCCAGCAGGGCGGGCCTCCGGCTCCCATGGGCAGGTGCATAAGCCCCCGATTGGGTGAAGGGAGCAAGGCTCAGGACGTGGCCGAAGCCCAAGAAGCCCCTCAAGGGAGGACGGGTGAGGACCAGGCCACCGGGACTCAGGGAGATCAGCCAGAGAGGCTGGATTGTCCCCCATGTGCTTCTGGGGACCAGAGGGGCACAGAGCCCCAGGCATGCATGCCTCCCCAGATCAGCTGAGGATACACGGGCTCCCCACGCTGCAGCCCACTGACAGCAGACAGGCACCGCACCCCTGGGAGGTGAGCAGACCGCCTCACAGCTGGGCCCAGCAATTCAAAGTCAACAGGGCCCAGGAGCACCTCTGGGCACCCAATGCCGCTAAGTCAATGGTTCCACAAGCACCAGTAGGTCCCACAATGATTTGGGGATCCCCAAGTCACAAGGCAGGCCAGGCACTCAAAGCAGGCCAAAAGCCACTCCAAGACAGTACATGGGGGCTGTGGCTGGGGCTCAGTGGCAAAGTGCTTGCCTTGCATGTGTGAAGCACTGGGTTCAATCCTCAGCACCACATAAAAACAAACAAAGACAGTGTGGGTCCATCTACAACTAAAAAACAGTTAAAAAAAAAAAAAAGACAATGCGTGGGACACAGGGTTGGGGCCCAAGCCCAGTCTTGGGACACCTAGGCATGGACTTCAGACGCACCAAGAAGGGGAGGGACCCTGTCCTGCACGACAGAGGACCTGGGGCCTCCCCAGATGGCCTGGGCCAGAGCCAGCCCAGCAGCTCCAGAGGAGGGCCAAGCAGCCAAGGTGGGACAGGCCCAGGACACAAGCTCCAAGGGGCCCCTGGCCTGTCACTAGGAAGGAGCCAGGGGTCCAGCCAGGGACCCACGTGGGCACAGACCCCCTCCTCCCAGGATGAGAAGACAACAGCAGAGTGACGGGAGGGCAGCCAGCAGAGGCCCCAGCCCAGCACAAAGCCCGACGGAGGACATTCCTCGCCCCAGGGTGCCAAGGGCCCTCCAGGGAAGCCAACAGTGTGGTGGGGACGATGGCAGCAGTTAGGAGCAGTGGGAATAGGAGGGGGGCCTCCATGGCGGGTGGGGGTCGGTAGTCAGGGCAATGAGCCTCTTGCGGTCCCCAGGGCCTCCTCGCTGAATCTCCGCAACCCAGGGTGTTGGGATGGCCTCCTATCCAAAGAAACAGTAGCTCCAACAGATGAAGCGACCTGCCCAGGTCACACAGCAGATTCTTAAAGGTGTAAACCAGGGTCCAGATGCCCACCACCTGCTGAGCGCAGGGAGGTCAAGGTGTCAGGTGGGTCCCCCGCCCTCCACCAGGCCCACCTGCAAACCGCAGAGGGCTGCTGCGCCCGTCCTGGTCCTCAGCCTCTCGGGGAGGGCGGATGAGAAATGGTGTATGCGTCTGCTTTGGCAGAACTGTGTTTTTAAACTGCCCCCGTAAGACCCCATGAGGACACCATCAGCCTGAGCAATGGAGGTGAGAGCCGCGCAGGCTCAAGCCAGGCCCCGGGGCTGACAGAGGGCACAGGCCGGGCCTGTGGGGCAGCGGCACAGCTCTCCACGCCTTCCTGACCCCCAGGAAGTGGCCATCCCTTCACTCCAGACTCCTCAGCATGGGGTCCAGCAGCTGAAGTTGGCAATGGCTGCGGCTCCTGTCCCATCTGGGCAGACATGGACACATGACAGGCCATGGTGAGGGCACAAGTGTTCAGAGTTTGGAATGGCCCCTCTGCCACTTGCCAAGGCTGACCGGGACCCAGGGTGGCACACTGTGGCGGAGACCTCAGGCCGGGCACACAGCAGGCGCTCCATCAGTGGTCACAGTGGGGTGGAGGGAGAGCCTTTCTAGGCCACCTCCCTCCCACACATCCAGCTTGGGGACCCACAGGCCGGCCTCTGGGGTTCAGCCACGGGAGAGCACAGGCCCAGTCTCCCACTACACAGCCCAGGAGCAGGCCATGTCCAGAACAAGCAGTCCAGAAGGCGAGGCCCATGGCCACTGTGGGAGCCAAGGGCAGGGAGGGGAATGTTCTGGACGACAGTGGGCATGACTGCAGCACAAGCTTCCACAGGGTGACGACTCTTCCCCTGTGAATCATATCCAAGAAGCCAGCCAAGGTGGGAAGGCGTGGGGAGACCCGAGTCCGCGTGCCCACGCCACGCCCAGCTTCCAGAGCACAGCACACCCCCCACGGGAGGTGGTCAGCAGGGCATGGTCTCGGGCACCCTCACCCCAGCTCTCCAAGTCTACCAGGGAAGCCCCACACTGAAGCAGCACAGGACTTGCACCCCCTCTTCCTAAGCCTCAGGCCCCCACCTGGACAACAGCCCGCTCAGGGACAACTGCCTACTTTACAGAGAGGGCACGGCGAGGTCCAAGCTGGGGTGACAGAAAATCAGGGGCTGCCCGAATGGAGACCTGGAGCTCCAACGGCTTCGGGACGGCTTGTGGCCCCCAGCAAGCCCCCGATCTCATCAGAACGGGAGGCGAGGCGCTGGCCTGGCCACACCACGGTGTCCTGGGTTCTCGCACTGGTCAGTATCCACAGGTGCTGGTCCCACTCCTGGGGTCATTCACCCAGGGGAGCGAGCAGACACATCAGCAGAGTGGGGACAGACGCGCCTGTCACACAGTGGCCCCACCAGCCTGCAAGCCTGCTCTGGTTCTCTGCTGCCAGGTCCCGGACACCAGAGCCCCAGGTCAGCGTCAAGAGGGAGCAGGGACCCGCGGCCAGTACCTGTCCTCCAGCCACCTGCACACAAGGCACACCAAGTTCCCAGCCAGGGAGGCCGGGCAGGCTCTGACACTTGAGCCACATGCTGGCCCACCACTGGAGCCAGGCGCTAGGGACAGCTGGGGCAGCCGAGGAAACAAGGCCTGCTCCCTTCCCCGCCGCGGGAGGAGGCCTCATGGCCTCTCCGTGCAGCACTGTCCCCTGAAGCCGGCACCTGGCCTGCAAGAAGTCACCGGCACACTCCAGCCCAGCGGCTTCTCACCCTGCCCTCTGCGCCTCTGCTGGGAGGGCCCAGCCTGGACTCCAAGTTCAGTGTCCTGCTGTGTCCCCGCCCAGGCCACAGCAGACACCTGCTCACCTTCCCGCAAGCCTCCAGGCAGGGAGCCACAGGCACCCACCACCTCTCCCCATGCTGCTCCTGATGACCAGGCAACAGAAGGGACCTGGAGAGAAGACAGCCAGAATCGAAAGACCTGGCCCCTTGGTCAGGGCCAACACCTGCTCCACAGAGCTGGAGGCCCAAGGGACGCAGCCCCGGCAGAGAGTCACCCAGGTTTCCTGTGTCCTCAGCCCCTGCCTCGGAGGAGCCTGGGGTTCTGGGGCCACCCACAGGGCCGTCTCCAGCAGTCCTGGCCACGACTGTTCCTGCTCATCAGCAGCCCTCGGGTTCTGATGTGCCCCAGGCCAGAGCTGGAAGGGCCTTAGAGCGCCTCCCTGCACTGACTCAGAAGGGACAAATTCTTGTCCCGGGTCACATGGTCTGAGCCCAGGTGTCACCAGAAGGCAGGCCTCTGCACTCTGGGACTCAGGTGATGGGGCAGGATGGGGACACTGCTCTGGACCCCAGTGTGTCCAGAAACCCCCTGCTCCCCTCCACTGGGGATGGACAGGCCTGAGCCGGGGCGCCAGCTGACTGGGCAAGGGCCACCCAGAGCGCTCGGCGGGGCTTCAGCGACACACACGTGGGGCACCACAGCCCCTAAATCCACTGTGGCCCCACGGCCAGCAGCTCCCCCCCCCAGGCAGCCCCGGCCGAGGAAGGAGAGGCGGAGGGGAGCGGAGCCAAGCAGAGCGGCAGGGAGGGGCTGGGGCGGGCAGCGCCACCTGTCTGCCTCCTGGTCTCGCCCTCGCGCAGCTGGCGCCTCTTACCTCTGGGCTCCTCGGCCTGTTTGGCGAGCTTGCGCAGCGCAGCGGCAAAGCTGGAGGACGGCGCGGCCTGGGCCGACAGCGCGCTGCTGGTGGCCGGGCTGCCGCTGGGCACCAGGGCGCCATTGAGTGGCGAGGGGGTGAGGGGGTTGACGGTGGCGGTGGTCCTGGTCGCGGTGGAAAGCATCCCTAATGAAGGGGACTTGGGCTCATGGCTCATGCCTGAAACAGGAAAAGAAGAACCAGGGTCACCGAGAGCAGAGCCAGCACCAGGCGGCGGCAGCATGCAGAGAGCCAGGCGGACAGAGCGGCAGGCTGCAGACAGGGGACAGACCGCGCCCAGCCAGGCACGGAGATGGCCGAGCCAGCACAGCCGCCCCAGAGTCCCAGAGCAAAAGGTGTTGGAAGGGAGGCAGGGTCCCCGGCCGAAGCAAGGTCAGCAAGGAGTCCGCCCCGTGCAGGGGAGGCTCCCGGACAGACGGCCAGGAGCGGCGGCTGCGCTCTGGGGAGGGAGGTCGGCACTGCTACTGTCCCAGAGTCACAGAGGAAGAAACTGAGGTTCCTGTGTGGCCTTGTCCACTTGGACGGTCAGTGCAGACCCAGGACCCGAACCCCCACAGGTCAGGGCCCTCGCTCCACGCTCTCCCGAGTCCCAAGTCACCGGGCCCAGCGGGTGGAGGGGGAAGGCGGGGAGGACACGGAGCCATCCTGCAGCCCCCGAGCCCCTGACGGCACGAGGACTCCGCCACTCAGGGCCAAGTTCAGGACGGCAGCTGACCCCCGCCACTGGCAGGGCCGAGCCCAGGTCACAACCCCACCTCTCCAGTCCCCCAAGTATCAGTGAGGAGGCCCCGCCCGCCACAGCCCAGTCTTCACCCATGTCCCCGTCCTCGTGGAGGCCAGATGCCCCGTCAACAACCAGGTCCCGCTCCCTCGCTGTGCGCACCTCCCAGAGAAGTCAGCCAGCGGCCTCGCACCTGGCAGGGGCAGCAGGGCCACAGGCAGCAAGAAGCAGTGTGTTTCCCGAACCTACTAGAGCCTGAGAAGCGGGAAGGGACCCAGCACCCCACACCCCTGCTGGAGCCAGCGGCCAGCAGCCTGCCCAAGCCTGGGCACACCTCTCCAGGGGGGATGTGCCTGGCACGGCCGAGAGGTCTCCCAGGAGGCCCCAGGGCAGGGCCCCAGGCCCTGGAGGTGCACCCTGAGTTTGAGGTCTGGAGGGTCAGGTGGAGCTGGCCACTGCCCTCTCCTGATGGGGGAGGAGGACCTCCCGGGCACTCGGAGGCATGTGGGTGACAACACCGCAGGGCTGCGGCTGAGGCAGGAGGCGAGGAAGCGCGGCCCCTCCAGCGAGGGCTCAATCCTCGGGAGCAAAGGCCGCACAAGGGCCCCGTGCCGTGACGAGCCAGCCAGCCTCCCAGGGGCCAGGCAGCGCCACGGCAGGAGGCCCACAGACCAGTGCTGGCCCCACTGTGTCCCGGCTTGCTCGGCTCCCAGGAGGAGTCACGGGTCCCCCCGCGCAGCCTGACCTCCAGAACTCCCCAGTTTCAGTAGCAGCCTGGTCCCACGGCCACCCACCTTCAAGCCTGACAGACACGGAGCCCCAAAGCTGGCCTGGTCTCTGCCCGCCCCGTGAGCACCCACCTCTCCCAGCTGCACCCCTGCAGACCGCCTCCAGCACCCTCCCCTTACACAGCCAGTGCCCAGGGTGGACAGAAAGGCCCAGGGGACCAGCCGGGAAGGACAGCCTGGATTCAGATGTGTGAGCCCAGACAGGTCTCCTCCTGTCACACAGGGGCAACCATCAAGTCCACCCCGTGAGCTTCACCCCGTGAGGACCGACAGGGGCAACCGAGGTGAGGGCTGCAGAGCCGCCGCATGACTGTCAGCACAGACTCCAGCCAGGACGAGTCAGAACCCGCGCTGCAGCTCTGTGCTGTCCCCAACCTGGGCAACTGAGCTGCCTGGAGAAGTGTCAGGGCCGTGTTGTCACCCGGACTCCTGCCTGTGGTGACCCGCCCCGCCCCACACAGGCCTGGCTCTGGCCCCGAGTAGGCTCAGCACGGCAAAGTCCAGCCCCAGGCACCTCAAGAGGCCCAGGAGGGTTAGGTCCCTGGAGCACCCACACGAACCCTGGGAGGCTGCCAGGGCTGTTGTGGTGACAGGCCTCGCCCTACAGGCCACAGCACAGAGCCAGGCCTGGCCATGCAGGGGCAGCAGGCACACAGGAGGGGAGGAGCCTGTGCACAGAAACACCGCCCACCAGGGACAGCCCAGCAGGCCGCAGGCTACCTTCCAGACAGCCTGGTCAGCTGGGCACGGTGACACACTCTGGTGACCGCAGGGTCTCAGGAAGCTGCGGCAGGAGGATCACAAGTTCAAGGCCAGCCTGGGCAACTTAGTGAGACCCTGTCTTAAAACCTGAAAAGGGCTGGGGGTGCAGCTCAGTGACAGGGGACCTGGGTTCCATCCCAGAGCAACAATAAAAGAGGCGGAGATCGACTCCCCTCTCGGAGTAAGGGCCAGACCCGCGTCTGCCTTCTGAGCCGTGGCATGGCGAAGGGCCCTTGCCTCAGCCACTTGAGCAAAGGTGGCCACTACCCCCTTGAGAGGGGGCTTCTGGCCAGCAGCAGGCCCTCTGGCCCCCACCAGCCCGCAGGACGCCGCAGGCTCTGCCGCTGATCAGGCCCAAGCTGCGCCTCCCAGCCAAGGTGGAGGCTCTGCAGGGAGGCTCCAAGATGCTGCCGACCCAGCCTCTACCTTGCTCCCCACCAGAGATTCCAGAGCAGCCACCTGCAGACACCCTGCCGCACGGAAAAGGCTGTTCTCACTGCAATCAGACCACCAGCCAGCCCTCCAACCCCAAGGGTCAAAAAAGAGTTGTCCCAGATGGGGGAAGGCAGGGGCGGGACCAGTGCTCGGTCCAGAGCAGGGCAGGGACTACTTCAACCTCCCACCTGGTCCTGTATGACACAGGGCCCAGCGGCCAGCGATGCCCACGCTACAAGAGGCAGGCTGCTGTCCACTTGGGCAGGTGCCACAGTGGACTGGGATCTGGGACCCCAAATGGCACTGGGGTCCCACAGACTGCACCTGAAGCCCCTGTGTGTCCCAGTGACTGCCTGTCCTTTCTACCTGGGTTCCACTTTCCCTGCCCTGATCCAGGTTTTGGAAAAACGAGAGCCTTCCAAGAGATGGTGACATGGTAGCCACAGTCCCCTGCCGGTCAAGATCATTATCAGCTCCTGAGGACATCCAGATGTCAGCCCTGCCCCCCCCCCCCAATCAGGCCCAGCACCAGTTCCCCAAGGGGGCCGCCAGCAGCCTCGGCCAAGGGTACCACCCTCCTCCACCCTGGTCCCTGGGGGTCCCCCGAAGCCAGCACTGCAGACGGTGCCAGTGTGCTCCTAAGCCTGGGGAGCTGCTCTGCTGATGTCAGGCCACTTAAAATAGCACTCCAGGAGCAGCTTCATTAGGGACCTAAAATTAGCAGTTCTGCTGCATGTGTGCCTGGGGAGGGGCAGCTCCAAGTGGCCGCGCTCGGGGACCCGGGGAGCCGCTGCAGAATGCCCTCACGCCTGCCCCCAGTCCATAGGCCTCAGTTGGCGGCTGCTATGTGCCCTCCCCTCCATAGATGGGACAGGGACTGCTGGCACCCAGGTCTGCAGAGGCCAGGGCAGGCCACAGCGACTGTGGAGCCACAGGGGCAGCAGCAGGGAGCCCCCAGGGGCGCAGGTGCCTATTCCCCCCTCATTAGAGAGGTATTTATTAACTTCTGCGCTCCTGGCCACTGACTGAATTCTCATCGACATTATCAGCTCATCTGAATTCATTATCCTAACAGCTGGGAATATGCTCCGCAGCATGAGGCCTGTGATGGATGAGGGCTGGGGGCTGTGCACTGCACACGCTCTCCTGACATGTGCTGCTCGGCAGGAAAGCGAGCCAGAGGTCTAGGTGGCCCAGATCCGCCAGGAGACTGCCTGCCTCTAATTTTTTACATCATTGTACCAAGTCTGGACAGGCTCCTTCTCGCCAGCTCAGCTCCCCAGGAAAGAAGGGCTGCCTTATCCAGATACCCGAAAAGGCCCCTCAGCCCTGGTCACACTCCAACCAAGGGGTCAGGGAAAGTCCAGTCCTGAGGCCACAGAGCTGAGGGCCTCTGGGCTACCACCAGAGCCAGAGGGCAGGAAGAGCGGAATGAAGAGCCGCTGACCACGCTCACAAGGTAGCTGGGCCTGTTTCGTGGGCAGCCAAGTCTGACACGGGGACCCGCGGTGAGCCCCCTTCGTCCCAGCCTCCCGTGTGCCCGCCCAGGTTTCTGCGAGGCCAGTAGCAGCACAATGCTCTGAAAGAAAGCCAGGAGGCAGCGCCCAGGAGCCCAGCTGCCTGGCAGGGGACATGGGCACACACCCGCTGGTCCTGGCCTGCAGGGCGGAGCCCCGGCTGGCCTGACAGCAGGACTGCAAGAGGGGAGGCCTCCGCGGCCCCATTAGGTATGGTCCCTGACCCCCTCCTCCCACAAGGGGGATTATTAATCAGCACACCGGCCTCCCTCCCAGCCTCCCTCCCGGCCTCCCGTGGATCCCGTAATTACTGCTTCCTTTCATGCCTGCTCTGCCCGGCCCCAGACCCCAGGCCCGCTCCCTCCGTGCTCTGTAATTACAAGCTAATAGCTGAGATGAATTTTCTGCTGGGTCCCAGTTCAAGCACCAACCCGCCCCCTCCCCGGCAGCCCCCCTAATTACACCCTGCGAGGCTGCGCGGCGGGGCTCCGCTCTCGGCCGCCCGCACAATCTGGACCTGGATTCTCTAATCACCCCTCTCGGTGATTCTCCATCACCACAGAGAGAAATGTTTGTGAACAAATACAGGGCGTCCCCCAGCTCGGAGGGCCCCGCGATCCCTGCCCCCAAAGGGGACATGTTCCTGCAGCCCTAACAAGGCCAGGGGTCACCAGCTGTGGGGACTCGGGGCTGCAGTGGCACAGGGTGCCATGTGGTCCCCAGAGCGGCTCTGTCGTCGACTCGTGACTCCTTCCCACACTCTGAGCGGCAGTAGCTCTGGGTGGGATCAGGGAGGGGCCTCGGCTCGGGCCAGGGAGGCCCCGACCAAGACTGCCACCTCAGGATCTCGAGGACCCACCCTGGACCCGCTCCAAGGTCAGTGCCCGAGCTCCTGACCCAGAACCAGAAGGGCTGGGAGCAGCAGGCAGGAGGGGGCAGCTGGGCACCCCTGCATGAAGCTGGCCACGAGGCCGCGGGCCTCCCAGGCGGACAGCCGAGCCGCGCGCAAGGCGGGAGCAGCTGCCCACCAGAAACCCAGTCAAGGGGAACAGGACGGGGCTCCCACAAGTCCCGGGGCTCCCAGGCAGCTGCCGCGGCCCCATTCACCCCCTCACATCCACAGGACTGTGCCCACTGGGGGGGGACGCAACACCAGGGCTTGTCCCCAACACGTCACTGCCAGTCGCCAGGCTAGCCAGGCCACCTGCATGGTGGACGAGGAGGAGCGTGGAGCAGGTCAAACCGGGGTTGGCAGCTGGGGGAGTCCCAAGGGTGACATGGACGACACCGGCAGGGTGGGGGCACCCGGAGAGCCATCAGAACGCCCAAGTCACCCAGAACTGGGGTTGGAAGCCACAGATGGAGTGTTCTGGAGGTTCCAGGTGAGGCGAGGGACAAAGTCGGGCAACAGATGGCGGTGACATTTGACGCGATTACTCTAAGCGGCTGCTGCGTGCAGAAGCCTGGCGCACAGACCAAGGGCTGCGGAGCAGCGAGGGGCCGTGGGGCGGGCGGGGAGGGGAGCAGCAGAGCGAGATGCCACCTACAGCGAGGACAAAGGCAGACCAGAAAGGCCACGAGGCTGGGAGACCTGGGAGACGGCGCCCAAGGCCACCCCCAAGGACTACGAGGGACAGGCACAGGGCCAGCCCCCCAGCCCAGGCTGCAAGCCTCAACTCACCTGGGCCAGTGGCACGGGTGCCAGAGGGCCAGGAGTGGGTCCCCCTGCTCCGAGCCGCGGGCAGGCCTGGGAAGGGACAGCACTGCAGGGTCACGGCTGCCGGCCTGCTGCTCCATCGGGGGCTCGACAGGAGGAGGGCTGGGCAAACGCCCGCCCAGGAAAGCCCAAGGTGGGTCTCACTTTAACCAAAGCCAGTTCCTCGAGCCAGAACTAAGGTGCCAAGTGCCAAGGTGGCGAGCTGCTCTCGGCCAATTCCCACAAACCTCCCAGAAAGACGCGCCGCGGGAGCGTACCGCTCTCCGAGCTCAGGAGGCCGACCCGTGACCCACAGGGCCTGTGTGTGGCGGTGAGTGGCCATGAGCCTGGGCAAGAGTTCTCCGAATAGAAGCCGAGTGGTAACCGCGTCCCCTAACATGACCTACCTGGAGAGGAGGCACAGGGGGTGGGTCGGGGAGCCCAGAACACTCCGTCTTTCTAATCACGTCTCCCCACGGGGCTCCTCTATCGTCTTCAAAGCCCCACGTCCTGTGCCCGGACATCGTTGCTGGAAACCACCACGTGGAACAGACGGGCTTCGGCACAGGAAAAGCCCCGAGCCACCAATCAGGAGTCAGGGGCTCCCCGCCCCAAGCCACCCCAACAAGGGCCTTCTGCCTGCAGCCCCCCCCCACCTACTGAGGGGCAACCCTGCAGGTCTGAAGGGGTCCTCAGCACCCTGACCCAGACCTGGCCTGCCCTCATGGACCCAGGGATGAAGTTCTCTGGGCTCCCATCCAAAAAGGTGGCCCCGTCTACCAGAGAAGGCCCTGGGGGGACACTCAGGCCAGGTGACCGCTGTGGGAAGATTTCCTCCCTTCACCCTCTCCCACCCTGAGGCCGAGTGCAGCCTGGGTGGCCAGGGGTGAGGCCACGGCCAGGTCTCCATCTAGCCAGAGCTGGCAGGGGACAGCAGGCCCCGGGGCGCATGGCCCCACCATGTTCTTGGAGAGAGTCTTGGTCTGTGCCGAGCGGCCCTCCTCTGAAGTGTTTGGATTTCGGGTTTTCTGGACTCTGGAATATCAGCAGGGCCCTGATGAGACAGACAGCTTGGGGACGGTTCCAAATCTAGAGGCAAATTTCATTTGTTTCGTATACGCCTCATACAAACGGCCTGAAGATCACCTTCCACATTCCTTCTAGGCCATCCTGCGCGTGAAGCAGTTTCGTGGTGTGGAACGTGCCACTTGTGGCCTCACGTCAGAGCCTGCAGCGTTTGGATTTGGGACAGCGCTCACGCCAGCCGCTCCCCCTCTGGGAACAGCTCGAGCGGGGATGAGGTGCGATGCCCAGGGCAGGGCCCCAGAAGCCCCAGGCACTCTGCGGGCCTGGGCTACAGAAATCCCAGCACCAGACTCTCCCCACCTAACAGGCCACCGGCCCCAACTCACACCTAAATGGGAAAGACCTGGACTGAAAATGCACTCGCTACCCAGACGCTGCAAGGCACCAGAAGGGCAGGGGCTGTCCCCCGCCATGGCGAGGCCGACGTCACCACTGCCCACCAACTGCACTACCCAGGGAACCTGAACGCTTCTCCCGAGCGCACGGGGCCTTCACCCCCTGGTGGAGCTCAGAGTCTCAGTGGGGCCATCGTAAGGTGGGGCACTCCTGTTCAGCCCCGAGGAGCCGGGGGACTTCAGTGACCCAGGGAATCCACTTCACCCTGCTGCTTCCTTAGAATGTACTGCCCGGGCCTCAGCGACAGGGTCCGGGCTCCACATCCCCAGAAAGGGGGGCTCCCACGGGTTGGGGACAAGCTGGAGGAGGGCTGCGAGGTAGAGGGAGAGGCCTGGACCTCAGTCTGACCAATAGCAGCAGAGACCTGGGCCTGCACTCCACTGCCCGCCAGCCCCAGCGGTGACCAGAACCCTCGGTGAAACCAGTCCCAACCCTCAGAGGCCGAGGGCTGAGCGCAGGACCCCAGGCCAGCAGGCCACACGCTAGTTGAGACTGTTTCCTCATCTGTGGAGTGACCAGGTGACAGAGGACAATGGGCAGACCCACAGCCTGCAGGACGGGATTTCCCCAGTGTCCCCACCTGACCCAGGACCCAGTCTTAACTCTTGGGTCTCAGCTTCAGGCCACCTGCCACACACCTCCACGCGCACGCCAAGATCTCCGTGCGCTGGGCAGCTGGGGAGGAGCCCAACCCCGCCAAGATGGTGAAGACGGCCAGGCCAACAGGCCTCCTCTGGGCTCCAGGAGGCTGGAACCTGCTCCTCCTCCGCCGCTGACCACAGGCAGTGAACGAGCCCCCCAGCCCCTTCCTCCCTGGTCAACCGGGCAGTCCCTCCCTGGCAAGTCAGGCCCTCCTGAGGTAGGAAGGACACAGGAGCAAGAGTGCCCCACACCCAGCATCTCCCCATAAGCCAGGCTGTGACCAGAAGTGACCAGAGAGGTGGCAGTGCCTCTGGGGGCCAGGACACAGGGCTCCTCCCCATCTGGTCACTAAACCCCAGAAGCCAACCGGGAACTCGGATCAGAAGGCACGCGACTTGCCTTGGGGCTCCACTCTGGGAGGGCACTTGTCCCTGAAGGGCGCCCGGCTCTGGCCCACCTGGGGAAGATGGGTCAACACCAGGGAGCCCTGGTGGTGCGGCCCCCACCTGTGAGCAGTCGTCCTCCACTGACACATAGATTCTCCTTCGGAAAGGTTTAACCTGTCCACCATCAATACAGCTCTGACCAAAGGCGCACGGGTCAAGACCTTCATGCCGCCTGCAGCCGGGGAACCGCCATTTCAGTGCAAGAGGGCAGGGCTGGGCTGGGCTGGGGGAGGGCAGGACAGGGCAGCGCTGGGGGAGGGGAGGCCATGGCTGCAGCGCCTCCGCAAGTAGGCCCCAAGTCCAATTCGGTTCCCCAAAGGGCAGTGGCCTGCCTGCGCACGAGACCCCGGGAAGTTTGGGGTGGGGAAGGGGTCCTGAACAACGCGTCTGGTGTTAACCCTGGCCACAAGGGGATCTGAAGGGACTGACTTGGCCTTTGGGCAGTGAAGGGGCCTCAGCCACCCTCAACCCCACACTGCCTGGCGTGGGGCGTGGGACAGAGCCTCTGGACTGTTGATGAAATCCCCAGGAATGCCACTGCCCCAGTGACCTAAGAGCGTTGACCCTCAGTCTGAGGACACAGGCAACCTGGGTTGCTCCTGTCCTGCAAGTGAGACAGCCAGGGTCCCAAAGTGCCCAAGGCCACGCAAGTCAAGGGCAGCACACAGGAACAGCAGGTGAGCTCCCTGGGGCCGGGCCACAGCGGCAGGCCCTGACCACCTGCTTTTGGTGCGTACCCATGCAGGGGCAGGGAGCCCACTTCACAGCTAGGAAGGACCTGGGGGAGACGCACGTGGCCCCCACGCCATGAAGCCGCTCAACTCCCAGGAAGTTAGGGTTCCAGCCGGAGGACTGGCCACAGACCCGCAGGGCTCCAACAGGGTCCACATGGGCGCAGGAGCCACCACTCAAACATGCCCACACCAGGAAGCCCCACTAGGAAGGTGCTCCAAGCACACTGGGCCAGCGGAGAGCCACCTTCCCCGTCCCACCCAGTGCCCACGCGAGGCCCAGACACACCAGGGGCTGGTGGCAGGGGCATCTACACCCACCGCTTCTCCACAGTCTCCCTGGGCCAGAGAGGCACCCAGCCCCCAGAGGACGTCCACGTCGAGTCCCTTTTCCACCCAGTTCTGGAGACGAGCAGTCTCTGGCCTCTGGGTCACCTTCCCCAGGACGAGGAACTCCGGACCCACTTCTTCCACAACAGAAGGCCCTGGCAGAGTCTCTGCGGGGAGAACCCTGCCGGCCCTGGGGAGCTAGACAGACGCCCAGGCCCCACCAGGTCCAGAGGGACAGCCAGGCTGGTGTCTTCACCAGAAACCCCCAGCCCCTGGGGCCCCCCAAGGCTCAAGCTCAGCCTGATGGGCTCCTTTTGCTTAACTGCTTGGAAGACGAGGGCAGACCCAGAGGCCACCTCCAGTGCTGCCCCTTTATCTGCAGGCCCTTCCTTGGGGCCTGGCCTCGGGGACATAGGCTCTCAGAGCCGATCCTGGGGGGTGAGCACGGGGGTGACAGGGCAGGAGGAGCAGAGGGCCTGGAGCCGACTTCCAGGGTGAGGGTCAGGCAGACAGGGCGGTAGCCCTGTGTGGTTCTGGCTGCTGGACCGGAGGGCGCGGGAGGCGGCTGCGGGGGAGGCGGCTGCAGAAGTGAGATTAAAAGGCCCCCGAGTGCGCATCTTGGCAGGCGAGCGCGGCCGCCTTGGACGAGGTCCTGTTTTATCTGTCTGCACCTCCCGGCCGCGAGCGCTCGGCTGGGTTCAGAGGAGGCGCTCAATAAATTCTCATTGACAGGAACACTCAGAAACGTCCCCTCCCAGGCTGTGGCCTGAGCGGGGAAGAAAGGCCAGCGAGGGGAACTGAAGCCAGCAGCTCACAGCCCTGCTGCACTTGGCCAGGCCGCGAGATCTAAGACTCCATGGGGGCAGGAATTAAAGCAAGACAGTTGGCCTGCAGCAGTCACCAGGCTCGCTGTCACCTGAAACAGGGATCTCTGCAGGCTGAAACCAGCTCTCCTGGCGAGGACTGGGGGGAGGAGGAGGCAGGCCTCGTAGCTCTGTGGTTTCAAAGGACGCTGCAGTTTCCACAGCGCAGGTAATGAACACGCTACCCAGAGGGCTCCCGTCCAACCTCGGCAGGCTTTGGACCTGGAGGAACCCAGGCTGGGAACTCCAAGGCTCCTGCCGGGGCCAGGAAAACCGGCCTTGCACGCTGACTCCACAAGCCCCTGCGAGTTCCTGGGGCCAAGAAAAAAGGTGGCAGCCAGGTCTGGCTCACCTGTGCTTTTCTGGAAAAGAAGGCAACAGCACCCGCCCTCAGCAAGGGGATGCAGCCCACAGCCTCCCCTTCCTCAGCTAAGGACCAGGCAGCACCTGTCTGGTGGGTGGAGGGGAGTGACTCCTGGGCCGACCGGGAGGCGCAGGCCCTGCGTCTGCCACAGAGTGGCGCTGTGCCTGCCCTGCTCTCCTTCCTCTGGGCAGAGATGCTAAGCTGAGCAGGGCCCCCTTCTGCTCTGAAACCACAAAGTGCTCATGGGTCTGCTTCCTCCAGAGACAGGGAAGTTACTTGTAGCCAGAGGCCTGCCAGAGGGGCAGCTCCTAGGCCACTGGAGGCTTCCTGCTGGGAACCCTGTGCCAGCCCAGACTTCTGGGAGCCTTTCTTTGCTCATTGTGACAGCAGTAAACCCAGATCCCTTCCGCACATTAGAATCCCCTGGGAAGCTCTGAACCACTAGGCTAAACCCCCAAGTGGTAGTTACTAGAGCCCGAGAAGGTCAGGTGCTCAGCAATGTCCAAATACCAAGGGAGAGGATCTATTCAACTCAACCAGCCAGAACCCTACAGGCTGTCCCCACCAGGCCAGGGCCCACACTGCACAAGATAACCAGCTGGCCTTCCTTGTTGTCAGAGCCCCGCCCACAGACAGGACAGTGCCTGGAGCAGGCTGGGCCTCCCACTCCTTCCCAAGGCGGGGCTGACCCTGCGTCCCAAGCTGGCGGCTCACTCCAGCACCCAGACTGGAGGAAAGAGAAGTGTCAAACCGTGGCTGGCTCCAGCTTCCCCCACGTCCCTCCTGGCTTCAGTGTCTGCTCCCACTGCCAGGCTGAACGACAAGAGCCAGCCATGTACCCAGCCATCAGGGCTCCCTCCAGGTAGGCCGGGCAAGCCTCTGGAGAGGTGGGGACCAAGCTGTCCTGCACAGCAAGGCCCGGTGGAGCAAGAGCGTTCCTAGCCTACCTGGCGGGCGTCACGCCCGCACAGCCGGCAGCTGGGATGACACACGCTGCCAGTTGGAGCCTGCGCCCTGGGCCTCTCACCTGCGGCTGGCCGGCTGAGTCAGAGGCAGCCCGTACCTCAGGATCCTCCTCCCTGCGGGTGGGGGCAGCCATAAACACAGGGTGAGCCACACTTAACTTCTCCAAGTCTAAGTAACACAGAGAGGCCCAGGGCTTACCTGGGGGCCCCCATCTCTCCTGGGGGTGGCAGCAGCCCTGAGAAGACTCTGGGCAGCCCACCAGGGGGACAGCCCGCCCCTTTGTCCCCAGCCTCCAGGAAATCTGGAAATCGGCTTAGCCGGGATGCTCCCTCCCGGAGCGCCCTTTGTCCCAGCCTCTTTTACAAAGGGATCCTTTTTTTCCCCTTCATTTGGTGGTCCTGCTTTTTGTTTCCAAACCCCAACCTGTGTGGCCCCTACCCCTCAGGCGCCAGATAAGACCCCACAGGAGTTAGGGAGGTTTTAGTGTTTTAAACGCGCCTTGAGACAAAGGATAGTCTGCAGGAGCCAAACCGACTCAACTGGGGCTGGCATCCGCCACTCAGCCGGGGGCCAGCAGGTGCTTCCCCCGCCGGGCACACAGCCCTCAAAGCTCAAAAGCAGCGCTCAGCCCCACCACGTGCGAGGGGGCGCGGAGCTCGGAGCTCCAGCCTCCGGGCCAGGCCGCCCCAGCACGGGCACTGCCCCCACCGCCCGGCCGGGTCGACATCGCCGTCGTCAGGCGCCCCTCGCCCCCACCCGGCGCTCGCGAGGGAGGCGGGGAGCAGGGGTGGGCGGCGCGGGCAGGGCGAGCCCAGTCCCGCTCCGCCTCCACCGAGGGAATTTAATTAGCCTGCTGGAGAGGCGGGCGGCCGGCGAGGAGGTGTCTCTGGTGCTGCAATATAATTGAATCGGCTCCACTCGGGCGGGCCACTCTCCGCCGTCAGCGCGGCCGCCGGCCGGGAGGCGGGGGCGGGGAGGCGCATCCAGGCGGAGCAGGAAGGGCCGGGGAGGGAAAAGGGCAGCGCGGGCGGGGGGCGGCGGATGTGCCATCGCCCTCCCACCTCCGAGCCGGGCAGCCATCTTCGGCGGGGGAGGGGCGCGCCCTTCGCTGGGACGCAGGGCGCGGGGGTCAGAGCCCCGGTCCCGCCCTCGCGCGGCCTCCCACACCGGGGTGGGGGCGGGGAAGGGAGCTGGACGCGCGCCACCGCCCCCCGCCCGCACCTGCGCGGGGGCGCACGGCCGCCGAAAGTTTTCCTCCCCGTTCCCGGGCGCCCGCCGCGCGCCGAGAGGCCCCTGCCGCGCGCACTCACGCGCCCCTCGCCCAACGCGGCCGCCGTCCCCGCCGGAGCCCGGCCGCCCCGGCTACGCCGCGGGCGGGGGAGGGCGGCCTCTGATCGGCCGCCCGCCCTCCCTCCCGGCTCTTATCGCCGCTCGCACTCGGGGGAAGTTGCCCGGGAGCCGTTGGCGGCCGCCCCCGCGGAACCCGCGAACTTGGAGGGGAGTCGGGCGGGCGCAGGACCCCCGCCCCCTGCGGCGCGCTCACCTTTCATGCCAGGGCGCCGCAGCTCCGCCTCGCCTGACACATGCTGGAGCCACCGTCGCCCAGTGTTTGTCTAAACTGCTTATCTCACCCGGGGCTGCGCGGCGGCGGCAGCTCGGGCCCGCTGGGGAGGTGGAGCTTCCGGGGCCCCGGCCAAGAAACACCTGCTGCTGTCGCCGCCGCTGAGGACACACCCAAGCGCAACGCCGCCCACTCCCGAGCCACTGGCTCGCTCCCGGCTCCCTGACCTCAGCCAGCGGGAGGTGTCAGGTTTCAGCCGCAAGCGCACACGCACGCGCGCACCGACGGGCGCCCGGGAGCACCCCGCGCGGCCACATGCCCCTCCCCCGCCCGGCGGCCAGGTGAGCCCCGGGCTCCGCCGGCGCTGGGGGGGCGCCACCCCCGCGCTCCCTCGAATCCCCAGGCTGGACTGCTCCGGGGCCGCGGACTGGTCAGTGGACTCCCACGAGTAGGGCGCAGTTGCTTCCAGCAGGCCCGCACGAGAGCAGAGCCCGTCCTCTCCTCCAAACGGCTTCCCGGAGCCTACAACTGGGCCTGGCGCTGCCAGCACCGGTGACGCGCAGAAGGCTAAACTGCGTTCCGGGGCTTTTGGGAGGACGACGTTCTTGGCGCTAGTGTGTGTAGGGGGTGGGCTGCAAATGACGCTGTGTTAAACCTCCCCAAGTCCCCAAAAAGCCTAACCTTAAGATGCCAACGTAAAAGGCCAAATGCTTAGAACTCGGGCAATTTGTGCCTCTGCCTCAGCCCGAAGTTCTGGAAAGCTCCTACCGTTGTAATAACTTGGGGGCGCGGAGGTTCTTTAAAGAACCTTCGTCCCAGGAGCTGCAGTGTCTACGGAGGCGCCGCTGCGCCAGGGGGATCATTAAGTAGCTGGGGTTGCGGTCATGAGGCGAGGCCACCCGCCTCCAGAAACTGGCACGATCCGCCGCGCCACCGGCCCCAGCGCAGCACCTCCCCATTCCTGGCACCCCCCACCCTACCTCACCCAGGCACTTGACTGGGATGACTCAGGGAGCGTCCTGAAATTCCTGGGCACCCACGGGCGGCGCGGAGAGGGACTGTGGGCCCAGCCTCCCTCCCCCCGCTCCGCCCCCAGCACTCCTCCCCCGGAAGCGCCGGCCGGAGGGGGACTCCGGCCCACGGGGGTCCCCCGGCCTCGCTCCCGCCCTCGAAAGCCACCTTCGTACTAGGAAGCCCCAGGGCGAACAGCACCCCCGGGGGCGGCCCAGCGGCGCTGTGGGTTTCAACTTTCCGCCTCGGTGCCAAGCGCGCGCGGCTGCCAGCCCCAAACCTGCCCCGGGACATGCCCGCGCAGTGCTCGGCAGGAGCGCGCCGCCCGCCGCCCGCCGCCTCCCTCCCTCCCGAGCCGGCCGGGGCTGCGGCGGGAGCGCGCGGGGCGCTGCCACCCCCCGTCCATCTGTTCCCCGCGACGCTGGCGGGCGGGGAGCGCTCGGGGCCCGCGCCGGCAGGGCGCAGGACCAGCCTGTGCCCTCCCGGGCGGGGGCCGCGAGCGGGCCCCCGCCTTGCACAAGGCCCGCGTCCGACCGCCAACGAAAAGGGAAACGCGCCGGCCCGGCCGGGTCGCGCCGTTACTGGCTCCTACCTGCGGCCCTGGCCTCGCGCGGGAGGGGCCGCCCCCGGACCAGGATCCGCTGCTCCCCGCGGTGACCCTCCGCGGGCGGCCGCGGCCCACACTTTAATTTACGCACCGCTCGGTGGCACGGCCTCCGGAAATTTATGTCCCGCACTGGCCGGACGGTGCACCCGGCGGCCGCAGAAGGTGGGGGGCGCCTCCACCCCGCCGGAGTCGCGCGGGGGGAGGGGAGGGCGGGGACGTCGGGAGGGCACCCGACCTCGGGCCCCCAGTGTAAAAACAAAACCGCCTCCGGGCGGGCTCAGCCCCTTTCCCACCTGGATTGCAGGCTGCGGGGGGAGGGGTAGAACATGCAAATGAACATCTCGCACCTGGGCGGGAGGCGCCTCCCAGCCAGGTTCCCCGGGTAACCACACCGGGGCCCTACCTCCAAATCTCGCCCGCACGCTACCGTCGGTTTCCCTCTCCCCTGGGGAGGCCCTGGGGCAAGGGGCGGGTGGAGGCCGAGCTTTTCCACCTGTTTGAACAGGACCAAGCCAGCCAACCATAAGAATCTGTGGGTGACCCGAGAGGTGTCACCCGGCTGATTTTCAGAGCTATCTGCTCCTTCCCACGTATATCTGGCTCCACTGGATTGTGAGAGGGGTGGTCTTGTACTGGTTTCACTGAGGAAGCTGAGGTCAATAAGCGCTCGGGTCACAGTGCACAAAGGTGAACCCGGGAGCCCTGCCCCCAAGCGGACTCACACCTGGAGTCTGTCCTCTGGCCGGCCGTGGAGGGAAGAGCTCCCATACACCCCACAACCACTAGGGGGCAGCAGCGCGCCGACTATGTGCAGCCTGGTCAGGAAAGAAAAACCTCTGGCCACCAGGCTGGCTAGCACTGGGAGATGGATGACACTCACTGTCAGTGTCCCTGGTTGGAGGAAATCAGTAATCTGGGTGCAGAGCTTCCGACTTTGGGAAGTGCTCTCTGGTAGCCAGGCGCCCCTTGCTAACAAGGTTCAGGCTTGACCCTGGACCCACATGGACCCTCCATTCCCCCCAGAGCAGCTCCTCCACCCAGACCTTTCCTGGGCCATGGACTCCCTCCCTGGACCTCCTCCCGGCATTCCCATCTGCCTGGAAGCCTGGCGGGAAAGGACAAGGCGGGTGGAAGAGCAAGGAGCCAGGAACAGTCCAATAGGGGACACTCCCAGAGCAGGACGCCTGGCTCCTCCCAGAGTCCTGTAGCCACACTGGGCCTCCTAGAGGAGGAAAGGGGGCCACAGCCCTTGCCTGAGGTCCACCTGCTTCAGTGATACCTGGGTGGACCCCACCCCCACGGAATCTGCAGGCCTCAGGCTCTATAAACAAGTCAGCCTAAACTACCCTAAGGACTCCCAGGTGCCGGAAGTGAAGGGCTGGGTCACAGAGGCCCCAGGCAGGCCTGAGAGAGGTGCCTCAGCCCAAGATGGCTGGCCTTTATTCACTCCACGCACCAGCCCCAGGCTGCTCCACAAGACTTCCCAGAAAAAGGGGCTGGAAATCCCACCCCCCACCAGCAGTAAGCCGCTCAGAGAGGCCCAGGGTAGGCAGGTGGGGTGGGGGCATTGGGAACGTGAGAGGGCAGGTGGACGCTCTAGACCACCACCCCTACTGCCTGGGCACCTACCGGGGCCAGGCCAGGTGCCCAGGTGGGTGGGCACCGCCTACAACAGTCACCACCTCCAAGTCCGGACACAGGTGCAGCCCTGGTCTAGGGTGGCCCTGGACACCAGGCAAGGGGTCCTGTGCTCCCAGTCCACGTGGCTCCTCCTTCTCCAGGGTCACAGCAGGATGACATGCAACCTAAGTTTGCACCCCACCAGCTGCTCCTGGCCCACAGGGGACACCTGCACTCCCCATCACCTGGCCTCACCCGGGGAAGCACGGGGTGGGCAGGAGTGAGGATCACCTGTGCCACTCGGCAGCACCTGACAAGTGCGGGGCTGCTCTGCTCCCCGTGGCTCAGAGCCCTCTGCCCGGCAGGTGGTGACCTCCATCACAGAGCGGAGGGAGGAGGTTAATTAACTTGCCTGGGGCTCAGAAATCCAAACGCAGCCAGACCCAGACCCGCCGCAGTACCTGGCAGCCTTTCTTGGCAGCCACCTGCCTGGTCGGCTCTTTACTGAGGAAGATTGTCCTGCAGGGGGGCCACGGCCTCAAACTCGAGGTCCACATTCTGTCCTGCACCAGAAAATCCCAGGGTCCGGAGGCGGGGAAGGGCCTGTTGGCTGCCCAGAGCTAGACAGCCTGAGTACCCACCCCAGCCTCCCACCCCTGGGGAGCGAGCGAAGTCCAGGGGGTAGGAAGCCTGAGGGGCAGGGGCTGGAGGTCTGGCTACCTCTGTCCCGCCGGCCACGCCCTCGCTGCCGGCTCCGTTTGCCGACTCCCATTTGCTCTTCACTGCCGGCCATCGAGGGTCAAGTCCTCCCCATGTTTTAAATTCTTATCTCTTCCAAGAAGGCTTTCCCATCCCCGCCTCTGGAATCCGCCTCTCTAGGCGGGCCCCGGGTCCCACTCCCAGTGATCTCACAGAGCCGGCCTCTGTACCCACAGCTCCGCCTCGGCCTCCCAGCCTCCCGGCCTCCCGCGGGTCTGGGGAGGAGCGCCTTGGCCCAGCTCCTGGACGCATACTGTGCTTGGTGGAGCTGCGGCCAGGCAGGGTCCCTGGAGGGCAGCGACAGCCCCCAGGCCAGCTCTCCGCTGGACTTGACTCAGATCTGCCCAGCAGGTACCAGGCGGAGGAAAGAAAGCTGCCAAGAGGGGCAAGAGAACCTGCCCTCCGGGGAGGCTGGGGTGCCACCCACCCAAGACAGCTCTCCGCCGCTGGTAGCCGAGGTCGCCCAGGGGAGCAGAGAAGGGTCGTGGCCTGCAGTCCCCTCCACGAGGTCAGGAGTTTCCTCTTCACCCTGGGCCGCCCTGGCACTTCCTGCCCTTTCAGTGCCCGGCTCCCTCGGGCCCCGCACGCAGCTGCGCTCCTTGACAAACAGTTAACAGCTGTTTTGCATAGATTTTCAATTCTAATTGCCTCGCTTTGTGAGCGCCGCAGAGCCCCGGTGAATGGGGACTCGGCAGTGCACGGCTGGAAGGCGGGCGGGGAGGGGGCACTCGAGGGGGAAGAAGGGAGCCAGTGTGTGGGGCTGCTGCTTTTATTTCTCCAAATAAGAGAAGAACACCCCTGCCACCAACTGTCCCCGCTCCCGCCTCTCGCTGGAGCCTGGAGATCTGAAAGGGCTCCGGCCCCTCTACTGTGTGACCTGGGTCCCCACCCACCCCAGACAGCCGTCCAGGGTGCAGCCTCCAGCTTGGGATGGGAATGGGCCTGGCCCCCTCCCCAGCCTCCAGGACCCAGATATGGGAAGCTAATTGGACAATAAAGTGGAGCGGGGAGCAGTGGGCTCTCTGGAGACAGCTGGCATCTATAAAAGAGAAATATTTGCATTTAAAACCTTTAAACTTTATATGGCTGGGCCAGGCCGAGGGAGGGGAAGGGTGGGTTGGGGGCAGGCTCAGACCCTCCAGGGGGCCATGAATCTGGGGAGAGGCCTGGGGCTGGCAGTTCCGGACCTGCTGTCACCAACAATTCCTGGCCCCCCAGGCCCCTGCCAGTATTTTGGGATCCAAGTCCCTCACCAGGAGCCTGGCTGCCTGGCCTTGATCAAGTTCAAACCCCGGAGGGCTTCTGAAGCCCTGAGAAGCCCTTCAGTCCACGGGGCTTCCGAATGGGGTCCCAGACCCCCTAGGAGCTGAGCCTCTGTCCCTGGGGGTCCCAGGCTCCTCCTGGTCAGCCTGCAGCCCTGCCTGCTGCTCCGGCAGCTGTGGGTGGCACCTGCGGGCCACATTCAGAGCCAGGAGCCCCCCCACCACATTCCCAGGGCTGCCAGGTGGGGACAGGGTTCCACATGCCAGGTTCCCAGTCTTCACGTTGGAGAGGAGCCTGGCCAAATCTTCCTCCTTGTCAACACTGTGACGTAAAGCCCAGAGGGAGGGTGTCCCCGAGTGGCCTCATCATGAGATGGCAGCGCAGGGTCCCCTGCACCCGTCTCTCCCTGAAGGCCTACGTGGAGCGGGTGCCCTAGACAGGAGGCCAGGCCTGGCTTCAAGGACAGAGCGGGGAGACTCCTGGGCAGGAGTGAGGAGGGGCCCCAGAACAGCGGCAAACCCCAAATCGATGGGCACCATGTGTCATTTTCAGCCACATCATTAAACAAAACCCACCCCCAAGGTAGCCGGCCGGAGCAGACTGCGCCTCTTCCCACCGTCCCAGCCACAGTCGGCTCCGGACTGCTCCTGTCCCTCCCAGCTGGGCCTTTGAGGACGCCGAAGGCCCAGACACCTCTCTCCCCCTGAGGCCACCCTCTCTGGTTACTAAACTGTCTCCATGTCCCCCAAGGCTTGACCCCGGCTGGTCGCCACCCCCTCACTGGGCTTCTGGAAGTGCTAACCCCTCAGTGATCGTCCCAGGCTCACACTGATTTCTTGGCGTGATTTTTGTGGAGCTGGGGCCGGAGCTAATAAGCAGGCGCTCCACCGCTGAGCCTCGTCCCCAGCCCCAAAAGGCAGATTTTAAAACACGGCTCCCGGGAAGCCCTGGCGGGCACCTGCAAGGCCTGTGTGCACCCGGCCACCCCAGGTCCTCCAGCTGTCCACCTGCATGAGCACCACCCTGCCCTCATCTGCCTGCGGGCCAGACAAGCCAGTAAAGTGGGAAGTGTCACGCCCGGCGCCCGGGACGCAGCTGGGCCGCGGGATCGTCTCAGCTTGGAGGGAGGAGGAAACGGAAGGGTTTTATGAGGAAGGGCTCCTCAGTGCCAGGCCAGATGGCAGGGAGGCCGTCACGGGAGGCCATGTCAGCATCCAGGGCAATGGACGTCTCTCCCCTCCCCCGTTCCCCGCGCGTCCAGAATCAGAGTGACTGGGGAGGGCACAGCCCACGCGGGCTCGGGTCCCACAGACTGGCGGGCCACCTCCGACAGGCCGCAGCAGGGTCCCTGGCGTCTGTAACTGTTAGAATACTGGCAGCACCTGGTCAGGCTGTCCTCCTTGGTGCCACCCAGCCCACCTGAGCCTCAGAGGATGGTCAGGTGGATACAACGCCTCTGTCCATCTGAGGAAACACTCAGCCACAGCCTGCGCCAAGCCCCAGAGGACCAACAGGCGTGGCGTCCAGACAGCAGCCTCCTAGGGGTCGGTCAGTGGAGGAGTGGGCTCGAGAACGCGCCTCTCTACTCGCGGAGCATTACTGAGCCCCGAAAAGAAGATGCAACCCGGACGCATCTGCAAACTCAAGAAAGGCCAGGCCAGGCCAGACTCTGCTGACAGGGGACGTTGGAACAGGCTGGGGCGGGGCGGAGACGCAGCATGCTCCAGGGGACAGGTTTCCTGGGGACGGGATGTTCTGGACCAAGACAGAGGTGGTGGCTCCACACTGCGACTGTGCTAAATGTCACCGGTGAAGTGCATGTTATCAGGTCTTCAGCTCAAAACCCCTCCCTGCAGGCCCCTGCCTGTCCCTGAGAAGCAGACGGGGCAGGCTGGTGGTTTCCAGGACCCAGCCAGCACCCCAAGGGCAGCATATCCTGGGAACTCCCTGTCACCCCGCGCTCCTGGCCCTTGGCACAGCGGGCAGGGCACAGGAAGCTGCCACACCCAGGCTCCCTGAGCTTCCAGCCGGTCCTCCTGCTGGCCTCGCCCCTGGCGTGGACACAGACCGCAGACCAGCTGGCAGGTTGGGAGGCGCACACTGAGCCCTCAAGCTGGAAGGTCACAGTGTCCCCTTCCCCCTGGGCCCCAGGAGCAGACTGCTCTCGGCCACACCCACAGCTCCTTCAGGGAAGGGCAGGCCTCGCTGCCTGGGGACTCTGAGTGGGAGGCCGAGACCCTAAATGTGCCCCTGTCCCCCTGCAGGCTGCCAAGCAGCTCCTGCCACCTGGCCATGCACTGGAGAGCGGCCAGCTGTGACCCTGGACAAGCTGGGGGCACAGGGGAGCCAGGTCTGCAGGAGGTCTCCAGGCAGCAGGGACGCCTCAGCCTGGACCCTGCCCAGAGGCCAGTTCTGGAGGGAGGTGAGGACCCCCCCAGAAGGGCACATCTGCCACTGGCCACGCTCCACCTTAGCAGCCTGGACGCCCGCTGGACCCCGAGCTCCTCAGGGCGCCCCTGCTCTGTCCACAGGCTCAGAGAAAGGACACTCTATCCAAGGCCCTGCCAGGGCGCCGCAGAGACAGGGGCCACACGCGTTCTGACTCTGCTGACGCGGGACACTGGAGCCAGCGCGTCCCCGAGGCCCAGGACAGACCTGGGGCAGGAAGGCCTGCTGATGACAGGAGAGCGGCTCCCCTGTCCCCATTCACAGCCCCAAAAGAAGGGATCCCAGAAACTACTTCAGGGCTCCTGGCCCCAAGCTTCGCGGCTCGTTCGCACGTGACCAGCGCCAACAGTGGAGGGCAGCCTGCGCGTCTGCCCACGGGTTCCGCTCCTGCCAGGGGTGGCTTCGATCCCCAGTGCGACCCCAGGGCAGAGCGGCCCCCCACTGCAGGCCTAGGACCGTGGGGCTGGGTCCCAGGCCAGGGGAGCCCTACCCTGGAGCTGCGCTCTCCACCCACCTCTGCCCCTGCCCCTACCCCTGACAGATCTGGACTCATCATCTGTCACCAAGTCCCACACTGTCACTTGAGCCATCAGATCCCAGCTGCCTTTGTGCTTGCAGACTCCACAAGCCACACAGATGTCCTGGTGTCCCGAGGAGCCACCTCCCCTGCCTGGCCACCCCTGCAGGAGGTGGGCCCCGTGGAACACCGGTGGAGGCCCCGGCCGTGTTGACCCTGGCCCTCCAGCTCGGCCACGTGGCTCTGGCTCTTGGGTTTTCACGTTTATAATTTGGTCACAAATTGAGGTGAAAAGAAATGGCTGGGCCTGGGGTCGCGTTCACCCTTGGAAGGGCCGGGTGGAGGCTTTGGGCAGTTGCCAGGGTTCCTTTGAGGCCGGTGGCCCCAGGGAGGCCGAGGAGGTCGCGTGGAGGCCCCGCTCTCCCTCGCCCCCAGGCCTCAGCTCCCGGAGTGCCTGGACTCCACCTTTTCCCAGGGAGAAGCCTCCACGGCCGTCCAAGCCTGTGCCCGGCCTCTGTGAAAGCCCCGCGCCCACCTGCTGGCCCCGCCCAAAGGCTGCTCTGCATGCCCGACCCCTTCAGAGGCCTGGTGTCCCCAGTCCAAGGTGACATCAGAGTGACCCCCACACGGCTTCGGCCTCCATCTCCGGGGCCACAGTGGCTGCAGACCTCCAGCCCGGCCCCCCTGCTCTTGGGCAGCCTGGAGGCACCAGCTTCTGGGGACAGTTCCCCACGGGCTCCTCCCCTTCCCGCCTCCACCTTTACCTGCGACCCACCCGTCGTGGGAGCGCCTGGACCCGCAGCCCCTTCCCCCTGCCAGCCTGGCCTCCCGCCCCTGCAGTCCTTCGCCTTCTCGGGCCAGCGCCTCTCCTTGCCTTGCAGAGGGGACAGTGCTGCTGGCCCACCCCCAGTCCCGCTGGTGCCCCCTGGTTCAGCGTCTCTCTCCCACTCCTCTGGGGAGGCGCCCCAGATGGCCGCTCTGACCCACCTTGGCCTTCTCACTTCCTGCCTTGTGTGCTGACCCCCGGGGGTCGGCCTTCCTGTCTCGGACACAAATCCCCACCAGTGATGGATGCTGTGTGCCCAAGATAGACACAGCTGGACAAGGGGCTCAGCCTGGGGTCGCAGAGCATGTGGCTGCGGGAGGCTGGTCCTCTCCAACGCCCAGGCAGGTCCAGTGTGGTGGCCACAGCCGCAGGGGAGGCAACGCTGGGCGTGTGGCGATTCTCTCCAGGTGGCAGGTGATCTTGGGGCAGCGCGCTGGCCACACTCAGACACTGGCACCAGCCTCATCCCGAGTTCAGGGGAGTTCTCATGGGCCCTGGAGACAGCCCTGGGCCTGGCCTTCGGCACTAGGCCGAGGTGGCTCCCGGCCCCTCCCCCCGGGGACCCCGCCCGATCTGCCCCTCTGCACAGACCTGGCAGTCCAGACTCAGGGCTGCCCAGCCCAGCTCGGGAGTACTCCTGGCTCAGCCAGCAAGTGGCTCTGTGACCTCGGGAAAGTCCCCATGCCCTGCCCTGCCTGAGCGCTCCCATTAATAACTGAGGAGCCGTCCCGTCCCGGGGTGGGGGGGGGCTGAAGAGGAGCCCTGGTCCCTGCAGGCCGCACCCTGCTGGAAGGCTGTGCTGGACACACCTGAGGATGACCCTGGCCTCCCCATTAGAACAAGGAGGCGTGTGAAGAAGGAGCCTCAGAGCTTGCCCATGGCTGGGAGTACGACCTCACCTGTCCCTAAGGTGACAGTGCCACACAGATAGGGATCTCAGGAGGAGAGGGGACAGGAGGAGGAGGAAGGCGGGCCTTGCCAAGTCCCTCTCCCACTCCTCCCAGGAGGCGAGCGCAAGAGGCTGGTGGCCGCAGGTGACCCAAGGTCCCCAGGCTTCACACCTCAAGTACTGCCCGGCTGGACCCCAGCAATGAGTCACGGTCCCCACCTCTAACTAGGCGGGCCCAGGGGCACCCCCAGAGCCTCCTCACCACACTGCTCGGTGCCACCCGGCCTGTGGCGTGACCCTCTTAAATATCAATTTCAGCTCATCTCTCCTCCCCAAAGACCCCGAGGCGCAGGGTGAAGCTCTGACACGGAGACGGGTCCCCGGCGTGGTCAACGCCACTCATTTAACAACTTCTGTCACCGGAGGTGCGGGCGGGCCGTGCCCAAAGACGTCTCCTGCGGTGATTTAATTCGCAACATCCGAGAAAATAATTAAGGGGAGTTGGGGGAGGGCAGCGTGGGCGGGCCCTGGAGCTGCCAGACCCACCCGGGTGAGCAGAGCTCACTGCCCGCCGCCCCCGGGGCACGTGGCTTTGGCACCCATCACAGGCCACAGGTAAGCAAGGTCTGCAGGTGCGGTCTAGGGGACAGACACCGTGTGGGCCCAGCCTGGGTGCCCCTAAGTGCCCATTCAGGGGCAGTCCCCTGGCCTTTGCTCCCATGATGTTGGGGGGCTGGGGTCCAGACAAAGGGGCTCAGCTATCCCTGCAGGCAGAAGCTGGTGGACAGTGCAGGCCAGACGACGTGGGCGGGTGGACCAGCTCCCTGGGCGGCCAGCAGAGGCCCCTACCCAGGCCCCGCACCCAGGCCCAGCAGGCAGCTGCACAGAGGTCCCCGCGTCATCTGGCCCAACCCCCCTTCTGGGATGAGAAAAAGCAGAGGAAGCCAGGCCCCGGGAGAGCGAGCAGAGGCAGGAAGGGGCTCCTCTCGCTGCGGGCTGCTTGGCAGCTGGACTCAACGTTCCCTGAAGCTGCCCGCCGTCCACTCTGGAGGAATCCACCTCTAAGCACGCGCGCGCTGCAGGCTCCACGCATTGAACAAGCACCATCATGGCGCCCAGAGCAGCGCTGCCCACCTGCTCTGTCCCGTCCCCCACTCTGCCATCCCAAAACACAGGGCACCCCTTCCCAGTGTCCCCAGATCCCACCTCTGCAGGTCAGAGAGGTTAAGTGACCAAACCTACGATACAGAGCAGGACAGACGGGATGAAAATTCAAATCTGACCCAGGTTCGTCTTCCTTATTAGGAGAATCCAGAAGGTGGCCTATCCCCTGGTCTTTCAAGAGCCCCCGGGAGCAAGCTCAGCATAGTGAGGGGCGTACGGGCTTCCTGCAGCCCAAGGACAGTCCACCTGCACCGGCCCACAGCTACCAGACACGGGGCCACCAACGCACTTGAAATGTGGCCAGTGTGGAGATGCGGATCTTTAGCTTCAATTATATTTGACTCTTACTAATCTTTTAACATCCCAGTACTGGACACTGAACCCAGGCTGCCCCACACTGAGCTGACTCCCCAGCCCCCTTTATTTTCCGTTGAGACGGAGCCTCAAAGACCACGCTTAGTGTGCACTTGTAAGCCTCCTGCCTCGGCCTCCTGAGTCGCTGGGATTCAGACGGGCACCACCCGGTTAAAGACTGAATCCGGGTACCCACCCGGGGCCAGCGGCACCACACGGGGCCACACAGCATTAGAACAGAGAAAAACAGATCCTTGGGTGGGGGCGGCAGGCCTCGTGTCCGGCCACAGGGTGGCAAGAAGCAGCCCCTGAATCAGCCTCAGCAGGCCAGAGATGGGCGCGGAAGACGAGGCTTTCAGACAGAATCAAAGAGTCAAAGAGCAGGGCGGGGACCTGAGGAGCTGAGAGCGATGGCCGGGAGGCCCGGCCCCAGGTGAGTCAGGAAATCTGGCAAGAAGTCAGCCGTCTCTTGTGCCCGAACTGGTGGGGACGTCGATCCCATTCCTATTCAAACATCGGGACCCCGCTGTGACATCTTTTCCCAATTATAGCTAGAATGAAGTGTCGCATTGGAGTCTGTTGTAAATTGAAGAACAAATTTTTATGTCTTCCCGATCCGATCCTCTTGCCTGGGCTGGGCTGGGGCTCGGTGGCAGGCACCTGCAGAGTGAGGCGCTGGGTTCGATCCTTAGCATAAAGATAAACAAGTAAGAAAGACAATGACTCTGGGTCACGTTTGAGGTATTTGGGGAGAGGCTCACAGGCCTCTTGCAGAAGCGAGGCGGAGCCCGTGAAACCAGGGGGCACTCAGCACTCCACTAGGGTGAGTGGGGTGACCAGCTGTCCTCTGGGGGGTCCCGCAAAAGAGGCCTTGGGCCATTCCAGAAGCCCAAGAAACTCCCCCAGGAGACCTCCTTTCCCAAGTCAGCTCAGGGGTCTACAGCAAGGTTGGCAGGTCCCCCTCCACTGTTGAAGGGGACCCAGCTTCAAGAGGGCACATCCACCTTCCCACAGACGTGCAGCAGTGAGCCAAGCTGCGGAGTCCTGCAGCGCAAAGACCTCACTTCAGACCAGGCACCTGGCCTACAGAGAGCCCACGGGCGGGCGGGTGGATAGTGATGGACAGGCAGGGAAGGAGAGAAGGATGGGTGGGTGGATGGATGACAAATGGAATGATGGATGGGTGGATGTGGATGGATGGGTGGACGGATGGATGGATGGGTGGATGGGTGGATGGAGGGATGGATGGATGGATAAGTGGATGGGTGGGTGGATGGATGGATAAGTGGATGGGTGGATGTGGATGGATGGGTGGACGGATGGATGGATGAGTGGATGGATGGATGGATGGATGGATGGATAAGTGGATGGGTGGATGGATGGATAAGTGGATGGGTGGATGGATGGGTGGGTGGGTGGATGGATGGATGGATGGATGGGTGGATGGATGGATAAGTGGATGGGTGGGTGGATGGAGGGATGGATGATGGATGGATAAGTGGATGGGTGGATGGATGGGTGGGTGGGTGGATGGATGGATAAGTGGATGAGTGGATGGATGGGTGGGTGGGTGGATGGATGGATGGGTGGATGGATGGATGAGTGGATGGGTGGGTGGATGGAGGGATGGATGGATGGATGGATAAGTGGATGGGTGGGTGGATGGAGGGATGGATGGATGGATGGATAAGTGGATGGGTGGATGGATGGATGGGTGGATGGATGGATAAGTGGATGGGTGGATGGATGGGTGGGTGGGTAGATAAACGAAGGACAGATGGGGACAGGTTCATGGAAGGGACAAAGGATGGATGACGTAGGAAGGGAGAAAGGGAAGGAGGGAAGGAGGGATGGAGAAGGAAGAATGGGTAAGCAAGTGGGTGACGAGGGTGGAAAAGAGCAGACAGCACCGAGGTGGCCAAGCCCCGGAGCTCTCCCGACAGGCGTGGAGGGAGACACGGGGCTCCGTGCCCAGGGCTCTCAGCCAGCCGGGCCCCTCGCTCCCTCGCCCAGCTCTCCCAGTCTCAGTAGTGGGGACTTGGGCTCTCTGGTGGCAGTCCGCAGGCCTGTGAAGCCCCAGTGTCTTCGTGGGTATCTTAGGTGCAAATGCTGGCAGGGACGAGTCATGGAGGACCACCAGGCAGCCCACAGGCCCAGGAAGGCCTTCCAGGGAGCAGGGGAAGTGCTGAGGGGCCGGTGGGCATGGCGATGGGCCTCTGTGCCCATCTGTCCCTGGCAGCAGTGCAGATGCCCTAGTCACAAACAGGGTCTGTGCGCCCAGAGCGGCCCTCTCTCCGCCCACCTGCCTCTTTCCCAGGCCCCCCAGGCTTCCTCCTCCCACCCAGGCACAGCCTCAGAGCCGCCTCCCGGGCCTCCTGGGCGGTGCTGACCCCAGGAGCAGACGTAATTAGCAGCCGCGCCCGGCAACATCAAGCCCCAGCTGTACTGAGCCCTGCATCCCTCGTCCCTGTCCCTTGCAGGCTCCGCCTGCCCTGTGCTTTGATCTCCTTAATGAGCCCACAACGCACTCGCACTCGCACTCGGAGGAGTGGAGAAACCTGCCTCAGCCACGGCCGGGCCTGACCCCAGGGGTGGGTCTGCTACCTACAGCGGTGAGTCAGGTGACGTGGGCAGGCAGGAGGGCATGTGTCTGGACCATGGGGAGGGAGGGGGCAGCAACTGCAAAGGGCTCTGGCCCCAGCCATGAGAGCAGCCGGCAGCCCCAGGACAGCCCAGCCGGCGGGCCCACGTCTTCCCCGGAGACTCCCGGGCTCACAGATGGGCCTGGAGCTGGAGAAGAAAGGAGCCTTCGGTGGACAGCAGATGGAGGAGCTGACCGCGGGCGCAGGGAGGCCCACAGGCTCCAGCCCGGCTCGCTGGCCCCCGCGGCCCCCAGGGAGCAGCCCTGGCCCTGCTCCTGCCCCAGGCCCTGCCAGACCCCCAGCCCTGCTGGCCCCTCCTGGCCACTCTGCTCCCCGCCTGCAGAGGGGTCAGCTTGGCCACTCTGATGCATTAGGGGACCAGGGATGAAGGGCAGGTGCGGGGTGCGCCTGCTCAGAGAAGGAGACCCCGGCGGCCGGGCAAGCTTCCAGCCTCCGCTGCCGAGCCCCTCGCTCAGCCCGCAGCCCGCGTGGGAGCAGCCGCGCTGTCACCAGAACCACATTGTTCTGGCCAGAAGAAACCCGGGCCCAGCAGATGGCAGGTGTGACAAAAGCAGCTTGCTGTGGCCAAACCAATTATTTATCTAATTATGATTTACCACTTAGCCACATGATCTTTCTGCAGAGTTGTGGGCAATTAAAACCAGGGTGACTGTGTGGATTATGCAAATGGGCTGGAGCCCAGCGAATAAAATTGGAGATTAGACACCCGGGCTGTGCTGGCAGGGCTGGGCGAGGGGGGTACAGGGCGGGTGAGCGGGGGGCAGGGCTGGGCAAGGGGGTGCAGGGCAGGCGATGGGGGCACAGGGCTGGGGGGGCGCAGGGCTGGGCGAGGGGGATGCAGGGCTGTGGGGTACAGGGCGGGCAAGGGGGCGCAGGGCTGGGCGAGGAGGGGCGCAGGGCTGGAGGGACACGGGGCAGGCAAGGGGGGAGCAGGGCTGGGGGGGCACAGGGCGGGCGAGGGGGGCGCAGGGCTGGGTGGGGGGGGCGCAGCTGGGGGGCATAGGGCTGGGGGGTCCAGGGCTGGAGGATGCAAGGCGTGGTGCAAGGGGGCACAGGGCGGGCGGGCCCTCCCCCAACCTGACCTCAGGCAGCCCTGACAAGTGACACCAGGCCACCAGGCCACCAGGCCACCAGGCCGGGGAGACCAAGGCAGCCTGCTGCTGGGAGCCCCAGAGAACCGCAGCACCCGCCCAGGTCAGAGGGGTGCACTGCCCTGCTGGAGGGCTGCCAAGGTCATGGGCAGGCCCAGCCAGGAACTGCCCTGCCCGCCCAGCCTGGCACACTGGTGAGTTATAGGCTCCCTCTCTCTACCTGGGGAAAGGCCACCAGCAGCCCTCTTCACAGACTAGGACACCAAGGCTCGGGGCCCTCTCGTACCCAGGCAGCTGGGTGGCCCATCCCCATCCCCACTGAGGTGGGGAAGAGCGCTGGTGCCCGAGCAGTCCCCCCAGCCAGCTGCCCCATACCACAGCCTGAGCTGGGCACTCAGGAACAGGTCTGCTCAGGTGGGTGACAGCCACTGCACGGCCCACCCCAGACCAGGACGCCCGGGTGTCCCAACTGCGCGAGCACAGACAGAGTGACCCCAGCCTCGCCCACTGTGGTCTCTGGGACAGTTTCCAAAGGAACGGGGGCTGGAGATTCCTCCTTCCCTCCAGCTCCTAAGAGGGGGTGACGCAGCACCTAAGCGTGACCCAGGTCTCCCGGGCTAGGCAGAGGGCGCAGGGACCAAGCTGGGAGAGGTGGCGGGGAGTGTCAGGAGCCCACTCAGGGCCACCTCCTCTGATCTAACGGTAGCAGAAGCTTCCAGAGACAGATGCTGCCCCCGTGCCTTGGGCATCTTGTGCCAGGCAAGCCCCTGCCAGCCCGCCGACGTGGGTGCTACTGCTCTCCCCACTGGCTGGGAAACAGAGAGTCTGCGACCTGCCCGACGGCACACAGCTCCGGCACAGCAGGGCTGCCACCCCGACACCCCGCTCCACCCACCCCCGGAGCAGCCTGCCGTGCCAAGCTTGGGCCGCGTGAGGCCTAAGGACCGACAGGGGAAGGTCCCTAAGAGCTGTGCTCTCTGGGGTGATGTTTTGGGATCTGCCTAAGAAGAGGGGACCACGGTCAGAAAGGCCCTGCCGCCCACCTCTCAACCCTCGGGAGCCCTCCCAGACACGGGGGAGGCATCGGGACTTGAGAGGGTCCAGGAGGAAGTCCATGCGGTTCGCCTGCCCACAGGGGCGTCCACCACCCCGTCGGCCTGGGACAGCTTTGCTCCACAGTCTGAGTGCTCACGGCCAGAGGAGCCAGAGGCCACGGCCGGGGTGCACAGATCTCATCCCGCCACCCCGAACCTTCTGGTGGACAGCCCAGCTCTGGACGGCCCCTGCAGGACCGAGAGTGCACCTCCCAGGCCCCAGCTCCACGGGCACAGCCCCGATTTTACCAGCAACGCCGGGTCTGTGGCCGAGGGCCTGCCTTAAGGTCCCTTCCTCCTGCACTGGGAAGAACAGAGGCCCGGTCTGTCCTGTCACCAGCACGAGGGTCTGTCCGGCGGCTCGGCTGAGGATCCTGCCACCCAGCTCTGGGGCTGCCGGGACCCTCCCAGGTCAGCAGCAAGGGGCCTGTGGACCAGCTGTGGCCCTGTGCAGTACACCTGCCCACACCCGGTCCTCACGCACGCTGTCACACATAGCCAGGCACCGTCCACAGTGTTCCCGCAGGCTGGCGACTAGGAGGGCCCCGGCTGGGGGGGCGAAGCCACCCCAGGCCACTCCTTCCCAGCAGGGCAGCGGGACCTGCGTCCCTCCCAGGTCTCCCAGACACACTGGGCGTCTGCACACATGTGCACACTCACACGCTCACGAAGTCTCCCGCGCTGTCACAAGGGCACAGCCCGCTCGCTCCACGCCATGGTTCATGAACCTGACCCCTCAGAAAACGGCAGAAGAGATGCCAGGACTCAGCCTGTGGGAGCCGGGAGGTGCCAGGGCACTGGCACACGGTGTGGCCCAGGGTGCGTGGGTTCTCCCACGGGTCAGGTCCACGGCAGGGCGCAGCCTCTTGAGGAGCAGCCTGCATGGTGGGCCACCCAGAAACAGGTTCCCAGGTCCCTACTCGACCTGGGAACCCCCAGAATCCCTGCCCCAGCAGATGCCCAGGGGGCATCTGGGGTCTCCCAAGCTCACACCCAGGCCCCCAGCGAGAAATCTGGGGAGCTGTGATCTCACATTCCTCAGCTGGGGGAGGAGGGGCAGAGACGCCCAGGGTGGGGGGTGGGGAAGGGCAAGGGGGGCCCTGCCCACTCCAGGTGCCCAGCCTTCTGCAGACCCATCGTCCTCAAGCTGAGGGGGTGCCCACCCCTGAATTCGGGGCAGCAGGTACCAGGGAGGTGGGTGGTGCTGGGGTGGGTGCAACCTCCCCCGGGCCCTGGCACAGGCCTGGCAGCCCAGAGAGCAGGGCCTGCCCGAGTGGACAGGAGGGTCATGCAGCTGCGGAGGGGGACGCGGCACCATCCCGACGGACCCTGCTCCAGCAGAGGTCACGGCAGGTCTGTCAGCCCAGGGAACCAAGTCCGGGTTGGCCTGCTGGCGGGGGTCGGGAGGGGCCCTTACTGCCTCCAGGGAGGGCAGGCGGTGCCAGTGTCTGCGAGTTACAGGGCAGCACAGACTGACCAGGGATGGCCCCAGCAGTCAGACACTGTCTTGCCCTGGTGACCAGCAGCCGGCCGAGTGGCCCAAGCTGGGGCACCAGCTCCCTGAGGGACACAGGGGCAGCAGGTAGAAGGACTGGCCATCCAGGAGTGGCTGGGTCCTCTCGTGTCCAGGGACATGAGGAGCCCACGGGCAGCCTCTAAAGCCAGAAGGATGGCCCAGGGTCCGGCACGGTCTCGGTGCTCTGAGAAGCTGGGGTGCCTCTGCTCTGCCCCCCTGGGAACAGAGCAAGATGCACCAAGTCGGGGTGGAGGCACTCCCCCCAGGACCCAAGATGCCAAGAACACAGTCTCTGGCCCCCAAAGGGTGGCCACAGCATTGATCTCCAGGCCTCCAGACGACAGCAGTGGCAGAGGCAGTGCCCTCCCTAGAGGTGAGGATGGGGTGCAGGTGACCAGAAAGGACGGTCCCCGGGGGGAGAAGACAGCAGTTAGGAGTGACCAGCAGGGCCAGACTGAGGCGGCAGGGCCTGAGGGACTCAGGGAGGCCCCCGGGAACAGGGCTGGGAAGCCCACCCACCCAGGAGGGTGCCTGGGCCAACAGAGGCCCGAGGTCCGGAGCCAGGGCACAGCCCGGCCCCTGCGGCCGCACCCCGTCTCCAGCCCGGCCACCAGGCGACCCGTCTGCCCTGTGTGCTTCACGAACCCGCAGATGGCGGCGAGGCCGGGGGCTTTACCTTGGGGTAAGAGATCGACCCTGGCAAACAGTGAACTCACCGCATGGGTTTCCATTTCCCGACACCAGCCCATCTGCCAGCAATCGGGGCTCCGCGGCGCCACCCCCTTTATTTCCCCGTCCGCTGCTTTATTTATTTTTTCCATTTCCCGCAGCCAAGCCCTCGAGACACCACTGAGACGGGCTTCCTCAGGCCAGAGCGTCCCGGCGGTGACAGGCCCGTCCCTCCTGCCCCAGGCCCAGGCCACTGGGTTCTCCTCCCGCAGGCTTCTCACTGACCACACAGGACACACTCACGCCCCAGGGCAGGGTGTGTGCCCCCCCGGAGGAGGGAGCACGGGCCGGGTCACTTGACAGTGCCACAGAGCAGGGGTCTGAGCCTGGCAGCTGGGGACGCCCCTGGCCCCTGCCCACGCTGCTCACTGGAAGCACTCACCATGCCGCTGGCCGCTGGGCCTCCCGCCCCTCACTCACCCGGGTGGGGCGCCTGAGGCCTGGGGGCTGAGGGGGCCTGGGGACATGGGTGAGTGGAAGGGGCCCGGGGGCGCAGGTGTGCGGCCGGGCTGGGTGCGTTCCATGTGGGACGTCGAGGGGGCGGCCTCCAGAGCAGCTGCACTCTGCCCACGCAGCCTGGCAGCGGGACAGCTGGTGTGGCCCGGCTCCCAGGAGGGCGGGAATCCATCCCGGGAGCCTGGAAGAGCACACGCAGCAGGGCCAAGGGAGGGTGCTCTGGGAACAGCCTGGGCGCCCAGGCGGGCCAGGGGGAGGGCGCGGGGGGCGGGCAGGACCCCTCCTCCCTCGGAGGCACCAGGGTGCACACCTGTTTTGGGGGACAGGAAGGACCCCTGAGCGCAGGCAGTGCCAACGTGACCAGCTGGACTAGCCTCTGTGCTCACAGTGATGTTCCCCCAACTGCCTCAGAAGAGGGTCACTGCCCATGCGGCAGGTCATGTGAGGCCATGCTGGGCAGGGACCCTGGTCCAGTCTGACCCATGTCCTTAGAAAAAGGGAAGACCTGGCACCGCCAGCCACGCGGGAAGGAGTGGAGCCAGAGAGGTGTCCGCCAGCCAGTCGAGAGGCCAGCCTGGACAGCTCCTGCGCCGGAGGACCCCTGGCCTCCAGGACGTCGAAGGCACGTGCATTCCTGCTGCTGAAGCCGGAGCCCAGCTGGCCGGCCCCTCCTCGAATATCTGACTTGAAACCAGTCACCAACCCGGCAGGCCTCGGCGCCCCCTCACTGCTGCAGTGACCCGAGGGCCCACTAGTGATAGTTGACAGCCACCTACTGTTTACCCTGCAGGCGCCCCTCCCACTACGGCGCGGGCTCCTCTGCTCCCACTGAACAAGCCAGGGAAGGCGGCCCAGAGAGGTGCAGTCACTTGACAAGGTCACACACAGCCAGCAGCGGGGGCAGAAGGGCACGCAGGCGCTCTGGCTCGGGGTCCACGCTCCCCCAGAGTCCCACACTGCACCCCTAAGCACAGTGAGGTCCACCTGGGTCAGAAACCTGCCCAGAGCACAGCCTGCCTGCGTCCAGGGAGGGCGTGGCCGGTACCATCGTGTCAGCTTCAAAGGAAGAAACGGAGCCCTCGGAGGGGAGAGCCTTGCCCAAGGCCCCAAGGCCAGCAGTAGCATCAGAAGGTTCTAGACTTGGGCTGAGTCAGGGCAACAAGTGGCCAGAGGGAAGCACTCGGGCAGAAAGACTCCCCTAGGACCAGCCGCCCTGCCCGCTGCCCTCGGCGGCTCCAGCAGCCCTGCAGCTCCGACCTCCAGACACTTCCAAGACGCCACCTGGGCGGCCACACAGGAGGCCACCAGAAAGGGCCAGGAGAGGAGGGTGCCTGCAGGAACTGGGTGGGCCCAGTGGCCAGAGGCCAGAGGCCCAGGCAGCAGGGAGCCCCCGCCAGGCCTCTGGGAGACCAGCAGGCGGACCCCAGGGCCCCAGGACAGCACCATGGCTCCACAGGCCATGCACGCCAGCCGGCCCTGTCCACCTGCTCCCGGCAGGAGTGCGGGCAGGCGCCAAAGCCGAGTGGTGGCCTCTCCTTCCTTCACCTTTACAGCTTGTCCCCAGCCTTTCCCCACCAGCTCAGGCGGCCCAGCCTACGCCCCACACAGCCTGGGACACGGAGGTCTTCCAGGAGCCAGCCAGCCATCCGGGGTGGATCTGACCAGGGGACACCCAGACTGCCCGGACCCCACCACTGACCCACACTCAGGCCAGGGGCTGGCAGGCCGGGGGTCCCAGGAGCCTGCGAGGTGGCCACACTCCAGCCCAACAGAGGCCTACGCCACGCTCTGCTGACACCACGGGCACCAATGTCCCCGGCCAGAGGGAGCCGAGGTGAGACGGGAGGGTAGAATCTGCTGTGACAGAATCTCATTGCTCAGCCCAGCGACGGCTTTAAATATTAAAAAGGCTCAGAACGGGGGCGGGGTGGGGAGCGGTACCAAGCACAGCCTCGGCCAGCTTCTGCCACCGCGCTGCCACCTGAGAAGGCGCGCCGGGAGGGAACAGGCTGCGGAGACGGCTCCGCGCCCTGCCTACTGCCGCCCGGGCGTGCCAGAGCCCGTCCACCCCCAAGCTCACCACGGCAGGCAGCGCACCCCCACCGACGGCTCAAACCCGAGAGTGCGGAGAGTGCCCGAGAGGACACGGCATGGCCAGGGCCTGGGGCGGGCACGGGGCTTCCTCTTTGCAGGGGCGGGCGGTGGCCAGCTCCAGCCCCCAGCCCACCTCCCATAGGCAAGCCCGGCTGGCCAGTCCTCAGCTGGAGGCCCACGGGGACCCCTCCCGCCCAGGAGAGGCGCGGGCCCACCTGCCAGCACCTGGGGAGGCGGGGGGCAGAGCGGGTCTCCAGGCGCGGGGCAGACGCACAAGCGCATGCACAAAGACCCGGGCCGACCGGGGCTCTGCAGCTGGTGAGCCTGTCCCTGTCCCCACGAGTGCCCTTAGGATTTCATGACAAGAATGAAACTGATCAGACAGCCTCCAGCTCCGTAATTAGGGCCAATTGAAGGAGACAAAGGAATCCGTGGAGAGCGCGGTGGGGAGTGTGCCGCGCGCTGGCTTTGAACGGCTTCTACTCTCGGGACCAGGGCCCGACATAAAGGACGGGCGCGGCCAGGCGGGCTGCAGACGGCCCCTCTGCCAACCGCCTCGGCTGGGTCAGGCCTGGGTGCTGTGGCCCCAGAGCCGGAGGCCCAGGGGGCTCCCCGCGTGTCTTGCTGGCGGTGGTGAAGACAAAGGCAGACCGAGGGGCCTCTCTGCCCCCCACCTGGGGCTGGGGGAGGCCGGGGCCTCGGGCTTGTGGGTGAGCATCGTGCGTGTGCAGCTGTCCACGGTGAGAGCACACGCGTGTGCCTGCATGTGCACGCAGGTGGCAGGTGGTGGCTGCATCGTGACCGCGTCTGTGGGGTGAACACGTGGGAGCGTGCTGGCCTCCAAGGGGCTGGCCGTCCAGCTGCTGGCTGGCTTTCCTCTCCAAAGTTCTGACCACACCCTCCCTGCCTGGGCCCAGGCCGGGCACCATCAGCTACCACCAGAGAAAGGGGGACCCGAGGCCTGGGGCTGTGGGTGGAGCTGAGGGCACAGGCCCCACGGCAGGGCGGCTCAGGGGGCCGAGGGCGCTCGCTGACCAAGGACTGCCCTGTCCAGGAGTGAGCCCTGGACTGGGCATCAGGACACGGGACCAGCCCACCTGCTGCCCTCTGGGGTCCGTAGGCAGGTGCTGCTGGAGGCCGGGGCACGGCCCTCTGGGGTCGGTGGCTGGCAGACGTGCCCACCTGCTCAAGCACGCGTGTGCAGCCCGCTCCTCCTGCCCACGGTGATCCTCAGACGTCACAGCAAATTATTAAAACTCACTTATATTTAATCTGCCTTCTGGAATTAATTGAATTTTTACGCTCAGCAAATGCCACAGTTTGCACTGCCTCCCAATCGCTGGCTTGGAACAGCTAAATGACAAGGTGGCCAAGCAGCCACAAGCCGCGCAGGGCCCGGGTGCAAAGGCCCCGGGGGTGCAGGGAGGTGTGGGCAGGAGGAGCGGGTTGGCCCGGGGCCTGAGCTTGGAGAAGCTGGCTCTGTCTGCCAGAGGCCAGAGCCTGGGCACCGGGCAGGGGCAGCAGGGGGCCTAGGGCAGCTGCCCAGGACACCAACGGGCAAGTTGCCAGCCTTGGCCAGGGGGCCTTCCAAGTGTTGCAGGGATCTGGGACACTGTGCCCTCTCTCAGGGACAAGGCCCTGGCCAGCCCGAGGCCCAAGGAACCCCCCGTGTGCTCCCCAGGACCTGCAGGGTCACGCTGAGCACTGGCAGTCCCCCTGGTGGGGACAATCCTCGGCGGGGGGCCTCAGGTGGGAGGGGCACGGTTGTTGGAGCGCAGGGGTGCGCAGCGTGGGCCCGGCCCTGCGTGGCTCCGACCAGCACCCTGGATGGTGCAGAGATTCTGAGAAGAGCCCAGCCTTCGCCACAAGGACAGCCCCACTCCCTAAACCGGTGGATCGTCCACTCGGGCAGGGGCTTTGCAAGATGCAGACCCCAGCCAGGTTCAGCAAGGCAGGCTTATGACCCCTGCTATTAGGGAGGCTGAGGCAGGAGGACCCCAAGTTCAAGGCCAGCCTGGGCAACCTAGTGAGACCCCATCTCAGAATAAAATGACCAAGGGCTGGGGTGAGCTCAGTGGAAGAGTGCCCAGGTTCATTCCCAGGCCACAAAAAGAAAAAAGCCAACCTACAGGACCCGCGCGGGGATCTGCTGGGGAGCGCTTCCTTACATGCCCCCGAGGTTCCGGGGCAGCCAGCTGGGGCTGAGCCTGGTGGGACCCCATCTGTCCCTGCTGCAGGGGCGCACTCTGCCGGCCCCATCCACCCTGAGCCCCGAGGTACTGCCTGGACGCCTGCATTTGTCTCTGGAGCCAAGCACGGAGGTGAGGCCCGGCCCTCTGGATGACCAGGCCACCGGCCACACCGTCTCATGAACGCACACTCCCGCCACACACTCGGACCTGAGTTCCATGAAGAGGGAGTCCACGGGACCTGGCTCCCCAGGGTCCTGCACACAGGGCACATGCCCCTCTGCAGGACAGGGGGGCTGGCACCCCCCAGCTCTCCAAATCCCAGTCCCCAAGACCCGCTTGCACCTCTCCCACCAAGATTTCCAGCAGAGCGGGGGTCCTCCCCAGGGCCTGCTGCCCCTCCCTGCAGACAAGGCCAGGCTCCTGGACACCATCCCTCACAGCCCTGGCTCCTCCCCCCAGGTTCGCTGAGCACTCTGGACCCCAGCGGCCGCCCGCCATGCAGGACCGCCAGCCATCCCTGCCAGGGGCGCCCACAGAGCCCACGTGGGGCGAGCGCAGCACAAATCCCACTGGGACCACCCCCAGGTCAGCCCAGAGCCCCCTGCGCTCCAACACGGCCTAGAGGACCAGAAAACACGCAGGGCCGCGTGGTGACTGCGCTCCCGCCTGCCGTGACCAAGCGCAGCAGGCCCCTGCGAGGTCTGGGCCTGGAAGTCCAGGGCCGAGGTGGGCATGGCGGGTTTCTCCCCTGACCTGCAGACTGGTGCCCTCTGGTGCTGTGCTCAGCTGGCAGGGAGGCCAGAAGCATGCGGGGGCCTCTCCTTATCAGGCTGCTGACCATCACGTCAGGGCCTCCTCAGCCTTAACCTCCCCTTGGAGTCTCCATCTCCACGTGAGCCACGCTGGCTGGGAGGGCTTCGACTCACGGGGCCAGGAAGCAGGAGCATTCAGGCCACAACAGGGATCCCTGGGGTACATCCACCACTGCCAGCCCCACACGAGACCCAGCCTCGGCCAGCAAGCCAAGGGCAGGGGCAGAGGAGGCTGGAGAGACAGACTGCCAGGAAGCAGCCGTGGTCGCCCAGCAGACAGGGAACCACTGCCCTGGGTCCGGTGCACTGGGGCTGCCTGCTTCCTGCACTCGCCACCTGCTCCCTAAGGGCTCCAGTGCTTCCTCTTTAACCCTGAGTTCACCCTTCCCGGCTCACGTCCTCAATTTCCCCACCACGAGACCTGACTACCACACGGCCCAGAGCCCAGCATCCTCTGCTGCTTGCCCCACAGCCTAGAGAACCCCAAAATATCCAGGATGGACACGTAGAGCCAGAGAGCAGGCAGTTGGGTCCCGGATCAGAGCCACACTCCAGCCCCAGGGCTGCTGCACCTGCCATTGCATCAGATCCCCGCTACCTCAGCTGGGCAGGACTTTAACAGGCCTTCCCTGGCCTCTCCCGAGGGTCTCCCCGGTGGCCCTCGGGTGCACCTTGCTGTCTGCCTATTATCCGCCTCCCCAGCCACAGCGTCGGCCTAGGTCCTCAGGGACTTTGGTCTGATCCCCAGTGCCCGCCTGGCACGGGCACACGCTGAGGACCATGTGGTGGCTCCACAAGGCGAGCCCCAGGAGTGGAGGCGCAGGGGGCCCCGGCTGGACGGCCTTCAGTGCCAGCTGACCCCAGGCCCTGCAGTGGGTCTCCACTGTCCCTGGATCTCCAGGACACACCTCTGCCCCAACCCTGGTCCAGCTCCGCAGCCTTGGCTGCCCAGCATCGGGGTGGACGGGTCACATACGTGAAGATGGGACTGCTCTGTGGACGACGACGGCACACAGCGCCCTCGGCAAGGTGGCTACAGAGGGACTCCAAGGGCACAAGGCACCACTGTTGGCCACCAGCCCCAGAGTGGGCCCTGTCCCACCCTTGGAAGACAATGTGCCCCCCCCGGGGGGGCCCCAGGATGACACCAGGGGATCCCCCCATGTCAGCCACCAAGTTGGGCCTAAGGACGCCCCCTGCTGGCTCGTCCTGCAGGGGGGTGTGGCCTGGAGGGAGGACTGGCCAACTCTGTCCTGGGGGAGCTCAGCGTCCAGCTCAGGAAACGCAGGCCGCACGCGCCACAGACAGCACCACGTGGTGAGCAGGACTCGTGCCAGAGAGAGGCCCGAGGAGGAGGAGGCGCCTGCAGAGGCCAGAGTGAGTGGAGCTCCTGGGCTAGGCCCGACGGGCGGGGGGCAAGGGCAGGCGGGCAGAGCGGGGCACAGCAGGTGCCCGGGAGAGCGCTGGCCAGTGCCCCGCGGGCTGCAGCTTCAGGAGACGCCCCTACTTCCCTGCTGGGACCCGGTTGGCCCCGGGGAGGCAGCGAGGCCCGGTGCTCTTCAGGCCTCTGCAAATAAAACTGCCACAAAAGCTCCGGCCTACCTGTCGCTCCCGGCCGAGGGCACGGCGAGGGGAGTGGGAGAAGCCCTCGGGCCTCGGCTGTCCACCAGCACAGTGGACGAGGCCCTGCAGCGAGGGTCCCTACCAGCGCGGGCCTCCTCCTGTCACCTGCAGAGCAGGCGTGACCACCTGGCGATGGTGTTCTCTGTCCCTCGGGCCATGAAAGCAGCCACTGTGGAGTGAGCAGCCGTGTGGCCCCACATTCCCAGGTGACAGGGACTGGTCTAGGCCACTGGCCCTTCCTGTGGACAGGCCCTGCCAATCTTCAGCCTGCTGGACGCCAGCCTGGGAGAGGCTGGGAGGAGGCGGCCTTATCTGGGGGATCACGGTCCTCCAGGTCTCCTGAGAACAAAGGCTGCGGCCTCCCCCACCGCTGGTTGACAGCTAAGCAGCTCAGAGAGGGGCAGGAGCTGGCTGGAGGCACACAGCCCTCAGGTCTGCCCACGGAAGGGCAGAGGGCAGCCCAGCCAGGCTGCTGGGAGAGGCCCTCAGCTGGGGAACAGAGCAGAGCCTGGGAGGGGGCTTATGTGCCCTGCTGGGGTGGGGTGACCCCCTTCCCTCTAAAACTCCCAGGCCCAGGCAGGAAGGAGCACTGGGTCCGACCTAAGGTGGGCCACAGTGGGCCACCTTCAGCAGGGGTCGCTCAGCTCCCCCCTTCGCAGCACAGGGGCACGAGGGGGTTACGAGAGCCCCCCAGGCAGGAGACTCTCCTCAGCTCAGCTGTGTCTGGCCGCCTGGAGGGTCCCGGCTGTGGACCTGGGTGGGGGTGGGGGCAGGCCCGTCCCAGCGGGTCTGTGCCCTGCACCTGGCGGGGTGTCTGCTGAACCAGCAGATGAAAACGGAAGGCCCTCCATGCACCCGCCTCCCAGGGTCCCCACCAGCCCCTCCCTAGGCACTGGGCGAGGGGCAGGCTGGCACCTCTGCTCTCTGGGACGCCAACTACCAGGACCTCGCCCATCACCCACCACACAAAGGACCTCAGAGCAGAGGTGGCCGGAGCCAGCCATCTCGCCCCAGGACCCAGCTTCCTCTCTGGGGCAATCGAGCAGTGACAGCCCCTGGCCAGCCTGTGGTCAGGGAAGGGTCTGCCTGCTGGTCCTTCAACCAGGCGGTGTGGCACCACGGGGACAGCTGGCCAAGATGGCCACTGACCCTGAGGGTCCCTGCATGTGTCCCTCAGGTCCTACAGACACAAAGCCAGACGGACACTGGGGATTCCCAGGGGACCCACGGCTTCTGCTGTGAAGGCACCAAACTGACCCCAGGACACGGAGGTTCTCAGTCCCTCCCCGGGCACATCAGGGCCAGGACCTCAGGGAAGCCTTCCAGTGCCCAGACATGCCCTCACTCACAGAGGGCCTCAAGTCTGCTGAGGACGGGTGCAGGGCAGTCCCCTCTAGGAACAGAGGACCCAGACTGCGGCACCTGCTGGGGCCTCAGACCCGGCGGCACCCGCCACTTCCATCCCAGGTCCTCCTTATGGAGACCACGTCTCCCCTCGGGGATTCTGCGGACCCGTGGGCTTCCAAATTCCAGCTACATGAGGGACCGCCGCCCTCCAGATGCGCCTCTCTAGAACCCAAGCGCCTGAGAAGGGCACACCATAAAAACAAGCCGCACTGTCCACTGGCTCTTAACCAACAACCTCGGCTGCAGGGCTGAACGCCCAGTTCGTGCTGCTGCCCACAGAG
The DNA here is from genome assembly GCF_047511675.1 of Marmota flaviventris. Lineage (NCBI taxonomy): Eukaryota > Metazoa > Chordata > Mammalia > Rodentia > Sciuridae > Marmota > Marmota flaviventris. The sequence goes on along the minus strand of NC_092515.1, from coordinate 60,392,144 downwards.
AGGGCAGACAAGACAGGGCACCGCTCTCCCCTGCCGGCCCCTGCAGGGCTCTGACCTGGCACGGGGTCAGCTGGGCCCTGGGACCAGGAGCCTCTCCCAGGTGAAGTTTCCCACGGTGGCTGCCTGCGGGACGGCACTCCTGGGGACGGCTGTCAGACACACGGAACACCAGGACGGAAGAGAACCCACACAGCCACCAAATGCCAAAATATAATGAAAATTCAAACAGCTAAAACAAATATAACCATAAAAGACTGGAATCCGAGAAAAGCGATCTCTACAATTAAGCAGTTTTCTGCTATATAGTGATAATCACCTAATTATACTATTAATGACAGTTCAACCTGCTCGGAAATAAAAGGACATTCTTCCATAACAGGGTGCCAGCTGTTAGTTACAGATGTCAAACATCTTTAAAGCGTTATTATTAAGGGGGAGAACAAAAAAACCCTATAAAATGAATGCGTCCGTGCCCCGCCCCCCGTGCAAAAAAAATCGCAATTAGCCAAGTGTGTTTGCAGTGCCCACGTGAAAAAATAAAATAAAATGCAAGAGCCCGAGGAGGAGACTGGGGGATGGGGGAGAGGCAGCTGCCCCACCCCCAGCCCCCGGGCGGGCGTCTGTCCGTCTGCCAGCGCAAGGAGGGTCCCTGTGTATTTTAACGGCATCTTTAATTCCTTCCAAGAAATAATCTCCGGAACCAGGATGTTTATGCCGGTGACAGCTCTCCGTGATTCCGCCAGAACTCCCGGCACACACAGGCCCTCCGGGGGGCGGCGGGAGGCGGGCAGCCGCAGCCGGAGCTGGAGGGGCTGCGGTGGCGGGGTGGCTGCGCCCGCGCCCTGCCCAGGACATATGCTCGGGTTACCCCGCCGGTCTTTCTTCAACTGTGTGCGCCTCTGACATCATGTAGCGCCAAGGTGTAATAAATACCCGGCTCTGCCTCCTGACAATGGGCAGCCACATTTAATTAACTGGAGCGTAAAGAGCTGGGGCCGAGGGGCAGGAGCCAGCTCAGGAGCGGGATTAACCTTCTAAGCCTGCCGCGGGCAGGGCGGCAGGGCGGCAGGGCGGCAGGGCGGCAGGGCCGGCCAAGGCCGCGTCAGGAGGGTGTGAAGACAAGCTGCTGAGCCCAGGAGGGGTGCTCCCTGCCTGGGGCAGAGCAGAGGGAGGTGACAGGGTCTGGAGTCCCACAGGGGCCTGACAGAGGGCTGAGTCTCTGACGTCTGCTGCGTTCCAAACCTGCTCCTCTGGGCTCTCGGGATCAGGGCCCAGGAGTCCAGGGAGGAAGTGGGCCTTAGTGTCCCTCCCGCAGGTCACTGGAGGCCTCCCTACCCCGGGCCTCGTCAAGCAGAGCAGAGGGCAGCCCGATGGCGCTGGGCGTCCGCAGACCTGCAGGGCTAAGCCTCGGGCGGTGGGAGCAGCAGGGGCCTTGAGGGCTGGACCGAGGCCTGGAGTCCTGTCCAGTGGGGAAGAGGCCTCCTCTCTCGGCCTGAACTGCTGGAGACCCAGGGCGCGTCCCTTTCCCTCTCTGGGCTGCTGCTGAACGGTGGCTGTGGGGTTTGCCCGCTGCAGGGCCGAGGACAGGCACCCTATCCAGCTTCCATGGCCACAGCGGCCTTCAATAGCCTCCTCTCCCACAGAGCGCGGGGCCAGGCCAGCACTGCACCGGCTGGACGCCCTCCAACACAAGCTCAGCCCAGGGGCCGCCGGTCAGGACCGGCGGGAACCAGCACGGCACGTCCTGGGGGATCAGCTCCTCTGCAGCCCCTCCCCAGGGGCTGCCCTACAGATGTCCGGCATCGGCCTTCTCTGGAGATTCCCACCAGCACGGTGGTGGCTGTCCCCGTGGGGCTGCCCCGTCCTCCCGGCCAAGCCCGTTTCCTCTGGAACTCAGCTTTGGAGAAATTTCTCTTGAATTCTCAGGAAGTTCCCCAGAAACACACAGACTACGCGGTCACGCCAAGTCCAGCTGGGCAGCTGGGGGCACTTCCCACGCAGCCCAGCAAGAGCTGGTGCCTGCTGGCCACCTGCTCGGGACCCGCCTGCTGCGCTGGCCCAGGCTGCTATTAATAGCAGCGATGAAAGTCAGGCTTGGCTCCTGGGTCCACAGAACACACGTTAGGTGACCAGGGAAGAGCAGGTGCCCCACACGGCTCCATCCCACAGCTGGGAAAAACAGAGGTCAGGAGCACAAGGGTGACACTGCGGTGACAAGGGCGGGTGACGCCCCAGGCACACTGGGAGAAGGCCCCGGGGCAGGCCTGTTCAGAGCCGGGAGGGAGGAGCCCCGGGCCACCAGCCTGGGACCCTGGGATGAGCTCAGACCTCCTCAGAACCCGGCCAGCCCCACTGACCGCACAGGCCAGGACGGTGGGTCCTCAGGGGGCGGGTCTGCGGCCTGGGGCCGGGCTGGATTGCTGGGGGCTTGCTGCTCCTGGGGACAAGGTTCTGGAACCAGGTGATGTGAATCCGCTGAACCGTGCACTGGAAGGGACGTCTCCACAGGAAAACTGTGTTTCAAATGTTTACCACAGAGACTGGGAGACGTGAAAGGACCCACGGGCAGGACCCTGGCCACCCAGGCCAGGCTCTCCGCCCTGCATCCTGTGTAGTTCTGCGCCAGGATCCTGGGGGGTCGGTAACTGAGAGGCTGGGAAGTGGGGGTCAGAATGTTGGCTCCACGTCTTCCAGGCTGTGTAACCTTGGGTAAGCCAGTTAACCTCTCTGTGCCGTTTCATCTGGGACAGAGGCAGGGATGACACTACCTGCCTCACAGCCCACCCCTGGCCAGCCCGAGTCCTCGCCTGGCATTTCAGGTCCCCCAGGAGCAGACTCCCCACGCCCAGGAGACAGACGCCCTCCCCTCCCCAGGCCCAGGCCCCACTCGCCAGCCTCCGGGAGTGCCCAGCCTCCCTCCAGCCAGCACCACCCTCCAGGAACAAGCAGGGCCCACGCCCCGTCCAGAGGGCCCTGAGGACACCCGGCTCCCTTCTGGTGACATCTCCAGCACCTGAGGACGCCCGTGAGGGCGGGACGCGGGGCTGGGAGCCTGGGGACTCAGGGAGGGGCACTAGGTTCCAGAGCAGCCTCCCCAGGAACGCCACCTCCAGCTCTGAGAGGGTCAGGTCCCCAGAGAGGGGCGTGACAGGGGACACCAGGACTGCCATTCTCTGGGGCCCGCCTGGTCCCCAGACCCAAGGCCACCAACAAGGAAACCTGCCCTCACGGAGGCCACTTGGAGGCTCCTGCCACCACCACCCAACTCGTGGACGGCACTGCCACCAGGCGCCAAGCTCCAGCGTGTCCCCTCACTGCGCCCAGCACTGCCCACCACTCACATGGACACCGGCTGGCCTGACACCAGATGGCTCTTGCCCCTCCCCTCTTGCTTGGGTTCTTGTCACCTTGGACCTGTCCCTCTGCTCTGTCCCTCCTGAGCTGAATGTCGACAGGCAGGTCCAATCCCCACAGCAGGGGCCCCTGTGGCCCAGGCCCGCAAAGCTGCCCGAGGCTCCCAAGCGCCCCGAGGAGAGCCGGTGACCGCCCCAGACCCAGGCTGCCAGCCCTTGCACCTGCCCTGCGGTCGAGGCCAGCACCGTCCAGTGGGACCTTCTGTCTTGCGCTGTCCAATGAGGTAGCCCCCAGCCCCAGGGTACTGAGCCCTCGATGGGGCCAGTGCGGGGCGGGGGGTCTCGCCTTAGGGTTGATTCCAGTTAGTTTCCGCTCCAGGGGTCAGTAGCCTCACATGGCCAGGTATCGGGTGGCCGGGCCCAGCCCTGGCTCCATGCTCCAGGCGCTGGGAGACACGGCCGACGCCTCGGCTGGAGAGGCACAGCCCCCTGTGCTTCCTGGAGAGGCAGAACCTGCCCTCCTACCGCCAGGGCCCGTGAGTGACAACAGTGTGACACCCCAGGGGGACCCTGGTCACGAGTCCCCTTCTGAAGCTCAGGCTCTTCAGCGTCTGCTTCAAGCCCCACCCCGGCAGGAAGTCCTCCCGGCCCCTCCAGCCACCTGAGTCACATGCGCGCCCAGCACCGGGATCCCTCCTGTCAGGTGGCCGGCCCCAGGCCAGGAGGGACCTCCGGCTCACTTTCCAACCTCCCCCAGCCCTGGGCTGACACCCAGCAGGTGCCCAGGGACTGCCTGGGCAGTGGCCCTGCGAGGCCACGTCTCCGCCAACCTGCTCCTCCAACCTGCTCCAGGGCAGAGCTGGCCGCGGGCTGTTTGTGTCCTCACCCCTCCCGCCCAGCTCACCCCACCGGTCTGACCCGCTGGCCGCCTCTCTCCACGCCCCAGCACCTGCCAGGTGACAGAGCCCTGAGTCAAGGCACCAAAATCAGGATGAGCAGCCAGGCAGGGGAGTCACTGGTCTCCAGACGCCAAACACACCTCGCGTCCTCAGACCCTCTGAGGCCAGACCTGGGCCCAGGCCCTGCCACAGGAGCCTGCAGTTCTCAGAGCCGCCCGCGGGCCGCTGGCCGGACTGCAGACCCCGGGAGCGGGGCAGAACAGGTCACGAGCAAGGGCTCACCTCTCTCCGGCTCGGACGCCACAGATCCCCAACACCAAGGCCCCGAGGGCCAGCACTGGCCGACAGCCACAGCCCCGGGGGACACAGCCTTGGCCTGTGTGCCCAGGACTCAGGTGGGCGACTTGATCCCACCTGGCCGTGGGCTGCTGCTCTGGAGAGCGGGCTGCAAGGAGGGGCTGCTCAGCCGGGGACCCCGGGGGCTGCGGCTGCGCCTTGCCTCAGACTCCGGAAGCTGCCAGAAGCCTGGCTTTTCTCTGCCTCCCCCGCCGGCCTCCACCCTCTGGGCTCAGGCAGGAAGTGGCCTCTGCTCATGCAGCGGCTGTCTCCAGGGGCTGCTGTCCAACGGGCCTGTCCAGGCCGAGGGCAGATGCCAGGCTCTTGGAGACCGGCCCCCAATCCACACAGGCTGGCCAGGCTCCAGGCGTCCCCAGGGCGTCCCCAGCGCACAGTGAAGTCACCAGTTCTGAGACACAGGGTAAGCACACGGAGACGGCACCCTAGCAAAGACCCCTGTGCTGGCACGGGGGGGGGGGCGGACCCCGCCCTGCAGCTCCCCCCTGGGAAAGACCCCCCGGGGCTGTGCCCACAACCACGGCGACCATACCACACAGGAGCCAAGAGCACGGCGCACCCTGGGGACTCGGGTGCCAACCCCCGCCCAGAAATGCTGCCCTCCCACTTTGCACGCGCGCGTCAACGAGGCAGAGTCAAGCCCCTTGCCCAGTGCCCACCGTGAGCATGCGTGCGCCTCACCAGTCACAGAGCACCAGGGCAGACACCCTCAGGACAGGTGCCAACCTAGCTGGGGGCCTGGGTGCCGCTGAGGTACCGTGCAGGGGGGATGGCCCGCACAGCGCGGGGCGGCCGGAGTCAACGGGCACTCCCGGGCCTGGCCTCCCTGCTCAGCTGGGTAGCACCCTGGGTCACCAGCTGGAGGCCCCGCCCCCAGAGACCACCTCAGTGGCACCAGCCCTGGCCATGTTCCACAGTCCGTGTCCAGCCGCCCGGGGAACCCTCGTCCCGGCGGGCAGGAGGCCCGACAGGAGTGCAGGGGGAGCCTGGGCTTCTGGCGCTACAGGCACAGCTTAGGGCCAAGGGCCTGCGGCGGACCTGGGGGTGTCTGACCTCTGCCCAGTCCGGCCCAGCCTGGGCCCTGGTCTGGCAGAAGAGGCCTGAGTCATGGGCCCCACCTACAGACCGAGAGACTGAGGGCGCAGGGAACTTTCCCAAGCGGCGCCTGCCCCAGGCCAGTGCATCTGGGTCACCAGTTTGTCCAGCCCGATCCGCCTGCCTGGGCTGAAGTCATCGATGAATATTCATGAGCCTATCCGGTTCCACACTTTCGTTTCTGGCCCAAATTAATAATTTACCAGGAGGTTCATAAAAATCAGACATGGCTCATTAGCAGCTCCCCAAAAGGCACCTGGCCTTCCCACTGACCCTGGGGGTCTTCCTAAGAGCCACACCCTGCATCCCGGGACCCTGGCCGTGTTTGCACTGAACCCACTACCCAGAGGCCTGCACCAGCCCCTGGCACAGCCGCTGGACACCCCCACAGGTGACCTGGCAGAGGACAGAGCTGCGCCCTCCCAGGGCCAGGCCACCCGACCTGAAAGGCCGACCAGGGAGCGCGCGGGCGTGGGCGGCTGACGAGCCGCTGGCTGGGTCTCCAAGAGTAAGCCCGTCTCCCATCCCACACACACTTCTGGAACGTTCCCACCCCCATCGAGGGGTAGACTCCCTGCCAGCCGATTGGGTGGCTTGTCCTTCTCTTGGAACCAACAGAAAGTGGTTTGGATGGCGCAGTGTGACCTCCAAGGGTCTCCTCCACCCCGGGTCACGGGAGCCCTCCCACGGAGCCCAGCCCAGCTGAGGTCGGGGCCCACAGGCACAAATCGAGACCACCCCCAGGCTCCGCAGCAAGCCCCCAGCGTCCAGCCTCGAGGGCTTGGCCCGGCACAGGGGCAGAGGCCAGCTGCCGCCGGCTCCCGCAGGACGCCTGACCCCCCAGCTCCAGGAGCACAACAAAGCCGTGACTTCACACACACGCCCCAGAGTCTCCCTCCCAGGTCCCCAGAGCCACCTGACAGCCCCCCCGCCCCCCCCCTTCTTATGACCTGCCCACCCCTGGGCTGCTTCCTGGGCCTAGAGACAGAGGGCTGAAACTTCCCCTGGGGACATGAGGACATGAGGTAGGTGGTGACACCTTGTCCCTGGACAACTGCACCCCTGTCAGGTCCCCAGGGCCAGCAGGAAGCGGGTGAGCCCCCGGCAGCTGCAGCCGGGCTGTGGCACCCACCGCCCCCGGGCGGCCCCTCGCAGCGGCTCATTAGGACCCGCACTGCCTCCCCCTCCCCTCCCTTCATGTCCCCTGCCTGCCCCCTTTCTCTTGTCAGATAATCACGGAAACCAGCAACCGGTTGACACAGTTACCAAGACAACAGGAGTGGGGCCCGCGGAGGTCTGAGAGCTAATCCTAAATGAATTACAGGACAAGAGTGACAGGGTGGCCGTGGTGGACAGCTCACAGCAGGCCTGACCGAGACGAGGCGCTGTCTGCCTGGCGCTGCCACTTGCGGGTGAGACAGACGCGGAGGGGAACATGACACCTTCCCACGAGCCTCGGCGTGGGGTTCACCCGCGTGGCTTTGCCATCTCGGAGCAGCGGGGGCCAGGGCGACCCGCCAGCGATCCCCCTCCTTGGCTTAGAGTGGCCACCCTGTGACCAGGGTGCTGGGCACGGGCTGGCGGGACCTCAGAGTCCAAGCTCCTGGGCAGCCCCCGTCCCATGGGGCCACCGCACGCCCTGGGAGGGGCCCTCTCCTGACACCAGCATGGACCCCAAGACCTGGGCAGCAAAGCTGCAGCTGGGAGACATCAGTCCAAACAGTCATGCGCTGTCAGTCTAGAGCGCTCGTCCTGCTTTCTGCCCATCAACTCACCAGTGCTCGACACAACTCCAGGACGGGGCATGCCTACTAACCCCATTTAATAGACAGGGAAACACGGGGCCCAGAGAGGGTGAGAAACTGCCCAGAACCACACAGCCAGGCAGAAGCAGAGGCAGGATGGAATCCCAGGCTCTGGCCCAAGGTCTAGGCTCAGGTCGTGTTGCAGCGTGGGAAAGCTTGCTGACCTTGATCCAGCCAGGCTCACCAGAGACCCTGCAAGGTCACTCCATGAAACCAACAGGGGGACCCAGCTCTTAGCAGCCATCCACCTCCACACCACCAGGGAGGGCAGCCCCAGGGCCCCGGGTCCTTCCTGCTGCTTCCCACACCCTCTCCCCAGCCTTAGGGCTGGACGACCCAGCCCACATCCGCTCTCAAAACGCCAGGTGTCTGGAGCCAGGCTCAGTCTGAGAGGTGAGGGCCAGACAGCCTCACCCGCAGGGGCGTCAGAAGCCCCCGAGAGCAGAGCTTGTAAACGCTGGGACTGCCGCCCACCCCGTTTCTGCCCTGGCGGGTCTTGGGGGACCCGAGACTGCTTCCCCAGCAGCTCCCACTGGTGCTGACGCGGCTGACCCAGAGCTGTCTTTGAGAACCACAGAGACACCGGCCTCCGCTCAGCCTCCAGTCTCCAGAGGCAGGCCCAGGGCCATCAGCCGAGACCAGCACTCGTGTCTCTCTCGCAGCCAGCAGCAGGTCCACACCAGACCTCACCTCACGCCCACAGTGTAGCCAGTCCCAGGGGCCACCTGTCCCCTCACCTGAGCCATGGCGGGTGCTCCAGGCAGGCTGGACTCCGTTTCAGCCCAGCAGCTAGACTGGCCCTCCGGAGTCCCGGCTCATCACCCGCCCTGCTCCCTGCCTCCCCATAGCACACCTCACTACCCCGACAGCTCCCACCCTTCTGGCCATGTGGACATCCCTGGGACCTCAGGGCCTTTGCATACGCCTGGGCACTTCTCCTTGGATCTTGCCAGGGCTAACACTTCCCTTTTTTCCTGGCTTCCGCCCACACACTGGCTCCCAACATGTCCTTCCATTTCTTTCCCGGGCTTGCACATGGGACAGTTGGTGACGGCAGTCCTTAAGGCTTCTCAGCTGCGCCTCCAGGCACCTGGGCTGGGCCTGGCACACAGAAACATGGGTTGACCAAGAGGATGCACCCACCCCTAACACTCGGTCCCCGGGCATGGGCTGGGATGTGTATGACCCCCGACCTACCTCCCACCTTGTCACTGTGCCTCCTGGACAAACCCTCCCCTAGAGCTGCCTACTTCCTGCCCTTCCTGCTCCCAGATGCCACTTCCCCTGGGGCCCGGGCGCTGCACGCTGCCTTGCCCAGCCCAGGGGGCTTGCTTCCCACCAGAAACTTCACTCTGAAGCAGGGACTGGGCCTGGCCCCGGGTGCACCGGGCATGGGGCAGAGGGGGTGGGGACCCTGGCCACAGTAACTGGGTGGCACAGCCTCTCAAGGCTGGCCCCCTGCAGGCCCTGGACTTCTGGAAGGGGCTCTGTGGTCTCCACACCCTGAGAAAGTCCCTGTGGCTCTCTAAAGGATGCACGGGCTTCAGAGCCAGCGCCAGCTGTGGGCAGGGGCTGGCCTGGCCACCAGCCCCAGCAGGGAGCACGGCCCCCAGGGTGGAAAGGCCTCCTCCTCTCTGCCCCCCTGAAGCCACGTCCTGGCCGCCTGTGCACATCACAGAGCTCTGCCCGTGCTGCTCAGCTGCCGCACTGGCCACCCGGGCTACCCAGGCCCACGGCCAGCACAGGACAGGCAGCACCCAGCTCGGCAGGCCTGAGGACGGCATTCTGAGTCTGCTCCCTTCATCCCGCCTACTGTTCCAGCCTCCTCCCGCCCAGCCTCACCCCCAGTTCCAAGCCTCCAAGGACCCCATCCAGGGCCACCTCTTCCTTGAGCCCGCCTGGCTTCCCTCTGCCAGGTGCCTGGAATCTCCCATCCTGCTCCCCGTCTGCTGCTGAGGGGCTGGGGGACAAGGCACAGGCCCTGGCTGCTCCTCTTGGGGACACAGGCAGGGCCAGGCTCCGTGGGCCTGCGGGAATGATGCTCCCAGCGGCAGCTTGCTCTGTCCTGAGCGCTAAACTAGGTCAGAGGCACGCTCCGCGGGCACACGGTGACGGGCAGGCTGTCAGGAGGGGACCCCGAGAGACTATCAAGCCCAGAGAAGGGGAGCGGCTGACTGCTGACCCCTGGGGCTCCTCCCGAGTCCAATGCTCCGTGACTTCCCGACCCTGCAGGCCATTAAGCAAGTGGCCAAATGCCCACTGGGCGGCGGTCCAGGCCTGGTCAGAGGGCGCTTCCTGTCTCACGGCAGGCGGGGCTGGGAGGGAGACCGGGAGGCGCTGAGGCTGCAGGGCAAGGCATCCGGCGGTGGGCTGCGCTGCAGGCAGGCGGGCCTGGCCAGCTGGACCCCTGCCGCCCGCACCAGCCCCCAGCCCCCAGCCCCCAGCCCGGCTCCACCTGGGGCCCCGGAGAGCTGTGCCGCCTGGCATGGGGCGGGGGCAGGAAAACACCCCCCAAGACTTTTCAGAGAATTCTCACTGATGTGTCTCCCTTTTACCCCGAGCCTGCACGGCTCTAAACATGCCACACTTAGTGATTTTACGAGCAAACCCAGCTATACATCACACAGTTTTATGTTCCTAAATTAACAAAAGGACTTTAAATCTATATGGAGCTCTTAAAAAAAAAAGAAGAAGAACACCATGTTCTATTTTTACTCCTCACCCCCCAGTTCCCTCCTAACACACGCCCCTGTGCCTCCCCAGCTCTGCTGATCCCTGGCCAGGCCACCACGGACACAGAGCCCCAAGTATGGACGAGGACCGCTCTGTGAGGTTCCCCTACGAGCAGTTCCACTGACCCTCTTCAAAAGGCCTCCAAGGGGCTTATGAAGCCTCAAGTCCTTTTCTGTGGAGTAGGAGGATGTGCCCGAGCCGGGGAACAGGCCAGGTCCACCAAGCCCATCACACGGCCACCCAGGGAGGACCTCAGGGCAGCTTCTCCAACCTGTTTCCCTTGCTGCACTGCCAGGGTAGACCAGATGACTCAAGGGAACCTGACACCAGCAGGGCTGCTCCACTGTCACATCTGGGGGGACAGACAGGTGACGCGGAGCCCTGGGTGTGGAGGAGAAACCACCTCCAGACACCTTGTCCCCTGGCCAGCTGTATCTGGGAGCCATGTGGTCTGGCCAGCTGCCGCCCAACCGCCACTTCCCCTGCAGGAAGGACTGTGTCCCTGCCCCACCTGCAGGGCCGGAGCCAGGATCAGAGGACCGTTTGCTCCAAGGGCACAAAGAAGCTGGAGTGGAGATAAGAAGCAGGAGTTGCTTCCTGTGGGGCCATCAGATCCCCTGGGGGCGGGCCCAGGGAGGCAGAGCTAGAGCTTAATGAGAACCAAATTGAGCAGGGGACCCCCCAGGCCCCTCTGAGAAGGGCCAGGCCGCAGCTGGGACAAAAGGGGCCCCAGCCCTCCCCATTTCTCAGGGGTATCAAGATTAATTGGTGGCTGCCTGGAAAGTGCTAGTTGGAGTCAGAATCCCCCTCCCTGAGCTGTAAATAAGCAGCCTTCCCAATCACGCAGCCCCCCACGCCCCGGGCTTGCTCATGACCAGCCAGGTCCCCGCCACCAACCAGGAGCAGGGCATAAGCTGGTGACCCAGGGAACCACCCTGCTTCCTGAGCTGCTGGCCTCACCCGGCCCCAGACACTGCCCCCAGACCAGGTGGGCCTGTCAGAGCCCACACCCAGCCCTGCACTGGGACTTTCTGAAGTCCAGAGGGCGGGTGGACACAGCTGGTGGCTCCCTATGGGCCACCGCCTCACTTTTCCAAGTGCCGCGGCCCTTGGCAGGGAAGGCCCATTTCTGACATGTCCGCCCAAGGCTGTTCTTAGATGGGACCAGGCCAGGCCCAGCCAGCTCCTGAGGACTCAGTGTGGCCTCGGTGGGCCTCCAGGGGAAGGCAGAGGCTCCAAGGGAGGCGGGGACTCTGAGGGCAGCTGCAGAGGAGAGCTCGCCAGCCCTCTCTGGGCTCAGTTTCCTCACCAGGCCTGGAGTGTCCTTCCTGGGAGTGGACAGGGACCCTAAAGGAGGCTGGGGTCACCCAGAGTTCACCGTGGGTGGGTCAGCTGACAGCGGAGCAGTCTCTCCCTCCAGGAACCAGATAAGGGGCCAGGAGGGCGCCTCCGCCAACACCAGTGGCCATCTCCTCCCTCACACGTTCAACAAATATTTATTAAGCAAGGACTCTGGAGCCTGCCGGCCGGGGGTCAGCACCCCGCTGCGCCATTGACTGCTGGTGTGACCTGGACCTCTTGGACCTCAGTTTCCTTGGCGGTCAGGGAGGACGAGAGCAGCCTGACCGCCCAGAGGTGTTCTGAAGAACAGCCAGCCCGGTGTGAGGAGTGGCAGGACCTCTTCCTTCTCTTTATTATTATTTAGTTTTTATGACTGTGATCATCAGCCTGGCACAAAGCCCAGAACAGGGAGACACACAGACCCCACCCGTGTGGAGCCCAAAGTCTGGGGGGCTCAGAAAGGGGAGCCGGGGGTGCACATGCCTCCAGAAGGAAGCCTGGGAAGGGCCTGCCTGCTCACCCCGTAGGGCAGGCCTCTGTGCCTGGCACTCCTGACCCGGCCGCCCCCCCGCCAGCAAGGAGCATAAGAGGCAAGACACACAGGAGCCGGGGAGGCCCAGTCCAGGACTCTGTCACCAAGGAGCTCGGGACTCTCTGCAATCACTTTGTCCCAGGCCCCGACCCCAGTGCCTGGAGGACTCAGTCCCTTTCCCTTGTCCAGAACACGGGCCAACCTTCCCTGCGAAGGAGGAGCTGTCCTTTAGGCCTGGCCACCTTAGGTCTCCGCTGCCACCACTCTGCTTTGCCACCACAGTGTGGAAGCTGCCGAGAATGGACAGAGAGGAGTGGGCGTGGCTGGGTGCCAATAAAACTTTATTTACCCCTGGCAGGGACAGCACCCATCAACACCAACCCGAGGAGACCCAATCGCGGGTCCCGTTCTACCAATGGGAAAGCCAAGTCTTTAAGGGGAGCGTGTCACCTGCCCCGGCAGCAGCATGAAGGGCAGAGCTGGACTCCAGACCCAGCTGGACTCATGTTCTCGCTTGATGCCAAGTGGCTGCCCCGGGGACGGCTGCAGGGGCAGGTTCTGGCCTCTGGTGGCTACAAATACCTCAATGGGATTGGGCTTCAAGGACAGAACTTGGGGCCCAGAGGCTCCAGAGCAGCTGGGATCCTGCTCTGGATGGGGGCTCTGCCCTCACCTCAGGCCACAGGCTGCCCATCACACCCAGACCCCGCTTCCCCACCCAGCACAGCAGGGCCCTTCCAAGCAGGCAACTGCTGAACCCTCTGAGCCTCACACTGCCCATCTGTGAAATGGGCACATGCCAGCCCCTGCCCAGGAGGGAGAGGGACCGACAGGGGGGTCCCCAACACCAGCGCAGAGCAAGGGACGAAGTCACTGCTGTTGCCCCCCCACCACACACTCCAGGATGTGACTGTAACCCCACATTCCTTCCCACTTAACCCCCCACCCTGAATAGGACGCTGACACCATGGGCTGTCACCCAGGCAGGGCCACTCAAAACCACTAACCTCAGTCAGGGGACCTTCACCCACAGGCTGGTGCCAACCCCCCGCCTCCCAGGGCTCGGGCTGGGTGGGGTGGGGGCTTTGCCCTGCAGCCTGGCCGCTGTGGCTGCATCCCAGCCAGGGCTGGTTTTTCCTTGGTTGCTTTGAACCTCTAGTCTGAATCCCCCCTTCTTTCCGAAGCTCCCAGTGTAAACAGAAAATCGGTCACCTGATGCATATGTATGCGCCTGCAGCCGGTGGCAGGTGAAGTGGGTGTAGATTACAAACACCTGCGCCTCCAAGCGCCCTGTACCTAGGAGACTCATCCCTGCCACAAGGCTGCCCTGAGGTCTCGACGCTGGAGATAAACAGCCAAGGGCTCTCCCTGCTGTCCCTGGTCACACCCAGGGAGGCCAAGGTACAGGCAGGCACAGCAGGGGCATACTGCTGCATCCTGGGCCCAGGGTGAAGCCCACCGGCCTGGCCCTCAGCTCTCACCCGCCACACAGATGCTGTGGGGGGTGGCGTCTCAGGTTCCAGAGGGCTCAGTCCTTGTGCAGAACACAGCCCTTTAGGAAGTTGGGGATTCCCGTTCTAATTTTGGCTGGAGCTGTGAAGGGAAGTGTGGAGAGGGGGAAAAGCCACATTTGAGGTTGCTGATTTGCATTTCAGGCTGTGGAGGGGGAAAAGAGACCAAGAATGAAATGGAGACCCTGAGAAACCCTATGAAAATGGTGCAGACACCGGCAGGAGACACAGACCTGGCCGGTTCCTGGCAAGGGCTGTAAACTCCAGCAGCCACAGACCCAGGAAGAGCAGCGCAGAGGGCCTGCAGCCCTTCCTCCTCGGCTATTTTCTGTCGGCTGGGATCTCCCATGACCCTTCACCCTGCTGCTAACTCGGTGACCACGTTTTCCCTGAATCAGGGCGGCCAGGGCTGGCTCCACAGGACCTGGGTGCTGCCCAGGCCCTTCCTGCCCCCTGCACCTCCTTGCAGGGGGCTGGGGTGAGCCTGGCAAAAGTGACAGGAGCCTCTAATACAAGGGAAAGACACAAAACCCAACCCCCTGCCACGTGCGCATTTCCCCAGCAAAACAATTCAGAAATAAACCTTCAGGGCAGCCACCCTGCAGAAGGAGAAAGGCCAGGAACTTCCTCTCCTCCCTCTGCACCCCATGGGCACCCCAACTACACAGAACTGTGCGACAAAGCTCAAAGGAAGGGAGGAAAATAAAAACAGCTCATTCCTAGAACAAGCGGCCACACGCACAGCCTTCACGACCTACGGTCACGTGGCCCCACCTGGGGCGCCCGGGATCACTCCCGACCCCAGGGGCCCAGGGGCACTGGAGGGGAGGATGGGGGCAGGGTTCGGCTCCCACCTCCCTCCCAGGGGCCCTTGGCTCGCGCCCTTGAACTACACGCAAGTATTCTTAAGGTCTCGAGGTCCAAACAAGGCAAACTCAGGAGGGGCTCCCCAGACCTGCCGCGGCCGCCCCCTCGCCTCCCCTCCGGGCTGAAAGCGCGACTGGCCCGAAACAGAAAGTTACAGGGCGGCTGCTGTCAGCGCAGGAAGGTGGAGGAAACAGGAAGCGGTGCCCTCCCGAGCTCCGGCCCCCTCCTCCGGCCTCGGAAGAACAAAACCTTCCAGGGAATCCCGGCAGGAGGGGGCGAGGGCGGCCGGGCGTCGCGGGGGCGCGCCGGGCCGCGGCGGGGAGGAAGGGAGCCCGGGACCCGGGCGCCACCCGGCCGCCGCGGCCCGCGGGAAAGTAACTTCACACCGGGCGCCCGACTCGCCCCGGGAGGCGCAGAGCCCGGCCCCCGCGCCGCGCAGCCGGCTCCGGGCAGACAAAAGAGCGAGACGCGCACCGGCGGGCGGCGGGCCGGCCGGGCTCCCGCGCGCCCCGCGCACCTGGCCGCGCGCGCCCACCCGCAGCCCCGACCCCGGCCCGGGCGGCGAGGGAGGGCACGGGGAGGCGCACAGCTCGCTTACCTGGTAAGTAATACAGAGGCGGCTTCAATCCAAACATGATTCAGATTAGAATTCCATAGTGGCCAGAGAGGGACGAAGAAGGAAATGAAAAATATTAAAACCCAGCAATGAAACAAAAAGCACCGTCCAAGCCACGGCGCTCAAAAATGTCCAAAACAATAAAATAAAGGCAAGAAAAGCGATCCCGAGAGCGGCTGGAAAAAAAAAAAATATCAGCCCCCCCCTAAGATGATCAAAAGGCGCTCTCTCCGGCCAGCCCCGGGCAGTTTCGGCCACCTTGGCCCTGGCAGATCCACAATGAGGTAATTGACGACCAAGGACGGGCCAAGCCTCCACGGCTGCCCGGTGTCTTCGCCGCGTGTGTATTTTCTGCCTTTTGGACTTGAGATGCAAATAAAAAAAGGAGGGGGGAGCTGGTGGAGGGAAGCGGAGGGAGAGCAAAGAGGAGCGAGAGAAAAATAAAGGGGGGAGGTGAGGGTGATGAAATTGGGGGGTTAAGATCTTCAGGGATTACTCATTTGAAAGAAAAAGAGGAGAGAGGGAAGGGAGAAAAAAAAAAAGCAGCCCCCAAGACGTGCGAGTAGCAATCTCTCCTCCATTCAGCCATTTGAATGTCAAGGGCGAGGGTCAAGAGACCTGTTTCCAACAGGGTTTCTCGTTCAGAACCAGAAGGGAAAAGGAAGGGGGGCGGCGGGAGGGGGTATCTCTTGTTGCCAAGGAGAAATCGGCTTTGTTTTCGTTTCCCCTTAGCTACTGGGTGAGGAGGGGGGTGGGGGAGAGGAGGAGGGGGCGCGCGGGAGAGGGGAGAGGAGAAAATTAATACCCAAACAGCCAAGAAGTACCGAGGGGGCGATTTCGCCTCGTAAATAAAAGAGGCAGCGATGGCAAACAAGTCTCGGGCAGGGGAGGCAGGCCGAGGGCCGCTCCCCTCCCCCTCGCCAGCGCCGCCACCCCCCTTGGGTTATCTCCTGGCCCGGCGTCCCACCACTGACTCAGACGGAGGGGGTGGGGAAGGAGGAGAAAGAACTCGCGGGGGCTCGAGCCCGGGCAGGAGGAGCAGGAGGAGAGCGGGGAGGCGAGAGCGCACGGCGGTGGAGAGCCCCTCGATCAATTTTCATGCAAGAATCATTATCGGTAAATTGGAAAGCTGGCTGCCTGACAGCAGATTTGTCTCCCCTAATGAAAGAGAGAGGGTAGGGGCGCAGCGGCGGGCGGCTGCAGGCGGCGGCGGCGGCGGCTCCTTCCGTCTCTACGCGGCATCTTCCAGGAGCTCCATGCTTCGCAGGGCGATAATAATAGTTTCACTTGCGATCTCCCCTCCGCGCGGCCAAGAAGCCGGGCCGCAGGTCCATGCGGACAGGATCGGGGCACCGAGAGCCCGGGGCGTGCTGCGCCGGCGGCAGGGTGCTCCCCTCTGCCCCAAAGCGGGGCCGTTTGCAAACAGTGGGCGGCTGCGGGCGCCGCTAGTCCCCCCCCCCCCTCCGGCTGCCCAACTCCGCGCTCTGGCTGCCCGCCCGCCCGCCCTCCCCACCCACGTCTGACAGCTGCGGGAGCCGGGAGTTCACCCTCCGCCCGCACCCGGAGGAGGATCCCCAATCCGCCTCGGGGGCTGCGGGCAGCCTTTTGTGAAGCCCACGGCGAGCTGCGGAAACGCACTCGCCGCTGCCCTGGTGAGCTCCCAGGGCGGGCAGTTGGTTTCCCTCCTCTCACCCCCCCCACCCCAACAAAAATCCCTGTTGCAAGTGTAATCAAATGCTTGATACCATCTCCCACACTCTCGCTGCACTGGTGCATTATCAGATCCGGGAAGGCATGCTTCCAGGCAAATAGACCTAATAAATGCTATTACCGGGATTCTGCAAGCCCCGGCTGCACCATAGTAACGAGAGCCCCGGCTAATTTGGTTTAAGAAAACGATCAACTGCACAGAGCGTGTGTGAGTGTGCAGCCTGTATCTCTCCTCCCCACGCCGCCTCTCTTTCACACCAGCTCAAGAAGGCCCCATGTGATAATTCCCCAAATCGAAGGGGAAAAAACCCTGCCGCCAAACCACATCCTGTGCGCTCATTGTCCAGCCCAGCGATTTTAAAGAGACAGGATCCATTTACCCACGCCCCTCCTTCCTCCAAACGCACACTGCAAAGCTGCTTCTCAGATGTGACAATTTATTTTCAAGCCCTTTTACCTCCTGAAGGGCCCCTCGGTGGCACAACCAGCCGGAATTACGCCTTGGTGACACTATGAGGTCACCTTTTGACCCCAGATACAATCATAGTTTGAGGAACAGGCTTGAGCCCGCAGGTACGCGTAGCCGGACACCTCGGTCACGCTAGGCTTGGGTTCCTGCCAACGCTCTCCAACCCCTGTGTAAATCAGGGGTCCCCAGCGGCAGCCCCCCACCCCCCGTCCCTGATAAACGCGGTGGCTTCAGATGACAGCTGAACTCCAGGAATACGATACCCCAGAGGAAAGCTCTGGAGGGCAAATTAGAGGAGATGGGAGGACCCGGGGTGCCTTCTGAGCCCTCCGTGCCACTCACCAACCCCCCGCCAGGAAAATCTTAAGATGGGCGGAGCGCTCCAAGCGCGGGGCGGGTGGCGCTCCTCCCCGCGCCGCCAACTGCTGGGGCGCAGCGCGCAGGCGGTGCCTTCCCCCAGGGCCCGGCCGCCGGGGGTGCGAGCAGTACTGGCCCCCGCTGCGCCCCGCCTGGCGCCCCCTCCGCGGGCCGCCGTGCTCGCGGCCCAGGGAGGGCGCCAGGCTGCGGACCCGGAGGAAACTGGCCGCCCGCGCCGCCGCCGGCATCTAGCCGCTCCGCCCCGCGCTGACCCCAGAGGTCGCGCCAGGCCCTCGGCGGCGGCCCTTTGTTTCCGGGGCTGCGGGCGGCGCGCTCCCCGCGCCTCCCGTGGCCCTAGCCGCGACCTTGCGAGGGGGGCACCCGCCAGCCCGAACGAGGCCTGGGCCCAGAGCCGCTCCCGCCCCTCCCGGCCCTCTTCGGGCTCCCACCCGCTTATCACCCACTTATCACCCGCGTGCTGCACAGTCTGCGCCCCTCTGGGAGTGGGGGGGTTCCAGGATGGCAGCAGACGGCCGGGAGGCCGCCCCCACACCTCACCCGTACCAGCTTGGGAAATCTCGATACTACTTGGGGGGGGGGATAAACTATTTTTAAAAGACCCTAAACTATCAGTTTCTGTTGTCATTCTTTTATTGGTTTTTAATTCTCCGGGATTACACGAACAACAGTAGTAATTAATACCAAACCTTCCTCTACTGTATATGTTAATGGCAGGAGCCATAAAAATTAATTTGCAAACATGTCATTACACAATAGCTGCACAGGCAATAAACCTGTAATTATGGGCCAATCATAGGCAGGGTGCAGAGGGAGGGACGCTCCCCCAATCTGCCAGCGCCCCCCTTCCCCTGCTAAAGTGGGGAAGAGATCCAGAGAGAAGCTTCCAAGCGGGAGCCACCTGTGGAGAAGGCACCCAGCCCCTGAGGGTGGGGAAGGCACTCTCTTCTGGACTTCCCACTGGCCTGGCCTCTGTGCAGGACAGCCACCAGGGCCCTGAAGACTAAAACCAGGAGGCCAGGCCAGACAAGCCTGGGCGAGGTCCAGGGTGCCTGGCTCCTGGGTGCCAAGTACCAGGAAGCAGCCCAGAGAAGAGGCCCAGGAGCTGGCGGCCTCCCGCGGCCTATGGGGCTTCCTGTCAAAGGCACACACTCCCCCAATAAGTAGCTGAGTGCCTGCATCGAATTATCTTAAAATGCTCAGGCCAAACCCTAATTGCTTGGAGCCCCACCCTCGGGAAGAGGCAGCCCAAGATTCTAGTGATGGCTAAGCTCTTTTTGCCCTGAGTTGCCATCTCAAAGTAGGCTAGTGACATTTCCTGGTGATGGGGACCTTGGAGGAGAGGAAAATATGAGATTATGAGATGCACTATGGGAGGGGGCGGCACCCCGGGTCGCGACCTGATGCCAAACAGCTGAAAAATAGGAGGCACCCCGGCAGGCCCGGCGGCAGCTTCCCGGCCGCACACGGATGAATGGCTCGGTTGTTTGCCTAATGTGGCTGAACGCGGAGCTGGATGGAGTTCCCCTTCCCACTGGCCCTTGTGGCTTGGCTGTGGTTTTTGGAACCCATCACTGCAGCCATTCATTCCCAGGGGGAGCCAGCCCTTCTCTGGGGGTGCGATGACCTGGCTGGGGATGGGAGCCGCAGCCGGGCTGGGCCACACCTGAACCAGCTAGCTGCCTGGTGTCCAGGGAGGCAGCGTCCTCCAGACTTCACGGGTGTGGCCGTGCCCTGTCCGTCCGTCCGTCTGTCCAGGTCTCCTCTGGGGAGGGGTCAGGCATTTATGGAGTAGAGACAGCAAGGCCCGCTGGGCCTCCCAGAACGCAGCCTCCGATTGATTGGCCCTTCTTGAAGGCTGGGGACACTGCAGGGCAAACTCTCCCCCCACCTCCCTGGGAGACCCCTGCCCGCATGGCAGGAAGTCAAGGAAGAGTGGGCCCCACCTCCCAGGGCCGCATTTTGGGGGGGCAAAGCAAAGGCCTCATTTCTCAGTGGGGACAGAGCTGGAGGCTGGGCTGCCTGCTAGCAGGGCCCCTCCCCACCCCCTCATTGCACCTTCAAAATGGAGGGGCCCAGACTCCCTCTAGCGGGGCTGCCCTTGCCTCAGCACAGAGCAGCACAGACAGCGTCAGAGTCAGCAGAACACAGTAAAAATAGCCTCCCAGCGCATGCCAGGGAGGCCGCGGCTGCCAGCTGCACCCAGCCCGCTCAGGCGGCCCCAGGCCCGGCGGCCACCTCATCTTCTGGAGAAGGTGCAAGGGAGCTGCTCCCCACGGATTCCAGGAAAGGGGGACAGCATGGCTGGCTGGGCAGGCCCTGCAGGGGCTGGCGGCCTGCCTCCTTTAGGAGGGGAAGGACAGCGGCTCTTCTGGTGCTGTTGGTGCGGCCTGCTGTTCTGAGCTCTTCCTATGATAACACACTGGATCCTCACCACAGTCCTGTTCAAGGTCACCCTGAGGAGTTCCAGTTTCCAGATGAGGCACAGAGAAGTCGGGCGCCCTGCCAGAGGACACACAGCCAATAGGTGGCAGAGTCTGAGCCCCAGCTGGCTCTAAATCCTGTGTTCCCGACCATGAGGGTTGGAGTCAGACAGACTAGACCCCGTCTCCAGCTGGGACCCCCCCCAACTCAGGCAGTGACATCAATGTTTTCAGCCTCAGTTTCTCCAACTGGAAATGGGGTGATTCACTCCTGCCTTCCAGAAGATGGGTGGAGCAACGGCAGCCCTGGGGCTGAGGTGACCAGCAGGCTCTGTGCCTTCCTGTGGGTGTGGTCTCTGCTGGGACTTGCCCACCCCCAGGACACACACACCACTTGACTATCACCAAGTGTTGTCCCCAGGACAGGAAGCCCAGAGGAGTGAGGTTGGCCCAGGGGTATGCTGGGGACCCACATGCCCGGTTCCTCCCTGGGCAGGCTCTGGTCCTTAGGTCGTGGGCGTGCTGTGTCCAAAACAAGCCAGGTCCAAGGTCACCTCACTGTGACATTCCACAGGCCCAGGTGCTGCTGCCACCTGTGAGCAACATCACCCTCAGGGGCTCCAGCCTCTGCCTGGTCTGGGGTCTGCTGGTGCCTGGGGTCTGGGCTGCTCCCTGCCCAGGCCCTGGGGTGGCCCCAAACCCAGTGACCAGTGTCCTTATCTAAAAAGGAGAAGAGGACAGGGGTAAAGGCCATGGGAGGCCAGAGGCAGGGACAGAGCCACTGGCCATAAGCTGAGGAGCCCCTGAGCCACCAGGCGCTGGGGCAGGAAGGGGCCTCCCTGGGCCCCCCAGAGCAGTGTGGCCCTGTGACACTGGGCTCAGGACTCCCATCCTCCTGGGCCCTCAGAATGAATTCTGCTGCCCAGCTTGTAGCAGCGCGTCACAGCGGCTACAGGGCACTCACGCGTGCTGTCACCTCTGTACCCGTGGAATGCGGGGTCCTGCACCCTGGGCGCCACCTAGGCCAGCTGTGCTTCAGCGCTGCTTGGCCTGAATGAGGCTGCAGCGTCCAGAGGCCCTGGGCAGGGTGGCCCGGGCAGGGTGGCCCCAGAAGGGAAGCAAGACCTCGCGGGGAGGAGGACCTCGCGGGTGACGTGCCCACCCTCCAGCCTCACCCTCTGCTGACACCCACGTGCAGGCTGGGGTGATGTCAGTGTGGCCACTGCCCAGGGGCTGCCCAGCCGCCTTCCTGAGGCTCAGCCTGTGAGGGGCGACTCTGAGGCCTGCCCTGTCCCGTGGCCCCCAAGGCCTGGGGGTCAGTGGCAACACGAGTCCTTGGGGACTGGTCTTTCTCCAAACACGCTGCCCTCAGCCCAGCCTCCCATGCGGCTGCCCGGGGCCAGAGGGCCGAGTTCTGGGCAAGAGAACTTAACGCGGTACTGACCAGCCACGGGCAGGCCTGGCCCAGGCCCCGGCATGATCCCCCACGTGCCGTCTGGTCTGCGCGGCGGAGTCTGTCCAGGATGACTCCCAGCCCCTGCGTCGAGACAGAGCACCTCCAGCACCTGGGCCACCTGGCCTGACCCGCCGTGGGCACCTGCTGCAGTGACGCGCGGTCACCTGGGACTCAGGGACATGGGCCGTGGGGCTCCTCCTGATTGCACTGGTGCTGGCCCCACGGTGGGGATGCCCTGTGCTGGGGCTCGTCCCCAGGACCCCCGTGGGCTCAGACGTGTCCCCGTGGAGGGCGGAGGACAGGGAGACCTGTGGGGAAGAGCGGGCAGGACGTGGCCGGACTGCCCGGCCTGGTTGGCCGTGGCCTGTCCTCTCTGAAGATGGCCAGGACACCCTTGCCATGTCAGCCTCTGGGCCAGGTGACCCTGTGCCCTGCAGGACCCTGGGCAGAACACGTGGCCCCACCCACCCGTGCTCAAAGGACACCCTCATTGTGGCCACCACTGGAGCCTGGGCTGGGGTGGTGACAAGAGGCAGACCAGGAACCGAGTGGCTGGGTCCCTGCTTCCCTGCTTTCAGCCTCCACAGCAAACTCTCTGGGACACCAGCTGCAATCACAGTCCTGACCCCATGTCCCAGAGCCAGTCTCTGGGGTGTTCCAGGGGTGGACTACCCCAGGACCATGTCCACCTCAGCCATCAACTGGAGGCAGGGCAGTACTGGGGCTGAGGCACAGGAGAGGACGCCGGTCCCACTGCGGTCTGCCTCTATCCCCGGGCAGCGGGGCTCTGGCCTGCTCTGGCCTTCTGTCTCCTCCTCTGCAGGACACTTGGGCCAAGTGATCCCGCAGGCTCCCAGCCCGTGAGCCCATGATTAATAAAACTCAGACGCACCATCTGCTCACTCTGACATTTAGGAAACCGAAGGATTTCCACGGGAAAGCTGCCCCGAGCACTCGGCCCCTCCTTCCCTGCAGAGCCAGTGCGCGTCACACCCTCCCCGTGCCCGCACTGGCACCCGGAGCCCCCTGCTCCCGCCCCATGTCGGAATCCGGGCCATGAGGGCAGGGGCTGCCCCGCAAAGCCAGAGCCCCGGGCCCGCCCCACGCCCACCCGAGCTGTGCCAGGCACAGTCCTGGCAGCCGCCGTCCCAGGCTTCCTGACACCTGGTGCCAACCTGGTGTTGCCCCCTCTCGGCTCCTCCCAGGGCCCCCTGTGCAGCAGGGACAGGACCCCGTCAGGAGGGTCAGACCAGGGGCGCAGGCCGACAACGGCAGGCAGGGACGCAGAGTGCGCTGACCAGCTGTGTGGGGCCTGTGCTCCAGCTGACCCACACGGTCCCCAGGAGCCTGGCCTCCCACTGGCCCCTCACCGTCCAGGTGCCCTCGGGTCCAGCACAACAAAGAAAGGGGCTCTCAGGCCAGCCCCACCCCCCCCCCAGCTCCGGGAAGAGCCTCTGCGCTGTGCATGGGGCCTGCACACCTGGGGGACAGGACCTGCCAGGTCAGGCGAGGCCACCCCATCCCTGCCCCAAGCCCAGTCCTCACTCTGCCTGAGAGCTAGCGGGACAGGGAGACCAGAGGCCGTGCAGCAGCCTGGGGCAGCCGGTGACCACGGGGCCCACTCTGCAGCCTCCTCCAGGGTCTGGTTCTGCCTCTGCAGGGTCCAGCAGGGGGGACTGGCCTCTAGCAGAGCCCAGCCCACGCCCAGCACTCCAGGGCGGCTTCGCTTGCTGGGCGGCCCTGTCCGGTGGGTGCTCCCGCTCTGGCCCTTCACCCCCACCCCCTGCCCAGCCGTCTCGGGCTCCCCTCTGCTGCTGCTGCCCTGGTCACTCTGGACACAGTGCCTGCTGCCCCCCACCCCTCTCCTCCGGGCTCTGTCCCCTGCCCCTACCCCGACACAGCGCCCTGCTTGGAGAGGGGGCTTTGCTCATAACAGCCCCCGGCATCAACCCAAAAGCTAGAAAAGCACAGACCCAGCCTGGAAAAGCACCCAGAGCTGCGCCGACTGAGTGAGCAGGCTGGAGGGACAGGGGCAGGGCGCCCAGAGCTCACCCAGCAGGGGACGCGTCTGCCTGTAGATCCTGGGACACTTGAGCTTCTGCTTTAACGGCCTGGGAGGTCCAGGGGACAGAGGCACAGCCTTGGGCATGAGGCGGGCCCTAGGAGACCCTCCCTCAGGGAGCCCACTCCAAAGAAGAGCCTGCCCAGCTCTGAGTGGGGGTGCGGCCATCAGCCCTGGGCTGCGCAGGTGGCTTCAAAGCAGCCTTGTTGCCGGGCGCCTGCCAGGGCAAACCCAAGTCCTCCTGAAGAAGAGCCTGGGCCTGGCCTTGACTCACACCTGCGAAAAGTCCCTGCACACTGACCAGCACCGGGTCAGAAAGAGCCGGGATACAAGTCACCAGGGGTCTCGCTCCCTGATCCAGAATCAGCCGCGACAACAGCAGACAGAAGCAGGTCCAGGAGCCTCCAGGTGGCCCCGGGAGGCAGGTGAGGGGCTCTGCCCGCGGCCAGCAGAGGGAGGGCACCGTTAGGGCGGAGGAGATCCCAGGAGGAGCAGCACCGCCCGCCGTCCACCAGGCAGACGCCCACAGGACAGGGGCTCTGCCTCCTTCCAGGCCTGACCCCAGAGCCCTGCCCTGCCCGCAGGACCTCAGCAGGACCTGCAGGCAAACTCAGGAAAGACCAGTGGCTGGGCAAGGGGAGGCCAGTGCCCCCGTGTCCCTCCTCCGTGACCCTCCTCTGTGTAAAGGCCAGCGCTAATGAAAAGCCAGCGGCCTCCTCGGCGGAGTGCAGCCCAGCGGTGTGATGGCCGCGCAGAGCTCGTCCTCCAGGCCAGACAAGCCCCCCCGCCACTGTGATTGCAGCTCTGGGTCCTTGTGAGGCCCGTGGCCGGCTCCCAGAGCCTCTGCCAGGGATTCTCTCTGCGGGGGCAATGTTGGTGGCTGCAATTAGCTGAGCGGGCATCTTTGTCCCCGCCAAAGCACTCGATTGCAGGTGTAATTAGGCTCCCTCACCCCTGAAATCCGCAGAGAGCGCCCGCCTTGACTAACTGCACCCACAATTAAGTGCTTACGGGCTTGTGGCTGCGGCGGCAAAGCATGCACGCGGCTAACAGCTGGACGCAGAGCAGGTTTTCAGAAGCAGCCACAGTGCTGCAGACCCCCGCTCTCCGCGTGTGTTGTTCAAACGCTCTGTCCAGCTGGGAAGGACGGGAAAGACAAACACGCCAATTAGCCGGGTCCACACACAAATAAACGGCACAGCTCCTTAATTAAGCCACTTGCAGGAGTGGGAAGGACCCCAGGAAGACGGGAAGGACACAGTTGCCCCTGCAGGGCCAGAGCCGGGCAGGCCCCAGGCCAGGAGGAGCTCCCACGGTGGACGCCATGCTGGCCGGAACGGAATGGCGGAGCTGGGGGCTGCTGGCCCCTCCAAGGGCCACGGAGAGCAGGGGTGAAGTCCCAGAAGCCCCCCAGGGCAGGAGGGAGGCAGGGGGTGGGGCTAGGAGGACGGCAGGTGGCCTAACACCTGTGAGGGAGGCCCACAGCAAGGGACCTCCTGCCTGGCGCTTTCCCAGAGCGGCTCCCCCCCGACCTGCTTCTGCCTCCCCCTCGGCCTCCCCAGGGCCTCAGAGGGTGGCAAAGTCCAAAACCAAGCCCCCTGGCTGCCTCCAAGGCTGGCTCAAGACACCTCCCGCTGAGCCCAGGCCTGGGGCCAGCTCCCTGGCAGCTTCTGAAAGGAAGGAAGGACCCACAGTGGAGATCAGGACGGCCCAGGCTGGGAGGGGACAGCTGCTGGGGACGCGGGTGGCTTGGTCACCAACACGTGTGCATGCCCTGCTGGCTGCACTGCTTCCCCAGGTAGACCCAGTGGACAGCAGGCCTAGGTGGACAAGGGGAGAAATGTCCCTCCCCGCCCCAGCCAGCCACCAGGAGCTCTCTCGGTGCTGGCCAGGATGAAGGGTGAGGCAAAGGCAGAAAATTAAAAGCCCCTGGCTATGGCTGGTCAGCCAAGGGTCTGAATGGCCAGCCTCTGTCCTCTGGTCCCCTCTGTTCCAGGTATCCTGGTGGCAGGCTGGTCTGCTGGCGCGGAATCTGCCCAGGGAGGACGGGCTCTGAGGTCACTGTGAGGCGTGGCTCTGGGGGCTCCCAGCCTCCTGCTGCCTGCTGCCCCAGGGCCTTGGCACTGGGCAGGCTTCACTAGAGCTCCCTCCCAGCTGTCCACAGGCTACCTGAACATTACACCTTGAGAGTCCCATGGCCCTGCACACCACTCTCACCCGAGACCCTCACTGTGGGTTGGCAGCACTTTGTCCCTGAGCTTAATGGATGTTTTCTGTCACCTGTTGTCCCCTCACCATGCCGCGTGGGCCTTGCTGAAGTGACGGAATAAGGGAGGAGCCGTGAGACCTGGGCTGGGGATGAAGCCGTCCAGGACACTGCCCGTGGGGGGCCGGCATGTCACCTGGCTGGGCATGGGGCCCGTCCAGCTGCTCTAGGGCTTTGGAAGCTTCCAGGGAGTGGAAAGGTCCTCCACCCAGGGTGTCCGCTCCCGGGCAGCTGGCCTGGGTGGCCGAGCCCTGGGCCTCCTTTAGCTCTGCCTCCGAGTCTTCAGAGCCTGGCTTGGTGCCAGCACTCCCGGGGCTCCCAGGAGTGCGGCCGGCTCCTCTGTCCACCCTCTTGCCACCACCTGCCCACAAGTGCCTGTGAGGAGCCGGGGGCTCCTCTCACCTGGCCACTCCTGCTCTTCAGTGTCCAGGGGACAGAGGAGGTGGCCACGCAGGAGTGGGCACCGTGTGCTGGCCGCCCGCCATGCTGCCACGACAGGGCGTCTGAATCTCACGAGCTGTTGCGCTTCCCCGTCTCGGCTTGGCTGGGCCTGACCGCCCACTCTGGCTCTTCCCACGGGCTGCAGGCCAGGGGCGCTCTGACCACACCGGGCCCCACCACAGGGCAACTGTCCTTGCTGCCCAGGGGCCAATCTTGTGCCTCCAGGATGTCCCTTGGGATCAGTGGTCAGTGCCCAGTCCCTCCACGGTGCGGCCGCCACCCCAGTCACCCCGACATGTCCTGGGAGAGGCCAAGGCCCCTCCTTGCCCTTCAACACAGCCCTGCAGGGTGGCACGTAGGATGGCCAGCCCAGAGTGGGCAGGATGGCCTGGGCCAGCCCACCTGCCCCCGGGGCCTGAGACCTCTCCTGCCTCAGCTTCCTCATGGCCCCGAAGGGGAGGAAGGAGCCCCCACCTGGGAGTGCGGAATGTTCCAGGCCTTGGTGGCGCTCGTGCCTGGGGGATGGGAGGCCCCCACGGAGGTCCATGCCCAGGGCAGAGGCTGCAAGGCCTCCCCCAGGTCGCTCCTCCTGGAGGTCAGCACTGCGGTGGCCGTCCTGCCCCGTGCTCAGGAAGGGCCCCGCTTCCACCTGTGCCCACTGCAAGGGCCAGGCCAGGGTGGACGGCGTTCCCAGAAGAGTGGGCCAGCCCGGGCCTTGGCCTCCCTGGTGGAGGCAGCCAGGGAGCCTGTGGAAGCCCAGAGCTTCTTGGCCTCCAGCCAGACCCCAGGAGCCTCCCTGATGACCGGCTGAACCCTGCTAATCCTTTGGCGGCTGTCCTCCCTCGGTGTCCGCAGGCCACGGCTCAGCCTGACGGGTCTTCCATCTGTGAATCCCAAAGCCAGGCCTGAGGCCTGGCGAAGGGCGGGTGCCCAATAAGTGCTTGTCTGGAATACAGCAGGAGCTCCACGCACGCCCCTTGGGAGACCACAAGGGCCAGCTGTGAGGTGGTGCAGGGGGAAGTGACCCTGGGCACGCTGGGCGGGGGTCTCACCAGGTGCCCTGGGCACTGGCAAGGACCTGCTGAGGTCCCACCCACTTCTCCTTTCCCTGGTATCACCCAGCTACCCGCAGCCTTCCTCTTATCAGCAAACGGTCACACCCTGGGTGACAGTGGCTTTGCTTTCTTATCCTCTTCTCTGGGGAGCCTGATAAGGTGCCCAACCTTTACCCTCGGCCGCTCCCCTCCCTCCCCGGCTAGAAAACCTCCCAGAGGCTGGGGGCGGGGGCTTCCGGACCATCCCACTCACCCCCGTGGCCCAGGCGGAGAGGGAAGCAAGTGCCGAGCCTGGGTTCCCCATTTGGGAGGCCCTCTGCCCCCTGGAGACCCTGCGGTGGTCGGGGGGGGGTGTCGGAGCAGCCTGGCAGCTGGGGGTCTGTCCTGCCAGGGGACCGCCTGCGCTGGCCATCCTGGCACCAGGAGGCGGGTGCTCGCAGGGCAAGTGCAGCTGGAGTGGTTGGAGCTGGTGCAGGGCCCGGGCAGGGGCTGTGGGGGCTGGGAGTCCCAGCAGGTGTCCTGCCCGTCGCCTGCTCCCCGAGGCCCGGGCCTAGCCGCTCAGAGGACAGACCCCAGGAGAGAGCCAGCACCTGTAGCACCCAGCCTAGGAACAGGCCAAAGCCCCAGTGGACACCACTCAGCCATGCCAAGGACAGGCCACCGCACTCACACCGAGGGGACCGCTGGCCCAGGTGGGAAGGGCGCAGATGGAGGAGCAAAGGCGCCTGTGAGCGCGTCTGTACGCCCAGGCCGTGTGGTCCAGGTGCTCCCAAGAGCCACGGGCCACCAAGAAAGAGCAGCGCGTGCCCCACAGCCCAAGACCGCGAGGTGCGTAGGCACAGGGTGCCCAGGAGACAGGTGCACGCAGGGGCTCCGCGGCCCCTGGAGTCCTGGCACTCACACCCAGAGGGCAGGGGAGCCGCGGGCTGGCCGGGCCGCACCAGGGTCCTGAGTTTGCTCGGCCTCGACCACAGCGATGGACGGCCCTGAGCGGTGGCTGCTCACCGTGGGCTACGTCGGGACCAGTAGAGAAGCAAAGGATCGAAGCCAGCCCCAGCGAGGGACAGCACAGAGTGGTCCCCAGGCCTGGCTGCGGCCGAGGGATGGGGAGCGTTCTGAGCCGTGCCCTGGGCAGGCCAAGGTGGGCAGAGGGCAACCACGAGGGGGCCTCACTCTGTCTCCCGCCGTCCGAGCCAGCTCCGCGGCAGTCAGCGGGCTCCGTTTTAATTTTGTGTTTTGCACAACTGGGGACTGAACCCAGGGCGTCTGCCACGGAGCCGCAGCCCTGGCCCTTTCTCTCCTGAGACCCAGTGGCTGAGGTGGCCTGGAAGGTGGGACCCTCCTGCCTTAGCCTTCCAAGTCCAAGTCGCTAGGATCACGGGTGTGGCCACCATGCCTGTAAGTAAGGACGCGTGGGACACTCGCTCTCTGAGCCACCGTAGGGGCCAGATCCCACCCAGCTCCCCACTAGAGCACACGCCAGAGGAAACCATACAAGTTTAGAGAAATGGTTCTAGGATGTCACTCCAGGGCCTGCTGGGGCCCTGGACCTGCCCTTCTGGGCACAGAGACAGTCTGTGGAGTGCCCTGCTGCAGGGAGCCATGTGGTGAGGACTGGCCGGGGCACCTGCGCACTCCTGGGGAGAACCCAAGCCCCCGCAGTCCCAGTGTCACCATACCACCCAGGCCACGGCAGGACTCAGGACAGAGCTGTTTTGTGACAGGTTCCTGCCCCTTCTCAGAACAGGTGGCCCCAAAAGACATCTGTGGGCAGGGTCCAAGGCCAGAGCAGCGGTGTGTCCTGCTCTCAGCCCAACATGGGACCGGACGGATGCAGCCTCCGCCTTGAGCCAGCCGCAGGGACTCCAGGGAGGGAACGGCGGGCACACTTGCAGACACGAGTGGGGTCAGCACGGTGGGGGTGGGGACCGAGGGCCTGGACGGAGTGCGGCCAGCTCAGATCCCACCACCGCTGTCCAGCTGTGGCCTGGGGGTGGCTCTCGCGTCTTGCTGGCTACCGAGTCTGTGAGGAATGCGAGGCACAGGCAGCTCCTAAGGGCCTCGTGCCCAGCTCGCACCCTGGGGCAAGGCCCGCGCTGGCCACTGGTCACTGACTCCCAGGACACCCCCGTCCGGCCTCTGCCCACCCCGCCTCAGACCACCGGGTGCATCGTCTTCCGAGGGCTCAGGAGAGGGAACAGTCTCAACCAGCCCAAGGGACCGCTTGTCACCAGCCCAAGTTCAAGTCCACGGTGGGGTCTGTTTACCCTCAGGCTGTCCTTTTCCTGTCCTGGGCCCAGCACCTGGCCCCTCCCTGGGCCATTGTCTCAGGACCCAGGGCCATCCGGTCTGTCCTAGGGGAGAACAAGGGAGCCCCCCACCCCCATTTCCGCGGAATCCAAGTCCCTTGGCCAAATAAACACAACCTCACACAAAGGACACCCAGGCCCGTCCCTGGGCAGCGAGGGGCAGCGGGAGGGCGGAGAGGGTGTCTATGAGGCCACCTTGGGCTCCAGGGCAGCACGCCCACCCTCCAGGCCCCAGGAACCCCACCCAGAACCCCTGGCTCAGCAGAGGCGGGAGGGGGCCCCCTCACGGTCTGCCCCAATGGGCAGGTGCCACCCCCACGGCACACCACTCGCTCCCTGAGCACCGGGGACCCGAGCCTGTGACAAAACACTGCGCCTGCCCCCAGTGGCCACCAGCTGCCCAGGCGCCCCTTGTGGGGGGACTTTCACCCAAACAGCCCACTCTACAGATGGCAGCTGGCCGCTCCCGCCCTCCTGCCCTGGGGACCACGAGGAGTGGCTGCCAGGCTGCAGCCCCTGGGGCTCTGCCCGCTGCCCACAGCCTCCTGTCTGTCCCCCTGCCAGCCCTGCGCTGCCCTGGCGCCCCTCCCCAGGGAAGAGCCCGCCCTGCAGGGCCCGCAGCCCGCCAGCCGCCAGGCACTGCCAACAGCAGCTGCCACTCCCGCGGGGCCTGGCCGGGAGGGGCTCAGCCAGGGCCACGACCCCGCACAGGGCCGCCTCTCCGCCTGGGCAGGGACAAGCAGAGTGACCAGGTGCCCTCCAGGGCCAGCCTGTGGGCAGTGGAGCCACAGAGGGGGGCGGTGCCCTGGGACCCCGCGCTCTGCCCGCCCGGCCGTGAGCGCCCCGTCTCAGAGGGAGGCCCGAGGCCACAGTGGCCTCCTCCTCGCTCCCTCCGTTAAGGGGAACTCGGATGGATCCCCTGGCCGCGGCTCGGAGGCTGCAGATTGACATCTTCCATTTGTGTCTCAAATTTTAACGAGCGTGCTGTCCCCGGGGCCCCAGCTGTGGGCCGCCATCCCAGGGGCAGGGCACAGCTCTGTCACCAGAGGCCCCGGTGGCTGTGGGATGTCTACAAGGGCTTGACTTCGCCAGGGAAAAGCTTCCAGGAAAAACGGCCCTCCCGGCCCCCGGCCTCGCCGCCCCCCCCCCCCCCCCCCCCCCCCCCCCGCTCGTGGCGAGCAGCTGCAAATCGAGAGATTATGATTTCTTTCCGGCTTCCCCAAAGCGTCCTCTGTCCCCAGATGGAGAGTACAGTTCACTCTGATAAGGCTGCCTCCCGGGAGGAGATACATCCTTGCCCTTGCTCCCTCTGCCTCCGGCTAACATAATTCCTTTCTGATCTTACCCAGGGCATCCAGCCGGGCTGGGAGGCATACGGGATAATCCATTTTAGAGAGATTGATCAATATCGTTAGGAGCCTTTTAAATGGTTCCACAGGCTTCAAGGAGCCAGGGCAGGAGAGTGAGCTGGAAATTAGGGGCCAGGGCGACAGGAGGGCAGGCGCTACCCACAGGGACTTGCAGACAGTCTTCCCATTTCCTGCCAGGCTTTAAGAGCAGGTTCCCATCAGGGCAGGGAGGCTGGGTGCATGTGGGCAGGTTGTGCACTGTACAAGGTGCTGGGCAGAAGCAACAAGGGTGAGGTCCAGCTGAGCCTTCACTGTTCTCCCCCAGGGGAGGACCCCTTTTCTGATTTTCATTTTTAATTAATCAATTACTTTTTGGTACTGGGGATTGAACCCGGTGATGCTCCACCACCAACCGAGCCACATCCCCGGCCTTCTTATTTATTAATTGTGAGATAAGGTCTCACAGCGTTGCTGGGGCTGGCTTTGAATTTATGATCCTCCTGCCTCAGCCTCCTGAGTGCTGGATCACAGGCGTGGGCCACCACGTCCCCTTTTTTAATTTGCAACAAGGTGTCCTTCAGGCTGCCCTTGATCCTGCTGCCAAGGCTCCCAGGAACCAGGAAGACTGTGTCTCTGGCAAACCCCCCGCGGCCTGATCAGCAGGCCCTGGCAGCTTCCTGCTGCCTGTCCACCCCCCTCCCAGGCCCGCCCCTCAGGTTCCCCCAAGGGCGCCCAGGTCCAGCAGGGGCACATGGCCTCCCCTTGGGCCGACTCCTGTGGATGGGGCAGGAGGACACAGGCCCGGGACCAGGGCCTGGGAGGGACTTGGAGCTCTGGGGATTAAGTGCCCAAATGGCTTTAAGTGTTAGCAACACTCTCTTAAAACCAAGACCCCGCGTAGGGGCGGAGGCGAAGGTAGGCGGCCCACACGGGGCCGGGGCCCCCACAGCCCCCGGCTCCTCTCGGCCCCAGGCCTCTCCATGCTGGGACAGGGTGCTGCCAGCTGAAATCCTCCCTGCGTCCCCTCTTCTCCCACCTGGGCGCTGCAGGTGCCCCAGGCCCTCGGGGCCTCCTCCAAGGCATTGCCAGGACAGGACAGGCTCCTGGTCCCCACAGCCCTGAGCCACCACCGCAGCCTCCACGTGGGCCTCCTGCTGCCACGGCGCCCCCTGCAGCCTGCTCTGGGTACAGCAGCCCGAGGAGGCCCTCCACAAAAGGCAGAGGCTGCTCCTCTGCCCAAACCCTGGGAGCTCCCACCTCTCGCTGGCCTCCTGGCTCCGCTCACCTCAGGGCCACACACTCTCCGTCGCCTGTGGAGCCCCCTCCAGGCGGCTGTCAATCACCACCTGTAACAGGTCGCCCCACCCCCACGGACCGTCCCCCCTCTGTTTCTCCCGGGCTCTGCGAGGCCTTCCCTGGCCACGGGAGGGAAACAGCAGTCCCCCCACCGCCTCGTCACTTCTGCGAACCCAAAGTTAACAGGCATCAGTCCCCTGTGTGTCCCCACGGAGCGGCAAGCTCCGCATGGGCAGGGAGCCATCTGCGGCCTGGTTGTGGCAGCACTAACACCGTCACCTTCAGCAACCCGGGAGCTGCTCGCCCGCCACGCGAGGTCCCCCGGCATCTCTGCCACCTCCCCAGCTCCGTCCCTGCGTCGGCACAGTGCCCACGTGCTCAGCACGGCCTACACACATGCCCGCCCCCCCCCCCCCCCCCGCAGGCCCAACTCCTATTCACCCTTCAAACCTGGAGGAAATCCCGACTGTGCTCCGGTTTCCCATTCAAGTGGCCCCAGTGCTCCTTAGGTTGCTTCTTCCAAAAAAAAAAAAAAAAAAAAAGACAGAGAGGTACTGGGCACCGGACCAGGCGCTTTACCACTGAGCCGACCAGGCCTCGCTCAACTGCCCAGGCTGGCCTTGAAGTTGCGGTCCTCCTGCCCCAGCCTCCTGAGTAGCTGGGATCACAGGCGTGTGCCACGGCGCGGGCTCTTTAGCTCCTTTGTGAGCATGACGTGTGGCGTTCACCAGGTTTCACGGGCACACTGTCCACCGCTCTCCCCGTGCCCCTGGGGAAGCCTGTCGGAGGGTGCTGTTCCTATCACCATGACCCCTCCCGGGCTGCTTGGAGAGGGGTGCAAGGCCAGCCACGGCTTCCCGGGGTCTCTGCAGCCCCGGCACTGGCCCTGCCCCCCCGCACTGGGCCCTGCCCCCCGCGGTGCTGGTGCACAGGGTGAGGGTCCAGCCTGGCTTTTGCCCCACTCTGGCTGGCCCCCATGTCCTCGGCCCTCCGCCTGCGCCTTGCCCTGGCCCTGCCCTGGGAGGACCCCTTCTCCCAGCAAACCTGGGGGAGTCCCCTCCCTCGTGGTCAGCACCTGGCTTCCCTGTGACTCCAGCCCAAGAGCACCCTTGCGCCTTGGCACACGGTGCAGAGGCCAGAGGGTCACAGATCCAGGAGGCGGGGAGGCCGGCCAGCACCCGGGGCAAGAGGCCAGGCAGGGTCCCCCAGGGAGCCAAGCAGGGGCTCTAGGCTCGAAGTCGCTGGCCACGTGGGGACCAGAAGGTGACGGCGGTCAGGGCCTCACCTGGACCCATCGCTGACCCGCCAAGGAGGGCGCGGGGCAGGCAGTGGAGGCGGGGGCCGAGCCCGGGCACCACAGCAACGTTTTCGCAGCGCCCTTGGCACGTCTGCAGTGGACGCCGTCTGCCCCCGCTCGTTGCCGCTCCTTAATTAAGGAGATGGACTCCTTCTGCGGTCACGAGTCTTAATTCATCCTCCACAGACTGGCCGGGGTGGGTCCTCCGCACCAGCAGCTCCTGGGACAAATGGGGGCCTTTTCGCTAGCGGCAGGGACAGGTTAAAAGCTAATTATCGGCTCTGGTCGCCTGTGAGAGAGAGCGGACGTCCTTATCCATCATCAGGGGCCAGCGGAGGCCGGGAGCGGTAGCCTCCTTCCCCAGACTGGCAGCCCCGCGCCCCCCGGAGAACCTGGACGAGGGCCTGCCCCACCCACGACCCTCTGGCCTGCCCCACTGACCACAGCCCACTTCTCCTGGGTGCCTCCTGACCCCCCGCGCACGCCCTGCCCATCCTGCCCACCCACGACCTGGCTTTGCAGACCCCCCGGGTTCCGTGGGTCAGGGCTGCTGAGGCCTGTGTGTGCGGCCACCCGAGTGCCAGGCTGCCTGGGTTCCCATGCTGCCCCTCCGGCCGCTGTCCCTCATCAGTCCAGCAGGACAGGAAGTCCCTGCCTCAGGAGACGGCGGTAAGGACGCCCGAGCTACTCCCTGGACCCCACGGCCCAGCTCACAGCAGGTGCCTAGGACACAACCCCAGCAGCAGCCTGTCACTGGGCACAGGGGGTGCAGGGGGCCCAGGGAGCTGGGATCAGGAGTCGGGGCCCAATCAGGGTGGGGAGCGAGGCCCAGAGGCCCATACCTGGGCAGAGCCAGGGGAGGCCGAGAGGGAGATTCGCGCGGCACAGACTTGGCAGGTCTCCGTCCCCAGCAGAGTCCACCAAGGGCCGTCCTGGAGGGTGGGCGAGAGGCTGGAGGTCTACACCTCCTGCCAGGCCCAGCTGGGCTCAGGCCAGCCTCAGGCAAGGCGACTAGGCAGCCCAAATCCACTGGGGCTCACTAAGGCTCAGCAACCTGTGTGGCAGGGACCGTCCCTCCACCAGTGCCCAGGAAGAAAGTGGAGCACAGAGAAGTCAAATTCTTCCCCAGGGTCACACAGCTAGCAACCACGGAGGTAAGACTGTGGCTATCCCGGGGGGCAAAGATCACGGTCTAACCACAACCCACACTGCCCTTAAGGGACAAACAGAGTCCCAGGGGGTGAATCTGCTGGCCAGGCTCCACCCGTGATGCTAGCTGGTCCCCACCAGAGCCTGGGCCTCCCCACCATGAGGAGCTGCCACCCAGAAGGGCCTGCTGGCCGATGCTGGACACGTGGGCCAGGGCACACCAACCCGCAGCAAGGAAGGCTGCCCCGGTCCGGCCACCTGCCTGCCCTTCCTGGCCCCTCAGAGGCTCTCCGCTGGCCACCCTAGCCCAGAGCCAGCTGCCAGCCCGGGGAGCCGAGTGGGCAGGATCTCAGCGTCTCTGTCACCCCAGCAGAGGGAGGCTGCAGGCCATGGGTAGCAGGAGGCCCAGAAGGGCACGGAGGGGACGAGCGAGGGCAGCAGGGTGTGGACCGGCTGCCCAGGAGCTGGCCGGCCCCTCCGCCCTCTCCTGGGACCCTGGGCACCCCTGTGAGCCCCCGCCTCTCGCTGAGCGGCCCTGAGGGGCGGAGCTCCTCCCCCGAGC
This sequence comes from Marmota flaviventris, assembly GCF_047511675.1. Taxonomy (NCBI): domain Eukaryota; kingdom Metazoa; phylum Chordata; class Mammalia; order Rodentia; family Sciuridae; genus Marmota; species Marmota flaviventris. Next base: position 60,356,819 of record NC_092515.1, on the reverse strand, counting down.
CACCCAGATGGCAAGAGGTGCCACCAGGGGGACCCAGGTGTGCCTGTCTCATGGCCGAGCTCTGACTCTGCCCAGTCCCATCACCTCTTTTGCTGATGTCCAGGGAGCAAAGACCCACCAGCAGCAGAGAGGACACGGCACCCGCAGAGCCCACCTGCACGGGAGGCGGAGGCCAGGGGCTGCAAACGCAGGTCCCCACCCCAGGGACCAGGCAGGGTGAGCAGGGGACTAGCAAGATGGGCCTCGGCTGCCCCGGGGCTAGGAGCCTGGCCCCACCCGGGCTGTGCCCTGGGCCCCTCCCCTTGAGGTCCACGGTGCCTTGCCTCACTAGGGTGACAGCCAGGCAGCAGGGAAGGGCCTGGTGCCCAGACTGGACTGTCAAGACGGGCATGGGACTCTCCAGTGTCCCCACTGACCTGGGAGCCTCCGCGCCAGGTTCCGGGCACAGGCTGCCAGGAGGAGGCCGCCACCCCTCCCCTCCCTCCCTGGGAGTCGCATCAGCCCCAGCTCCGGCCAGTGGCCAGGTGGGGCCGGGGGCAGCGGGGGGCCCTGAGCCCTGATCTCCCGGCCCCCGGCCCCCGGGAGCCCCCAGACTCCCCCCGACCCGGAGGCGTCTTAGTGGAATATCACCCAGAATGTCCCTGAGCCGGAGGGCAGAGCCGGCCGCAGCAGGAGCTCTGGGGGCAGCCGGGACGTCACCTGCGTGGGCACACGCTCACCTGGCACCCTTGTGCACGGCTTGTACACCCAGTGCACTGCACCCCGCACGCCCACACCCTCAGCTGCTCCCGCACCCCCTCCCCAGTCCCCCTTCAGCTCCGGGTGGTGCCCTCGGCAAGTCCCTCCACCTCCAGGGGCCTTCATCTGCAGGATGGACCAAGTCCCCTGTGAGCCGTCCTGAGCGTCCACAGGGCGCGTGGCCAGCGCCCAGCATAGCTCCTGACACCACTTCAGGGGCTCCCGAGACCCGCCCCGGGCAGGCCCGAGGGCAGCAGGCAGGGGATGCTGGGAGTCTCGGCCACACTAACCTTGTCCACCCATCGACAATCCTGGCCCATCCTGACCACAGCCTGGGGCAGCCTGGTGGGCAGGCAAAGGGCAGCGAGGAGTGAATGACCCTCTTGGCAAAGCCCTCGTCCTCTGGGGCCTGCAGGAGGGAGCCCCCCATAAGGAACCCAGTGAGGCTGAGGGTGGGGTGGCCACCCCTTCATCAAGTCCCGACAGTCCCCAGGCTGCCTCCGCCCCTAGCCAAACAGGGCAACAGGCCGGGCCTCCCCAGGCCCTCTTCCCTTCAGGCCTGGGGTCAGGGGGCCCTGGAGGCCCTGGAGAGGCACTGAGGGAAGGCAGACGAGGAGCAGTCCCCTGCCGCTCTGCCAGCTGGAAGGTGGCTCCTGTGGGCCGTGCCTGTTCTCCTTGGCACCCTGAGCCACGGGGTGCTTGGCACTTCTGGGCCTCATTAGCAGGGGACCTTAAAACAGGAATATGGAGGCCCTTCCGACCCCGGGCTGAGCGCCAGCATGCGCCATGCCTGCAAGGGTGGAGCTGGAAACCCCCTCCTGCCTGTCCACACCGAGGAGCGGGAAGGCCACAAACACACACCGTCAAGTGCAAGAGAAGATGATCCAGCAGGAAGCAGGCTTCAGGGACACACCACATAAAGGAAGAGACCGATGTCCATAGAGGTCCTGAGCCCAGAGCGGATGTGTAGCACTGGAACTAGGACTCTCAGTGCCTCTGGCCTGGTCCTGGCCAGAACTCTGCATCAGCAGGAGAGGGCCGAGGGGCCAGGGAGGTTGGGCTGGGAGGACAGTGCGAACCCAGGGCAAGAGCTCGGGACTCAGTCCTGGCGGTGCCACCACTGGCCCAGTTCCAGTCCCACATCTGAAGAGAGTCCTGGGCGGGGGGTGTCCATGCAGGTGGAGGGTCTCTCTTCAGGCCTATGTCTCCAAGCCCAGATAGAAAACCAGCCCCCAGGCCTGTTGGTGCCCTCTGACCTCCCATCCTACCCAGACCACAGTGGACATCAGTGGACTACCATCAGTGGCCGCTGGGCACTGGTCAAATCTACTGGGCCGTGTTGCTCCCTGAGAACTTCATGAGACCTGGGAGACACCCCAGCCCTGGCCGAGGCCTTCCAGCCTCCAAAGACCGGCTCCACCAGTCTCTCTGCCAAGCCACCTCCAGGGAGGTGCGGCCAGCAATCCGAGGCCTGCAGGGCCAGGCTCCCCCGTCCTGGGTCGGACGGGCCAGGGGCTCCCGGATCCTGAGAGGTGGGGGGTGGACACAAATGAGGCCCAGAAGAGTCTTCAGATGGAGGAAGGAGCCTCAGGATCCCCGGATCACCATGCACCTCCTCTTGCAGCGTCTGCCACGGTGTGAATGCTGTGTCCCCAACCCACAGGTCCAGGGCCCACCCCCAAGGGGGTGGCATCAGGAGGAGGGGCCCTTGGGAGGCGAGGAGGCTGAGGCGAGGCGGGGGGCGTCTCCCTCCCTCCCACGTGGGGCGTTGGAGGGTTGGGGAGGCACAGCCACCCAGGCGGCAGACAGAGTCCTCTCCAGCCCCAGGCCACCTCCGATCCTCCCTCTGGGACCAGCCTCCAGCACTGGGAGAACAGACTTCTGTGGGTTGCAAGCCACCCAGCCCCCGGGTTTGTCACAGTGCCCAAGAGACCGACTCGGGCCTCAGGCCTCCTGGCAGTCAGAAGCCTCAGGCGCTGTGGTCATGAGGGGCAGCTAGGGACTCGCCCAGGTGCAGACAGCGCAGGAGAGGCCCTGCCCACTCTCCCTGACCAGCCTCTCCGGAGCCCAAGCTTCGGCCTCGGGAAGGAAGGGGGACCCTTGCTCCCCGGTCGTGAGTGACCATTTCAACGAGGGTGAGGCTGGAGGTGCAGAGTGGCCGCTCGGTGGTGGCCACCTAAAATCCCTGCGACTCGGGCCTCAGCTACTTAGAGACCCTGTCTCAACATAAAAGCCAAAAGGGGCTGGGGACATGGCCCAGTGGCAGAGCACCCTGGGTTCAGTCCCAACCTTGGAAAAAACAGAGAAAGAAAGAAAATACCTCGCGATGCCCAGAACCCGCCCGTCCCAGGAGCACCTGTGAGGCGCTGCCCCCTCGTCCCGAGGGAAACTGGGGTCTGGGTCACAGGTGGCGCGGGAGGGGCTGGGGCCTCGCCCACGGCGCGGGCCTATGTGCTGCCATCCTCCACGTGGCCCTGCCTGGACCAGATCTGGGGGGTCAGAAACGGGCCACCATGGGGCAGACCAGGGTCTGAGGGGCCGGGCCGTGAGCTGGGCCATCTGGGTACGCGACCTCAGTGCCAGGCTCGGGCCTCAGGGCCTCCGCGCCTCGTGGCTCATCCCCAGCACACCAGCTGCCCTGCGTGTGCCCAAGAACAGGCCCCGCAGGCTCGGAACAAGGCCACAGTCCAGTGTGAAACGCAGATGGTCACATCGCGACCTCACGGAGGGGGGGTGGGAGGTGATGGAGACAGCACACAGCATGGCCCTGGCGACGCGGTCAGGTTGTCCCCGCGTTTCCCCTGGCTCCCTTGGGGCCTGTCCTACACGCAGTGAGCGCCTCACTGCCCACAGACCTCCTGCACGCTTGGACCCTTGCACCCAGAAAGACCCGACCCCACTGGTCACCACCAAAAGCAGCCATGACAGGCCTGCTGGGGCCCATGTCCAGGTGGCCGGGACATCGGCCATGGCCAGCAGGCTCTGCAGGGGACAGAGAGTCCTGCTGGTGGCAGCCGGCTGAGCCCGCTCCAGGTCACCTGCCCATCAGGGCATCTCGGGCCAGGAGGCCTGTCCCTGGGCCCGGCTCGGGGACAGCAGCCAGGGAAGGGACGGGAGGCAGAGCCCTTCACAAAGAGCGCGCCCTCTGTGAGCGGAGATAACCCCGGGAAAGGCGCAGAGGGGGCGCCGCGGAGCCGCAGGCCGCGCTCTCCTCCCTGGGCACCGGCCGCCGGCGCGTTATCTCCCTGCATTATGTGGGGCCGCGAGCGGGCACTCGCGCCAGCCTGCGCGGGCTCCCTTGGAAATATTAATATGTAAATGTCACTCTGGGAAGGCCAGGGACGAAACGGAACGGCCGGCTGCGAGACGCTGTGCTGTGGCCGATCAAAAGGAAAAGGCTGAGGCTGCTGAGCTCAGGCGCGGCCGGGCGGGCGGCGCGGGGTGGGCACTTCTCTCCAGGCAAACGGGGGACGCTCTGGCTGCAGCCTGTCAGGACGCCTCCGCCTGGTCCAGCGTGAAAACTAAGGGGGGGTGTCTGCAAGCTCCCTGTGTGGGGGGGGCCCTTTGGCCATGGCTAGCCCGACTGCCCACTCCACAGAGGGGGACTGTGGCTCGGGAGCTTCAGGGGTCCCAGCCTGGCACGTGACCTTAGGGTTCTGTCTCCACCCACCTGACTCCCAGGAAAGACCACGAGGGACAGACCCGACCCCGCCACACGCCACGGCCTCCGCGCCCCAGATGGGATCAAGGCCAGGCCCCTCCCAGCCAAGGCCCAAGGCCTCACCCACTGGGCACATGTTGGACCCAGTGCGGCCCGAGGGCGGGGGACGACAGTCTGGTGGTTTCCAGGGGAGACCTGGGGCTCCCGGCCAAGGCCTGGGCCTGTGGCTTCCTCGGGGACTCACTGGAGGGAGACGGAGGGGGAGGCTGGGGACAGAGAAGGGGGAGGGTTAGGGGAGCGGGCAGAGGGAGAGGGCCCTGGGCAGCAGGCCCGGGGCGAGGAGGGCCGTGGAGCTCACCCCCCGCCACAGTGCTAGGGCCCGGCTGACCTGGAGGGCCCGGGGCGACCTGCCAAGTCTGGGGTCTCGGGGTCTCCAGGTGTCCCTTGGGCTCCAACACGCGACGGTTCTCAGAGTGGGGCTCCCGCGCAGCTCCAGGGGAGCAGAAGGGCAGGCTCCAGCCGACCCCACCCCTGGGAATCGCTGCGGGGCCCGGGATCCTGGTGGTCAGTGGAATGGGGGGCCCTGGCCTGGGGCACACACTGGGGGCGCCAAGAGCAGCCAGTTCTCAGGAGGGGAGGAGAACCTGGGGGTTCCAGGCAGCAGGTGCCCGAGGCCTTGCTGACCTCAGCGGACGGGAGGGAACGGCTCCCGGGAGGCTCCGCAGAGGGAGAGAAGGGCCCGGAATCCAGAAGCGCGGGCCTGGGCAGCTGAGCAGGCGTCCTGGGGAGCCATGAGGGCAGGACGGCCAGTGGCTCGAGGTGCTCACAGAGCCCGCCGCTGTTTCAAGGACCTAGGAATCTGCTCCTCCCTCATGGGACACAGAGAAGCTGAGTGAGTGGCCGGAGGTCACCCAGCTGATGAGCTGGGAGGGAAGGAGCCCCTGCAGCTGGAGGGGCCTCGGCTGGCTCTCAACAGCCACGCCCAGGACAGGGAGGAGGTGGGGCAGGATGCCCAGGGGCAGGAGCCACTAGGGGACAGGCTGGCCTGCAGAGGCCGCAACCCCGTCGCCAGGGCGACACCCGAATGCCAAAGGCCAGGGAAGGGCCAGGTGGAGCGCAGGTGGGCCGGGCGCAGGCTGAGACCCACCGACCGTCCCACGACTTGCTGGCCAGGACAAGCTGGCTGACCGGGTCTCTGGCCTCCAGCCTCTGGCAGACGCACAATTAAATTAGCACCAAGACTCTGCAGCCTCCTGCTAACCAGCCCCGCCCGCCCGCGAGGGTGACGGAAGGCTTTGATATCAGAGTGGACTCTAATGCGCGCGGTGTGAGGGACCCTTAATTTATTACGTGCCTGTAATTGATGTTTATATAAAGTAGCTCTTACAGCTACTCAGAGGAGGAGATGAAAAGCAATCAATCAGCCATTTGCCTCGGAGAGAGGGGAGAACAGCACACATCAAAGCCACCCAGGGCGGTCCTGGGGCTGCAGCACTGGGAAGCCCGGGCTCCAGCCACCAGGCAGCGCCGGCCAAGCAGATGGCCAGGGCGCAGGTGCCAGTAGCCACTGGGTCTGCAGAGGCGGCAGGGAGTCTGGGGTCCCTCTGCAGAGGCCAGGCCTCCCTGTGGACGCCGTTTGTGGCCTGCGTCCGTCCTTCCCGCCTGGCCCAGTCCTGGACTCTAATTCCTTCGGGGCCACCTTCCAGGGCACAAGGCCTCGGAGCACAACCTGGGTCCTGCTGTAGGGAGCCCCTGCTGGGCCACAGGGTGACCCCAGGGTTGTCCACCACAGGGCTAAGGCTGCTGGTGTGCAGGGAGACCACCTTGCCCTGGCGCAGACCCCACCCCAACCTGCACACGCGTCTGCTGCCCACTCCCGCCTGCGCAAAGAGCCCAGAGCTCCGAGCAGTCAGGCAGGCGGGCTCTAGGCGAGGCCCTGCCCACCTTGGGGGCTTCCCACACAGAGGCACTAGTGAGCATCTGGGGTGAGTGTCCGGGGCTGCAGGACAAGGGACCGTGGTGGCTCATGCAGGACTTGGTGCTTAAGAGAGCAGGAATGCCTCCCCTGTCTGGGGCCAGCCGTTGGAAACCTGCCCCACGGGGCTGAGGTCCGGGGTCACGGGACATGTGGCCTAGGGGGGCTCCAGGGGAGGCTCCTTCCTGCCCCCTCCAGCTCCTGGTGGCTCCAGGTGCTCCTGGGCTTGTGGCCACCTGCTCTGACTTCCACTTCCCCGGAGTCCCAGAACCGCCTCTGCCACTGTCTTCTAGGGACACGGCGATGGCTTGCGGGGCCCACCTGGGTCGTCCAGGGTAATCCTCCCTCAAAACCTCAACCACCCACCAAAGCCCTTTTCCAAATAAGGCCACCTGAACGGGTCCCAGAAAGGGCCCCCTCTCTACCCAGTGTCCTTCCTTCTGTCCAGCTCTGGTGGCTCTGGGGGCCCAGGCGCCATCAGGCCTCCCCCTCCTGTCTGACACGCCTGGGGACCGCACTGCTGGGAGACCAGGGAAGAAAGCAGCAGGCTAGTGACAAAGGTGGGGACCCAGCAGGGGGGCCAGGGTTGGCTTCCGGGAGCAGCCAACTGTGGAACAGAGGCCGGAGGAGCCAGGAGCAAGAGCCGAGTGCAAATGTAGGGAGGAGCATTGCAGGCAGAGGCAGGGGGGTGCAAAGGCCCTGAGGCAGGGCCCTGCCAGGCGGCTGGGGTAGGAACACACTGGAAGTCGCGAGGCCTGCAGGCTGCGGGGGCTTGTGGCTCCCGTCCTGACAACCGTCCCTCTTCCTGGGTGGGAGCCCGGGGACCTCCTGCGCTGGCCTCCCTGGCCACCGCAGTACCCCTGCCAGTGCTTCCTTCCTGCTTGAGCCTCAGCAGTTGCCCGCCCCTGCCCAGCTCAGAGTCCACCGCCTGTTCTCACGCGCACAGCCGGGGGCACAAGGCAAGGGGTGTGCAGGCGTGTGCAGGCCAGGCAGGCACACTGGGCTCTGGCGGGGCGGGGGGCGGGGGGCGGTGGCTGCCATCGTGAAGCCTCCATTAAGAATTGATCAGCCCGGAGGGAAGCAGCCTTCAGCCCTGGCCTCCCACAGGGGGCCTGGCAACAGCAAACTCCGCTTCTGGGAATAAAATGGAAATCCGGCCCCTGGAGTATAATGAAAAGCCAGCTCACAAAGCATTTTCCTGTGAGCGAGGCTGAGTGGGCCCTAATGACAGGAGGGCTGGGCGGCTGGGGGCAGCGGGGGCCCTGGGGAGCAGGCACAAGATGGCGGGCCTGGGAGGCACGGCCCCTCCCCACTGGGCCCCACCTGCCCGGCGCTGCCCGGCCTAATAAACCCTCTCTCTTCAGAGTCACATTCGATGTGGTCCCAACAGGGAGCCATACGTCACCAAATCCAGCAAAAATTTGTGCTAAATTGAATCAATCCATCTTGGAAATGGCTCTTGTCACCTTCTGTCAGAGGAACTGTCTGCAGGGCACGGAGGGATCAGGAGGGGCCATCAGGACGTGAGGGCTGGGGGGACGTGGGGGGCTCCCCCTGCCAAACACCTCCAGGGCTGCGGCTGCCTCCGCCGATCGGGGAGGGGGCTCACGCACGCTCACGACCACCCTGGGAGGGGCTCGGGCAGGCGGCCTGGGTGGGACAGGCAGGCCAGGGTCCCCGCAGGTGTCCCTGTGCCGCCCCCTTGCAGCCAGCCTGGCGTCTGACTTCCATGCGCCCCACTAGGTGCTAGGGAGCAGCTGGCAGGGGACGGGCACCAAGTGGCACTCAGCCCGGGCTGCAGGCTCGGGGCTAGAGAGGGAGCTGGAGCCACTGTCCCTGCGGGTGGCAGCCCAGGCACTCGCCCACTCAGGCCTCGGGCCCCTGCCCCTGCCCACACTGGCGCTCTGGGCTCCCAGATGAACAAGGGGCATGGGTGCCGGCCACACCCCTGCGCAGAAGGGAACTGAGCTGGGCTCACGCAGCCTCAGGACCTGCCCAGAGCTGGCCACGGGCCTCCAGGGCTCCACGGCTGGCCCCACCACCGTGGCCTCCCCGGGATCAGAGTCTCTGGCGCCATCCTCCAGGAGCCAGGCTCCCAGCAAGGGGGAAGCCCTGCCCGCCAACCCCAATTCCATCTGCCTGCTCACCCGCGGGCAGGCCCTTCCCACCCCAGGAGTGGCCCTGCTGCCCGCCGCCCGCCTTGTCTGCCCTGCACCCTCTACGGCCTCCCCTCCCCTCTGCTGCGGCCAGCCCAGTCCCTCCCGCCTCCAAGCCCTGGCTCCTGGCCTCCTCCAGCCTCTCAGAGAGCAGTGACCACCCCTGAGTGCCTGCCTCGTCCACACGACCCAGGCTCCCCGGAGGACATGACCCATGCCAAGTCCAAGGGCCTCAGGAGCAGGGGTAGCCAAAGGCCCGAGTTCCTGGTCACTCCACCCCGTGGGTAAGAGCAGACCCGCCAAGCCCCCGGCACCACAGGCCACGGGCTCTTCCTTCAGAGCCGCGTCCTGGGGACAGAGGGGCAGCAGTTGCTGGACAGCTCCAAGGAGGGCTGGCCACGGGCTGCCCACCCAGGGTGGAACAAGGGCACACTGGGGAGCCCAGGCCCAGGCTCATTAGACTCCCCCCCTGGGGTCACTAGTGACCTCCAGGAAGCCCCGAAGGCCTTCGCCTCTGTGGGGGTAGAAGGGGCTTCTCCTCCGGGCCAGCTCTCGCCTGGGGCGCTGACCCGGAGCACAGGGGTGGAAGGCACCTGAGCAGGTGGCCTGAGATCGCCGCTGCTGTCAGTTAGACGTTAACCACGACTGGAGGTCAGCACTGGGGGGCAGGCGGCCAGGGCCACAGGGACTTCTGGGGCAGTCACACTGTTCCTCTTCCAGGTGCCGGCCGTAGGGTGAGGCCAGGTGCTCCCCAGACACTGTCCTGCTGAGAACGACACCTCCATGACAACAGGAGATCTGAAAGGCCAGCTGGGCACCGTGGAGCACATGTGGCCCCGGCTAGGCAGGAGGCTGAGGCAGGAGGATTCCAAGGTCAAGGCCAGCCTGGGCAACTCAGCGAGACCAGGTTAAATAAGTAAATCAACAAAGCGCCGGGGCGTGTCTCGGTGGTAGAGCAGCCCTGGGTTCCCTCCAAGAGAAAGAGAAAGAAAGGAGAAAGAAGAAAACTAACATCTATCACAGGCCGATTTCTGTCCACCCCAAATCCATGTGTTGCCGTCCCAGTACCTGGGACCCCGGGAAGTGCCTTGTGTGGAGACAGGGCCTCCCACAGGTGACTAGGGCACAATGAAGTGCTGTGGGGGCTGGACCCTCCTGACCAGTTAGGACGCACACACAGGAAGCCCAGGAGACAGGCCTCGGGGACCCAACACTGCCCACAGCTTCAACTTGGACTTCAGCCTCCAGGACGGTGACAACGATTCCTGTTGTTTTAGCCACCCAGTCGGTGGCATTTGGTTATGACAGCCCCAGAAGGCTGGCACGGTACCCCCTGGGGGCACAGGAAGGACCCTGGGGCCCACGCAGCAGACCTGGCCCCTGACCAGCAGCCTGGCCGAGGCGGGAGGAGAGAAAAGACCAGGCTCCTGGAGTCCGGCCTCTTGGGGTCCTTCACCCTCAGAACCCCCACAGCTGGACTCAGTTTCCCAGCTGGACACCAAGCAGGCAGAATGCCAAGGACAGACTACCACGGGGCCTGCCAGCCGGCGGAGGAAGACAGAGCCGTCTCGCCAAGCCCAGGTGGGGACGTGGCTGGGAAACCCACAGACTGGAGCGTCACAACGTGGCTCAGGGCTGGCAAGGGTCACGGACACCAGGCCACCAGGTAAGTCACAGGACACACGCTGGAAAACAGCAGCCCCAGCACCACCCGAGGGGTAGAGCCCGGCAGAGCGGCCACCGCCCAGAGAAGCCCATGCAGGGAGGAAAGGGCCAGGGCCAGGAACGGGCACAGAGAGTCAGGGAGTAGGACAGTGGCCTCGTGGGTGTGGGCTGTCACCACGCTCGCCCCTCACCAAGCCAAGGTGGGGACCGAGGCCTCAGTGGTGTCAGAAGTGTCCCCAAGGTGTGGCAGGCCTGCGCTGACCAGCGATGAGTGAACACCGGCCTGGCAGCGCTGGCCTGTGGCCGACTGCACCCTGTCACCTCCCCAGGTTAAAAGGGACCTTGATGACACATTTTCTCCAACTGCAAGAAAAGGCCGCCTCCTGGCACTTCCTGCTGGGGTCAGCCATGTCTCCCCCGCTGTCCTCAGTCAGGCCCCGACACCAGCCCTCCACCAGTCCCGGTCCCCACAGGCCCTGGGCTCCCTGTGCTCCTCCTGCCCTTTCCCTGGGTGCCCCCTCCCCCCTTGGGCAGATCCACCCCCAACACCATCGGTCGGCTGACCCTCCCCGTGGCCCTCCCACACGGCAGCCACATGTGGGTATTTAAATTTAAACTACTGAAACGAAGTGGAGCGAGCAATTCCGGTCCTGGGCTACGGTGGCCCTGTCCCAAGTGCTCAGGAGCCGGGGTGGACGGCCGGACACAGCACCCTCCCTCTCTGCAGAAGTCCTGACCGCGACACAGATCAGCCAGCCACTGCGGGCCCACTGGATGCTGGGCCTGCGAGCCACTCCCTGGGCACCCTGGAGGTGCTCAGAGCTGTGCGTGCGCAGGAGGCCTTGGGGGTGTCCCGGGCTCCACTCTGCCGCTTGCTCTTGTGGGGCTCTTGGAGGACAGGCCCTGGAGGACAGCTGGATCCCTGGCCTGTCAAGCCCTGGAAGGAGACGCCATGTTTGGCTTCCCGGTGACACACCCGAGGCCCACGTGAGAGGCAGAGTCGAAGGCCATGCTCAGGCTGGCCCGGGTCTGCAAGCTGCCCTCTGTGCAGGCACAGCCATGGCAAGGTCCACCTTCCCAGCCCTCCTGTGGGTCCTGGACCCTGTCACTGGCCTCAAGGGGACACGGTGAAGCAAGTGGGAATCCGGGTCCTCTGGAAGTCCAGACGGATTCCCAGGCTCGTGGGAGTTGGGTTGGCAGTGCCCAGCCTCGCGGAGGCCCTGAGAGAGGACAGAAAGACCCCGAGTGACACGTGCGGGGGATAAGCCCGTCCACCCATCACCCGTGCGCCAGGGGCACCTGCAGCCCTCGAGCCACAGTGGGCGCCTGGAGAGACCCTCTGCGGGCCTGAGGACAGGGCATTGAACTTCTAGAAACCAGGTCCCAGCTGGAGGGAAGGGGTGGATCTGCTGGTGGCTTGGTGACCGTGGTGTGCATGGCGGTGAGCACGCTGGCTGGGCGCCGAGGGTGGCTCTGCAGCAGCCGGAGTGTACCTCCTACCGACCCCACTCTCCTACAGGTCGCTCACTTACCCAGGAGCCCAGGGATCACGCCCTCCGAGGGGGACAGAGCCCAACTGGCCTGCAGCCCCCTGCCCCTTGCTCCAGGACACTGGAGACCCCCAGGCTGCGGAAACCAGCTGGACCCCGCAGCCCCGGGCATCCCGGCCACTGAGTCTACTTGGTATTTGTCTGAACAGACTCACTGGCCACCGACCTTCTGTCCTGCACAGACACCCGACGGCCCGCGGCTTCACGCGCTCACAGTGCGCTCTCAGAAACACCTGGGCAGCGTGGGCTGCTCTAGCGTGAGATGCGTGTCTGCAGCACCCACACCCGCTCTGCGTGAAGACGGCTGCACCCACACTCAGGGCAGCCAGGCCTTGGGCTCCAGACTGCTCCAGACCAGGGCTGCACCCCTCCACATCAAGGGCAGGGGACAAACACTGACACCCTCCATCCAGGACCCTTTCCAAGAGGGTCCTGGAGCCCCCTAACCCTCAGACAGCCTGAAGCCTGTGCATGCCATGACCGTCCGGACACGCACGTAGGAACCCACGTGAAGGCTGAGCGGACGTCAGGCGCAGTCGGAGGCTCCCAGAAAATCCTCGTCCTGAATGAGGCAGTGACAGCCAGGCTGTCAGGAGCGCTACGGAAACGCAGGCGCTGCTGGTCTCTGGAAGTCTCCACGTAACATTTCTGAACCATGAATGACCATGGTAGCTGAACTGGCAGAGAGGAGGGACTGCTATGCGGGAGATGCGCCCACGAAAGACCGCGCCCACTTGCCAGAGGGGCTTAGAAACTGCTGAGTGCCTCCCAATCCACCTGGCCCTGGCTGCAGGCTCTGGGACAGCCCACCACTGGCCCTCTGCTCCCACCCGCCCTTCGCTGGGGGGCAGGGTGCAAGCACAGGCTCTTCCCAATGCCCCACCCGCAGGGAACCTCGGCAAACTCTGGAAGAGATTTGTGGGCAGCTCTGTAGGAGGCAGAGCCCAGGGCGGACGGCCCTTTTCTGCAGGGTCAGCAGCCTGGGCCTCCGAGACCACCTCTGCACCTGACCCTCCCTCCTAATGAGGGAGCACCGAGGGTGACCATCCGTCTTTCCTGCTGCTGATCCCAATTAAGCACCAGCCAATTCCCCAACCTGGCTGCTTCTGTCCCCGGCATAATATGTTATTTACCTGGAGCTAATAGGTTCACGGGCAGTGAGAGTCCTGCACCAGATGACGGCCGTGGGCTTCTGACAGTTTAAAGACCAGTCTCGGGGACACTACAGTTTCTAATTACAGGGTCTGTCGTCGGCGAGGTTCGGTTCAACGCCACCTCCTTCTCCCGCGGGTGACACTTCTGTCCAGATAGGAAATTTAAGCTCAGCCCCGACAGTTAAGGTTAAAAATACTGCTCGGTACGAGGCGAGGGATCATAATCTGGGTCGCTGCCGTGTTTAATTAATTGGACTGCGGCAATCAGCGCTCCGTGGGCCATAATTACAGGCAGGGCCAGAGGCCCGCCCCGCTCACCGTGTCTTACAGCTGTAATTTCGTGGCGGCTCTGACCTGGCTCAGAGTGAGGGGCCCCGAGCTCTCCTGGGGCTTGAGGCGCTGCATTGGGCTACATGATTTGTGAGCAGCGAGCAGCAGCCGGCAGCCCCAGCCTGGAGCAGGTGGGCACCGGGAGCTGCCGCTGCCCACACCTTTACACCCTGGGCAGCCTCCCGCCCCCCCCCCGGGGGGGGCATGTGGGTGTGTGGCCCTGGCCAAGACCCCAGTGTGGAAACAAAGGGTCCAGCCTGGATGTGCAGATACCAGAGCGCCCCGGGGAGAAGGCTCTGCGCTCCAGAAAGCTCGGGCTCCTGGGTCAGTGGTTTCCACCCTCTCTGCGTTCTGCCAACAGGAGAGCTCCGACCTCAGGGCCTTTGCATTTGCTGTTCACTCTGCCCGGGAACACCCTTCCCCCAGCGCCAGTGCAGCTTCCTCCCCTCCGTTCAGGTGGGAGGGGCCTGTCCCACCCTCTCTCCCCAGACCCTGTGCCCATTGCCGCCTGAGGCTGTGTCACATCTGCCCTGTGCTGCATCTTCCCGGGGACACAGTCCTGACTCATCTTAGGACGAGTGGCTCTTTATGGCCCTGTTTAGGCTTTGAGGGGACCCCTGCACACAGACTGGACGTGCCCCCGAGGCTCCAAGGACACCCAGAGCCCCACCGCCTGGCTGGCTCCTCGCCCCCTGGCCGGCTCCCTCCTCCCTCTCTGACCCCCTGCAGATGGAGAGGGGCTCATGACCTGGGGGACACAGAACCCACAGTCACGGGGAGAGGCTGAGAACCTGAAGCGCCATTTGGAGGCCAGGTACTGGCTGGCCTCAGGAAGGCCAGCTTCCCTGGGAGCCTTTCCGGGTCCCAGGGCCAGCAGCCGACACATCCCCTCCACAGCCCACCAAGGTCGTCCCACGGACATCACCGTGGGAAGAGGAGCGCGTCTGCTGGCTTGAGGCTGACCCCACCTTGGCCCCCGGCCTCAGAGGAGTCCCAGGCCTGAGGCTCAGACAGAATCACCCGCCTGGGGGGTGTCCTCTCTAAGCCGGGGAGGAGGCAGGGCCACTGGGCCCCGACAGTGCCGGTCAGCCCATGCCCTGGCGCTCCCCACCCGAGAGTGGGCACCTGGGCTGAACTGGTAGCCCCGCAGACACGCTGGGGTCCCAACCGCAGCCCTGTGGCTGAGGCCTCGTTTGGTCACAGGGTCCTGGCAGCTGTGGTGGCCTTGGTTGGGGTCATGCTGCGACAGGCCCCGACTCAAACGTGACTGTGAGGTCCTCACAGACAAGGCTCAGGACAGTGGCCATAAGAGCCAGAGGCTGAGGGACCCCAAGGATCGCCAGTGGCCCCCCGAGCTGGAAGAGGCAGAGGAGCCTCCTGGGGCCTGCAGAGGGGCACAGCCCTCCGACACCTCATCTCGGATTCCACCCTCCGGAACCAGGAAGAAGAGATCTTCCTCAGGCTCCCCACTTTGGGTGCTTCATTTCGGCAGCCACAGGACACTGACGGGTGGGTGCCGTGAGGCAGGCCTGGCCGGCTCAGCTGGCACCCTGACTCGGTGCCCTCTGAGGCCTGGCCAGAGCAGTCATTGTCACGCCGTGCCCCTCCTCCTGGACCCTTGGCTTGCGGTTCCCACAGAGCTCGGGGACCAGGGGTGGGGGACAGACATGCCTGTTTATTAGGAATCAAGGCCGGGCTGTGAGCAGCTCAGCAAGAGCCGCCTTTGAAGCGCAGAGTGATTTATTTTAGCCAATTACTGGTGCACCTCCCGTCCCCAGGACCACACGTAATTGATTGAAACCTATTGAAAACAAATTAACCAGCGCCAGGATGCAAAGATCTGTTTATCACGTCCCTGGGGGTCTGCAGGGAATTCACGGGAACCACAAAACACATTCCCAGTCTCCCTTCCCCGAGGACAGGAGAGGAAGCAGCCTCCCCCGCTGGGCGCCCCCACCCAGAGGCTGGTGCCCTCCAGCCACCGCAGTGTTTGGGCATCCTGCCTGGGTGCCCCTGGGGGTGTGGGTGTACACCCCTCAGTTTTCTTTTCTTTTTTTTTTTTTAAAGAGAGAGGGAGGGAGAGAGAGAGAGAGAGAGAGAGAGACAGAGAAAGAATTTTTTAATATTTATTTTTTAGTTTTCGGCGGACACACATCCTTGTTTGTATGTGGTGCTGAGGATCAAACCCGGGCCACACGCATGCCAGGCGAGCGCGCTACCGCTTGAGCCACATCCCCAGCCCACCCCCCCAGTTTCCTGCTGCAGAAACCAGCATCTCTGTGGCCTGCCCGGGCGTCAGGACCTCCTTACGTCCTCAGTGGGCCTTTCCTGGAGGGAGCTGGGGGCACCTGGCGGGTCTTGTCCAACCGTCACCTGCTTCTCCAGGAGCGAGACCTCCCTTCCTGCTGCCATTTCTCCACCACTGTGCCAGCAACGGCCGTCACGGCCACATCCAGGGGCTGACCGCAGCTACAGAAGGCACCGTGGGCAGCTCTGGTGGCGCTTGGTCATGCCTGCAGCTGGTGCGGGGGGACAACTGGAGCCCCCACTACCAGGGAGGCTGAGGCCCAGGGAGGGCTTCCGCTCAGGAGTGGAGGGAGCGCGACAGCACCCCACCACCCCACGGTGGGAAGAAACAAAGTCAACGGCAAAACAAACTAGTCACCATCTTTTTTTTTTTTTTCCTTTTTTGGTGCTGGGCTTGAACCCAGGGCCAGGGACACGCTAAGCCTGAGTGCCACCACTGAGCGCCACCACTGAGCGCCCCCTGGCCCTATCTATCTTAATTTCCCAGGGTGGGCTTAATTTCCCAAGTGAGGGTCTGTGGCAGCCAAGTCCCACCTCCTGGGGCCCATTCTGAGGGCACCTCACCACCTTCCCGACCCCGCCACGTGCCCTAGGCCTCAACCTCAGGGCCACCACCTGTCCCCTGTCCTATGCACGCAGGGGCTCCTGCAGCTGGAAGCCCTGCGGCCCCCCTGCACCCCCCACCCCGCCAGAACGGGCCCCACCCTCCACCAAGCCCCATCCCACCCAGGCAGAGGTCACGTGTCCCTGGCTCCTGCCTCTCCGGCCCTGTCACCTCGGGCAAGCAGCCCGCTGCTGACCACGCTGACCTGGCGCCCTGCAGATGCTGTGGCTGGACTGGGCGGGCCCTTCTGCTGGAACCCAGCCGGGCTTGCCTGTGGCCGTCCCTGGCCAGCCACGCAAGTCCCCACAGAAGAAGCCAAAGCCTGCTGCAGAGACCCTGGCCACAGCTGCCGCCACCGTGGGTGCCACCAAGGCTCCTGCAGCCACTGCTGTCACATCTCATGCTGATGGTGGGGAGGGCAAAGGGCTCCTCAGAGGACCTGTGGCAGGTGCCCTCTGCCCCTGGGGCGTCGTCCTCCTCCCTGTCCTACATGGGGACCCAAGTGTGAGTGTGTGTGCATCCGTGCTCCTGTGGGGGGGAGGAGGGCATGTCCACACATGCGTGTGTCCTCGCCCCTGTGTGTGCGTGCCCACGCGTGTCTGTAGGTCTCCCGTGGGGGTTTCCGTGTGGGTCACGGTGGCCTCAGCTCCTGGCCCCAGTGTCCCTGTCTGCAAGACGGGGTAAGAAGAGCGCCACCCTTACCGGGAGGCAAGAGGCCCAGCACTGCTGCCCCCTGGGGTGATGGGCGCCGGCCCTGGGTGGGCACGTGTGACCCAGTCTCCCAGCTTTTGGCCCTGATCGAAGTGCTGGTCTGGAGTGTATCTCCCAAAGAGTCGTGTCCTTGTCCCGGCTCGGCTGTGAAGGGACCTTACTTGGAGATGGGGTCATTACAGGCCTCATGGAGGTGACTGTGCCATACCTGCTGCCCCAGGCCGGAGGCCCTGTGAGCAGGCGCCTGCTGAGCCACTGCTGGGAGAGCCGCTGCACACCGCTGCACAGGACGCACAGGGTGGCCTCGGCCAGGTGCGGCTGAGGGGCACGGACACCCCGACAGCCCACGACCCTGCCCCAGTGCGCAGCCCCACGCTGCAGACGAGGACACCGAGGGCCAGGCAAGGCCACTCATTCCAGGTCACACATGACGTGGGCAGCCCAGTGGCCACCCAGCGCTCTGCCTGTTGTCAGCCAAGGGAGGCGGGTGTCCAGGCGAGGCCACGGGGCGCTCACGTGATGGCCTGGTGGGCAGGGAAGGGCCCAGGCGAATCGGACACCCTGAGCACAGGTGAGGGACACTTTGCTTAGGCGCCTGAGTGGGACAGCCGCCCTGGCCCTGCCCCTCCTGGGGCTCCAGCGGCCTGGCATCTCCCTGCCCACACGGCGGGCAGCGCGGCCCGGCTCTCTCCACCACGCCCCTTCCCTGCAGCTCCACGTCTAGCCTCAGCGTGAGAAGGCTGCCCGAGCCTGGCTGGCCGGTCCCCTGACCAGCAGCCGCCCATCTGCAGACGCAGCAGCTGCCACCCCTGACCCCAGGGTCCGTCCCTCTCTCTGGCACAGTCACCCCGCCCCCATCTCAGCTCCTCTCTGGAAGCTTCTGCACGGTATTTACGGCCCTGCTCTCGGGGGAGCCTCCCGGCCTCAGCGTCCCCTGGCGCTCGGTGTCAGCGGTGGGCTCAGGCGGCACAGACCTGTTGTGACCACCCTGCAGGCCCGGGGAGGCCGCCCATCACTCTCCCGGATGACGGCACCCGGGAAGACGGATGGCTCTGGGAATCACCGCTGGCTGCAAAGTGGGGACCTTTCACCTCCGGGAAGCAGGGTCAAGTCACTGTCATCGTCAGCTCGGCCCAGGGGAGAGGAAGAGGGAGACCCGGGCCCCCGGCCATGCCCCCTCCCCCACGAGCATCTGTCCATACTCCACACCCAGATCCAAGCCTGGTCTCCACAGCAGTGATCCATCCTGGGGCCGCTCAATGAGCCTGGGGCAGGTGCCATGGGGGCTCGTGACGAGTGAGGAAGTCAGAGATACAAGGACATGGGACAAATTATGCCTGGTCTCCCATTTTGGGGTCCTTTCTGGCGAATGGGTATCAGGTGGGGGCAGGCCGCGCCTCCTCCCCTCCGCCAGCCTCCGGGAGGCCTTGCTCAGGCCTGGCTCTGCCCGCGGCCTAGTTCCCAAGCACACTCCCGGGGGCCGGCGTGGCCCTGAGCAGCCACTGGAGCCAGGGGCCGGAGCCGCACAGGGCTGACCTCATGGGCAGGGCCCCCAAACTGGCTTCCACAGGCTCAGGGGCTTCAGGGACCCCCCCTGGGTTTGGGGGGAGCTGGCCACGGCCATCTGCCTCCCCTCCCTCCCTGCCCCTCCCCAGAGGACCAGGGAACACTAGCATCACGGCGGCATAAATAACGCAATGCTGGAAACGGTTCCCAGGTCACCGCCTGACCCAGGAACTCCTGCTGGGCCCACGTGGGCAGCAAGTGGACAGGCCGAGGGCGGGCACCAGGTGGGGCAAGGGCTGGGCCACCACCGCTCCACTGGTGGCACACGTGAGCAGGGGCCAGGCTCCTCAGAAGAGGGTCAGGCTTGCCGAGCTCTTAAGCGTCTTCCAGAGTCAAGTGCACTGGGAGCAAGTGTCCCCAAAGTCACGTCCCCCAGAACCTAGTATGTGGCCTTATTTGGAAGTGCGGTCCTTGAGATGGGGTGAGACTCAGATGAGGTCATGTTCTTTTCTTATGGGGGGTACTGGGGATTGAACTCGGGGACACTCGACCACTGAGCCGCACCCCGGCCCTATTTGTATTTATTTAGAGACAGAGTCCCACTGAGTCGCTGAGCACCTCGCCACTGCTGAGGCCGGCTTTGAACTCGCCATCCTCCTGCCTCAGCCTCCTGAGCCGCTGGGGTTACAGGCGTGGGCCACTGCGCCTGGCTGAGGTCATGTTCTTAGAGTAGGTGGACCCCAAGTGACCAGTGCCCTTTGAAGGAGATGTGAAGACATGCAGGAAGCTTCCGGAAGTCAGAGGCAGTGATGGGAGTGATGAGGTCACGAGCCAAGGGACCCCAGGAGCCCCGGAACTGAGAAGCAGGAGGACACCCGGCCCTGGAGCCCTCAGAGGGAATGTGGACTCCCAACACCTTGACCCAGGGCTTCTGCCTCCAGAGTTGAGGGGAGAAATTCTTTTGTGGTTTTAAGCCCCCCTCCCGGCCCCTGGACAGCTTGTTGGGGACCCCTGGAGACGGCACGGCACCTGGGACCCCCAGTCAGTGTGCTGGGAAGGAGACACGGGAGACCCCCAGCCTTTGCCCCCACCAGCCCCTCTCTCCTGCAGGATCTGCTCCCGCGGGCCCCAGCCCAGCTGTCCTCTGCCCTGCCCCCGTGCTCCTCCTGATGTCACAGTCAGGTGATCACAAGGTCTCATGCATTTACTGTCACCCCCCAACACACACAGACCGTGCGCCCCTCTGGGGCAGGGCACCCACATGGCCCTGCTGTGTCCCCAGCTCCAGGCACATGGCAGGTGCTCAGCAGGTACCTCTAGAATGGGCGCTTGTCGTGTGGACCCAGCACGGTGCCATCTCAGAAAGGAAGACAGGCCTAGAGCCACACGTCATCGACCCTCAGGGACAGAGCCCTCCAGGAAGGAGGGTGTCCCAGTGTGGCAGGTGGTGTGGCACGGGATCACACCCGGGGCCCCCCTGGGTTCAAGCCCAGCTCTGCCACTTCCAACTGTGTGACTTCAGGCAGGTGGGCAAACCCTTCTGGGCTCAGCTCCCGTCTGTTCAATGGGGCTGGGAAGTCCCTGCCTCCTGAGCTGTTCTGGACGTTGAATGGGTTGAGGAGGCCGAGGCTCTGGGACAGAGGCTGGTGCTCAGTAGGCACCAGGTAAGGATGCACTGGTGTCACTTCTCGGGACAGACAACTGCCATGTGATGAGGGGAGAGGCTGAGCTGGGGGGACTTGGTGGGGATGAGGCCCCAGGGTGGGAAGGACACCGGGCACCGGAGCCAGGTGTGGGGGCGCTCGCCTCTTATCCGAGGCAGGAGATGGCAAAGGGAGGCCGCCTCGCCATGAGGTCAGACGGCCGGGGCGGCTCAAGGCCGAGCACTGGCCGAGCACTCGAGGACCGGTTCCGTCAGAAACAAAACCAACAACAGAAAACTAGGGCTGGAGCCGGGGTCGCAGGAGCCGCGTGGGCTGACCTGGGCTGACCTGGGCTCCTGGCCAGCGGCCGCCTCGACAGAACCAGCCCTCGTTTATTTATAGATCAAACACACCTGCTCTCAAGGTGCCCGCGTCCCAGCCAGAGAGCCATCTGACGGCAGGAAAAGCAAGTCCAGCCGGGCTCTGGCCACGCCTGACTGGCGCCAGCTGCGTCCAGGGTAGGTGTGGCCAGCGGCCAGCTTCCCAGGCCCAGGGTCAGTGCCCCTAACTTGGAGGTGCTAAGGTGAGCAGAAAGGGTTCCCCGGGCCTTGGAGTGCTCATGGCAGTCCCAGGACCCATGTGGGCACAACAGGGTGGCAGGAAGCAGCTTCTGTCCACATGGACCAAGCCACATGGTGTCAGCACAGGCCCGGCCACCAAGCTGGCAGATGTCACCGAGGGCTCTCTCCTGAGAAAGAGACACGATCCAGAAGCATCCAGCCACTCCCAAGTGACCCTACTCTCGGCCCCTGCTTAGCGCACAGTGGGCCCCAGGCTGCCCACGCGGCCACCGCACTGCCCGTCCCCAGGCAGGAGCTGGCCTGGCGCCTGCTCACCAGCCCAGGGCCCAGCTGTGACCTTGTACCCAGGCCACTGCCCAGGCCTCCTGCTTTCACACCCTCGGGCCCGGTCCAGAGCAGCTGGGCGCTGCTGAGCCTCTGCCCAGCACCCTCCCGACATCTGCTGTGGGCTGGCCCCCGGCGCCTTCGACCCTCACTCAACGCCACCTCTGCACCGGGGCTCTTCCAGGACCCGTCTCCTAACCCTGCAAGTGCCCTCCCGCCGGCCCCGGTCTCCAGCCCCCCTTCCCCGGCTGCACCCTGTGTGGTGCCTGTCCCGAGGGGGAGCCCACATCCCCAACAGCCAGCAGGCGCTCACCTAACACCAGGCGAAGGGACACAGGAGTCCTGGTCCCCTTGCTGCCCAAGGCCATAGCAGGGAGGGTATGGGGAGGTGGGCAGTGAGCAGGGCCCCTGGGCTCTGCCCAGCCACACCCCTGTCACCAGTAGGAACCACTGGAGAGGACTTGAGGTCCACAGGAGGCCAGGAGAGGCCAGGGGAGACCGGCTGCACTGAGGGAGGTCGGGTGCAGAGTCCAGCCCAGCAGCGGGGAGGCGCCTGCGGTGGCTAATGACCGTGCCCCTCCAGCAGACGGGGCCAGCATGAATCTGACCATACACACACACACACACACACACACACACACACACACGCTAATCAGCTGTGGCCGTGGCACCCAGCTCAATTCAAATTGATTTACGGAGGCTGGGAATGGATACAAATGTGATTAAAGGCCTTTTATTTTACATAGGTTCTCCATAAAATGATTTAAGTCAATTGCCCTGCAGGCCCGGCACCATCACTGCCCACAGCACGGCCTCTGCTGATGGACACGGAGCTCTGAGCCAGGGTGGGGGCAGGGACGCTCCCTGCCCAGCCCAGGATCCCCACTGGGCTGGCCACCAGGCACCTCGGGGAGGCTGCATGAGCCCGGGACTGAGGCCTAGGAGCACTTGTCACTGTGGTGACAGCCTGAGGGGGCTCTTCCACCCACCAGCCCCACCTGACGCCCTGCCCTGGGGCCACCCTCTCAACCTGGCCTGGTGGGCGGGCAGGGATGGATGTCTCTGCAGACAGCCTGCCCCCCACCCCGTGGCTCCTTCCCCACACGGGGAGACCAAGGCCCAGAGTGTGTGCCAGGTGGCACAGTCAGGCAGCCCTGTCTGGGTGCCGAGCCGAGCCTCCTGGTCCTGGGCCACCTACCCTGGGCGAGCGCTTCAAGGCTGCTGCTGATCTGCAGCACTGTCCCCATCTGTGACCACCACGCAGGCCTCGGGAACCTGCAGCTCACGGGAGACTCGGCCACAGGCACTAAGGCAGCACCAGCCTACAGCCCCCAGGGCACCCCTACATTTCCAGGTCCCTCACGGCAAACAAGGGCCAGTGGGCAGGGCAGGGGGACAACAGAGCTCCTGCCAGCCAGGTCTGAAGGCCAGAAGACGGAAGCCAGGTGTGGGCAGAGCCATGTCCCCCGGGGAACCCCAGGAGGTCCTCTGGCCCATGTCACGGCTTCACAGGGCCCTCCCTGGTGTGTCTCCGTCCCCTCAGACCCAGGCCTACCCTGTGCCAGGGTGACCGCAGCTGGATACTTCGGCAAAGGCCTGTTTCCAAACAAGGTGACACTGTGCAGCTTCTGGTAGGTGTGAAATTTAGGGGGACACTCCTCACCCCAGGACAAAGAGGCCTGAGCCACGGCCCTGGGCACCTGCCTGTGCAGGTCTGTGCTCTTTACAGGAGGCGCGGCTGCTTAGGAACTTAGCTTATGGGGACGTGGGGCCGCACGTCTGGGTCACGCTGCAGGCCACGCTCCCTGGAGAGGTGATGTGGGGACTCCTGCAGCCTGTCCCCTGCGATGCCGAGACAGATGCTGCTGAACATGGCCACTTAGTTCCCGGGCAGGCACCTTCCATGGCAGGACAAGTCTACAGTGACCCCCAGGCATGAGAGCCACCCAGGCACCAAGAACAGTGACACCCGGCTGGAAAGCCCAAGAGGCAGGGCCTGGGCTGGTGGGAGGCAGAGCGCTGCCCGCCGGGGGGCTGTGCTTCTGGGGAGACCACTGGCCACTGGTCACTGGCTGGCATTCTTGGTCCAAAGGGCATCTAGTTCACATCAAGGAAGGCCAAAAATTCCATTCCCTAGTCACCTGGGTCCCCGTGGCTGGTGACGAGCACTCGGCCAGGGCAGATGCAGGGCCCTCTCTGTCCCCACCCACGAGTTCTCCTCTGCGACGCCGTGGGCCTGTTTTTCCTTGTGAATTTTGTACCTTGGGAAAAGAAATCAATGAAAACCCACAGGCACCCGAGGCTGCCCGCCTCCCCCACACGCTTCCCCCTGGGGGCTGCTAGAGTGGGTCTTCCACTCACCTCTCTTCCCCTCCCTGACCAGACGTGCCCGCTGTCCAGCCCCAACTGGCCTCCAAGAGGTCACCTGCCTCCAGTCCCCTTCCCTGGGCCGAGCGGCCCTTACTTAATTCTCTGGCCTCCTTGAACTGCACTTGGGTACCCCAGACCCTCCTCCAGGTCTTCCACACTCTGACCTCTGTTGCCTGCCTAGAAAACTCCTAAGCATCCCTCAAAACCCAAGTCCAACTTCACGGTGCCCAGAAAGCTCCTAGTGCATCCGCCCATCCTCCTATCCCCCGCTGTGGGCCGCTTTGTAACCAAGTCAGTCACTTAAGTCCTGGGGTCTGCACACAAGGGGGGGACAAGCCAGAGCCCTCCCCCAGCTAGACCCTGCGATTCCTAGAGCTGAGCTGGGCCCAAGCCCTCAGGCCTCCGGGCACAGTGGCTGCACCAGCAGCAAAGGGCTAAAAACAGGGCCAGGTCCCCTCCTCCCGGCACCCCGTGGGCATGCGTGGAAGCACACAGTAGGCGCTCAGTAAGTGCAGAGGCAGAGGAGCTGAGCTCAGGGGAGGTGAAAGGCCTTGTGGGACAACGAGGTGGGCAGGAGGACGAGGGCCCGGGAAGATGGTGGGATGGCCGTGTCCCCTCCTCCGCCCTCCAGCTACGGGGGTGCCAGCTCACACCAACTCCTCTGCAAGGTCACAGTGACCCTGGTCTCTTGACTCATGAGCCACTCAGGGCCATTCCCCAGCTGCCCGTGATTGTCTGGGAGCCCTACGGCTGGCCAGTCGCCACCTGGTGTTTGTGGCCACGGCTCTGCAGAAAGTCAAGGTGACACGGGGAGGATGGGCCTTGAGGGCAAAGTGACAGGTCCACTCTGAGGGCCCTCGACAGGGCCAGAAACCACAGTGGGGGGGGCACCTGGCTCCAGAGGGTAAGTCACCTAAGGTCACGCGGGGTCTGCCACGGCCCCTCCCCTGCCTGCCCCAAGGCCACCGTCCCCAGGGAGCAGTGACCTGAAGGTCCCTATCCTTCCCGTACCTGGCCCTGAGCTGGTCCCCCTTCTGTCCTGGGGCCCCCCGGCTGCACCGTGAGCTGAGGCCAGCCTGCAGGGACAGCGGGGCCAGCCCTGCTCTGCCCGCACCCAGAGCGGCGCCTTGGCTTCCTCGGCAGCCCAGGGAGAGCGGGAGGCGCGTCCAGGCCGCCGGGACCCCACCGGGACCCCACCGGGACCAGCACGCGTCCAGCAGGCCAGCTGCCCAGGCACAAGCGACGGCCCGGCCAGCCTCCTTGGCCTCCTCGGGAGCCTCCCTCATGAGGTCCTGAAACACAGCTGTGTGGGGTGGCACAGGTGTGGGGCGCCAGGGGCTGTCACTCTGGCTCGGCAGGGCCCCTTCCCAGGGCGAGGAGGGCGCTGCGGGAGGTGAGGTGGCCCTCACTCGCCGCCGTGGGGCCTGCTGCTCTTGTGCTGCCCCTTGTCTCTTCCCAAGGGGACAAACAGCCCATGTGCCAGGGCAGGGGCAGCATCCGGGCCCTTCCCAGTCTCCTGCCCACGCCCCTCCTACGTGGCAGATGGCGTGTCCTGGGTGCCCACATGGAGCAGAAACCAAATAGGAATCGAGGTGCGGGCCTCACGTTAAGGAGGGCACAGGGCTGGGCACGGGCACCCGTGTGAGGACTCGAGGAAACCCTGACCTTGCCCTCGCCCTGGGGCAACGCTCAGTAGCTGAACCTGTCCCCCTCGCAGACCGGGTGGCAGAGGCCCGACGGCCACCCACTGCCAGGACGGCTCCTAAAACAGCTTGTGGGCAGCGGGCAGCCGGGCAGGGAAGAGTGGGACAGCTGGGGGGGCACCAGCGGGCACTTCTGGATGTGGGCCCCAGGGAGGAGCCCGGCCTGGGGCAGGGGAGGGAGGGGTGGGGCTGGCCGGTGGGAGGGGCCCCTCGAAAGCCGAGGACTCCACACCTGCGCCAGGTGCAGCAGCCACGGAGCTGCAGGAGGCGGGCAGAGAGGCACAGCCGCGGCCACGAGAATCTGGGATTCCAGATGGAGGAGGGCGTCTCCCACTTCCCAGCGCCACCCCTGCCCTGGCCATGTCCCTCCAGGGCCACCCAGCATGGTGGACAGCATGACCCCTGTGATGCTGGGGACGTGGGGAGGACTCGGGGGTCTCGTGTGTGAACCGAGTGCAGAGCAGCATGCAGGGTGCGAGGGTGAGTGTGAGCGTGGGGGTGTGATGTGAGCGTGGGGGGGGGACGTGCAGAGGCTGCGACCTGGGGGCCTTGGGAGGCACCAGGGACCCACTATGGGACGGCTGGGCAGGGGCTGGGGCGGGAAGGGCTGTCCCCAGGAGGGTGGCAGCGGCTCCCCAGGAGCAGGCGGCCCAATTACAGGAACAATTACGGGCACACCGACGCACAGCCAGAGCCGGGCGCCCGCCTCGCAGAGACAAGCGCCCGGCGGGCTGTGCGCAGCTTTAATCCGGGAGGCTCTGAGTGTTAATGGCGCAAGCCAGCTCATTAGCTGCAATCCATCTGTCCTTAATGCGGCGGTGGCGGGGCCTGCGGGATGAAGGATGCCCTCCCAGGAACGGCGGCGGAGGGCGGGCAGTCGCCGCGGGCACAGCCTGAGGAGGGGCCCACTCCCTCCTTCTCTGCTCAGAAAGAGGAGATCAAGACAGGGGCGCGGTGGGGAGGGGAAGGAGCTCTCACCTCCCGGGCAACAGCCGCTGACAGAAGGCTGGGCTGGCCCTGGCTCAGCCTGCTGTGTGACTGGGACCAGCTGCTCTCCCTCTCTGGGCCTGTGAAGCCGTCTGGGAAACACAGAGGCAGGAATGAGGTCTCCAACGCATGGGAAGGGGCCGAGGCCGGGCTGACTCTCCACCTCCCCGGGACGTTCCAGGTGGCTTCCTGACAACCGGGCATCCTGCCTTTCTTTATCTGTGGTGTGGAAGTGGCCCTCCCACCCCATGTGGATGCAGGGTGACCTGGGAGTGGGGCCTCCACCTGCCCAGGCGGTGAGAGCGGCACCCCATCCTGCTGTCACCGCAGGAACCAAAGGCCCTGACCTGGGAGGCCGCGGGAGGAGGTGGCTGAGAGCCGGCAGGGGGGCCAGGGTCCCCTGGGCGGGCAGCTCAGCTGGAAGCGGCTCCAGGTGGCTTGGGAGGCTACTGAGCCTGTTTCCCCCTGTCACAACGCGGAGCTGCCAGCCCTCCCCCTGGGCTTGGGGACACAGCTGACCTGCTGGGGCCGACTCTCCTTGGCAGGTCCCCAGGCCCCTGTGGTCTGGGCCACATCTGCACCCTCACCGTCTACCTGCCCTCCACACTGGCGGGCTGTTCTGTCTCTGGAGGGACGAC
Organism: Marmota flaviventris; assembly: GCF_047511675.1. Taxonomy (NCBI): domain Eukaryota; kingdom Metazoa; phylum Chordata; class Mammalia; order Rodentia; family Sciuridae; genus Marmota; species Marmota flaviventris. Next base: position 60,330,216 of record NC_092515.1, on the reverse strand, counting down.
GACATCAACTGATTCTCTAACCAGTGACCAGGGCGGGTGGCTCTGTGGCTGGACGCCCGCCTGCACCTCCCTGCCTCAGTTGGATGCCCAGCGCTGCCAAAATAAAACATGTCAAATTTAAAAACCAATGTATGCCTGGAAGGAACCTGCCAATCACCGGCAGAAATGGAAATCTGGGGTCCCAGCCCCAATGCGACTGTCCCCAGGGGACAGCAGTGTTCAGGATGGACACCTGGCCGAGGGCCCCCCAGCGCTGCCCCAGCTGGAGGACCTTAACCACGGGAGAGCCACAGCTGGGCTCTGCTGAGGGACAGCCTCCTGCTCAGCACAAAGGCCCCACAAGCTGCACAAAACCACAGGCTCGGGAGGCCCCTCTGCAGAGCCTCCGGCCTTCCAGGGCGAGGCCCAACAACCCTGATGGGCCTTTGGGAGTGGGCGGGCCGCCTCTCCTCCTGCAGGCGACAGCACCGGCCCACCGAGCCCAGAATGCACCTGCTCCAGCCACTGCACCTCCGCCAGCCCCAGCCAGGCCCTTCCACCTCTGGCCTCAGTTTCCCCATCTGAAACCTGGGCGCACACCCTGACCTGGAGGTCTGAGGGGTCCTGACAGCACGGAGCAGCGCCCACCGTGAGTGAAGGCCCAGAGACCCGGAGGACAGCGGCAGAGGGCGTAGGCGGAGGGCTGCCGTCTCCGACATTCTTCAATTATTCAAGCAACAATCGCACCCTTATTTAAAGTCTAGTCTTGCATCCGCTGCACCCGGCAGCGAGCGCCAGGGCCTGCTGGTGATCCACGCGGGGAGCGCTCCCTCTCGCAAAGTCAATTAATTAAGCAAACACTTTGCCAGCAAGTTCTCAGGTGTGCAGCCGGGAGGCCCCTGGTCTCGGCCCGCCGCCTCGGAGACACTCGATCCACAGGGCTGCGGCTGGCGGCCTGCGTCAGCTGGTGAGGGGCAGGGGCCGGACAGGCCCACGGGCGGGGAAACCAAGGAGTCTCCCAGGCCGCCACCCCACCCTTGTCCTCGCTCCCCGGACCGTTCCTGTCCAAGCATCATAGAGGGCCTGCCAAGCGACGGAGGGGTGGCTGCGCAGGTCTTGGGGTGCAAGGGAAGTCGGGGGTCAAGTCCAGGCCACCTGCCGTCCTCTCCCGGGCTGAGCCCTTTCCAGCCCCTGTGTGGCCGCCATCCAGCGGTACAGGCCCCTCTCTCCCTGGCAGGACTGAGCACCCAGAGGAAGTATGGCCCATAGGCAGGTTCCGGCCACCACTGGGGCCCGTGGCCTCTGCCGGGCAGCAGCAACAACGTGTCCTGAGGCCCACCAGGCCTATTCAGCTCCCGGAGCCCCGCAGGAGCAGGATGAGGAGGAGGACAGTTGGCCAGAGCAGGTCTGCCACAGGCGAGGACAGGACTCCAGAGACTAAAGGACTCAGGCCAGGCCAGGCCGGGAGGGCGTGGTCAGGGAAGGACTCTAGGTACTGGGGCCCGGGCCTTAAGAAGGGCCAGGCTGGCCCTCAGAGGCAGCTGTGCGCAGTGGACTTGGCCAGGTCCCTTAGACTTCAACTCCCTTTTCTGCTCCTTCCCTTCTCGAAAACTCCTGCATGCTGGCCAAGCTACTCAGGAGGCCGAGGCAGGAGGATTCCAAGTTCCAGGCCAGCCTGGTGACTCAGCCAGGCCCTGCCGCAAACAAAAATAAATTCCAAAGGTCTAGGAATGCAGGTCAGTCACAGAGCATCCCTGGGTACCGTACCCCCATACACACTCCTATTCACCCCTCAGAGCCTTCTCAGGCGTTGCACCTTTCTGCCCCCACAAGTTCCCGGGTCTGATACAAGCCTCTCCCATCACAAAACCCACACTAATTAAGCACGTATTTATCTCAGCGAACTTTTCAAAAAGGTGGGCGAGCCACTTCAGACAAGGATGCGGGGGCACACGGTGGTGGGGCTGCTCTGGCGGTCAAGGCCGGGGCCTGGATCTACAGCTGGGCATCTGGCTCTGTCCACAGCAGCCTTGGGGAGGAGCTCGGGGAGAGGAGGGAGGTTTGGCTGGGTCAGGGACAGCTGGTGTCAGGAGCGCTGGAACTGCAGGCTGCGGCCCAGAGAGGGAGCAGGCAGGTCACAAAATAACACTGAAACCCGAGCAAGGCAGGGAGGTCCCAGGAGGGGTGACAGAGACCTGCAGCTCCACAGGCCCCACCCCTGGGGGACCCACCAGGGCTCTCGGCCCCGAGCCCAGCTGCTCCCAGAGACGATTTTTCCAGGAGAACGGTCGGCAGGGCTCCGCCCTCAAGCCAAAACTTCCAGGGGGTGCTGGGGTGTCGAGCAGAGAACTCAGGTGGGCCCCCAGCACCCCACGGAGCTGGCCACCCAATCTTGCCCCCACTCTTCCCAGGGACGCGTGGGCATGGCCGACAGGAAGAGGCTCCCACCAACGAGCCCCAGCTGAGGCCCAGGCCCGCAGCGTGGTAAACAATCCCCTTGGTGCGGTCACAGGCTGCAGGGCAGACATCTGGCTCTCCTGGGCCAAGCTGGACCGACAGGCTCTGGCACACCTGCTGGCCCCGCCCCCGCCTGGCCCTGGGGGCTGGTGATGGGCACTCCTCAGGGAGCCTCCAAGGTGGATTCAAGCTTTGGCAAGAGCAGAGGCCTGTCTACACGGGCCTCCCTGCAGGGCCTGTGGATCTGAAGGGGCCAGGGGGCATGGGGCTGGGAGCAGGAGGCAGGGAACTGGAGTCCGAGGGGGGCCAAGAAGAGGTGTGGGCAGCAGGGACAGCGGAGGGGGTCCATTAATCCCTCGGCCAGTGTCACTGTCCCTGGGCCACATCAGCGGTGCCAGGGAGGACAAGGGGTCATCCTGACTGAACAAGGAGATAAACTGGACGCCTCTGGAGAACAGGGCTGGCTGGAGACCAGGTCTAGCCGGCTGAGGGCTGGGCACTCAAAGCACCTGCCCTTTGGGATGGGCACAGGGACTGGGGCGAGTGCTGCCCTGGCCCCCGGGGCCCTGGAGGCTGGGCTTCAGGCCCTGGGCAGTGTAGGGAAGGGAGGGCACAGCGGGCACTGCCTCCCGCCTGGGCCAGGCGGCAGCACCAGCCCTCAAGTTAGTCTCGGGAAATGCAGCGAGAGAGAAATGAAGTGTGACTCCTGCCCGGCACAGCCCTGCTGGTGTCTGCACGGCCCAGCGTCCCCACCGCCTCCCTCCCTGCACCTCCAGCTGTTCCCCTTGGACTCCAGGAACAGCAGCTGCCCATGAGGCAAGATGGGGAGGAGGAGAGGAGGGGGTGGGGCCGGAGGCTGTTAGGGAAGAGGCCAGAGGATCAGAGGCCCATGGGGCCAGCTGACAGCGCGGAGGCGCGACTCCTCTTTCCCCTGGGCTACTGGGAATCCCAAACGCACCTCCCTCCCCCCTTCTCTGCCTGGGCCCAGCCTGGACCTGGGCAGTAGCCAACTCTCTGGTCTCCCCGCTCCTGCCCAGCCCCCTGTTCCGGCCTCTACATGGCAGCAGGGGCTCCTCAGCTCGGAACCTCACCGAGGTCCTGCCCGGCTCCCACGGGGCCATGCCAGCGAGCTCCTCCTGCCCCGGCTCTCCCGGACCTTCTGGAACACAGCGGCCAGGCTGCCCCGTCTCAGCGGTGTCTGCCAGCAGCCCCCTCCCCAGTCAGCCCAACAGCTCCGGAAGTCATTACTCAGAGCCCCCGCTGTCCCCATCACGGGCTGAAGGGTGCCCCTCAGAGGCTTGTCCCCCTCCCTCCCAAGCCCGCAGACATGACCTCATTTGGAAAAGTGCATCTGAGGTTAAGGGTCCTGTGTGAGGTCCTGCTGATCACCCGGGTGAGCCCTGCGTCCCAGGCCACGGATCCCACACACCCAGAGCCCTGGACTCGGGTCACCCCTTCCCGTCCACCCTGGCCTGCAAACACCCCTCACCTGCAGACAGCGCCACAGTCCCCGTGACTCCTGCTGTCATGGCTTACGGCCTGGAACCACCCAGGCCCGGAGGGCAGCCACGTGCCTCTTTACCTTGACTTTGGACTCTAGCGCTGGCACTGACCTTCCTCAGCCCCAGGAGGACGCACCGACCTCCACGGTATCTCTGCCTCCTTCCCCGGAGGCTTCCTCTCCCCAGGTTCTCCAGTGAAGGCCAAGGCTAGGAAGACAGGTGGACGTGGCCTTGGGGGCACCTGGGAGAGCCTGACCCTATGTGGAGGCAGCAGGACTTCCGAGGACTTGGTGACATTTGGCTGGGCAGTGGCCCTGCTGCACACCAGCCTTGAAAAGAAGGGAAATTTCCAGACATTCTGCCAAGGACAGAGGAGCTGTTCCCTGGAGCCAGGCCTCACCAGGCCCCAAGGTTGCCCAAAGCCACAGGATGGGTCCCTAAGCAGGTGCCATTGCAAGGACCTGAGCCACTGCTTTGGCTTTGGCGCACATCTGACTCAGAGGGCGTGCTGCAGGGAGGCTGACTGGGTCCTGCCCAGGCGTCCACGAAAGGCCCTTGGCCATGGCCCAGCTGGCAGGGTCTCCCACCTGGTGACAGGTGAGGGAGGCTGAGCAGTTCTGGGCCTGGTGTGGGGTATCCACCGGTGCCAGGGGTCCTGGGGGCCATGTTCAGCAGTTCCCCAGCAGGTGGGTCTGGGTGGACCCCTGAGCCACTCACTCCTTTTCCATGGGCCCCCCACAGTGTTGTTGGCCAGACCTGGGCCTGCTGCCCTGTGAAGCTGACTATGGATAGGTGACCTCGCTGGCATTAATGACGTTGGGAGCTGTTGGTGCCGTGAGGGGTCGGGCAGGGCTCGAGGGGTGACACGGGAATGGAGACCAGTGTGAAGGGAGGGCCCTGTGCGCAAATCTCCTCACCCAACAGCCTGCTCCCCAGCACCCGCTTCCTGCCAGCGTCCAGCTTGGCACCGGGGGGCAGAGAGGGTCCTGCCCAGACAGCGGGGACACTGCCACCCGCCCCCACGCAGGTCAGGCTCTTGCTGAGGGCGCGTCCACCTGTCTGCCCAGAACCTGGGAGCGGCAGCCCCTAGGGAGGGAGGCAGAGATGCAGAGGTTGGTGCTGAGCCCACAGACCGCAGCTGGGGCCTACGGTGAGCAGGGCACGTTCTCACGGGCTGGGGGCCAGGACTCCAGGAGGGGAGACCACCCTCCTCCCAGGCCCTGGGGATTCCTGGTGCCCCACGGCCGCGGCTGCTGTGCTCCAGTCCTGCCTGTCCTCACGTGGCTCTGAACGCCTGTCACTGTGGTGACACCTGTGTGGCCTCATCCTGACCTTCCCCTGCCCAGGCCTGCATGGGCAAGGCCTGGTGCTCAGGTGCCTGGACCCCAGATCCTGGCGCTGTGGGGGAGGGACTCCTGCCAAGTGCCCATCCTCCACCAGGCGGCCCCAGTGGAAGATCCCGTTGGCAAGGGAAGGTGGCAGCCAGCAGGGTGGGCGACCAGGGTGTGGGGAGCTCGCGTGCAGGGACTCTGGGCACGGAGACAGAGACCCACGGAGGTCCTGGAGGAGGAGGCCTGGTGAGGCCTGCAGCCTCCAGGAGCTGGCAGAGGAGGGGCCGGCCTCCCTGGAGTCTGGCCCTGCACCACTCGGATCTGGGGTTTCCACCCTACTGCGCTGCAAAGAGTGCGCTCTCCCCTCGGAAGCCGCGGGTTTGGGTTACTTTGTCACAGTAGCCACAGGAACTTGCCTCAGCTGCTTTTTCGTCCTGCCGTAAGTACCCGGGGAAGGAGCTTAAAAGGAGAAAGATTCATTTTGAGTTGGGAGTTTGAGATCACGGCCTGCAACCCCGCTGCCTTGGGCCGGGGGGAGCTCCTCAGGCTGCGCAGAGACAGCTGCTCAGGTGGGAAGCAGGGAGCGGGGACGGAGGGACCCGGGACGGCCCCCTTCCAGTGGGTCACCTGCAAACTGAGATGCACGCCCAGGCCCTGCTCCCTGACCTCCCCAGTGACCCACTTCTTCTAACTGGCCCCACCTCCTACAGCCACCAGCTCCCAATAATGCCACCAAATACCGATCCTTGATGGATTGAGCCCAATCATCAAGGGCTAAGAGAGCCCAGGGCCGGCAGAGGGCACAGGCAGGCCCTCCGATGGGCCACGGAGCTGCCCACGAGGGCATGCAGGCTGGCAGCAGGACTCGCTAAGGTGGCAGAGTCCTGTGACCCAGTCACTGCCCAGGCCCCGCCTCGGGACACTGCTGCATTGGGGACCAGGCTTCAGCCCAGGAGCCTGTGGGGGGTTTCAGATGCCACCCTGACAGACTCACACACTTACCTGGGGCCCGTTCTCACCTGGGGCCATTTTGCACCCCCTACACGCCCCCCCCAGGAGACACCTGCCAATGTCCAGAGACAGTTCTGATGTCACAGCTGGGTAACGCTACTGGCATCCAATGGCAGAGACCAGAGATGCTGCTCGACGTCCTAAATGCACAGGACGGTCCTCATGACAAGGAAGATGGTTTGGGGTCTTGTTTTTTGGTGCTGGGGACTGAACCCAGGAGTGCTCTACCACTGAGCCACGTCCTCAGCCCTTTTTATTTTTTACTTTGAGACAGGGTCTCGCTAAGCTGCTGAGACTGGCCTCCACTCTGCCATCCTCCTGCCTCAACCACTGGAGTAGCTGGGATCACAGGTGCGGCCACCATGCCCAGCATGAGGAGGAGGGTCTGGCTCCACGGTGCCGGGACACATTAAGGAATTACACTGGAGACCCCCCCATCAGGGCCCAGCGCCGGGTCCAGCCTTGAGTGGACAGGTCACGTGGGGTGAACAATGAACCCGTCACACAGCATGATGCCACCACGGCCGCTGCCCTGCAGGGTGGCAGGCAGAGGCTGCTCCTACCAGGTGCTGGGTACCCACAGCTGGGACAAGGTGGCCTTTGGCCCTGGAGGAGGCACGAGAGCTGGGGTGCTGAGGACCAGCCCCTCACTCCGTCGCTGGGGTGTTACCAGACGTCGGTCTACAGGTGACGGAGCTGAGCTAGAGAGCCCAGGGCGGGCAGAGGGCACAGCCGGGCCCTCCGACGGGCCACGGAGCTGCCCACGAGGGCACGCCGTCTGGCAGCAGGATCCCCGCGGCCGCCCCTCCTCACAGCGCCCGGCTCCGCGGGCTGTGCCTGCCAGATGGCAGCGCCGCGTGTCAGGAGATAACCACTATTAAAAATTCACTGGGTCTTATTTTATCTTTTTTTTTTTTTTCCTGAGGTTCCATTTGGGCTCTCGGCTCCCTCCTAAGGACACTAGCAAGCTGCCACACCACACCACTAAGTGTCCTTGATGAAAAGGAACCCTGACTGGGTCACCAGGGTCTCACTGGGGTGGCTGGGCGGGGCGGGGAGGTGCAGGGCACTTCCTGCCAGCCCACAGGTCCCTGGGGAGGCAGCGCCGCTTGGCCACCTGCATGGGACCCCAGCCGTGTCGGATGCGGGCACCGCTGTGGTCAGCCGAGGGCTCTAGGTTAAACTGTGGGAGTGGGCCCCGGGGGCCGCAGGGCACAGGGCATGGAGGTCGGGGTCAGAGCTTGGCGCCATAGGACAGGTCAGAGTCTCAGGGCGAGCCTCAGGGGCCAGCTGCCCTGCAGTGGCCAGGCCCTGCAGACCCAACCTCCGGCTGGCCTCAGTTCCATTGCAGCACACGGTCACAGAGGGTCATGTGACACAGCTGGCCCACAGGACTGTGTCTCTGAAGGGGTGGCCGGCTCCACAGGGGGCTGGAGAAGGCTGAGGAAGGCTGACCGCCTACCGGCCCCCGGGCCCTTTCAAATTGGTCAAGGGTGCAGCCGTGCCCATGCCCCAGGGCCCCACAGGCGGGCAAGGCCACCACTGGGCTGGCTCAAGCTGCCGCCCTCTAGCATGGCGGGAGGGGCTAAGGGCTGGACACATGCAGGGCTCCTGCAGAGGGCACCAGGAACCTTGCCACCAGAGTGAGTCCTGGGTGGCTGGGGAGTCAACGGGATGGAAGGAGCTGCCCCCGCCATCACCAGGGGTCCCAGCGAGCAAGGCCAAGGCTCTGACAGTGAGGGCCTGGCCCTCTCCACCTGCCTGCCGCCCCAGGGAGTCCTGTCTACAGGCAGGTGGCCACCCAGACGGCTGCTGGGCAGGGAGCGGGGCTTGGGCGCGCATCTCAGTTTGCAGAGTCTCCTTCCAGCCACAGGAGCCGGTTCCTCCACGGGCAGGTGGCAGGATGCAGCCCCCAAAGCCAGGTCTGCATTCTCAGTGGCCCCAGAGTCCCCAGGGGGACATTAGATGGTATTTTATATCATGACACATTTTAAAAATATGTAAGGATAGAAGCTGAAGCAGTGCCTAGGGTCAGCAAATGACCACAAGGTCGCTTAAGACTTTTTCCATCTCTGCAGCGCTGGGGACTGACCAGGGGCCTCACCGCCCGGCCGCGGCCCAGCCCTTTCTACTTTGAGGCCAGGTCTCACTACATTGCCCAGACTGGCCTAGAGCTCCTGGTCCCCCTGCGCAGGCCTCCCTGGGCCGGGGTCCCCAACGCCACTCTGGCAATAGCAGGAGCTCCCTGAGGCTGGACCCGGAGCGCAGGCCAGCCCCGGGGAGCTCTGGGACAGCTGCTCCCTGCCGCCCAGCACCTGGCCACACCCTGCTCGCCTCCCTGCTCCATTGTCACATGGCCTCCTCCTCTGTGTCTGTCTCCTCCTCTTTTGTCCCTTACAAGGGCGTCTGTCATTGGACTTGGGGCCCATCCTAATGCAGGACGATTTCATCTCAAGAACTAATTACACCTGCAAAGGCCTTGTATGCAAATTAGGTCACACTCTGAGGATCCTGGGGAAGTCTGGGTGGCACTGCTCAGCTCGGTGCAGATGGCCTGCATGTCACCGTGTGTGTACCAGTGTCACCCACTGTTCTCTGAGGCTCGTGCACGTGGACGCTGGCTGTGGAGGCGGAGTGTGTCAACCCCTGTTCTGACTGTGCCATGGCAGGTGGGGTGGCCTCTCCAAGGTGGAGCTGGAGGATCCCCCACAGGCTCAGAGGGGCCCCCGGAGAAGCTGGTCAGCCCCTCCTGGGGTCAGAGACCGAGGCCCCAGGAGGGAATGTCTCAGCCACAGTTCTGAGTCCCCCTGGTGCAGGGACCCCATGGGTAAGGCGCCCACCATGGGGACCTCTGTCAGGGCTCTGAGGGGCTGCTGGCCCTTGGGAGGTGGCCAGGGGTCACTCCAGAAACACAGCAAGGACAGGTGGGGGAGTCCTGACAGGAAGGAGGGCCCCAACCCCAGGTCCCTGCTCAGGGCAGAGGGGTCGCCAAGGGGGTCGCCCAGCGCCACAGCCTGCTAAACCCCCCGCCCGCACACCAGTCCGCGGACCAGCCGCCCAGAACTGGGCCTCCGAAACACACCGCATCCCCTCCTCCATCCAGAGGTGGCCCTTGGGTCCCTTCCCTGGAACCTGCGCCTGTGGCAAAGTGGGAGAGGCTATGACACAGGCCTCTGCTGGTCTCTTGGGATCCTCCTGCTGAGAGCCTTCAGCCCCGGAGATGTCCCGCTGAGAACCCCGGGGGGCAGCCAGCGGTCAAGCCCCCACCGCAGCCCAGAGCCAAGAATCTACAAGAGGACCCACCGGTGCCCGTCCCGCTGCCTGAGCACCCCAAGAGGGAACCGCCAGCCGCACCCCGACTATTGGGCAACAGGACGCACTGTTCTCAACCAGTGTTGGGTCATCAGAAACAGAGCTGACCGATTTTATTTCTTACAGTGCTGGGGACGGACCCAGCCACATCCCATCTTCATTCTGTTTTGAGGCTGAAGCTGGACCAGAACTTGCCACCCTCCTGCCTCCACCTCCCGAGTGGCTGGGTGACAGGCAGGCACCACCCCTCCACCAGCAGGTGCTGACATTTCTGCTTTATAGATGAGGAGACTGTGACACAGAGACGTTAAAGTCTTACCCAAGGACACACAGCCGGTAAGGCAGGTCCAGGACGTGAACCCCAGCTGCCTGGATCCAGACCAGTGCTCCCGCTCCCTGAGTGGAGGGGACCCCGGTGCCCACACTAACTGATCAAGGCCAGTGCTGAGACCGGGACCTGACAACCACATGCCCCACTCAGTACTGTTTTTCTCTGGGAGTTGTAGACGGACACAAGGCCTTTGCTGAGGATCGAACCCAGGGCCTCACACACGCTAGGCGAGCGCTCTGCCCCTGAGCCCAGCCCAGCCCTCAGTTCTACTTCTTGCGAAGCCTCTTCCTTCCTATTTGAGGGTCTCTGGAGGTTTTTTCCTTATAAATCTGGAAGTGGTTTTTATGGTTTATTTACTGGAAAACAAAAGCAGAAACTAGAAACTCCAGCTTTATCACTGCTCCCCTGCCTTTGTCACCTGGGCACCTGCAGAGCTTACAAATGCCATCCCACCACTAGAGCTGCCAAGCCCCCAAGCCCCATGAGCTCAGCTGCCATTGTGTGTCATTGGGGCCCTGAGGACACGGAAGCTCACGGGGCACAGCCTGGCCTGGCCCGAGCCTGGTGGCTAATAGCAAGGGGCAGCGGGGACCAGATAGCCCTGACAGCTCTCTGAGGGTTCCCGGGGCCTCCTGCCTGTGCGTCAGCCCTTCATCTCAACAGTGAGAGCTCCTGCTGGCTGAAGCCTGGCCCCCTACAGAACAGGTCAGCTGCAGGCAGTGGGGCCACCTTGACCAGCTCTGGGGGTGACCCATCTCAGTTCTTCCAGCAGCTGACCATGTGATCTGCCCAAAGGGCCCTGTGCTCACATTCCCGCAGCAGGCTGTGGTCATGGAGCTGGGAACCCGCCCTCCGGGCCCCAGGAAAGGCCTGCGCTTATGGGGCTGGGTCTATACTGCTGGCGACAGACCCTCCACCCGGGGGACTTGGACCTGATTTCAAGGCACCCCAGAGCATGCAGACGGGCTGTGAACGTGATTCTGACCATCACCACGGCTTGGAGCCTGCTGAGGACCAAGGAAGGGAACCAAACAGCCCATTCACCTGACCAGCCTCATCAGGCACCTACTGCACACTCAGTTGCTCAGGAGATTCTGAGAGGAAAACAGAAAGGATCTTCCCTTGGGGAAGTGCACAGGCTCCTTCGAGAGCGGCCCAACAGGCGGGAGGACAGAGAGGCAGGAGGGAAGACCTGCCTGGGGCAGGGGGGCCTGGAGGGCTTCCCAGAGGGGCGGCTTTCAGACCAGGCCTGGAGTGCGTAGGGGAAAGGTGGGGATCTCTAGGAAAACAGAGCAACTGATGGGGGGGTCTTTATTCTCGGAGGGCAAGACAGCACCCCATGCCACAGTGGGAGAATGTGGTACAGAGAGGCCGGATCACTAGGGTGTCACCATGTGGCTTGTCCCTGTCACACTGCATGCTTCCCTCACCCCTACCGCACCCAGCAGCCGGGACGGCCAGGCAGGGCAGGCACAGGTGAGACCCAGCAGGCTGCAGAGCTGGGGGCTTCTCACCTGCTGCTCTGTCCTGTGGCCATGAGGGGCCTCCTACATGTTGGGTGGCAGAGTGAGCCCACCCTCCGGAGCTGAAGCAAGAGGTGCCCAGTGGCCATGCCCTGGGGGGACATGACCTGGGGCTCTGTGCACTTCCTCCTCTTCCTCTGCAGCTCTCTGGCTGTGCACCCTGAGCTGTGAGGTGTCCTCGGTTTCTACACCTGCAAACACAGGGCCCAGAGCCTGAGCCTGTGCCCAGGAGCAACCGCAGGTAGAGGACGTGCCTGTGTGGGGACGCTGACCCTGGCCACCCAGCACTTCCCCGCAGGGCCTCTGAAGCACATGCTCTTCCCTGCCTGCTAGCTGGGCTTCAGAAACAAAGCCAGGGCCAGCCAGCTCCGCACCTGGACAGGGGAGTCGGGTGGCCGAGGGGAAGCAACAGAATTAACAGCCACACGCGGCCAGCCAGGCTCGCGGTCTGCCTGGCAGATGGTGGCACACACCTGAGCAGACCCAGGCTCTGAGCGCTCCGTGAGACGCTCCGTGAGCAGGCAGTCACACAGCCAGGCCTGGCCAGCCTCTGGGGCTGCCAAGGCCGCCTCCACCCGCCAGGCACCAGGGAAGGACCATCAGAGGGAGCCAGGCGGGGGAGGCAAGGATGAAACGCTGAAATAAGAGGGGCGTTTCCAGGTCCACTGCTTCAAAGGGAAAGGCGTCTGCGTCTGGGCTGCGCCCCACTCTGGCCCCAGGGGAGCACTGGCAGCCGCCTGAGCCGGCATCTGATGGATGGGATTTGTTTTAAGCTCTTTCTACCCGAGGACTCTAAGCAGGGGCTGTGCCTGACCTCTCCAAACGACACCCGCCCCCCACCAGTCCTCAAAAGGCAAAAAGCTTTAAAAGCCGCCGTTCAAACACGCATTGAGGTGCACCGCCAGCCACCAGGGAGGCCAGGCAGGGCAGGTGGGTGGGCTGGGGGCTGGAGGGCCACCCCTGGCCCCACTCCGGCCCACCTGGAAGAAAGACCAGCAGGTGAGGCACCTGGAGGTCAGGACGCTGGTCTGTCATGGGAGGAGCTGTCCTGAGGTCATCCTGCCCCGAAGCCACCCTGCAGGGACCATCCTTGCCCCCTCCACCAGTCCCTTCCTCCCCTGGTCTTGTAGCACTGCCACAGGGGGGCTTCAGAGTGCTTCTGAGGCCTGCTGCAGGACCCATGCCAGGAGGAAGTTCTCCCACCCAGGGACCTGGGACAGGCCCCGAGGTCCTGGGGCAGCTGGGGTGGGGCACAGCTTATGCCACAGACCCACCCAGGTTCCCACCCACTCAGGTGAGAGGGAAGACGCCCCTGGGCGTGCATTTTGCCTCCTGGACTCAATCCCCTGGTTGCCCAGCACAGGGGCCTTGCCAGGGCTGACCCCCCCCCCACCTGGGGCTGCTGAGCAGCCAGGATAATGCAGCGCCTTGGACAGCAGCCAGACCGGTGCCAGCCGGCCACCCGCCCTGCACACAATCTGGAGGTGACTCTCCACTATTCTTGCCGGGGCCTAGACGTGCCACAGGGGCGGCCAGACCGCGGGCAGATGGAGCTTCTCCACTTAAAAATAAATCGATGGCTGCTTTTCTGAGTTGACAGGATGAGGAGGCTCGATTGGTGGCGCGCTGAAGAACACGTGCCTGGCCTGAAGGACGGCGATCGGGCGGGTGGGGGCCGGGCGGGTGAGCGCGGGGTCAGGCCTGGCGGGGAGGGCGGCGCGACCCGGAAAGTGCCACGGGGCCCTCCCCCTCCCTCCGCGGCGGGCGCCGGGCACTTACTGAGATCCTGGAGCAGGGACGACCAGGTCTTCATGCCGAGCATGCTGCGCCGCCCCCGCCCGGGCCGCGGGACGGGGGACTCTAGAAGGGGCTTCCGGGCATAGCCCCGGCGGCACCGTGGGAATCACCGCTCGGCGGGGGCGCCCGAGCTGTCACGCCCCTCCCACCCGTTCGCGGCGGGAGCTGGGAACCTGGGAGGGGCCAGGGGACCCGAGAGGGTCACGGGACGGCCGAGGGTGTCCCCGGGGGGGGGGGCAGAGACAGCGGGCTGTGGAACCCCGGGACTCTTCGGGGGTCACGGAGCAGCCGGGTGTCCCTGCGCGCCGCGCGCCGTGCGCCCCGCCCGCCTGCTGCGCGGAGCCGGGGAGGGGCCGGGCCGGGGGCGCCGCCGCCTCTCACGCCGCCCGCGCCCCGCGCCCGCCGCTTCACGCCCCAGCGGCCGAGGCTGCGCCGCCGCCTCGCAGCGACCATTTCATTCCCTCCCGCTCGGCGGGGGCGGCGCGCTCCTCCCCCCCGCCGCCCGCCCGCGCTCCCGGGCAGCCCCGCTGCCTGCACTTGATAGCGCGCTTGTCAAGACTGCTGAGTTGTCCCTGACCTCTCCCCCGCCGCTGCTAATTAAGGCTCCGCCGTGACAGTTCAAGTGCCGAGCATCAAGTTTGCAGAACCAAAGCCTCTAATTGGGGCCGCTTTTCATTTCTCCATCCCAGGGGCTGGGGCTCCCCAGACCTGGGCACTGGCGCATTTTTCTTTTGTATTTTCCATCAGGGAGGAGAAGGCGGGGGACAGGCGCCAGGAGAGGAGGGCGGGCAAGCAACCAAAGGCTGAGGGTGGAGGGGATCCTGGAGTGGGGGGACTCGCCTGCCTCCACCAGCCAGCCAGCCAGCCAGCCAGCCACGGGCCACCCCTCTGGCAGCCCACCTGGCATGGCCCCTGAGGTCTCTGAGCTCCCTGGATGAGGCCAGTGGGGAGCTGGGCCCAGGCCCTGGGGCGACAGGGGGGTGTCCTGCCCCTCCCCAGAGGCTCAGCAGACCTGGCAGGGAGGGGCAGCCCCCCCCCCAGCCCTGCACTGGGCCCGGGTGTGTGGGGTGGTGACAGTGCCAGCCGCCCTGCAGAGCGCAGTGCCTGCGGGGTGGGGGGGCCTTCCCACGGGAGGTGCGCTCAGCCTCAGGCCGAGGCTCAGGGCTCCCAGCCTCTCCTTTCCAGATAAGTGCTGGCGAGCGTCAGCTCTTAGCAACTCTCAAGCTGCCTTTCTTCACCGCCCACTAAATCAAGCCAGAGGAGAGGAGGGAGGGGCAGAGCGGCTGCTCCCCAGAGCTACAGTGGGGCAGAGGGCATCAATAAGGTCACAGGGTGGGGGTGCCCCTCTGGGAGCCTCCTGCTTCATGGTAGCTGGGGATCCTAAGCCTCCTGCTGCAGGGAGCTCGGCCTGAGAATTCCAGGTCATTCTAATGAAGTGGGAGGCTTTCCTTTGCTGTTCCCAGGTGCTGCTTGAGGTGAGTCCAGCTGGAGAAACAGCCTGGGACAGCACGAGGTCTGTCCCAGACCCTGCAGCACATTAGAACCACCTGGTCCCTGTTGGTGCCTGGCTGATGCCCAGACCCACGGCATCACTCTGAGAAGTCACCAGGCCTCAGTACCCTTGAACGCCCCAGGGGTCCCCGTGTGCAGCCAGGGCAGGCAGAGACCCTGGGTGTCTCTCCAAGGGGAGGGTGTGCTTCTGCACCCCAGGATGTATGTGCTACCAAGGTCTACAGACATTTTTGAGGGGGGGAGGTGCTACAGGCATCCAGCGGTGGAGGTCAGGGGTTGGCTGAATGTCCTACAAGACAAGGTCATCCCTTACAAGAAGGAATCAGCCACACCCCAATGTCACTAGTCCTGAGGCTGAGAAATCCACAGAGCCAACCCCCTGCCAAGCTAGGGCCCTTGGTAAAGTCTCCCCCGGAGCCAACTCCCAGCTGGCCCTGAGGCAGGTGTGGGATAGGTCTCCAGTCTCTGTGGCCAGAGGGGACTGCTCCCGAGAATGCCTTCCTGTGCTGAGCCAGTGTCTCAGCTTTCCCTACGGGGCCAGGGCCTCCTCTGTCACCAGACCTCAGGAACTAGCTTGCAGCCTGTTGGCATGGCCCCTGCGTTGGAGCCCAGGCTTCTGGGATGTCCCTCTGCTTGTCCACATCTCCTTCATGTCCTCACCCCATGTTTTCGCTTCCCCAAGACGACGCCAGCCCTGGCTGTGGGAGATGACTGCTGGCTTCTGCCCAGCTTGGAGCCACCACAGCCCCCGGTTACTCAGATCCCTACGGAGTCCAGCTGCCCGTTTTCTGCTGGTCACTTGCTTTTGAAGCAGCCCTGGGCTTCACATGACCCATCTTGCATCTGCCCAGGGCCCTCAGCCCCAGCTCCAGCAGATGCAAAGGACAGCTGGGCTTCCAAAGTCCATCAATCCAGCATCCTTCCCACAAGGGCAAGGCATGGTGCCACCCCACTGGACCTCAGGCCAGCCCTCCACAGGCTATGAGAGTCTCTAGGGTGGGCCTGGCCTCTCCAGGACACTCCCATGTGCACCCAGGGTGGGAATGCTGCTGTAAGGAACCGGGATACTAGGTCTCCCAGGCCAGCCTGCTGACCTTGAGCACAGCTGACCTTCAGGATAGAGCTGCAGTAGGAGCACACCTTATCTGCGCGAGGGCTCCTGGGGCCCTCTGACCACCTCATCAGGAGGAGAGTGTCCCAGGGAACTGTGGGCTCTGGGACCTGGTGAGAACTCCTCCAGAAGCTATTGGGTAGAGGCACAGCTGAGCCGGCAGCGTAGACACAATCTGATGGGCGGTCAACTCACCCAGGTCCAGGAGTTGGCTGGCTTCCCCGAGGGGCAAATGCTGTCCCCTCTGCACATTGCAAGGGCAGGGGAAGCCGAGGAAGGGAGGCACAGTCCTCACAGCGGCTTGCTCCAGCCTCATGCAGCAGGGCCTTGGTATCCTCATCCAAGTGAGGGCACACTCGGCTGAGTGGCTTCTTAGCACGCTCTGCCCCTCAGTGTGAGCCACAGACCCCACCCATGCCCTGTTGCAAAGGGGACTTGAGCACCTGGGGTCTCTCCAGGGTGAAAGAGGCTCCAGGTGGTTTGTGCTCCCAGCCCCCAGCAGCCAACTAGGAACCAACAGCAGAGCTTCAGGTGCAGTTGTTAAGTTACTCACTGCCAAGAGCACCTGGATGGAGCGCGGCTGCACCCCACCGTCAAGCACCAGCCCAGGGGACCTTCTGCCTGGAGGAAGAGGTACCTCTAATCTGCTCTGTGCCTCCCTCTCTCCGGGGCGGCCTGATAGGGCACACACCTGTAATCTCGACTATTTAGGAAGCTGAGGCAGGAGGATCACAAGTTCAAGGCCAGTCTGGGCAACTTAGCAAGTCCTTGTCGCAAAATAAAGAAAGGAGCCAGGCACGGTGGTGCACACCTGTAATCCCAGAGATGTGGGAGGCGGACCCAGGAGGATCCGAAGTTCGAGACCAGCTCGGCAACTTAGTGAGGCCCTGTCTCAAAATAAAAAGGGCTGGGGTGTAACTCAGGGGTGAAGCTCCCGGTTCAATCCCCAGTACCAAAACGAAAGAAAGTGCTGGGCTAAGGCTCAGGGGCAGAGCACCATGAGTTCAATCCCCAGTACTGCGAAATTTAAAAATAAACAAGTGATCTGCACACGGGCCCTGCACGGGCTGCTGGTGGCTCTGCCTGTGTCACCTCCTGGCAGTGCCACACTGTGCTAGGGAGTGGCTCCGAGAGCACAGCTTACCCAGGTTCCCAGGAAGGAAGCAGACCCCTGAAACCCGGGGAGGGGTAAAGGACACCACCTGGTACCAGCTGGAGACTGGACACAGGGAGGCCGGGGGCAGCGGCAGGTGCGTGGCCTGTTGACCTCTGCCTGCCTCCTGCCCAGAGCCGCGTTGTCTCCAGACAGCCCCCAAATGAGTCGGGGCTGCGTCCTCAGGCCTGGGAACGAGCAGCAGGCCCAACACTGGCAAGGACTCCGAGGGAGGGGACGGGCACCCAGTCCCCAGGGCGCTATGACTTCGCCTTTCTCCCGCCCAGGGCTGTGGACGGGGCTGCAGGGCTCTCTGCCCGTGTTTCTCCCACAGCAGGTTTGGGGGAAGGTGAGAGTGTGACCAGTTCCCGGGGTGCTGCTGCCCTGGTCCTAGGAACTGCTGCTTTGGCAGGTAGCGCCTGGCAACCGCGAAGCCCCGCCTCGGGCCTGGCACCCAGCAGGCCTCACCAGGAGCGACCCCCGGGGCTGCCCACCCTGTCCATCGGGGTGTCTTGGCATCGGAGGCACAGCCCATCCCCGCGCTGCCCCTTCCACACCCCCTGCCAGGGGTGGAGCCCGCTCCCTGTCCCGGCTGCTCCCAGCTCCAGCCACCTGGCTCCCTCCCAGCACAGCACCCCCCAGGCCCCCGGCTCCCTTCCTGACTGAGGAGCCGCAGCTCGGGGGAAGGCCCGTCTCCTCCCACCCGTCCCTGCCCCTGCGGCCTGGCACTCTGGGCTGCAGAGCAGACGGGGCTGTGGGGAGCCAGGGCCGGGGCGGAGGGTGCTCTGTGCCTCCATCCCTCCAGGTGCAGGACGGGTCAGCAGTAGCGGCCTGTGTTCTGGGCTGAGAGGAGGCGGTCTGCAGAGAAGGCTGGCAGGGATGGGCACCTGGCTCAGCCCGGCAGCCCCAGCCCTGGGTCACATTCTTCAGGGTGGCTCCCCCTGTCTGTTCCCTGCCCAGGCTTGCCGAGCCTGTGGGTGGGGCAGAGTCTCCCCCAGTCTCACTCTAGGGCGGGGGGCCTGGGGCCTGTGGAGGCCATGCGAGGCTGTGTGTGGACTGGGGGTCTTGGGGGGGGCCCTGAACCTCGCCCTGCTCCTGCAGCCTGGGAGCTCTGTGTGGTCAGGTCCTGGAGCCAAGACACATTCTGTCACCTCGAGGGAGACAGAGAGGCCTGCTGTGCTGACCCCACAGGGCAGGAGAGAAACCCAAGAGGACCTGTGTCCTCTCTCAGGTCAGGGGCCACCACATTCCTGGGATTCGTGGCCTGGCCGCAGCTGCCACCAGCCTTTCCAGGTCTGTGGAGAGGCGCCCGCCCGCCCTCTGCGCCCACCCTGCCTTCCCCGCCGCCCGGGGCCTGACCTTTCCAGATACGCTCTGGCAGGGCCTCTGCCCTCAGCCCCTCCTCGCCGTCCTTATCTGGCCGCCTGCCACTCTCCAGGGCCTCCAGGGCCAGCCTGCTGCCCTTTCCCTTGGGGTCAGGGAGAAGCAGGGGGCAGGAGCTGCAGTCACCTCCGCCACGTCCTGGGCAGGCAGCAGCCTCGGGTGCCCACTCCCGAGGCCCATTCCTCACATGTCGCCCAGTCCCTCTGGCAGAGCTGCTGGGAAGCCCTTGGTCAGCTTTTCTCCCTGGTCCTCGTGACTCTGTGGGGAGGGCCCGTTCTGTTCCTGCTGTGACCAGCACCTCCCACGGGTCCCCATCCCTGACAGTGGAGGGGTGGTCTGGGCACAGGGGGGGTCTCCTTCCAGGACTGGGGTCCAGTGCCCCCCTCCCTGCAGGCCTCTGAGACGCCACACCTACCCCCAGGGCTCAGAGTGACCTTTACCTACGTGTAGCTCTTCCAAGTCTCCAGGGCCACAGATACCCAGGCAGCAGGAGAAGGACCCCCCTCCCCTCCCAGGGTGCTAGGACCCCCCTCCCCTCCCCAGGGTGCTAGGACCACCCTCCCCGTCCTCAGGGTGCTAGGACCCCCCTCCCCTCCCCAGGGTGCTAGGACCACCCTCCCCTCCCCAGGGTGCTAGGACCCCCCCTCCCCTCCCAGGGTGCTAGGACCACCCTCCCCATCCTCAGGATGCTAGGACCCCCCTCCCCTCCCCAGGGTGCTAGGACCACCCTCCCCATCCTCAGGGTGCTAGGACCCCCCTCCCCTCCCCAGGGTGCTAGGACCACCCTCCCCGTCCTCAGGATGCTAGGACCCCCCTCCCCTCCCCAGGGTGCTAGGACCACCCTCCCCTCCCAGGGTGCTAGGACCACCCTCCCCATCCTCAGGGTGCTAGGACCACCCTCCCCATCCTCAGGTGCTAGGACCACCCTCCCCTCCCCCAGGGTGCTAGGGCCACCCTCCCCTCCCCAGGGTGCTAGGACCCCCCTCCCATCCCCAGGGTGCTAGGACCCCCCTCCCATCCCCAGGGTGCTAGGACCCCCCTCCCCTCCCCAGGGTGCTAGGACCCCCCTCCCCTCCCAGGGTGCTAGGACCACCCTCCCCTCCCAGGGTGCTAGGACCCCCCTCCCATCCTCAGGGTGCTAGGACCCCCCTCCCCTCCCCAGGGTGCTAGGACCCCCCTCCCCTCCCCAGGGTGCTAGGACCCCCTCCCCTCCCCAGGGTGCTAGGACCCCCCTCCCCTCCCCAGGGTGCTAGGGCCACCCTCCCCTCCCCAGGGTGCTAGGGCCCCCCTCCCCTCCCCAGGGTGCTAGGGCCCCCCTCCCCTCCCCAGGGTGCTAGGGCCCCCCTCCCCTCCCAGGGTGCTAGGACCACCCTCCCCGTCCTCAGGGTGCTAGGACCCCCCTCCCCTCCCAGGGTGCTAGGACCACCCTCCCCTCCTCAGGTGCTAGGACCCCCCTCCCCGTCCTCAGGGTGCTAGGACCCCCCTCCCCTCCCAGGGTGCTAGGACCACCCTCCCCTCCTCAGGTGCTAGGACCACCCTCCCCGTCCTCAGGGTGCTAGGACCCCCCTCCCCTCCCAGGGTGCTAGGACCACCCTCCCCGTCCTCAGGTGCTAGGACCTGGTGCCCACAGCAGCGATGCCCCGTGGGCGTGAGAGGGCCCCAGCACTGCTGGGGACACGAGGTGTGGCAGTCCCCAGCAGACGGCAGGGCGGAGGGCAGAGGGCAGGGCTCTGCAGGCCCCACCAAGGGGCCCGTCCCTCAGGCCCACCCTGCAGACCTGCCCGGCCACCGCCCCCGGTCCCCAGGATCCCAGAGCTCCGCAGGTCTCTCAGAGTGGGCAGGAAAACGCGGCCAGCCAAGGCCCGATAGCAGACGCCGCCCCTGCACAGCTGTACCTAGAGACAGCCCTGGCCCTCGGGGGTGTGCCACCAAGAGAGGACTGAGCCCTGGCCACCTCCGTTCACAGGTGAGGGTGGACGGAACCTCGCCCACCTTGAGAGCCCAGCTGACTTCCTCCCTGGACACGGTCGGTCAGGGAAACGGGGAGGCGGCTCTGCCTCCTCACCAGGGGCGGGGACGTGAGGCCATCCCAGGGCACGGCCTGACTCCCGGGGAGGCCGCCAGCCCCTCCTGGCACAGATCAGAGCGGATGGGAATGTGCACAGGCAGGTGGCTGCCAGCACAGGAACCCGTCACGTGTCCCCCACGCTTGTCAAAAATGGAGACCAAACTCCCCAACGGGGGAGTCTCACCACGCCTGCAGGAGGTGGCTGGCAGACAGTGGGTTCCTGAGCCTGTCCCTGACAGAGTCTGGCACAGAGTCACATCCAGGACAAGTGAGGTCCCCCAAACAGGCAGAGCCCTGTGGACTGGCATTTCCTGGGTGGTCTCTATAACCCAGGCCCCACACTGTGGGGTGGGGGCTGTGGACTCGCGCCCCAGCCCCGGCTGAGCACACGGTGCCACCTCAGCCAGGGGACTGGCTCCGGACCTGCTCCTCATCCCTGAAGAGGAGGACGAGGCTGTGCTTGGGACAAAGACCCCACGCCCCAGTGCTCACGGCGGCCAGCTCTGTGCCCAGCAGGCCCACGCACGTCCTGTACCCCTGTACCCTCGCCCCTGGCCCATGGCCCTCGTGTCTGCCTGGGAGCTGGTCGCAGGGCAGCTGCACAGACCTGGGCACCACAGACCCAGCCAGGGCATCTGGGTCCTCTGAAGAGGCATCAGGTTCTGCAAAGGGTGGTCCCCCAAAAGGCATGTGGGTGACCTGGCATATGGCCTTACTTAGAAGTTGGGTCCTTGAAGAGGTGACTGGGTTAAAGACCCAGAGATGAGATCACCCAGGGCAGGGTGATCCCAAGAATGAGTGTCCTTAGCAGTGGCAGGAAGGAGGAGGCGGGCCTGGGAGAAGGCCGCGTGACAGGCGAGAGCCACAGGATGCGTCTGCAGCCCAGGAGTGCCAGGGACGCGGGCAGCTGGGAGGCGGGCATGCACTTGGAGCTCCCCAGGGAGCCAGCCCCAGGACACCTGCATTCCAGACACAACTGCGAGGGAACCAGCTTGCTGTCATTTGTCACGGAGCAGCACGCAGTGTCTGACCCTCGGGGCCACACGGGACCCGCCCAGGCAGGCACAGCTGGCCAGGAGAGAACTGCCCTTCCTGGGCCTCCCACCCAGCCTACGAATGAGGTGTGAGGCGGGGAAGGGGCACCCTCTGATCCCCTCCCACTGAGGGAGGCCCCTCCACACAAGCCCACCGCAGCCCTCCCCGGCTGCCCACCTCAGCCTCCGTTCTGTGACCCACAGGCACCAAACGGACATGCTCGAGGGTGGGACCATGACACCCTGCAGCCACCAGGGAAGGAGCTGCCTCAGCCTCCAGTGGGTGTCAGACCGGCCAGGGGCAGAAGGCTGGCGAGGGGCAGGGTCTCCAGACCCCTCCCAGCCCCTCCTTCCTGTCCCCACCAACACCCAAGACTGGAACTTTCCTCTAACCCAGGAGCTGGAGGGAGGCTTCGCAGCTGCCAGGGAGGGACGTCTGGATCACGCGGCACCCGTGTCCATCGGGGTCCGGCTGGGTCTGCTAATGCTGCCCTGCAGATGTGCCGCACCTGGGGGCACTGCGGCCCACCCCCCAGCAGGAAGGCCCAGCGAGACCCTGTGCCTGCGGGGTGTGGTGGACACCGAGCACCTGACCCCAGCAGAGGTCTCAGTCCACCCTGCGTGGCCTCGGGAAAGCCTGGCAGGAGGGAGGCACCAACTGTTTGCTAACGGAATAAACGGGGGCGAGACAACGCCCGCGCCTGCCCAGGAACGGCGCGCCCTGCCCAGCAGATGTCCCTCTCGGCAGAGTCTGCGAGTGTCCCCGGCCCAGGTCCTTCTGCAGGAGTCCTGCAGGAGGTGCCAGCTGGCCGGTGCTGGACTCCAGGAGGAAGCTTCCCCCAGCAGGAGGCGGCACCCAACCTGGGCTTCCGGAACAATCCGTTGCCTTCAGACCAGGGATCCAGGCCCTCGGGGGGCTCTGAAAGACCCCAGCAGCCCGGCCACGGTCACAGGCCAACGAGCTCTTATTCTGTCCCCGTGATTCCCACGCTGCCAGGACTGGGGCCTTGGGAAAAGAGAGGGTGCAGACGCAGGGTGGCCCCAGCGTCCCCAGCTGCCTGTGCCCTAGCTCTGGAAGTCAGAACCCTGCTGGCAGGGCGCCGGGTGCCACCAGGTCGGGGCTTGGCAGTCCCACTGCCTACCCAGCTGCAGTCCCAGGCCCGTACAGGCCGGGGCCGCGGCTTCCCATCCCATCTGTTTTCTTTCAGGCGGCTTCGGGCCCAGGACCCCGTGACGCATTTCTGGCCAGAGTCCAGCCGGAGCTGTGATGGGGGTGTCAATGGGGCCACTCCCTGCCTGGGCGCATGGGCCTGGGGAGCAGCCTGGCCATGGGAGCCTGCGCTCAGTGTCCCCTCCTGAGCAGACTGTCCACAGGCAGAACGGCCCCTCAAAGGAACTGCCAAGGACATGCTCCTGGCAAGGGCCCCAGCCGCAGCTGACCACAGAGGTCAGCGTGGGGCTCCGCGCGGAATGCTCCGGGCTCCCTGCACAGTGAGACACAGGGACAGAAGAGGCCCACAGCTTGAGGCGCTGGGGCTGGAGCAGGGCCAGGGGACAGGGCGGAGTCTCTGGGGGGTCGGCTTGCATCTCCACCCTGGTGGCCTCCCTGCTGTGCCCGCTGGGGCGACCCGAGGGAGTGCACCCGTGACATCTCGAGGGACCCTTCCTTCCTTCCTTTTTGTGGCACTGGGGGTGAGCCCGGGTGCTCCCCCCCCAGCTGCACCCCAGCCCTTTTTATTTTTTGTTTTGGGACAGGGTCTCACTAAGTGGCTGAGGTCGGCCTCCAACCTGCCATTCCCCTGCCTCAGAGGCCTCCCGGGGAACCCAGGCAGGAAGCCGGCGCGTGGAGTCCAGATGCTGCCCGAGGGGCTGGGGGAGGCCCCAGGCCGGGGAACCAGCCCTCCCTCGGCAGGTCACGTTGGGAGCCCTGGTGAGCGGTGTGGCAGGGCAGGGGAGGGCACTGGCAATCTGCCCGAGGCGGCATGACTTGTCTCCTTCCCTGTGGGAGCCACGGCACCATCGTCGTTGCCATTGTTGACATGAGAGTCTCAAATCCAACGCTCACATTCTACAGGGGACGGGGGGAGGTCAAGCAACCTCTTCAAGGCCACACAGCAGCAGCCCAAGCCCAGGCTTGCTGGCCCAGGGCCACCACGCTGGGGGATCCCCTGTGGGCGACACGCCGAGCAGCAGGGACAGGGGCTGCCCGACCTCCAGCCCAGGAGCACGAGCAGAGGCCACTGCTGGCTCCTCCAGTCAGCCCGGGCAGTGTCCAGCGCTTCCTCTGTGTCTCCTGGAAGGAAACTGGCTTCTCAGGTGACCCTGTGGCCAGAGGCGGCACAGCAGGGCCAGGCCCAGCCTGATCTGGGAGCCAGGGCTCTTCCCTGCCCTGGGCCACCTCCTCGTCAGCAGGCCCCTGACCGGGAGGCCCTGAGGTTTCCCGGCCACCCCGGCTTTGTGGATCTGCGCCTTTCCACGCCAGGAACCACCCGGAAAAGCGGGTTAGGCCAGGAGCGGAGCCTGGCGCCGCGGAGGGGCTCAGATGTGGTGTGTGGCAGGGCCCTTGCCAATGTGCTGCCGCGGCGAGGTGACAGCTCCTGGGCCCGGAGTCACTCAGAGCAGTCACCGCGGGAGGGGGCGGCCCAGTCCTCGGCCTGGCGTGCGGCCAGCCCCTCCGGCTCCCACCTCGCTGCCCTGGGGGCTGCTCTGGCCTGGCCAGCCGGGCTCCCCCGCCCCAGAGTCAATATTGACACGCGGCCGCCTGCCACCCAGGAGGGCCGAGGGCGCTGGCACCGAGAAGCACACAGCTCCCGGGTTTCGGCTCAATTGCTGCGAGCAGAGATGAGAAATTGCCTTCCTGACCCAAAGCTGGAGTTCACAGCTGCACTTCATTAGGGTTTCTCCAGGAGGCCCTGGGAGGCCGGCCGGGCTCACCTGTTAGCAGCAGCTGCGCGCATGAGCGGCGGCTTCCTGCCGGGGGCGGCACGGGCAGGCGGCACAGGCCGGCTGCCAGCCTCACCCAGCCCCCTCGCCGCCCTCTGCCAGTCTGCATTAACTCAGCCATGGAGGGAGAAGAGGAAGCAGCCACAGGACTGGGCTGGCTGTCCCGGGAACATTCCAGAAGGTGAGGGGCAGGTCTCCTTCTGGGGCCCACCTCATCTCTCTGGGTCAGGTGCCTGCAGCATCTCTGGGTACACAGCAAGTGCTCCATAAACGCTCCCTCCCGTTGTCCCTCGCAGCTGCCTCTTGCGCCACTGAAACGCGCCCAATCCACGCCGTCATTTTAAATAAAAACACGGGACCGTGCCACAGGGTTCTCCCCGGGCTGCGCGGTCATGTCTTCTGAATGGAGGGCTTTTGGAAAGGTCTGGAAGGCGGCTGAATCCCAGAATCCTTGAGGCCAGCACAGCAGGGTGCCACTCAGCTGGGGTGTCACCTGCCCTGGAAGTCTGCATGTTCTTTCCCAGGAGAGTCCGGGCAGGTGGCCGGACACCAGACTGCCTGGCCCTGCCCCCAGGCTTGCTCCCCCTCCACGCTAAGATTGAGTCATGGCCCCTAATGTGAGTCCCAGCACAGGTCCCACGTGTGCCACGGTGCCCCGAGTCCGCCCTGGAGGACGAAGCAGATCAGGCTGCTGTGTGAACACAGAAGCTGTGTGGCCCTGGGCAAGTCTCTCGGGCTCTCTGGGCCTTGGCTGACAAGCTCTTCCTGCTCGGGTGGAAGCAGGGCTTGGGCTCAGTGTCTGTGGCTGGAGACAGGGTTCTGGAGGAGCCGGGCCTGCAGGGCCTCGGCTGCCTCAGCTGGGACTTGGGAATGCACCCACCTGCTGTGAGGGCAGCTGTGAGGGCGAGGCGAGGTCCCCAGGGAGAGTGAGGGGACGGCTGGCAGCGCCATCCCGGGTCTTCTGCCCTCAGGACACACCCTGTGGTCTGCTTCCAGCAGCCCGTGTCCAAGGGAAGAAAGCTGAGGACCGAGGGGTCACTTGCCAAGGTCAGGTGTGAGCCCGGAACTGTGGAGCCCGGTTCTTGGCCCACCCAGGCTCATGGGGCGTCCTCCATGGCTGAGGGGACCTCGGGATGGCCAGAGCCGAGGGGGTCCCCAGAAGGAGCCCAGGCCACGAGGGCTGGAGGGAGTCTCCCATGAGGTCCAGGGACAGAGCAGGCCAGGAGGGCCCTGGCGCGGGGCCCAGGAGGCCGTGGGAGGGCGCGGGTGGGAGAAGGCCTGGGGCGTCCACGGGTCCGGGCTGGGTCAGGGCCGGCTCCGGAGCTGGAGCAGTGGAGCCCCTGACGTGGTGGACGGAGGGGCAGGTGAGGGAATCCCTGTCTGAGCAGGGGGAGAGGTCACCTGGGGACAGCAGGGCGGGAGCGAGAGGCAGGTGTGGGCGCCTGGGGACGCAGACGAGGACGCCCAGGCTCAGGGAGATGGGCGACTGTGGCAGCTCACGGGGCCCTCCATGGCCCCTGTCCCCGGGCCCAGCTCGGAGCCGGCCTCACCGCGACCCGAGCCAACAGGTGCTGGCCCAGCCCCTGGAACGCGTCCCCTCCTCAGGCCTCGACAGCTGGGCCGTGAGCGCTGGCCGATCCCCACTTCACAGACGGGAAACTGAGGCCCCAAGCAGATTAGCCACTGCCCGGGGTCTCGGGGGCGGTCAAGGCAGACCCCGGAGGCCATCAGAGCCCTGGTCTTCACGGGGAGCAGAGGTCGATCGGGGCCAGGCGTCTTGGCAAGCACAGGCCTCCAGCCACGGAACCTCCTCCCAGACGGGACCCCACCCAGTCCCCACCCGCTGGCAGGCAGGGCCCCGAGGCTCCCTGGGCAGGGTGAAGCCCACAGGAGGAATGGCAGCTCTGATCCGGCAGCTGATATTTACATACCGTCTGCGCACCAGGCACTGTTCCAAACAGCCCCTACCCAGGAACCCCGAGCCTGTCAGGTAAACACCGTTGGTTGTCCACTTCACAGATGGGATGCCCGTGGCACAGAGAGGTCAGGAGACCTGTCTGAGGACACACAGCCTTTGGGTGTCAGCCCTGAGATCTGAACCCATCAGCCTGGCCCCAGAGAGCTGTGGGGTTGGCCCCCAGCAGAAACCTGGGGGGGCGGTGTAGGTGCGGGGGGCCAGTCAGGAGCAGGCCAGTGGCCGGACGTGGAGGGGGCGCTGGGGAAGCTCTCCCTCCTGCCGGGAGAGGGCCGCTGCTGCTGGCACACTCCCTGAGAGGCCAGGCCTTGCAAGGGAAGCAGAAATCTGTCGTTAACACCGTGCCAAACCCAAAGTGGCTGCTCCCGGACTGCAATCCAATAAAAGTGCGACTTGTCTATTTATCATCCTCGGGGCGTTTATCACAGTGCAGATGGCGGCTGCCTGGGGAAGGCTCAGCCGCCCGCTGCCAGCCGCCCGCCACGCAGAGCTTAGCTCGTCAGGATCTGGGCCCGCACCTGCGAGGGGCCTGGGGACAGCTGCCCCTCACCACAAGGGCGGCTGCCGGGCCTGCTGGGGTGGCCGGCGCCTGGCCTCTGCCTCCCGCGCCTCGACGCTCACCAGCTGCCCGCTTGCCGCTGGGGCAGGTAGCAGCCCGCTGGCCTCGGCTGGGCTGCCAGCAGGGCCCCACCTGGTGTCAGCCTCTGATCACCCACCAGGCGGCAGCCCCGGGAGCGGGGGCAGCGGCGAGGAGCTCCTGGGGCCGGTGCTCGGCACCCCAATGACACCTGGAGCCGGGCAGCACGACAGGGGGCCAGCGGGGGCCGCCAGGCTGGGAGAGGAGGCCAGGAGGCCAGGAGGCCAGGCCAGCTTGCGGAGACCGGGCCGTGGTGTGTGCGAGGCCACGGAGGGCCACGGGGCGACTCTCCATCCCCCCGGGGCCCCCACGGTAGCCTGCACACACGCCTGTGCACAGGGTGCCACGGGCCGAGAACCCACCCCGCACACCCACAGAGGTCCAGGGGACACGGGGACTGGGGACTGGCAAGCCCGGACCTTTGCCTCTGGACCGTGGCCCAGGAAGCAGACCGCGGAAGCCCTGCCCGTGCTCCCCGGCCCAGGTCCTCCCAGCCACAGCCCCGCCTCCTGAGGGACAGCTGCTGCCACAGGCATGGAGGAGGCTTCCGGCCACCGCTCCGCCGTCCCCTGCCAGACTCGAGCCCTGCCACTCTGGACAAGGTCCCTCAGACTCAGGAGGCTGTCCCTCCCGAGCGTGCTGATGCCCTGGCCTCCCTGTCCCAGCGAGGGCCCTCTCCAGGCCCCTCCCCACAGGGCCCCGCTCCTGACTTCTAGTTGTCACCAGGGGCCCAGCGGGCAGGGTCCCCACCTCAGGCAAGGGAGTGAGCAGGGCTCAAAGGGGAACAGGACATGCCAGGGACAGTACGCGGTGATCGTGGGGACGGGGCAGCACTGCTCCCGACAGTGGCCGCACGGCCACGGCCCAGGCCTCATCACAGGGCAGCGGTGCCCCCTCCAGCGGCAGGTCCCTCTGGGTTTTGCTCTGAGATGAGACCCAAGTCCCTGCCCATGACAGGGGTGCCAGCCCTCACGGGAACGCCACCCACCTGGGGCCAGCCCAGACAGCGACCTCCCAGACACATCCTCAGTCTCCTGGGGAGGCCGCTCTCACTGCCTCTATCTTACAGGTGGGGAGAGTGCCACAGAGAGGGGAAGGGACTGGCCCGAGGTCACACAGCCAGGGCTCAGGTTCCCTGACAGGCCCGAGCCCACGCCGGGCCTGCCCCATGCTGCCCTGCCTCTGGGCAGCCACAGCTCTGGGGCTCACCTTTCTCTGGGGCCAGGAGGACCTCAGAGTCCAGTGTCCAGCTGTGGACTTTGCATGGTGGTGTGGGGGGCATGGGGAGCCACCAGAGTCCAGGAGGCTGACCTGATGGGGACCACGCTCACCCCTGGACACCTGTGCTTGGCCCTGGAGGGAAGGTGTCCCACCTGCCCTCAGAAGGAAGCAGAGACTGGACTTGTCCATGCCAGGCAGGCCCTGGTGACCGGTGCAGATGCCTGCTGGGGTCACTTGGCTCCAGTCACCCTGCGCCCGCCTGCCGACCTCCTAACTGCTGCACGTCGGGCTCAGGCAGGTCACACACTGCGCCAGCAGCTGGAAGGGCTGCGGTGACAGGCCACAGGGCCCCGCGAGGCGGCTGATGCATTCTGGGTCTGACGCTGCTGGACTGGGGGTGCTCACCCTGTGTGGGCGGCTGCGCTGGGCACCGTGGGACCCTTGGTGGCCCCCTTGGTGGCATCCTGGTCTCCACTCACCAGAGGGCAGTGGCCCAGCCACCCAGCATGCAGACGTGGCCAGCTGTCCCCAGGGAGGCTGACCACTAACCCCGTGCAGACAGCAGGCACCACGTGGTGCCAAGGGGCCAGCAGGGCCGCGGCTGGCCCAGCTGGTGGAGCCGAGGCCGTGCCAGGCTGCACTGGGGGGGCCTGGTGCACCCGGCACCTCAGCATCAGACCCGACGTGGACACGGGGTCTTTTGGATGAAATCAGTCAAGGATCTTGAGAGGAGGTGACCCTGACCCAGGACTGAGCCTGTGGGAGTGGAGGACGGACTGCGCTGCGTCTGCGAGCAGGGCCACTGGGGGGCCACCTGCAGTCACAGCACCTCCCACGGCAAGGCCACTTGACCCCCGAGCCCTGGGGGCCGGCTGCCCACACCTTGGCCTGGACTTCTGGCCTGCGGAACTGTGGGGGAGCACATCTCTGTCCTCCTAAGGAATGGGGCTGGAGTGACGTGCCGTGGCAGCCCAGGATGCTAAGGCCACTGGGAGCCAGTGGCAGAGTCCTTGGGCACCTGACCAGTGGCCTTGCCTGCGCAGCCCCCTGGAGCCGCGAGGCTCGTGGACAGCACGGCATCTAAGAGCCGTCCCAGCCCCGGCCAGGCACCAGGCGCTGGCCCAGCCCAGCCTCAGTTTACCTGCAAGCTGTCCCCGCCTCCTGCTTCCCGGCCATCGGCCACTGCAGACTGCCCAGGCCCCCCACTCCACAGGCACCACCGCACCTCCACGCAGCCCCTTCCTGGTTCCAGGACACCACAGGCTGGGACGGGTCCCCACCTGCCTGGCTGCCACTGGCCCCACACAGGAGCTGACCTTTAAGGGGGGCACAGGAGGGGGCAGAGCTGCTGGGCCCAGGGGCTCCTCTGGGGACCTGATGACTGAGCTTGGGCCTGGAACCAGGGGGGGGCTGCGTCTCTGCCCCACCCCAGCAAGAGCCGAGGCCTTGGGCAGCACAGACCCGCGTGGCTGGGCGCGTGCACCTTGGGCCTCCCCCTGACCACTTGTGGGGGCCTCGGGGCCAGTCCCAACAGAAGACAAAGGGCTCCTTCACCAGCCTCCTGTACCCACGGGGCTGCCATCAGACACCGGGCACCTCCCACCTCCCTGTCCATGTGCCAGGGCCTTACTGGGCTGAGACCGTTCCTCGAGTGGCCGCAGCACCAGACCCCACGTGACTTCAAAGACAAGACGGGCACAGTGGTGCAGCCTGTAATCCCAGCGGCTCAGGAGGCTGAGGCAGGAGGCTGGGAGTTCAAAGCCAGCCTCAGCAACCAGTGAGGCCCTAAAACTCAGGGAGACCCTGTCTCTAAATAAAAGATGAACAGGGCTGGGTCGTGGCTCAGGTTAAGCACCCTGGGTTCTATCCCTGGTACAGCCCTCCCAGAGCCACAGAGAAGGAGACCCACGCAGTGCCCAGCCAGTCACAGACGTGACCTCTGGCCCCAGCCAGGAACCCAGGAAGGCCCTCAGTGATGTTGACCCATGTCCTCCTGGAGTCCAAAAGCCCAGCAGCTGGGCCCTCGCTCAGATGTTTGGACACGTTTTGGGCTGGTTGCCCGTCTCTGGCCCAGCGGACACCTCCCAGAAGCACATGAAACTTCCGGAAGCCAAGGGAGCGCTTTTCCCAGGAGCAGGCGCTCAGGACACACTGTGCGAGGAGTTGGGTGCAGGCTGGGAGAAGCTTGAACAAACTGCGCCTGCAGCTGTCTCTGTGAACACTCGAGGCGCTCCCCAGCCCTAGCAAGGCGGAGGGTCACCTCTAACCTGGTCCTGGGGCCACACTTGTTCCTGGTGGCCCATCACTCGCTTGGCAAGCACCCACCCTGCAGGTACCGGGGCACACGAGGGCATGAGGCCTGGCAGTCCACGCGCAGGGGATGTTCTGGAAGAGCAGGGCGGCACCAGACGTGAATTGGTGACACGCAGGGAACCCCGAGAGGTGGCAAGATCAGGCGCAGGGAAGGAGGCTGGTCAGCTGTGGGCAGGACGGGGGCTCCTGTGGGAAAGGCTCTCGTGTGGTGGCGGTGGGAGCCGTGCCAGGGACAGCTCTGGGGCCCAAGGGGCGAGTCCTCCTCAGAGGGGGTGAAGCTCTGCAGGGCACCGACGGGCAACGGGTGACCACGTGTCCTGAGCGTGCCTGTGTCAATGTGCACATCTGCACACGCGTGTCTGAGCCTCTGTGCGCGTGTGCAGGCACGTGCCCGCGGGTGTCTGTGGTCTCTGCGTGTGTGCGTCTGGCACATCTGCGCACACGCACGTGGCCTGCAGACCTGCGTCTGTGTCTCGGCGCAGAGCTCCACGTGCCCCTGTGGGTGCACAAGTGTGTCGGGGAGTCAGCACCAGCCAGTCGCGAGCGGAGCCCAGCAGAAGCCCCCCCACTGGCACGGGAAGAGCTGCAACGCGCCTGCGGGTGGCGCCTGGCATGCGTGTGAGTGTGTGTGAGTGAGACCGCGTGTTCCCCGCCTGCAAGTGCTCTGAACAAAGTCCCCTCCACCTCTCCAAGCCCACCGCCATCTGTCTCCCCTTCCGCCGGCCATTTGAGCCAGTGAGGGGCCTCCCAGGCGGGGACCAGATGGCAGAATCACGGCCTCCGCTCCCCAGAGGGGGCTGGGCCCAGGCGGCTGCCCTCACTGCTGCAGCCCCTGACCTGCCCGGCCCAGCCCTCCCCAGCCGCCCGCGTCCTGGGCAGGCCGCCACTCTCTCCCTGGCGCCTCGTGGCTGTCCTGACCCCTGTCCCTGGGCCCCACCTCAAGTGGCCTTTTACCTCAACCACATAAATCACCCTCTGGGTCAGGGCCAGGGGAGGGAGCAGGGCGGGCAGGGCAGGTCCCCCAGGTCCTGCAGACAGAGTGGCTGCCGAGTGACCCCTGACAGCCCTGGCTCTGGGCCTCGGGGCCAGAGGGCAGTTCCGAGGCTCTGGCGGGCCTTGGGCAATCAAGCTGTCCCCACCTGAAGGGGGCCTGCCTCTGATCTGGGGGCCCAGGTTAGGGGTGAGGCCACCCTGGCTGTGTCCTATGGAGCAGGCAGGAGGCCGTGCTGGGCAGCCCTCACCCCACTGGGGTCCTGCTCTCTGGACACAGTGGTCAGTATGAGAAGGGCATGCATAAGGTGGGCACGGTCAGTATAGGAAGGGCAGAGCTGGGTGCTGTGACCTCAGACCCTCAGATCCTCTGTGCGGTGCCCTGAGAGCCCTCAAGCCAGCTGTGCCGTCGACAGAAAGAGGACCCCAAGGCCAAGGCTGGACACGCAGGCCCTGAACCAACCACCTGGTTTGAATTCTCCCTTCCTAGCTGCAAAGGCTTAGACCTGGGACTCCAAGCTCTGTGTCCCCAGCCTCACAGTAAGAAGCCCTAGGGCTCTGCCCCCAGGCCTCCCTGACAATTCTGAGGCTGCAGAGCAGGACGGCCACCCCCCCATGGCCACACCAGTAAGGACCTGTGCAGGGGTCCCCGCAGGAGGCGAAGGCACCCCTGCCCCTCTTCTCCCAGCTGGAGGGCAGCCTCCTCGCACCCCTGGGGGAGAGCCCCGGGATCTGAGAGGGGACCTGTGGCCCTGCAGGACCAGGCTCCGGCTCATCATCCACTCATCCCAGATCTCAGTGTCTGCTGGGGGGCGGCAGAGGAAGGCAGGCTGGTCCCCGCGGGCAGCTGGCAGGTCCCCCAGGAGGGCCTGAGGTGGTGCCACGGGCATGCACGGAGCTCCCGACTGCTCCTCGCAGGACTGAATCCCCGCTCCCGCAGGAGGTGCCACCCGAGGACACTGGCTCAGAGAGGTGGGGATTTGCAGAGGGGTCTGGAGTGCAGGCAAGCCCAGCCCCAGCTCCAGGCTGGTGTCCAGCCCCACAGCTAGGAAGGCAGGGGATGCCCTTGACGGGGCCAGGCCAGGGCCAGTGGCTCCCTTCCTGGGCTCGGTGCAAACGCGGCCCTCCCCTGCCGCGTGGGTGCCCTCCTGGATGTCATTATTTCCTTATTTCTCCTCCCAGGCACCATACGGGCTGCCTCCCTCCCGTCCAGCAGGCGGCCCGGGACTTGGCAACACTGGGCTTTCTAGAAATAACAACGGGAAGGGAAAAGCGCCTTCCAGGAGGCCGTCCTCCACTCCCTTGTAAAAGACCTCCCCGCGTCCCTCCCCCACTTCCTCTGTGGGCGGGGACTGTGGGCGCGCAGGGGGCCTCTGTGACCCCACGAGCGCCCTCGGGGCGCAGCAGAGGGGGCTGCCACAGGACAGTCAGATGGCATGGGGCGGAAGGGTCGCCGGGAGGCCCCGCAGCTTCCTCGCCTCCCCGACGGGACATTTCATGGGTGTGGTAACACTGGAGACCGGCGGCTGGCCCGGCCCCGCCATCTGCTCCGAGGCCAAAAGTCGCGGGGGCGGGCCGGGGCGGGGCTGCCGGGCGCCGACCCTGCCGCGCTCCGGGCGCCCTCGCAGCAGATGTCTCCCATGGAGCAGCTGGAGGCCGCCTCCCCGCCGGCCCCGCCGCCCTCTCCGCAGCCCCCCCCCCCCCCCCCCGCCGCCACCGCGTGGGTCCCTCGGAATCCGCGCAGCAGACAGCCGTCCCGACGGGGGTGGGAGGCCGCTGTGGCCTCCCGGGCTTGGGTTGTGCTCAGCTGGCCAGGCCTGGGGCTAGGGCTGGCTCCTGGCACTCACCAGGAGGTCACACCACCCACTTGGAGGCCCAAGTCCTGGCCTCAACCCTCTGATCCTGGCCCCAGGGAGGAAGGGACCTTTCACAACTTGAAAAGGAGCCCCTCCCGTGGCTGACCCTCGCTCACAGAGACCTCACTTCCTGGGGCCACAGACCCACTGCACAGTGAGAAGAGCCACTGTGCGCATGGCCCGGTCACCCTGGCTGCACAGATGGGGCCGCAGGCCAAGGCAGGGACACTCAGAGGGAGGGGCCCGTGTAGAGGGCTCCAGGACACTGCCTCTCCGGCAGCCCTACCCAGTTCTCTCCCAGACTACCGGCCAGTCCCCCGGGGGCTGGAGCCAGAGGGCAGCAGCAGGCGGGTGGCCCTGACCCTACCCACAGTCCCCAGCAGGGCCCACCTGGACGTCTGGGGCTGAGCACCTGGTGTGAGCTCTGGCAGACCATCTGGGGCAGGGCCGGGCCTGGGCAGCACCACCTGGTGGCTGCTCTGTGGAGTGCGCCTCCCTGGCCCTGAGCCAGCCTCCTGGCCTGCTGCGCTCCCTGCCTGACCCGGATGGGGAACTGGGGTGTGGGGCTGGCGGCCACAAAATGAAAACAAGGGGCCCCCTGCTGGGTCCAGTGGCGCATCAGTAACCCCAGCGACTGAGAAGCCTGAGGCTGGAGAGTTTGGAACCAGTCTGGGCAACGGAGTGAGACCCTTTCCTGAAAAAAAATAAGGCCAGGCTCAGAGGCTCACACCTGCATCCCAGCGACTCGGAGGCTGAGGAAGGAGGCTGGCAAGTTCACGGAACCTGGGCAGTTCAGCAAGACCCTGTGTCTAAAAAGAAAAGGGCTGGGGCGTAGCTCAGTGGCAGAGTGTTCCTGGGTTCAGTCCCCAGGACAGGAAGGAAGGAAGGACGGAAGGATGGATGGATGGATGGATGGATGGAAGGAAGGACAGATGGATGAGTGGAAGGAAGGAAGGACGGCCTCTTATTCAAAGGCAAGGTCGGCCGGCGGAGACGCAGCCCAGCAGTACAGCCTCTGGGCTTGGCTTCCTCCCGGTGCACGCTGCCCGCCTTCCCTCCGGGGGCTGGGAGGTTGCGGAAGTGGCACATGTGCCCCGAGCCGCGGCTGGAGGCCCGTTAGTGGTTAGTGTTGGCCACGGCCTAGGACTCCCGGGTCACACCCCAAATGGTGCTCACAGAGCAGGAGGGGACAGTGAGGGTCCTCTGGGAGCCACATGGGTTCCAGCAATAATTCCCAGACAGTACCAGGGCCTTCCGGGTCACACAGTCCCCTGTGGTGGGGGACGGACACAGTCCTTTACACTCATGCTCCGGAATGCCCACCAGGCCCCTCCCTTTCCCACCAGGGCCATAGGAAGGGTGGCTCTTGTCCTCAGAGGGCCAGAGCCCGTGCCTGACAGCCATCTAGCAGACGGGCACCCACCTGAGCCACGTCCCTCTATCTGTCCACCCAGCTCCACCTGCCCAGTCCCCTGCCTTCCACCCCCCAGCCCACGTCTCTCCATCCGCGAAGCTAGGACTGCAGTCGGGATAGAGCACATGCCGGTCCAGTGCGAGGCTCT
This sequence comes from Marmota flaviventris, assembly GCF_047511675.1. NCBI lineage: Eukaryota > Metazoa > Chordata > Mammalia > Rodentia > Sciuridae > Marmota > Marmota flaviventris. The sequence goes on along the minus strand of NC_092515.1, from coordinate 60,295,215 downwards.
GGGTGGGTCCCCAGCACTGTACAATTGCACCGTCACCCGTCTATTTGGCATCACTGCATACACGTGACAACTCTCCATCCATCCATCAAAAAAAAAAAAAAAAGGATTTTTGTCCCTTTCCTTGCAGCATTGGGTGTTGAGCCCTGGAGTGTCCTGAGCTGGGTCCCCTTTTGTAAATTGTATTTGAGGCAGGGTCCTGCTAAGTTGCTGAGCTGGCCTCGAACAGACAACCCCCGGCGGAGCCTCCAGGCCACTGGGACTGCAGCGTGCACAGGCGCGGGGCTCCCTTGTCCAGGTTCACGCCACATCCCGCCAGCCACCCACACGCCTGCAGACGGTCACGCAGACGGCCTCAGTGCCAGGCATCTGTTGTGAGTGGCCACAGTGGCCCTGGGTGGCAGTGATGTCGCTTGGTGGCTGTCCACCTCCCTCTCTGCTGTGGCTGGCACGGCCCAGGCAGGCATTCGGGAAAGAGCAGGACGGGCGCAGAGGACGGGCCGTGAGCCACAGCCCCCCTTCACTGCCGAGCCCGGACCCGGAGATCTCCCCTCTCTGCACCTGGTTCCTTGTAAAGTGGACACAAGTGCAGCTCTCTTCATGGTTTTGTGAAAATTAAATTAAAAAAACCTCAGAAAATCAACGCAGGAGGGGAATGGCCAGGGCGAGGGTGGAGCAGCAGGCCGTGCTACTTGCTCACCCGGAGCCAGGGCCAGGGACGGCACCCGCCGGGTGGGCGACGGAACCTCCAGGGACCCGGGAGGCCGGGGATCTGCAGGCCCATCCAGGCTCCCGAGCAGACCCGAAGAGGCCGGAGTTGCAGAGGGTAGCTTCTGTCCACAGTGTGGCAGCTCCAGGCCTGCAGGGGCCCAGACACAGTCCCCACTGGCTGCCTCAGTGGACGGCCGGGGCGCAGCCAGGCTGCGAAGCCCCCAGGACAGAGCTGGGCCCCAGCCCTGGCTCCTTTGGCACAGGCGCGGGACGGGTGCGCTGGCCTCATCTGTGCAGCGGGGACATTTTAGGGCAGGTGGATGCTCGCAGAGAAGGACCTCAGACACCCGACGGGCACCCACTCCGTTGACGCCTTGTCATTAGAAGGGAAGAAACGGGCAGCGCCACACAGGGAGAGCGGCAGGTTGTGAGGGGCCTTAGAAGGTGCCCGCGGAGCCTGTCCCCACGGTGCCTGTCCCCACGAGGGAACGCCGGCTGGACCCAGCGGGGCAGCGGATGCACTCCGGGCCTGCAGCTGGGGGCCTGGCAGGAGGATAAGGAGGCCCCACTTACCGGCCTGGCCCAGAGTGGCTGGTGGCCAAGGCCCCAGGAGCTTCCAGCTCAGCAAGGACGTGACTGTGGTGACACACGTGTCCTGGGTTCCTTAAATCCCTGGCAGGAGGGCAGGCTGGGTCCAGGGCAACCCGTCCTGCGCTCTGGACGTCACAAATGGCCACCCGTGGTGACTCACCATGTGGAGGGACCCACCAGGTGGCTAATGGGGGAGGAGGGCTGGGAGTGAGTTGGAGGGCGTGGCACAGGGTCCCCCGCGGCCCAGGGCGAGGCCCGTCCCGCTGTGCAGCGCCCGCCTGCCCCTCCCCACAGCCCGCCACTCATTAATCTTGAAGAGTTTTCTGCTGAGTGCTCTTCCAGGACTTTCAAACCGCTCACTAATTGCAATTAATCACTTACGAAGCAGAGGTCAGGAACAATGGGCTGGAGGCGGGAGAGCTGTCAGGGGGTGCGTGGGCGTGGGCCCTGGTGCCCGGCGCGGGCTGCCCACTCCCACCCAGGTGGCTGCCAGGTCCCTTGCTTGTAGGGAGGAGGCTGCTGAGAGTGGGAAGGTGGTACCTGATCAGGGGAAGGGCCAGAGGCGGCCAGGGCAGATGCCCCCGAGGAGTCCACACTGCCCCAGAGGAGGCCGGGGTCCAGCTGGAGCCCCAACGGATGTACCTGGAGGCCAGCAGGCACTGGAGTCAGGCCAGAGGGCGAGTGCGGCCTGTGGACACGGCCTGGCCTGTGCGTTTCCTGCCCAGCGCGACCTCAGGATTGTGTTCTGTGTTAGGTGCCAACATTTGAAAGCCCGACTCCACAAATCTGGGCTCTGGTTCTCTTTGGGAACACAAAGGTACTGCTGCGTGCGTCACCAGGCAGCTGTGGCCTGGATGCGCAAGGGCCCAGGCGCTGGGTTCTGCAAGACCCCTGCCCGCTCCAGGACGCCTGGCTCAGGGCTGGCTCCCCGGTGTCTCCTCCACAGTCACCCAGGCAGGCCACAAAGTGCCCCTGGAGGCTCTGAGCTCAGGAGGCTGTGAAGACAGGGGACAGGGCTGGGGGTGGCGGCCACAGTGTGACCCCAGCCACTCGGGAGGTCAACGTAGGAGCAGTGCAAGTTTGAGGCCAGCCTTAGTGAGACCCTGCCTCAAAATAAAAAATAAAAAAATAGGGAACTGAAGACCTGGGAACATGGCGCAGGGGTGGAGGGCCTGGGTTCAGCCCCCAGAATTGCAAAGAAGAGGAGGAAATCTGTCCCTGAGGCAGCGGATTCCAACCTGAGCTCCCAAGAACCACTCGGGGAGCTTCTGTGCACCCCGCTCTTGCCCTCTGGGGCCGGGGGTGCCCACAGCCAGTGGCTCTCAGGGAGGGGCAGCCAACACAAGCTGGGGCGCTTTTTTGGTGACGTGGGCCTCAGGCCCCGGGCCGCTGTGTCGGCCGCTGTGTCAGCCCCTGGTGGCCTGGCCGTCTGCATTGGCACCAGCATCCAGGGGACGCTGACGCCCGCTGAGCGCAGGGCCACCCTTCCAGACCTCAACTCGGGTGGCGGTCACGCAGGCACGTGCCTCCCTAGACAAGAGCATGGCCTGCTGTGGGCACTGGCCCGCGGGGCAGGACCCCCAGAGGCAGGCAGTGTCCACGGTGGCCCACACCACCCGGCCCCTGGCCAGGCCTTCCTGGTGCAGTTCCCACCTGTGTCCCTCTCTGGCCTGCTGAGCTGGTGGCCTGGCTCAGGCCACTGTGCCTCTGTGAGGTCCCTTTCCTTATCAGTGACCTGGGGACCTCCGGCAGCACTGAGTGTCCCGGTGTGGAGCGTGTGGGCAGCGCCTGGCCGGGGGAGTGCGGAGGTGCTGCAGAGGGGCACCAGACTAAGCCGTCTGTCCCTGCAGACAGGGACGTGAAGAGACAGCATGGGGTGGCCCCAGCAGCTGCTCACTCCACCCCCCACTGTGTGCCCAGTGTGCCGGCCCCGTGGGCAGCCCTGGGGAACAGGCTCCTGGGGACTGGCAACCCAGCAAGGAGGCCCGAGGAGGACCTGCACGCTCCGTGGGCTCTGGAGAAACGCAGGGGAGCCCGGGCGAGGAGGGCTTCTGGGGGCTGCGCAGTGACGGAGGGCCCTGGGCCTCACAGACAGGCACAGAGGGAAACAGCAAGTTCAAAGGCCCCGGGGCAGCAGGAGGAGGCTGTGTGGCTGGAGCAGGGGGAGGGGGAGGTACATGCCGGGAAGCTACCGGCTGGGGTGCCCACTAGCACAGCCAGCCCTGCCACCTATGGCTACCCGCTCCCCACGGGGACACTGAATGTCCGATTCCCTGTGTACCCCACTTCCTGGAGGGGGTTTCTGGGCAGCAGTCCAGCCCCTTCCTGGGTCCTTCAGGGAACTCCCTGTGCTCCGGGCTTGAGGCCTGGCGGGTCACACAGGGGGCATGTCACTGCGCACCTGAGCAGCCTAATGCTTGCAGGATGGGACCCTGGGCGTTGGGCACTGTGGGGCATCCTCAGGGGGCTCGGGTCACAGGAGCCCCTGGCATCTCTGAGTGTGGCCCCGCGTGCGCTGCCTGCGGGGGAGGAGCCGGCCCTGCAGCTCAGGGGGCGAGCCCGCTGTTCTTCCCTGGGTGGGGGGTGGGCAGGGCCTGTAGCTGCGGGCACAGTGTGTGTCCTGTGTCCCCGGCCGGGGGGCTTCTGTTATCTAATTTTTATTAGCCACCGATGGACCTCTCTGGATTTGTTTTTATGTGGTGCTGAGAATCCAACCCAGGGCCCCACCCGTGCCAGGCCAGCGCTCTGCCACTGAGCCCCCGCCCAAAGGGACGGCTTCTTCAGGAACACGGCTACTCACTCCAGCTGCCAGGGACCAGCAGCTTACCTGGGCCCTGAGCCTCTGTCCACTGGGAGCAGAATCCCTTGTCCCTGGTTCCAAGGTGCCCGGTGCTGGCCCCACTCCGGGAGGCCAGCTGGCTGGAACTGGGCCCAAGGGGATCAATAGGGCTGACAGGGGACTCACCTTCAGGGCCCTGGGTGGGCCTCTTCAGGGCAGGACCGGCCAGCGGCCTGGCTCCCCGCCCACTCCAGAACCGCCCACCTGAGACCCCTTGTCTGCCGGGCAGTGGGTAGCAACGTCATCCCCACCCCACGGATGCCACCTGGAGCCACGGCCAGGCCAAAGCAGTCCCCGTGGTGGTCTGGCTCCGGCCCATGCCATCCGGTGCCCGACATCCTGTGGCTCCCGCGGCTGGCCCTCAGCTCCTAGCAGGGCACCCCCAGGTGAGTGTCCCCCACGGACGCTCCCAGGGCCCCCACCTGCTCTCGAAGGCTGCACCCTAGGGCTCAGAGCCCATGGCGTCCAGGTGCCCCAGACCGGTACCCCCACCAAAGCTGGGTCCACCCCCTGCTGACCACACAAGGCTCCAGCCACTGGGAACGTGGCTAGTCTCAGCTGAGATGCAGCCCAAGTGTGGCGTCCACATTGGCTAGACAAAGAAGGTGGGGTCCCTGGCTGACGCTTCTTTCATACTGATGACGTGATGAGATGGTAGCAGGACCCGCTGGACCTGAGTGTCCTGCTCATCAGTTTCTCCTCTTCTTTTAAAAAAGTGACCCCCATGCAACCTGGGCCCACACAGGGGCGTGGGTCCAGCTGTTGCTTCCCCGTGGACAGTGATACTCTGAGCCAGCCCAGTGTCCCAGGTCCCCAACACCCTCTCTAGGCCCAAACTCCCTGCGTCTGAGGGCAGCTGCCGCCCCTCTCCCAGCCCTCCAGGACCTGCAAAGCCAGAGCCCGGCCTGCAGATCCATGTGCCAGGATCGAGGGCTGCAGCCAGGGGCACTGGGGCCCTGACCCCTGCAGCACGCTGAGCGGGAACAACCCTATCCTCTGTCGGGGGTGGTTCCCTCTGTGAGGGGCTTGGGGGGTGGGCCTGGGGGTCCAAGGGACCCCAGGCTGGCTGTGCGGCTACCAGATGCTGAGTCCACGGGCCCCCTGTGCGGTTCTGGCTCATGGTGATGAGACGGGCAGAGCAGCTCACAGCCCTGTCCCCAGGCAAGGACGGCAAGGCTCCCAAGCCACTGCACCAAGGGCAGCAGGTGGGACTCAGGCCAAAGTCTGGGGGACACGCCATGGCCCACGTTGTCCTGGGCTCCCAGACTTTCCTCAGGAACCTCTCCTCAGAAATGACATCACGTCCAGGAGCCGCCAGAATGAGCCCAAGCCACAGCAAAGTCCCCGAGAATGCTAAGGCCCAGGCCTAGGGCACACGCACCTGTTGTTCACTTGTTCTTCTATCCGTCCATCTGTCCACCCATCCATCCATGTCTACCTATTCATCCATCCACCCATATCCATCCATCCATCATCCATCCATCCACCATCCACCCATCCATCCATCTCTTCATCATCTACCCATCCATCATCCACCCATCCATCCATCATCCATCCATCCATCATCCACCCATCCATCCATCATCTATCATCCATCCACCATCCACCCATCCATCCATCATCCACCCATCCATCCATCATCTATCATCCATCATCCACCCATCCATCCATCATCTATCATCCATCCACCATCCACTCATCCATCCATCATCCATCCATCCATCCATCCATCATCTATCATCCATCATCCACCCATCCATCCATCATCCATCCATCCATCCATCATCCACCCATCCATCCATCATCCATCCATCATCCACCCATCCATCCATCATCCATCCACCCATCTATCCAATCATCCATTTGTTCATCATCCACCCATCCATCATCTATCATCCATCCACCATCCATCCATCTATCCATCATCTACCCATTCATTATCCATATACCATCCATCCATCTCTCCATCCGTCCATCCATCCCTCCGCCCATCCATCCATCATCCATCATCCATCCACCCATCTATCCATCATCCATCCACCCGACATCCATCCATCTGTTCATCATCCACCCATCCATCCATCATCTATCATCCATCCACCATCCACCCATCTGTCCATCATCCACCCATCCATTATCCACCCATCCATCCATCATCTATCATCCATCCACCATCCACCCATCTGTCCATCATCCACCCATCCATCCATTATCCATACACCATCTATCCATTCCTCCATCCATCCATCCGTCCATCATCCATCTATCCATCTACCCTTCCATCCATCATCCATCCACCCATTCACCCATCATCCATCCTTCCAGCTATCTACCCATCCATCCATCCATCCGTCCATCATCCATCTATCCATCTACCCTTCCATCCATCATCCATCCACCCATTCACCCATCATCCATCCTTCCAGCTATCTACCCATCCATCCATCCACCATCCATCCATCCATCCATCCATCCACCCATAATCCATCCACCCATCATCCATCCACCCATAATCCATCCATCCACCCACCATCCACCCATCCATCCACCATCCATCCACCATCCATCCATCTACCATCCATCCATCCGTCTTCCACTCCTTCTTGGGGGGTTGTGGTTGACAGTGGACCCTGGAGCAGGACTGTCTGGAGTTTGAATCCTGGTCCTGCCACAGATGAGCTGAGCAGGACAGGTAACCTTACCTCTGCACGCCTCCGTGTCACCCATCTCAAACAAGGGGATGACCTTAGTTCACGGAGGCCTTGGGAGGGGAGGCTCAGCTTCCTCCTCCTCTGACCTGCTGTGGACTGTGGGCCTCAGGACAAGGGGTCTGCCAATCAGCCTCGGCCTCCTCTGTGCCACGGGGGTGAAGCTGCTCCTGCCTGCACTCAGAGGACCCCTTAGAGCCCCGGGGGGAGAGAAAGTGCTTGCAGAGCAGCCCGGGAGGGGCGGGCTGCTTCTCCAAGGGGGGGAGTGGCCGGGTACAGTGACAGCATCTCCTGCTGCCCCCGTCCTGCAGCTGGGCCTCTGCTATGGCGAGCACAGGCGCAGCTCCTCCACCAAGTCCCCTGGGGGGACCTCAGCCCCTTCACCACCGAGACCTACACAAGCGTCCCCACAGCCCCAGCCATCAGCGCCCCTGCTCCGAGGTTGGGTCCCAGGTCCCTGGGGTCCCCTGCTCTTCCGGCCCCAGAGGTCCGGTGCCTCCTGCAGGTGCCTCCTGTGTCACCTGAGTCCCTCTTCTGCCTTTCGGCCCCGACACCTGTTGGCTCCATGCCCTGCCTCTTTCTGCCTGGGGCTGCCCCGGCCGGGAGCCGAGCTGCCACCACCCAGGGGCAGCCAGGGCCAGGAGGCTGCCGAGCACCCACCCCAGCACAGAGGGAGGGCCGCACGGGAGCGGCCACCCAGCCCTCACGCCCGAGCGGCCTGCCCGCTCCAGCTGCCTGGCACGTGAGGCGACGCTCCGCCTGCAACCCGAGGAGGCCCTGACACGTGTTAAAATAAATATTCTGCAAATATGATGTTCCATATGTATGACTCCGTGGGGTGATGATTTCTCCACTGATCGCTGTAAGTGACAGCTGTACGGGCAGCGCTGGCAACACAGGCTCCCGTGCCACGCAGCGGGGGCGGCGAGGGGGGCACCCGCCAAGCATCTGGCGACTCGGGGTGCAGGCGCCGGGCGCCTGTCAGGGCTCGGCGCAGCACATCAGCGGTTCTGGGGACGGCGGGAGCAGGTGTTCCCAGGCAGCCTGCTCGCGATAATTACTTTTAGATTGTTTTAAAGTATTTGAGCAAGATCCTGGGGCTGGAGGGAGGGAGGAAGGCGGGGGCAGCCTCTGGGAGCCCGGGGGGCTGTGCTGCCCAGCTCGGTGGACCGTGCCCGCGGGGTCCCGCTCAGCTGTGCCACGAGTCCTGGTCATGAATGCATGGACATGTGGCCGTCCTGCAGCCCTGGGCCTCGGCAAGCTCCTCTGGGAGGCCTGCCCTGTGCGGGAGCCCTCGTCCCCGGGGCTGGTAACTAAGGGCAGGGACCGGGACAGGGCTTAAAGCACTGTGCACAGTGACCAGCCATTCCCAGGTCCTCAGGTCCTGACCTCTGGGCAGGAACGTCTGGCCACAGGCACAGCAAGGGCAGAGGCCTGTCCACGCTCCACCTGGTCTGAGAACAGGGCCGAGCCCCAACCCAGCGGAGTGAGGCAGGCCCGGCTGTGGGCTGTGGCTGGTGGGAAGTGGCCGCTCCTCCCTGGCCCCCCCAGGAGGCCCCGTGCTCAGCAGCAGGACCCAGGACAGCGCCCGGCTGCAGGGTCTGGATGGGGTGCCACCTGTCCCGCTAGTGCCACAGGAGGGTTCAGCCCGGACAGCAATTCAGGAAGGACACACGGGCCCTGGGGAGAGTCCTCGAGTCAGCCCTCAAGGTGTGGCCAGGGCCTGGCCCTATGAGCCGTGAGCTGGGCAGGAGGCTGGTCGCTTGGGAGGGCCTTCCAGGAGGAGAGGACGGCAAGAGCCCGGGGTGGGCGGGGCTCCAACAGGGGGCACACATGCGACAGCCAGCTCCTGGCCACCATGCCGGGCCGCCCACCCCACTGACCCATCCCTCCTGTCCACCCTCATGTCAGGGACAGTGCATTAGCACACTCGGGTCCCAGCTACACTCTGGGCTCTCTGGGGAGCGAAGGTGAGGCCGCAGCGCACGTGGCCAGGGCAGCAGTGGCCACTGGGTCAGGACAGTCAAGGCCACTGGGTGTCCCTGATGGGGTCTGACCCACGGCCTGGCCTGTGGGATCTGGGGGGCCTGGCTTCCCCACTCAGAGGGGAGTCCATGAAATCTGTCCCCTTCCTCAGAGAAGGTCCCTCTGGCCATTTCCATCCTAAAGGATGAGCAGAGAAGTCCTCCGTGCAGGGCAGCTCAGATGACCAAGTCTGGCTCCAGGGGAACTGATTCTGCTGGCCCCATGACATTGACAAGGGGCACCTGGGGCCAGCCCCACCTGAGCGCCCCCTGGGGCAGAGCTCTGGGGCCAAGGCTGGTAGCAGCAGGGTTGAGAGCTGTTACTTAGAACCTGGGCGACTTCGACATTAGCTCAGGGAGGTGCCACCTGGTGCAGGATGAGGCAGGTGACCAGGCGGGCCCTCCCTGCCCCCGCGGAGCCCAGGGCTCCAGCCACCAAGGGAATGCAGACTCCTTCCCACCCACTGGGCGAAGATGCCTGAGGCCCGAGAGGCCTCCAAGGCCCCCCGGCCGCACCTCCTCCTCCGCTCATCCCCGTCTCCTCGTTCCCAGGCCCCAAGTCCAAGCACCCAAGCTGCTCCGGCCGGCCGCAGGGCCTTCGCACAGCACACCTCTTCCTTTCTCCTCTCCTGGGCCACGCTGTCACCTCCAGCAACCCAGGCGGTCCCAGAACAGGGCCAGGCTCCAAAAGCCGCAGGAGGATCACCCGCACAGGGGACCCCCAGCCGCGGCTCTTCCCGCTCCTCGGCATTCCCTCTGGCACCACCCCCAGGCTTCTCGAGTCACGGGGCCCCTGGGGGAAAAGACACCCCTCACTTGGTCCTCGGGGGTGCCCCCAGCTCCTCCAGCTGAGCCCTTACTGTGACTCGGGCGGGCTGCCTGTGCGGGAGCCTCCTGCAGCCACCCAGCGGAACTCATCTTTAATTCATGCCGATAATGTCAGCCGCGGTGTCTGGAGCAGTCACTTAACCCATCAGGAGAAGCTCCTGCTGCTGTGGTACAGCCGGGGGCGGGCACGAGGGCAGCCACCACCAGCCCAGGCGCCCCGGGGCCACCGGGCAGAGTCGGGGGGGAGGCCAGTGCCTTTCCCCACCATGGGCTGGGCCTGGGCCACAGAGCGGGGGGCTCTGCACACGCAGGGGTCCAGCACGGGGTCCCGGGTGCACTGTGGCCCCTCGTGGGCCTGGAGGGACAGTGCTGAGCCCTGGACAGCCCTGCCCAGAGGGCCCTCCTGAGCGGTCACCACCTTGTCTTCTAGGAACGAGCCCTGGAGTCGGGGCCCCGGGAGGCCGTTCCAGAGGGACCCCCAGGCGGCAGAAGCAGAGAAGAGGCCCCCTACCCGCTGCCCGCAGAGACCACTCCAGAACAGCTGCCCTGTCCCCACGGGCGGTGGCCCTCAGCTGTCTGCTCAGGGAGGACGTGACAAGCTGAGACCTGGCCTGGCTGTGCATCTGGGGCCGGGCCCTGCCTTTGCTGTGCCTCAGCTCTTGGCTGAAGGGGGTGTACCCCATGGTTTCTGTGCTTGTTTGGGGGTCACCTCCCAGGGCCCCACACGGGGGAGGGGAGGCTGGGGTGACCAGAATGCCCCAGGTCTGCTCCTCCTACCATTGTAACTGGGCCCAGCAAGACCCTGCAGTGTCCAGGTCACCAGCAGGGGCCCTCGCTCAGGGGAGCCCAGGCCCTGCCCGCCCCCGGCTGCCCAGCGGTGCCCTCTGCTCGCTCTCTCTATTTCGGGGCTGGGATTGGACCCGGGGTGCTGAACCACTGAGATTTTATTTTGAGACAGGACCTTGCTAAGTGGCCCAGGCTGGCCTCAACCTCCCGAGTCACTCGGATGGCAGCTGTGCCCATCACACCTGGCCCAGCTTTTCTTATCACAAAGGCACCCACCCTGCTCAGGCACACTGGGTGCTGAGCTAAGTATTCCAGACCCAAATCAACGCCTTTAACCCTCCTGACTCCCCAACTGCAAGGGCACGTGCCACTACCATCCCTGGTTTACAGAGGAGAAAACTGAGGCCCAGAGGTCCGGGGACACGGTGCGAGGTGGCAGGTGCCGTGGGGACACAGCAGTCTGCCTGCTGAGTGCCCCACAGGACAGGGCACAGCACACACGGCAGAGACACAGCTGGCCCCTCTCTGTGGGAGGCTCTCTCCTCGCCGAGGGAGGACAGCTCCGGGGGTCACCCGCCCGCACACTGAGGGAACACAGAGCGCTGTCGGAGCCGCGTGCACGGTGGCCCTGGGCTGCTGGGGGCGTCTCCTACCATCTGCGAGCCCAGGACGCCCGCCCACGGCGCTCCAGACGCCGTTCCCGCTGCGCGGCGCGGGGGGTCTCGCGGCTCCTCGCCCGCCCCAAAGCTGCTCCTCCTGGCAGGACTCCGGTGGCTCCAGGCAGAAGCTTGGAGAGTCCCAAGTCTCCTTCCCCCACGTCCCACCTCCGTTCTGCCAGCAGAGCCGGCTCCCAGCCTCCCAGAGCTGCCAGCCTGGCCCAGGACGCCGCCATCCTGCGCCCCACAGCCCACAGGCGCCCAGCCTGGCCCCCTGCCACCCACACGGTGGCCAGGGGATGCTGGGCCAGGCCTGCAGGGGGTGGTGTGCATGCTCTCGCTCTGGACCAGTCTTCCTGGTGGTCCCTGCGGGCAGCCAGGAGCTGGGCAGTTCCAGGGAGGGACGGGCAGGCGTCAGGCCCAGGACGGGGCTGAGCAGCGTGCTGGAGGGGGCTGGCTGCCGAGGGCCCTGCAACTCCTCACGGACCCTCAGCCTCCCCTCGGCCCCTCTGCACTCGGCCACGGGACTGCTGGGCATGTGCCCATGGCCCAGGGACTCCAGGCGGTCCCGGGCGAGCACCTGGACTTGCTAGCCCACCCCCACCAGCTGACTCAGAGTGCGGGGGCAGAGCCCAGGGTCGGGTTTTCACGGCCCTCCTGGGGATGCCAGGCTGCTGGGGTGAGACTTCTGACCTGCCTTGCCTGGCGGGAAGCTTGGAATATCTGGGTCCAAGAGCCCCATTCACTCCTACTGGACCCAGGACCCAGCAATGCCAATGGGCATGTGAGCAGCCTGGGCCACAGAGGCAACAGTCAAAAACCCTCTGGGAGATAATGCAGAGGCAGTAGTGAAGGCCGGATCCCTGCAGCTGTCCTGTGAGCCTGTGTGTCCACCCTACCACACCAGAGGTGAGAACACAAACCCAAAGTCAAGGTCACCAAGGGAGCAGGTGGCTGAGCAGTGCTCTGAACACAGTCTTCCAGTGCTAACTCCAGTGCCCCCACGGCTGCCTCAGTGGCCCAGCTGGGGTGACTGTGGCCTGGGGTGGGAGGCATCAGCCACTTATCCATGGAGTGGCATGAAGCCAGGCGTCGGAACCAATCCCCGCAGCAGGCAGGCTGTGGGGTGTCCGGAGGAGGCTGCTCCCTGCCTGCAGGCCCCACCCACTGCCACCTCCACCCACAGGGAGCAGGCGCTAGGGCCTCCGGCCCAAGGGCTGCACCCTGGCCCAGGAAGGAGCTGGGCCAAGTGCAGCTGAGGGTCAGTGGCCCACCCAGCGCCCCCACGTGAGGCGCTGAGCAGAGGGAATCACACGTTCAACCTTGAGGAATTAGGCCGCTCCTCCCGGCCCCACGCCCCCACCCTTGCCCGGGTTCCAAGAGCGAGCGGTTCATATTTAATAACGCAATTTATATTCCACTCTCAACATAAACTATTGTAAAGGCGCTCTAATGTAAAAATACATCTGGCTTGTCAATACTTTATCTTCTGGATCCGCATCCGAGTCCCTGGGCCTCCCTGACTTATGGCTGCACCACTGTCTAATGAATAAAAAGGTGCGAATTATAGGCCCGGCTCTAATGCTCATCATAAAATTAGACGATAGTTGCAAAAGCTGCATTCTCCTGCCCACCGCGCGGCGACGGCTGGCCATAAATAAAGTGTATTTAATGTATCCCAGGGCTGTGCAGGCCCAGGAAACAGTGGGTTAGAGCGCGGCCTTCGGTGGGCCCGCCACGAGTTCAATGAAGTGATAACGGATCCATCATGTGGATTTATGCTAACTGTCTCCCGCAAAGCCGTGGCCTCCACACTGTAAATAGCCTACAATCCTTCCAGCAGCCGCCTGCCAATAAAACTGTCACTGCCAGGCTGGCAGCGAGCACCTTCAGGACAGGGGACAAGCCGTTATGCTCTGGAGGCCGCCGGGCTGCGCCTCCCACCCGCCCTGCGCGGGCCGTCAACGGCCGAATCTCCCTCCAGAGAGAGAAGCCCCTCTCGGGGTCAACAGCCGCTGCTCAGGCCCTGGCTGGCGGGGAGCTGGGACTGAGGAGGTGGCCGCCATCTCGGCTGGGGAACGAGGCCGGGACTTGGGGACACTGCCTGGCCGTCTTCCCCTCGCGGCTGGTGAATCTGTACAACCTCTGGACACGTCCAGCACAGGGTGGCTGGTCCTTCACCCCCACTTTGCCCTCTGAGTCAGGTCCTGGGCGCACACCAAGACCCGCCGCCCCCTCCGAGGCCCTCCGAGAAGACGAGACACCCAGACGGAAAACCCAGGCTCGCTGCCGCAGCTCCTGCCCGGTCCACGGCCACGCGCCCTTCTCTGAAGCCCCAGCAAACCAAGAACGGGTGGTGACCTCCTCATCCCACGGGGCGGCACGAAACGGGAAGGAAGAGACAGCTGTTCCGGGGAGGGGGCCGGTCCCCATGCAGACCGCAGACGCCTGCCGTGGGTGACGCCGAGGGGAGACAGGGACGCTCCGGCACCAGTGGACAGCGGCCAGGCTTCCCGGCAGCAGAGGTCACGTGTGACTAGGGTAACTTTACTGACACGGTGGAGGGGGGTGTGGACACCACTGGGAGCCAGGGGGCCATCAGCCTCTGCCATCCACAGGTGCGAGTGACGAGTGACCTTAGAATTATAGATGGCGCTCCAAACTCAAAGGGCAGGTGGCTGCTGTGCTTGGGAATGACCGTGACGTCAACATACACATCTTGGGAACTTCTTGCTCCTAAGGGCCCAAAGGCTCCCTGTGTGGAAGTCCACACCCGTGGCCGTCGCCGCTGCCCTCTCACAAACTCACCCGTGAACGGGCACCTTGCAGGTGGAGTCCCAGGGGAGGGCAGGCGTGCGAGGGCCCGGGACTGCCGCTGGGCAGAGGTCTCACTCCCTCAGACCCCGCCCCAGGTGGCCCTCCTGTCCTTGGGCTCCCCAGGGCCACAGGCCTTCCCCAGAGTGGCACCCGGGCTGCGTGGACCAGGGTGTGGGCCAGGGGCTCCTGCTGCATGGTCACCCTCTGCCCCCAGTGAGAGCCTGGACCCGGTGTGGGCATGAGGTCGGAACCTCGGCCCCTGGGTGTCCAGAGCACTGCGGAGTGCTCCTCGGGGGATGGGATGGGCCTCTTGTCCCCCATCCAGGCACGTCCTTGTGAGGAGGCCTGAGTCCCTCGGTGGCTGCTCTGAGTGGCACCCGCTGGCTCTGCAGGGACCTTGCTGATGACCGGAGTTGGGGGACAGAGCGGGGGGCGGCCTGCTGCTCCCCAGAGCCCCTGGAGCAGCCCTGTTCCGGCCCAGGGAGCCACACCTGTGGGACAGAGGGGCTGTCGGCTTGGGGACCAGGCGGAGGCTGCTCTCAAGAATGAGGATGAGTCCCCTGCGCAGCGCCCTGAATCCCCTCCTGCAGAGCCGGGAGGGGCCACCTTGCTCGCTGTGTCACTGCTGTCCCTCCTGACCAAGGCCCAAGTCTCTGACGATCACAGGGTGGACTTCTGCAGAAGTGCCACTTAGTCCCTCCCTTGAAGTCACAGGGACACTCATAACTGACCAAGAGATCAGATGGGGGGCAGTGTGACCCCTGCCTCCTGGCCCTCGAGCCCCCGACACCCCTGCTCTTGTGTGGGCTGGACCTGGCAGCCGGCCTCTGAGAAGAGATTCGGGAAACACAACGGGGTCCCCCTGGTTACCAGAGGGGCTCTGCCCGCCTCCACCTCCCGGCTGGTCTGGTGAGCAGAGCCCCTGGCCACCGTCCAGCCAGGCGCAGGCCCTCAGGCCAACAGCCCTCGAGAACCAGATCCTGCCGACAACCACGTGGACACGTCCCTCTGCCTCCTGACGGCAGGTGATGGTGGCCCAGGTGACGCCCTGACCACGGCCTGCAGGGTCCGGAGTTCGAGGGCACAGCCTGGCCCCAGCTCCTGTATGACCTCCGGCTCGGCTCCCGCCAGCCTCTGCAAACCGCCCCTCCCCAGGCTCTCGCGAGCCTCCCTTCGAGGCCTCCTCCATCAACACCGTGCTGTGGGCCCCCTCTCCCGGGCCCTCACCATCTGTGGGTTCAGTTTGGAGACGTCACAGCCCTGCAGACAGCTTCTGCCCAAACTTGGTGCCTGCAGTCACTTCCCCTTCCGAGGGCAGCAAGGCTCCCCATCCCACTCAGCCCAGGCGCCCGGCGGGGCCGACGCCTGCCCGGGTCAGCGCTCTCAGCCTGGGACCCGGGCGGAGGCCAGTCGGGGCCAGACATCTCTGGGCTCCGGTTTCAAGGATGCCAGGTGCCACAGGCTGCTGACCGGTGGCACGAGTGCCCTGGGATGTGGCTGTGCGGACTCCCCCATGGTGCTCGGCCACAGGTGGCCACCCGCAGCCTGACGGACGTGCCCTAGTGATGGCACCTGGGCTGCCAATGGTGGTGTGGAAGCCGTGCGTGTCGGGGGCTGGTGGGAGGGGACGGTGACGGCTGGTGGTCCTCCTAACAGCGGGTGGCCCCAGCCGCCCTGTAACCCGCGGAGCAGGCACACACAGTGGGCGCTCGGGAGGCCCCTCAGCGTCCAGCTCCTGGCTCAGGCGCAGCCTCTGGGCCCCCACTGCCCTTCCTCTCCTCCCTCGCGCGGTCACCAGGGCCACTGAGGTGGCTTGCATCCGCCCACCAGCCTTGCTGCCGCTTCCTACCCAGATTCCGTGTCCACGGGGAGACGGCCACCTCCCGGGCCTGCCCACCCCCCCCGGCCGTCGGCCTCTGGGCCAGGCACCCAGGACCCCTCAGCAAACCCAGCCAACCCCGAGCTCCCTGTGGCTGGCGGCCTCTGCCCCACCCCACCCAGACCGACCCGAGCCTCCTAATAATAGCAGCACTAAATCCTCCCGGCCAATTCTGCTCCTTTCTATAAATAATGTAGAATCTTTTTATTTACTGACAGGTTGTAAAAGTATCAGGGAGAATAATGTGAAATCGGGAGCCTCTGAATAATGCACGCACCAGCCTCGCCTCCTGTCCTCCCGGCCTCCTCCCCTGGCCTGCGGGTCTGGCCTCCCAGGGCTGGGAGGGTGGAGCCTGGGGTGCGGGCCTCGGGGTTTGGATGCCGCAGCATTTGAGTGGTCAGAGCAGGTGTGTGCAGCACCCTGTCCAGACACCTAGACACACAGACCCCGAAATATACAGACACAACACCAAAGGCGCACAGTCACACAGGGAAACAGACACACAACCACACAGACACACAACCACCCAGACACACAACCACACACAGGCACATAGCCACACAGGCACAGAACCACACAGGCACACAACCACACAGGCACACAGCCACACAGGCACACAGCCACTACACAGCCACACAGGCACAGAACCACACAGGCACAGAACCACACAGGCACACAGCCACACAGACACACAACTACACAGACACACAACCACACAACCACCCAGAAACACAACCACACACAGGCACACAGCCACACAGGCACAGAACCACACACAGGCACACAGCCACACAGGCACACAGCCACTACACAGCCACACAGGCACAGAACCACACAGGCACAGAACCACACAGACACACAGCCACACAGGCACACAACTACACAGACACACAACCACACAGCCACACAGGCACACAACCACACACAGGCACACAGCCACAGAACCACACACAGGCACTCCACAGCCACACAGGCACACAACCACACAGTCACACAGGCACACAACCACACAGGCACTACACAGCCACACAGGCTCATAGAGAATCAGAATGGACGCACGGACACGCAATCACAGAGAAATACGTAGACCCAGAGACACAAGCACAGACACACCTATACATGCACAACCACCCACAGACACACACACAACCATGCACACACAGACCCTGCGGCCATGCACACAGGCAGACACACACCAGCACTGCGGACGGCCCTGCCTGCCCTCTGATGGCCTCCGCCTGGGCAGCAGGCTATGGCTGCAGGTGGCTCGCCCCTCCAGGCACGGGAAGGCCTGCGGGCAGGCTTGGCCCTGAGGGTGGCCGAGCCACAGCAGCCCCTGCAGGAGGCCTCCCGGGTGCCCTGGGCCCACTGGGGCTGCCCTCCACAGCGGGACTCCCAGGCTGCCTGGAGCCTGCCCTGGCCAGGAGCAACGCTGGGCTGGGGGCTGGGGGACAGGGGTGGTCACTGCCCGCCGGGGCCATGCTGGGAGCCGCGCACGCACCTCTGTCCTCCGCAGAATCAGGATGATGCCCCAGTTGCGTCTGTCCCCCATGCTGGCCGTGTGCCCGTGCCCGGGGCAGGGCCTGTCACAGGTGCGCAGTGCAGAGCCACGGGGACTCCACGCGCGCCCTTCGTGAGGAGGGAGGCTGAGGCAGGCGCGCGGGAAACTGCCCGGTCATCCGGGGCCACCCCCTCAGCAGAGCTCCCTCTGGCCCTGCACAGGGTGGGGGCGGCCAGCTGTGCAACTCCAGACCCCCTGGAATCCGCGCCTCACAGTGAGACCCCCAAGGCCACAGCCCCTGTGGGCCGAACCCCCGCAAGACCACAGGGGACCGGGGCTCAGTGCGGGGGCTCGGTGCCGGGGCCCCACAGGGCTGCAGGCGGGCGTCTCCTCGGGGGGCAGGAGGGATGGTACTGAAACCCTGGCACTCCTGGTGGCACCTCAGGTCACACGGGCACCTCCTCACGCTCAGGCACACATGTGCACTTAACATGGACATCACAATATCACACGTGTACACACACGACCACACACCACATGTGCAAGCACACACACATGCAATCTACAACACGCAGGCACGCGCGGACACACGCACGATCACACGGCACAGCCCACACTTCCCACACCTGGACACACGTGTGCACAGCACACACCGCAGGCCCCACAGCCCACACCACCAACATGGTGTGCGCCCTCCACACACAACACCCCCACAGACCTCACCCACGCCCGAGACGCGCACACGGCCTCCCAGCAGAGCCGGTGACAGGGACATTTCCTCCCAGCCCGCCAGCGTGGACCTGGGCTCGCAGACTGCCCCTGGGGCCTCGGGTCTGCCCGGCTCTCACCTGCGCCTCACTCGTTAGCGTAATGAACTAGCCAAAGCCGGGCACTCTGCCAAGAAGGGAGGCCAGGGCTCACGGCTGGAGGCTGAGGCCACGTCTGGTGACAGCCTTTTTTCTTTGCTGTGCGGGTGAACTCGGGGCTCCTCCACTGCGCCACACCCCAGCCTTTTACTCTTTATCTTGAGACAGATCTCACCAAGTTGCCCAGGCTGGCCTTGAACTTGTGGTCCTCCTGCCTCAGCCTCCTGGGCCACTGGGATACAGGTGGCCGCTGTGCCTGGATTGGCAGTGGCCTTTTGCTGGTAGAGTCCCAAGGTGGCACAGGGCACCACAGGGTGAGGACAGGTCTCTTTTTATAAATCCACCAGAATTCAGGGGGCTCACCCTGCTGGCCTGAGTGGCCCCGACCCCTCCCAAAGGCCACTCTGAACACCACAGCTGGATTGAGTCCAGCTTAGTCCCTCCCCGTGGGGTTAAAGCCCAGCCCAGGAGGCCCCAGGACTGGCACCATATCCAACCCGTGGCACCCGTTTTACAGCTGGGGAAACTGAGGCCCCAGGCCAGGCCACGTCTGCCTGGACAGTGCCTAGAAAGCTTTGACCTGTGCCAAGTACTGGGCACCCCTCCCCAGAGACCAGAGATTAACTGGCCTGTGGGCTTGTCCACAGGTGGCCCTGGGGATGGTCCTGGGTGCTTCTAGGTCCTGGGTGGTCCTAGGGTGGTCCTGGGGGGTCCTGGGGGGTCCTAGGGTGATCCTGAGTGGTCCTAGGGTGGTCCCGAGTGGTCCTGGGGGGTCCTAGGGTGGTCCTGGGGGGTCCTAGGGGGTCCTGGGGGGTCCTAGGGTGGTCCTGGGGGGTCCTAGGGTGGTCCTGGGTGATCCTAGAGTGGTCCTAGGGTGGTCCTGGGGGGTCCTAGGGTGGGTGGTCCTGGGTGATCCTAGAGTGGTCCTAGGGTGGTCCTGGGGGGTCCTAGGGTGGTCCTAGGGTGGTCCTGGGGGGTCCTAGGGTGGTCCTGGGAGGTCCTAGGGTGGTCCTGGGTGATCCTGGGTGGTCCTAGGGTGGTCCTGGGGGGTCCTAGGGTGGTCGTGGGTGGTCCTAGGTTGGTCGTGGGTGGTCCTAGGGTGGTCGTGGGTGGCCCTAGGGTGATCCTGGGGGGTCCTAGGGTGGTCCTGGGTGATCCTAGAGTGGTCCTGGCTGGTCCTAGGGTGGTCCTGGGGGGTCCTAGGGTGGTCGTGGGTGGCCCTAGGATGATCCTGGCTGGTCCTAGGGTGGTCCTGGGGGGTCCTAGGGTGGTCATGGGTGGCCCTAGGGTGATCCTGGGGGGTCCTAGGGTGGTCCTGGGTGGTCCTAGGGTGGTCCTGGGGGGTCCTAGGTTGGTCCTGGGTGGTTCTAGGGTGGTCCTGGGGGGTCCTAGGGTGGTCGTGGGTGACCCTAGGGTGGTCCTGGGTGATCCTAGAGTGGTCCTGGGTGGTCCTAGGGTGGTTGTGGGTGACCCTAGGGTGGTCCTGGGGGGGTCCTAGAGTGGTCCTGGGTGGTCCTAGGGTGGTCGTGGGTGGCCCTAGGGTGGTCCTAGGGTGGTCCCAGGGGGTCCTAGGGTGGTCGTGGGAGGTCCTAGGGTGGTCCTGAGGGGTCCTAGGTTGGTTGTGGGTGGTCCTAGGGTGGTCGTGGGAGGTCCTAGGGTGGTCCTGAGGGGTCCTAGGTTGGTTGTGGGTGGTCCTAGGGTGGTCGTGGGTGGCCCTAGGGTGATCCTGGGAGGTTCTAGGGTGGTCCTTGGGGGTTCTAGGGTGGTCCGGGGTCTGGGCTCCCCCGGCAAGGGTGTGAGAGGGCCCAGGGGAAAAGCCTGAATTAAAATCAGACTTTTGGGAGGTGGGGGTCCCTCCCTGTCACTCAGTTCTGGAGCCCAAGGCCACCAGGTCCCCAGAGAAGCGCATGGTCCAGGTGTGAGCTGACAATGTCCTTGAGAGGGGCCAGATGGCTGCCAGGCGGCGCCTCCTGCGCTGCCAGACGCTCGGGGGCGGCGTGGGGCTGAGTCAGGACCGAGGGCTCCTGCCTGGAAGGTGACTTTGGAGCCTGGTCACTTGACATGACAGCACTGGAAGCCAGAAAGAGGGCCCTGTCTAGAATGAGGGTCCTTGACAAGCTGTGCCCCAGGAGGCCACCTGGTCAGAGCAGGGACACTGCAGAGAGGCAGCAGTGTGTGCACTGTGCCTGGCACGTCATCTGGGGAGGGCACAGTGGGTACATGCTGTGGGGAGCAGCCTCAGCTCATTTGTCCAGGATCCCTGAGCCCCGCTGTGTGGCTCTGGGGCCTGTGCCTGCCTCTCTGAGCGGCTACTCACTTCCCTGAGCGAGGAGGGGAGGAAGGCCTGCTTGGTCGCAGGGCCTCCTGTGGAGGCCGCTCCTCAGGCCTTGCTCCCCGGCTGGCTCCTGGCCCCTAACCTGCCTCTGCCCGTCGCCCCCACATCTCTCCATCCCCTAGGCCTGTTCCTGTCCCTGTCTCCCTCTGACCCTCCCGACCCTGCGGGGTCACACACTCCACCCCCCAGCACAGGCCAGAAACTTCCCAGCAGCCCGCGGGACTCAGATGTGGCCTCCCCGCTGCACTGGTCACCCGCCCCTGGTTCAAGTCCCTGCTGGGGCCGTTCCATTTGGGCAGACGCTTGTCCTGACCCATTCAGAGGACTTGGGAACCATCTGGATGTCCCAGAGCAGAGGGAGGAGGGAGCTGCCAGGAGTCTGGCCGTGGGCAGCCTGCTCTGGGCATGGGCAGGCACCAGGTGCAGGCTGCAGAGGGTCACGTGCCCAGCTCACCGTCCAGCATGCAGGAGGCTCCCCGGCTGCAGGCAGTGCAGAGGGACCTGGGGCTGCCCATCCCAGCCGCGGTGCAGGGGCTGTGCCTGTGTCCCCGCACTTCCTGTCTCCTGAGAGGCCCCCCCACCTGCGCAGGCCAGCCCAGGAGGCCATGCTGGACGCCCTGCGGCCTTTCTGTCCATGCCCACGGGGCCGTGCGGGTTTTCCAACTCGGACTGCAACCTGTGAATGAGCAGGGGCGGGCTGGGAGTGCTGCCTGGGCTCACGACGCTGGCCAGCCTGCTGATACCTGAACGTTCCAGGGCAGGAGGTCCAGGGCACAGAGGACACACGAGCCAGGGGACAGGGCTGCTCTCCTCCAGGCCTGGGGTCTTGGAGGTCTCTTCTGGGTCAGCCCAGTGGCCAGATCCCGGGAGCTCCAGCTGCTGTCCCCTCCCCTGATCTGTTCTGGGCTGGCTCTGCTCCAGGCCGGGCTGGGAGAGCGGGGCCTGGGAGGCAGCGGGTGGCGGTGGGCGGTGGATGACTTGGGAGCTGTTCTGGGCAGGCCCCTGGGGAGCGTGGGCAGGCACAGTGGAGGTGACAGATGGAGAACATGTATTAAGGGTGAGTCAAAGGTACAGAGGGTTTTCTCAGAGGCCCCAGTGAGAAGGCGGCCCGAGGCCAGAGCCGCAGTGGGGTGCTGGGCACAGTGCCCGGCTGAGACAGAGTGCAGAGTGAGCACCGGCCACTGGGTGGTGTCTCCTCCTGGTGCCCACGACAGCCTGGGCCCAGCCCGGCCAGGCCGCAGCCTCCAAAGCCCCCTTGCCTTCTTGCTGTACCCGTGGGCAGCCTGGGGCCACTCTGACCCCAGCTTCCCACCTGCACAATGGACAACATAGGTCCTTTCCGCATGGACAAGGCCGGCACGGAGGCTGGCCACAGGGGCAGGCAGCAGCTGAGCTTTCTCTTCTCCTGCGGCTCCTTCTGCCGTCCACTGCCCTGAAGCCCTGGCAGTGTTTTCTGGGCGCAGGGTTCCCTGGACATGGTCTGGACTCCAACCCTCCACTCCAACCGCAGACCAGGGGTTCGGCAGGGTGAGACCCTTGACCCCAACCTGCCCCAGACCCTCCTTCCTGGCCAGCCCCACTTCCCTCTTCCAAGGTACCGAGCCCCTGCCCGCTACCTGCTCCTGCCCCACTGAGAACCAGGGAACCAGACACTCCCCTCTGGGGGCCTCACTCAACCCAAGGGCCACCTCCTCCAGGGAGCCCTCAGTCTGTCCCGAGCTGCAAGAGCACTTCCCTGGCCACCCATCCCCGTCGGCGGGACCCAGAGCCTGGCACAGAGGAGTCCTCAGTGCCCAGGAAGTCAGGGTCCTGGGGGCAGCAAGAGCAAGAGGGGCCCTTTGTTCTGCTGCAGTAAAGGAGACAAAGAGGAGTCGGTGCTCCTGCTGAGCCCCCAGGGCCATCGCTGGGCAAGACCGTGTGTGGCTCCCAGCAGGGCCTGGAGGTGACCACGCATGTGGTGGGAGGAAGGCTGATATCCGTCCAGTGACCCTGCAGATGGGCAAAGGGAGAGGCCCAGAGGTCAGCCCCCAAACCTGCCCCCCGGGGGCCACCGGAGCAGGGGCGCTGAGGTGCTGCCCACAGCCCGGGTCCGGTGCACGTTGCAGCAGGCCCCAGCCTCCTCCCGGTGAGTGAGGGCAGCGTCCACGGCGGCCCCGACAGGTATTAAAGTTTAATGAGCGCTAATGGCTTTGGCCTGCTTTTGCGAGAGCCAGGCCCCGTTTACGAACATTTAATTTCTCAGGCCTTGACCTCCTCCTCCACCCGCAGCCCAGCCCCGGCCCCCGCAGGTGGGTCCCTAACCACCTGGCAGCCCTCAGAGCATTCCGGGGGACACACAGCCCCAGGGCCAGTGGCCAGCAGCAACAGCGGGTCCCCCGACGCAAAAGGTGGCCTCTCATCAGCTCCTGTCCACAGTGACCCTGGCTCCCAGGTGGACCCGAGGGTCGTGTGGGCACTGGGAGGCCAGGTGAGGTCCCACCACACTAGGCCCCCACACCCTGCTCTGCCCCTGCTTGGCCCGCACGACCAGATGGTGGCCAAGCCCCTGCTGCCCCCTGGCGGCAGAAGGCCACCTGCCTGCTTGAGGGGGTGGAGGGAGCCCCAGGCTGGGGTGCAGGGGCGGCGTCTCAGTACAGGGACGGCAGATTCCACACCAGAACCTGAAAGAACCTGGACCTGGCTGTCGTCCCTGAACGTGTTTGTGGACTGGGAGCCACTCGGTGGCCTGGGGGATCAGTGCTCTAGAAGGTTCCAGGCTGTCCCAGGCCAGAACGGGCAGCTCTTCACAAAACTAGGTTAACGGACACCCTCCCACCGCGCTGGCCGGGCTTCCACCTGAGGTGGAGTCAGAGTGAGGCATGAGTTAGGCACCTGCTGTATGGCGGGAGCCGTACTAGTCGGAGCAGCACTGACCGCAGCTACACGGGCTCCAAGACTGTCACCAGCCACCCAGGCTCCTCCAGGCCAGCGGGAGCCACCCCGTGTCAGCTGCCTGCAGCGGCAGCCTCACAGGCCCCCCTCTGAGCTGCCCCCGTGACCAGCCTCATCAGAGCCCAAGGTGGCAGGGAGGGGAGGGGACAGCAGCCCAGCCTCACCGGGACGCACTGCCTTGGACACCCTGCACTCTGCCTGGGTCGGGGCTGTCCTCCGGCGTCCACGGCCTCCACCTCAGGCCTGGCCCGGGGCAGCACTGCTGGATGGCTGCAGAGCCACGTGCCGGGCAGCACAGCCTTCTGAAGACACAGGTCACACCCGTAGGACCGGCACGGCCAGAGCTGGGCACAGCCCACGGCAGTCTGAGTCCCTGACGTGAGTAAAGTACCTGTTGCCCTCTGAAGCTGACGTGAGCCGGGTGTCCTGCCGTGGCTTCTCTCGGGGTGGCACCGCGTGCCAGGCCTCGCAGGAACCCCGGGAGCCCGCCCACCCGTGGTCATTATTTCTGCTGTCTTCCCTGGGGTTCAAGGGTCAAGTGCAAGTCTATTTCCAGGGAGGGGCTCCTGGGCTGCAAGGGGTCGGGGAGTGAGCCTGGGAAGGGAGGGAGGCCCACAGGACCCCAGGGGGCAGGGACCCCGCGGACAGGAGGACAGGCTGTGCCTCTGCTGACACCGTTCCTCAGGCCACAGCTGCGCCAGTGTCCCTCAGCCAGAGTGGGGCACAGCAGGCGGCCAGCTCGCACTCGGGGTTCCTGGGGCCGCGGGGTTCTGGGGACCATCAGCAGAAGGACTCAGAGCCAGGCAGGGGAGAGGCTGGCAGGGCCCAGCTCTGCCACCGCCCGGGGACAGGGGCAGCAGGCTGGACGCGTCCCCTCTCCTGCCACCCGCAGCCCAGGGTGGGGCTTGTTGGACACAGGCCTTTGCAGATGTCATCAGGTTAGGGCTGGAGTCAGAGTGTCCTGGCACGAGGGTCTGGGCAGACACAGGGGAGGCCACAGCAGACGGAGGCAGGACCTGAGCCGCGGAGCCCGGGCGCCCTCCTCTCGGCCTGCAGGTGGGGCCGCCCGCACGCTGACCTCAGGCTCCCAGGAGACGTGTTTCTGTCCCCTCTGCTCACTTGGTCACCACAGAGACTTTGCCCCTGAGCCTCGGCTTCCTGGAGGCCCTCTCCGCAGGAGGCGGTGCAGAAGGCTGGGAGGGACCCCGGGCGACCACACAGCAGCAGGCGTGGGGCCCAGCTGACAGCGTCAATGTCCACCCGGCCCCGCCAGGGAGGCTGGCGCCTCGTCCTGTCAACCCCGGGCACCGGCGGCCGAGGAGGCCCTGTAATAAAGTGGCTGCTAGGGACTCCCGGAGGGCCCGTCCCCTCTGCCCAGCCCGACCGGGCCTGTCATTCTGCCAGGTCCACATCTCCAAAGTGCAGACACAGGACGCGATGTCCTAACACAGCCCAGCAACCTCTGCTGCCGGGCGCTGGCCGTCAGGACCGCCAGGCAGCTGTCTCAGCTCCCCAGGTGGCTCCCCAGGTGGCGGGAGGGGACAGGCCAGGTGGGGGTGCTGGCCTCGGACCTCACCCCACTTAAGAAGCCCGAGCAGTAAACCAAAGGCGAGGGTGAAAGTGGAGCCCAGGTCTCCCTTGTTCCCAAGTCCCCCCACCCCGGTCACGGGCCACAGCTGACCCCAACCTGTCACCCTGTCCACGGCGGGATGCGGAGGTGGACTTGCCGGCCCACCCAGGTGGGGTGCCCCTGCCCCAGGAGGGAAGCTGCACCTGACCTGCTCCAGGAAGCACAGGACCGGGGCCACCTCTCGCTGGTCCCAGGAATGGTGTCACCTGCCTGTGACAGTGGAGCCCTGACTGTGGCCTCATGAGCTGCAGGCAGCCTGTACTTACTGAGCACCTACTGTATGCCAGCCACCGCCCCAGGTTCTGGGGACACAGAGGTAAGCCTGGGAAGGGGCACCTCCCGGCCTGTCTGAGGTGGTCTCGCGGGGCCCGAGCTCGGCTGCGGGGGCTCGGCGGGTCCCCCCCAGCTGCAGCAGGCCTCGGCGTCCCCAGGGAAGCAGCAGAGAGCCGGCTCCCAGGGCTGATGAGAGCGCCGTCCAGAGGGCAAGGCCGGCCTCCCGCGGGCGGCTCAGCTGGGAGAGCACGAGACCCTCCTGTGTGGGGGTGGCCGTGACAGCGAGGGACAAGCAGCCCGTGCGAGGGAGGAAGGGAAGCAGAGCCCCGACCGGCCAGGTCTGCAGCCCGCTGGCCACCTAGACGTGGGGACCACAGCGTCCCCAGCCTGGGGACCCGCTCAGCCAGGGAGCTCCCGAGGGTGGCCGGTGCCCCCAGGCTGTCTTGGTCCTCTCCAGCACCCAGCCGGGCCTCGGGGCCTGGAGGGCCGTTTTGGTCAGCAAGGGTCACTCACGGCTCGGGTTATCTCGGGACAGCTGTCTGGGGACAAATCTCCACTTGCTTGGGTTGAGACACCAGTGCCCTTTAACCCATCCCACCCAGTCACCTGTCCAGCCCTGACCCACCCCGACCCAGAGCCACCCCTTCTACTCTCCCTGCACCAGGGGTCAGAACCGGGCCGTCCCCAGGCCGCAGCCCATCCAAACCCGTCTCCTCCCCTCCCCCCGCCTGCCCACATCTGGACGTCCACCGCCCTCCCTTCCCTCACCCCCTTCCAGCCTCGGTCACTGAGCAACTACCGCGAGCCAGGCCCCTCCCTCACTCTGGGGACACACCATGAACAGGACAGTGGGATGAGGCTCCCCGGGCTGTGGCCCTGGCTCAGGGACAGAGATTAGAAAAGAGTCGAAGAAAGTCAACCAACAAGATGGTCTGGGGCAGGCGACGTCCAGTCCAGGAAGAAAATAAATCAGGGCCACTCAAGAGGGAGGGGGTCCATGGGGGAGGGCAACAGGTGCCAAGGCCCCAGGGCAGGGCCTCACGAGAGGGACACAGCAGCCAGCCAGGGAGGCCGGTGAAGGAGGGAGGCCTGGCACCGTGACAGAGACGAGGACTCTGGGACCCCGTGGGCCTGGAGGCCGAGCCCCCGGTGCTGGGGAGCTCCTGCCCTCTGCAGCCCAGTGCCCACGCCCACCACCCAGCTGCAGGACACGAGCTGTGAGCACCTGGACCCAGAGTCATGGAGAGACCAGTTCCCGGGCAGCTCGGGCCGTCCGTGCCCCATGTCCTCATGGGGGTCCAAGCACCGCGGTCAGGTACTCGCGGGAGCAGGCCGCAGCTCCTCCGAGGTCCACCCAGCAGGGGCCTGCAGCCAGGGCTGCCCAGAGGCCTGCGAGGTGTCACCCGAGCCCCTTTTTCCCAGCTCCCGGGCGGTGAAGGCCACTGGGAACCCGCAGGGGGTTCTGAGGGCAGCCGGGCCGGCTCCTTCCCCCGGCGGGGAGCACGCTCAGCCCCACGTCACCGTTGTACAGACGGATACACTGAGGCCCAGAGAGGGGAAGCACCCCCCAAATGTCACCCAGCCAACCCCTGGGATGGGAGCCATCCAGAAAACCAGGGGACGAGGACGGCACTGAGGACAGATGGCACCCGATGCTGCCCTGAGCTGGCGCTGGGTCCTAGAGTAGCCTTCACCTCGTGCAGTGCCAGGGGAAGCCGGCCAGAGAGGGTGCAGGGCCACCCATATGGGAGCTGACAGGAGGGGGTGGACCTGGCGGTGAGACCCTGTTCCGCTGCACGGGGGCCCGGGGCAGCCCTGCTGGGCCACTTCCCTGGGTCCTGCATGGCCAGGGCATGGGGGCCATCTGCGTCACCCACACGGGGAGCAGGTCTCTGAATGGCGTCCCTCAACCCTGACCAAAGGGCCACTGTCACTGGCCTCGGGAACCAGGCAGGCACGCAGGGTGACGCCTGCTGTGGGTGCCCTCCCCCGGCTGGGCCCTAAAGGTCCCTCACCAGGTCCAGGGCCGCCCATCTGCGGCTGCAGCCTCCTGCCCAGAGTCCCCGCCCGTTCCCAGTGGCCCGCGCCTGGCCCCGCTGTCCACAAGGAGTGATCTACGACCCCATTACCACGGGGCCTCGGTTGGCGGCAGGATGGATCGCGGGCTCCGCGGACGCAAGAGGAGAGCCTGCGGGTGAAAAATGGGCCATCAGCCTCGCGGGGCCGCGGCCATCCGTCAGCTGCAGGCCGACCGAGTGGCACCTGGGGGCAGACACCTCGGCCTCCAGCTCAGCCCGGCTCCAGTGAGAC
Organism: Marmota flaviventris; assembly: GCF_047511675.1. Classification (NCBI taxonomy): domain Eukaryota; kingdom Metazoa; phylum Chordata; class Mammalia; order Rodentia; family Sciuridae; genus Marmota; species Marmota flaviventris. The sequence continues at coordinate 60,267,533 of NC_092515.1, read as the reverse complement.
CTCTGGCCTCGCCCAGGGCCCAGAAGCAGCCATCTGCCAGGGGTGGTGGCCCTGACTGGGTTCCCCTCTGGACATCTGTCCCCTGTGAATGGTGACTCTGGCGGTGGGGCCATGTGCTCAGCGCTGAGGGTGCCAGGGGCACCGTGGCCCAGAGGGGGGCCCTGCCCGCATGTGCGCCTCCCTCCCTGCCCCAGCCTCCTGCCCCAGCCTCCTGCCCCAGCCGAGCCACTGAGGCAGCAGGTCGCCCTGGAGCCCCCGCCCAGGCCTGTGTCTGGGCCGGGGTGGCGCAGAGGGCCGCGTGTCCCACAGGAGGGGCAGCACAGGGCGCAGGGCGGGTGACGGGGTGGCAGGACTTTCATGACGGGATGCCGTTCCAAGCCCCCCACCTCCGCTTGCCAGAGAGCCCCCAGGGAACAGCAGGGCGCACGCTTGCCTGGGGCCACCGTGGGACAGGCCCCCGTCCCTCTGCTCCCCCGACCTGACCCAGCAGGCCTGGCTGATGGCCTGAGGAGCTCACCCACGTCCTTCAGGGGAGGCGTCCAGCACCCAGGGCGCTCCAGCCACAGCCCCTGTGGGCCGACGTCCCTGTGCAGGTCCAGGCTTGTCAAGAAGGACAAGGAGCCAGCAGGGCAGAGGAGGAGCCACTGTGCTAACAGGTCACTCATGTGGCCTGGTGCCGGGCAGCGGTCAGGGCCCCTGAGCTGCCTGGGGGCTTGGGGTGGGTGCTATCGGCACCGTCTTATAGGTGTGGAAACGAGAGCTCAGAGAGGTTGAAAGGAGGCTTGAAGTCACACAGCAAGTCAGCAGTGGAGTCGGGAGGAAGCCAAGCACTGCCCCTCTGTGAGCAAGACACGGCTCCCGCCACCCTCGCCACCACGAAGCCCAGGCTCAGCAGCAGAGGCCCAGAGGGGGTCCCTGAGCCTCAAGTTGGGAGCCTGGCCTGCCTTGCGTCCAGGGTGGCACGACCCCCACCGAGTGTGTCCCAGCGATGGGGAGGGGGCTGCTGGGGCCCCTCAACCTGAGGGCCAGGGGAGGACGCTCCCGAGGCAGTCACCGCCAGGACAGCCGTGCTGAGGCAGAAAGGCCGCCTCGCGGCCTGGACTCAGAGGGACATCACCAAGATCTGAGTCAAAGCTGGGGTAGGTGCGAGACCAAAGGGGACAGCCCAGGATTAGTGACAGCGGCTTCCGGGCCAAGGACAGAACCCTGTGGACCTCATGTGACTATCCCAGAGACCAGTGGTCCACTCTGACCCCCTGCTCTACCAGTAAGAGGTGTGTGGGTTCCCAGGAGGATGACTCCTGCCCTAGCAGACTCCTGGTGCCCAGCCGGGGCCAGTCACCCTGAGGGCCCTCTTGGCCTCTGCTCCTCTGCAATTAGAGGGCAACAGGAAGTGTCCGTTGTGGCTGCCTTCTGAGGAAACCTGAGGTTGGCCAGGCGAGCCTGGGGAGCAGCAGTGTCAGAGACAGAGCTGTGTGTGTGTGAGTACTGTGCAGGCAGTACTGTGCGCAGGACCATGTGCATGTGGTAGTACTATGCGTGCATGCACAGTACTGCGTGATGGGGTAGCAGTGTGCGCATGTGCATGGGGACTATGCGTATACATGAGTCCTGCTTGAGTGTGACAAAGAGAGTGTGCAGTGACACTGTGTGTCTGTGCAGGGGCTGTGGGGGTTGGGGGCCCTCCGTATCAGGGCTCTCTTGCCTGTCGGGGTGCTGGGAGCTGGGGGCCTTGCAGGCCGAGGAGCGTGAGGTGCTGTGTTCAGGGCTCCAGACGCCCCGCGAGGTCGCAGGCTCCGAGTGTGCGCCCACTCGGCTGGGCCTTCCCGCCTCGCCCGGCCCTGTGCTGGGAGGCCCCCGCGGTGAGGCCCTGTCCTGGCCACCCCCCTCCGCAGTCCCAGGCAGGTGTCCTGCTCTCCAGGCCTCTGCCTTCTGGGGAGGCCAGGGCCAGCTGTTTCCCCTGGGTCCCTCCCGGTGGCTGCAGCGACCCCAGGGCACAATTCTGTGCCCTGCAGGGGGTCTCTGCCTGTCTCTCAGAGAACTTGTGACCAGAGCCTCAGGTCTGAGGAGCAGATAGCAGATCTTGTCCCCAAGGGCCTGGTGACTGCAGAGCTGTCCCCGCCCCCACCATGGTCAGGGTCAGGGCTGAAGGGCTAGGTCATCCCATAAGGCTGGTGTGGAGAGGGACAGGCAGGGACTCCAGGCAGGAAGTCCAGCTGCTGGAGGCCACCGGTGCCCAGCCAGGCCCTGCGCCGTGGGCCAGGAGCTGAGCGGCTTGCTGGGAGACGCCCGGCCGGGGCCCAGGACCTCAGGATGGACGCAGAGCAGCGCCAGCCACGACAGGCAGCCAGCTGTGCAGACCCGCAGGGGACCCCAGAGCCCGCCCACTGCCCCGACCGCCTCTCCTGGGCAGCCTCCCGCCGGGCCGACACCCCGGCCCTGACCCCGAGAAGCGGCCACGTCCGCAGGGTGAGCACAGCTGCCCTCCTTGGTGCACGTTGTTAAACCAGCCGGGCGGCCCGTGTCTCTCGCTGGAACCCTTGCGGTCCCTGCTGGGCTCGGGCTCCCTGTCCCCAAGGGGGTGACAGTGCCCTGGGCTGTGGCAGTGTTTAAGTGGCACTTGGGAGGGCTACACCTTGGTTATTAAGTGCACAGTGTGACCAGATTCCCCGGCAGGTGTGTGCCAAGAGGCCTGGGAACAGGTGTCCAGGTCACACTGATCCTGCCTCTTAGGACGCACCATCCTTGAGGGCCAAAGGTGGCGTATGGCCACCGCCAGCCGCTGGGCAAGACGTGGCTCGGCCACAGTGAGCCCCAGCCAGCCCAGGGCAGCATGGTGTCCACCCCGGCAGCCCCGTGGACCCCGAGCATGTCACACGATTCCCCGGTGGCAATGTCCAGAGCGGCCTGTCCCCAGCCAGTGAGAAGGACAGCGGCTGCCAGGGCCTGGGGAGGGGCAGTGACAGTTCTGGGCAGGCTCTTTGACCTGGAGGGGGCCACACAGCCCAGGGAGGGTCTGAAGCGCCGCGGGCCTCACGGCCTCCTGCAAACTGCGCCTCGATGTCAAGACACCAGGGGACCCCGCACCACGGACTCCCACAGCCAGCCGCGGGCTCCCCCCCCTGGAAACCCACGGTCCCGTGACACCGGGACAGGGAGAAGACCGTCCCCCTCACCCCAGGAGGGCTGGCTGTGCGGCGGGTGATGATCAGGGTTGGCACCACCCCCGGTGACCATTAACTGGACCTAATTAGTCCAGGGCCACTACACACGAAGCCAACCTGCTGACCTCGTGTCGGTCAGACTGCAAATCGCTGCCGCCTGGTGCAGAGCAGACGCCTGAGTCAGGACACCAGCCCTGACCACGGCCGGTCACGGAGGGAGGGGGTGGCCCCCAGAGAGCAGAGGCCCCCCAGAGAGCAGTGGCCCGGGGGTCCTGCCGCCTCACCTTGCCCCACCCCCCCTCGACCTTGACCCTGCGGCTGCTGCTCCTCACCCCCAGATGGCGGGTGGTCTAGGAGCTCGGAGGGACAGCCGTGTCCCTGCAGATGAGGCCGAGAGCCCCCTCATCTCCCTCTTTCCCCAAGGAGACCTTGGCCACCCTCCTTCACGGCTTGGACTCCAAGTCACAGCGATGTGCCACCTCCTCCCGGAAGCCTCCTGGGCTGTGTCGGTGGTGCGAGGGGTGTGGGCACCTTGTCTACCAGCTGGATGAGATGGTCACCGAGGACGAGACCCCCGCCCCTGACCGCCACTGCCGCTCAGGGCCACGGGGACGGGACTGTCCGTATTGGAATTTCCTGGCCAGCCTTGACCTCATGACGACCTGTCCCCTGGAAAGGGCACTGCTTCCCGTTCGGGGGCTGGGCACCTGGTGTCCTGGACTTGGAAAACAAGCCCTGTGGCCACGACACCCTCAGCACCGCACCCCTGGAGCCTCTGTGCCAGCCTCTGCGTGAGGCAGCCTGGCGTGGACCTGGGAGGCCAGGGGTGGGCAGAGGGCCCTGCCTGCCAGGCCGTGACCGCCGGGTGCTGCTGGCCCTGCCGCGGTCAGTCCCAGCAGGAGCAGGTACGGCTGGAGCTACAGTGGGCATGGGGGCGGCAGGCACCCCCAGGAGCAGCCGCTGGCTCTGTGTGGCTGACCCCTCATGGACCCTCCAGAACCCAGAGGCTGGGGGCCGCCGTGCCGCGGTGGAGGGCAGCTCCTGGAGTCCCCGAGCCCTCCCTGCACCCAGCCCCCATGGCACCGCCAGGAGGGGAAGCCAGGGGCAGCCAGAAGGGATGTGCCTTGGCCCCCGGCCCCCGTGGGGCCAGTGAGTGGGTCTGTCAGCAGAAGGCCAGCTGGCCGCATGTGTCCCCTGTGCCCCGGTGCAGGGGGTGGGGCTGATGACCCTTCCAGGACACAGGCTGTTTGCAGAGGGCCTGAGACAGGCTGAGCTGCCACCAAGGAGCCAGGCCCGTGGGGCTCCTGTGCTGTGGAGGTGGGGCCCGTGTGACGAGGGGTCTGGCTGGCCAGGGGCCCCTAGGCCCTCACGGGTGGGTACCCTGCAGGGCAGCTCCCTCCAGCAGAGAGGAGAGTGTTTAGGAGTCAGGGTTCCTCTGCGCCAGCCACCCTGGGGACGGGAGAGGTCCACCCAGGGCTGGGAGAGGCCTTCTCTCCAGGTGCCCATCGCTGGCCTCGACTCGGCCAGCACCCTCTGAGGTTGGTTCGTCTGCTCTTCAGAGGAGGAAGGTCAGGCACAGAGAGGCTGGGTAACCTGCCACGTCCACACAGCTGGAGGGGTTCTGTCCAGGACGCCCAGGGAGCCGGGGCCGGCCAAGGCCCTGAGTTAAGAATCGACTTCTCAGCGAGCAGGAAAGGAGGCGCAGGTCTGCCTCGGGGCTGGGGAACAGTGGCCAGCGCTCAGCACCCAACACCCAGAGAGACACCCCTCTGTCCCCTGAAGGCAGATCTGGCTTCCTGAAGCCCCGAGCCCCCACATTAGGCCCCCAGGAGCCCCAGCCGCTCACAGCTCAGCCCACCCACATCCCAGGCTCACCACCAAAGGTGGCCGGATTCCAGAACCGAGGACCAAGTGCAGTGGTGACAGGCCAGCCCTGGGCACTGGACTGGGTGCCTCCATCCAGCCCCCGCCCCCCATCCAGGTGCGCCCCACTCAGCAGGGCCTGAGGGGCGGGGGCGGGTGTGCAGACTGACCCCTTCCCAGGCCCAGCCTCCTGACCCCTTCCTATGCCCACCCAGGGGACGGGTCACCTGCGGCCTGGTGGAACCTGGCGCCTCCCGCTCCCAGCCCACAGCAGAGCCAGGGGCACACGCCTGGTGGGCGGGCAGCGGCTGGGAGAGCAAGCCATCGTCATAGCCCCTCGCCCGGCCACAGGCTCTGTCTGTGCCCCAAACCTGCCATTAGGGTGACATGTGGTGGCCAGGGCTGCCCACCCACTGGACCACACCCAGCCTGTCCGGCCCAGGAGGGTGAAAGTGGGTCCTGGCCAGGGTGCTAGTGCCCGCACCCGCAGCCTCCCCCACTGGAAAAGGTGCAGCTGCTCACTGTCCCACAGGACAGATGGGGACACCCAGGCTCAGAGAGGACACAGGCTGAGGTCATGGAGTGGCCATGGCAGCTTCCCAGGAAGCCCCGGCTTGTCCAAGGGCTGGGAGGGGGAGCCAGGGAGGGACACCTTCTCTGGGCTGGGAAGGGTCCCAAGTGGGCAGGGACGGCTGCTCCGGCCCAAGGAGAGACCCATGTGGACAGGTGGGGGGTTGGCACCCAGTGGGGTTCCTGCTGGGAATTGCTGGGCCGCTCCAGGCCCAGGGCAAACTCCTACCTCTCTGAACCTGTTCTCTCACCTCTAAAACAGGGCTGATGGGGGAGCTGAGAAGGGCTGAAAGCTGGCACACAGGAGGTACTTAATAAATAACTTCCTTACTCAGCGTGGTGGCGCACACTTGTGGTCCCAGCAACCGGGGAGGCTGGGGCAGGAGGATCACAAATTCAAGGCCAGCCTCAGCAACTTAGCGAGAACCTCAGCAGTCAGCGAGACCCCGACTGAAGACCAAAGGGGGTGTGGGTCAGTGGTTAGTGCGTGGGGGGCGCAGCTGCCCCAGGGCCTTGGCACTTGCTCCTGCCTCCCGGTGCCCCTCCAGCAAAGCCCCATGGCCGCCCTCAGAGCCACGCCCTCGCCTCCCCCTCCTGCCCTGCCGGCCCTTCTCTGTGGCCCATTTCCCTGCTCCTGTGCCACGCCCCGGGCCACAGTAGATGCTCAATGAATACTGTGAACAGTGCACACGAGACGCAGCGTGGAGGCCAGATGGACGAGCAGACGGGCCACTACAGCCTGGTGGGGGACGCGTGCAGACGGTTTTCAGACGGGGCCTGCTCCAAGCTGGTGGCCGCGAGTGAGAGCTGGTGAGGCCACAGCGGGTCACAGCCGTGCTCCTCCGGCCACTCACACCGCCATGGGGCCAACCTGATGACCCCGGCCACCTGGCGCCGACTGCTCAGCGGGGTCAGGGCGTGCAGGGCGTGGGTGGTAGAGGCCACAGCCAGGGGGTCCTGGGCCCGCAGGATGCCCCAGATGGTCACTTTTGTGGCTCTGCCACTCCTAACTTTTCCACCAAAACCTTTGTCACCAGCTTAGGTGGCAGGAGGTGCAGGTCAGGGTGACCAGACCTCTGGGGTGACGCTGCAGGTGCCAGGCTGCTCCTGTCGCAGGCCACCGTGGACCCTGCTGACGTCAGGGCTCGGGCCTTGTTCTCCCCACTGCCCAAATGAAGTGCTCGTTTCATGGAAGTGGCCCCAGTAGCAGGCAGACAGCCGTGGCCACACAGCTGACCAGGAGGGTGACCCTGGAGGGGCAGGAGCGACCGAGCAGGAGGGTCTCTGCCCCTCCTGCGTCCCTGGTGCACACCACGACTGCTCCTGCCCCGGCGTGCGAGCCGCGCTCCCAGGACTACGAGGGGGTCCCAGGAGGGGCAGGCGGGAGACTGCCCGGAGCCAAGGCGGTCACGCAGCTCAAGGGGCTGGGGCAGCTCCGCTGGGCACTGGGCAGAGGCTCCCCGGGCGCCTGGTGTCCAGCTGCGGCCTGCAGGACTCCTCGAGGCCCAGCCAAGCTCCTGGGCACCGTCCTGCCTTCCTGACGATGGGGGCCCCACCTCTGCCAGGAGCCCGTCTGCCCGACAGACAGACGGCAGCCTGACCTCGACGGTGCCTGGGGATACCGGGTCAGCTTCTGACCCCAGAGCCCCGAGAGAACCGGTGCGTGTCATGTGCACCACCAAGCTCGTGACGCTCTGTCGCCACAGCCACAGGACGGGTCCTCAGGCTGCCCAGCGGCGGAAGAGGAGGGTGCAGGGCCTCCCCTGCCCACCCCCGCCCAGCCAGGGGCAGCCCTCCCCGGGTGGCCGGCCGAGGGCTGCTGGCAGCCGGGACCCGTGGGAGAGCCAAGGCCCGGCCTGTGAAGCCGCCCAGCTGGCAGGACACATTCGGACGTCTCTTCTCTGGCCGCCAACCCCCTCCCGGCTCTGCTGAGTCCCCTCCGGGAGCACACGCTGGCCACAGCTGCCCTGGGGACGCGGAGAAGAGCCCCCACCCTCCGCGGAGCCAGCAGGGCAGAGGCCAGGCCTGGCAGCCGGCACGCAGCACAGAGCCCAGTTCCGTTTGGCTGGCACTGCCACCTGACCCCAGGCCTGGCCCAGGGGAAGGGAGGAGCCCGGGGTCACAGGGCTGTGACAGACACGTCCCAAGCCGCGGGGACTTCTGCCCCACTCCAAGCTCTCCAGGGGCTCTGCAGCCTCAACTTCTGTTCATAACAACCAACTGACCACTCCAGATGCTGGGCACAGCTCCAGCAGGACATCAAGGGCTCGCGGGGCACAATCCCAGGGCCACCACTCTGGAGCAACAAGGCCACCCCATGGGCATACGAAAGGCACATCTGCTGGAAGAATGGTGCCCACTGGGGTTGAGCAGTGCGCGGCCTGTACAACCTCGCGTGGCAGCTGATGATCCAGCGTAGTGCTCACCCCTTGTCACCAACCCACGGGAGGACGAGGACCTTATGTTCAGTGCGCCTCTTCTAAGTCGGAGCGGCTGAGCCCTGGGGAGCCCTGGAGCTCACGAAGGCTCCATGACTAGGAGCTTGGACCCGGGTCTCAGACCCGAGCCACCCCTCCATCACCCAGCAACGTGCTCCTCCCCCAGAAGGCTGGGGACTGCCGCAGCCTGGGCCAGCACTGGGTGGCGGATCAGGAGCAGGCCTGAGCCTGAGTGTGGGACGGGACTTACTCCACCGAGGTTAGCGGTCAGGAAGAGCTGACCTGAGAGGAGGCCTCCAGCACCCTCCACCCCGGGGGGACATCGGACCAGCCAAGGCTCAGGCTGCGCCCGTCAGAGGGACCGAGCTCCCGGGGTCCCTGGGACCTCCACAGGACAGCAGAGGCCTCCCAAATGCAGGCCCCAGAGCCCACGCTGCCCAGGCAGGGAGGGCCGGCCCCACCCTGGACACAGGGACAACCCCCTTTGACCACCGTGTCCAAGTCGGATGAGCCCTGGGGTCCGGGGGTCTCAGTGGGCAGAATCCAGCCGTCCACAGACTCGCTGGTGCCATCTCCCCGGGGCAGCTGCCTCTGGGGACACGAGGTGCCTCTGGGGACACGAGGTGCCGCTGGCCAGGCACAGGGCTCCCGGGATGCCCGTCCTGGCTCCCCTGGTGAGCAGCTGTCCCCACGAACAGGACGTCTGCGGGGAACCTGGGTCAAACGAACAGCATGTGGTGGGCGTACCCTGACCTGATGGCCACCGTCCAAGAGGGGCCCTGCCAGGCCAGCAGCTGGCAGGACCACCGTTGCCAGGGCCAGCGACAGACAGAACTCAGTGTCCCTGGCCCCCGGACCTGAGCAGGGGAGAGACAGGGACGCGCCCACCGTGTGCGGCCGTCCCACCTGCGGGTGTGTGCACCTGGAGTCCTGGCGACCACGCGTGTGCGTGCGTGTGTGTGTGCGCGTGTGTGTGTGTAGGGGTCTGTGGCTGTCTCCACACCCACATGTCCCCGTGCGACGTGAGGGACTCTGTGTGCATGTCCCTGTGCGCGCCGTGTTGGAGACCTGCTCCTGTCCTATGTGCCTGAGCGTGTGTCACGTCTGCCCCGTGTGCCTGGGTGGGGGTGCGAGTTGCACGTGTGCCTGACTTCTGGGCACGTGCCCGTGCATGCGTGTGGGGGTGTGTGCGGGTTGTGGCGTGTCGTCTCTGTGTATTCCCGTGTGCTCGTCTGTGTGCTGGTGCCTGTGTGTTGTATGTGTGTGCCCCGGGTGTGCACCCGTGCCAGTGTCCCCTCCCCGTGTCTGGACCTGCTTGTCCCTGCGCCGCCCCCTCAGCTGGCTGTGCACAGCTGGCCCTGGAGGCTGTGTCTGCTGCTCCCGGAGGGGAGGTGGCAGGTGTGTGATAAGCCATTAGTCACTGTCACGTTTCCCAGCAGCCGCGGCCGCCCCTGGCAGGGCCTGGCTGGGGGACATTCTTGGCAGCTCTCGGCTGGGAAGCTGCCCCCAGGCTGGGCGCAGACTGATGAGGAGCAGCTGGCAGACGGGGGCAAGTGCCCCTGGCCCACGCCGCTGGCCCCCACACGCCACAGGGCAGGGGGCTCCTGGCCAGCTGTTCCCCTGCTGGCCCGGCCTCCCGGGGGCCCCTGAAGGGACGTGCAAGCCCGACCCCACAGCCTCTGCACCCCCTCGGCACCCCAGACTCCCTGGACACCTCCTGCAGGCTCCAGGAGGAGGCAGCTGCCCCTGGGCCCGGGGTCGACGGGTCCTCCCCTGCAGCCTCTGGTGGCCCCGGCACAGTGGCCCTGGCCCAGCGGGCCCCCCACTGGAAGGGAAGCCTCTCCCTGCACTTCCGAGTGGACACCTGAAGGCCAGGGGAGCCCTGCAGGTCCCTCCAGCAAGGCAGCCCGAGGCTGGGCCAGCAGGGAGGACCCGCTGGGCGCAGGGACCAGGCCCAGCCCGCTCACTGCTGTGTGGGGGGTGGGCTGCTGTCTCCCTGATGTGACATGGTGGGTGCCACACACGGCCAAGCCACGCTGGTCACAGAGGCCACCCACCCACAGCCCGCACCTCGCAGAGGGAAACGGAGGCTTGGAGACGGCGCAGCCCTCGGCCAGTAGCCACAGCTCCCCTCTGGAGCCCACCTGGGACCGCCTGGAGGGCGCCTGGCGGGGCCTCCCCGGGCAGGAGGGAGACGGAGGGCAGACTTCCCGGTCCCCGAGCCCAGCCCTGGCTGGAGAGGCCCGTTCCAGAGGACCCTGGCCTGCCGTGACAGGCAGCCCTGGGGGGTGGCAGCCCACCTGCACCTCTGCCAGCCGTCCTCCTCTGCAAAGCTGGGCGCGGACTCGCTGGGCTCTGGGGCCAGCACTGAGCAGGGCCCAGGGAGAGTGGCAGTCACAGGCCGAGCACCGTCCTGCCCTCACGGGGTCCCCTCACCTGTCCACCCTGCTCTGGGGGCCGGGACCAGGGACCCTCGGCTCACGGACCTCCACTGGGCAGCGGAGCAGGAGGCTCATTGTCCGCGGCCCCGAGCGTGTTGAGTGGGTGGGGCTGGCTCCCCCGTGGGAACTGCCCCCCAGGTCACCTGAGCTGCCCTATGCCCCGTCCCCTCCTGCCCATGTCTGGCAGTCCCTCAGGGGCTCCAAGGCCAAGAGCCCCTGGTCAGCCAGGTCCGTCCCTGGCCCGAGCCCTGTCCCTTCCCTCACTGCGTCATCTCAGGGGAGAGGAGGTTGGGTTGGGGTTGTCCCGAGATGGACACCAAGATCAAGCCAGGGCCTGAGGGGGACCAGCCGGCATCCCCCAGCCCCGCCAGCCACGCCCCCACCTGCCTGTGCGTCACCTGCTGGGCTCTTGGTGTCCCATCTCCTCAGCCCGCTGTGCCTCGGGCCACGGCCCTCTCAGTGGCTGGCGCAGGGAGGCCTGGGCTGGGTCTCGAGCCCCCGGTCCTCCCAGGGGACAGCGCTGGGCCAGGACACACCCAGGTCTCCTGCAGTCGCTGCCACCAGGCCCTCGGGACGTCTCACTGACCGACGCAGGGCCTACAGCCTCAGGGAGGCTGGGAGGACGCGGTGTCCAGGGGAGCTGACACTGGCCCACCTGCCCCCCAGCCCGCTGCCACGCCCGCCAAGGCCACAGGGCCACACGTGGCCAAGGAACCAAGGCGGGTGGTAGGCACCACAGGTCCCAGGGGAGCGCAGCCACCGAGGCCAGTGCTGGCATCTGCGAGCAGGGGGCCGGGAGACGGGCCGGGCAGCGGTCAGCGGCAACCCCAGCGCCCGGGCTGCTCCTGCGGCCAGCCACGCGGACCCCGCGCCCCAGGACACGAGCTCGTTCACAGCCAACTCAGAAGGGAGCCCACGGCTCAGGGACGTCGAGAGGACATTCACAAAAGTGGACGGCACCAGGTACAGGGCAGCAGTGGCCGCAGACCGAGGCTGGGCACCACCCGGACACGAAGCCCAAGGACCAGGGCTTTCGACTAAACGCCAAAGACACGAAGACAGGAACAGGCCACGTAGGGAGGCCGTGTCCAGGGACACAGAGGACGCTAGTGGAGCCGGGCTAGTGGCCTCTGGCCCCCAGCCTGCAGGACAGCTCTGTCCAGAACCCAGAGAAATGAGACGAGCCGGCGCCTACCTGTGCCCGAGAGGTCTGGTCTGTCCCCGTCCCGGCCACTCGGCGGGCCCTGTGCTGGCCTCGGCTCCTGGGTGGGCCTGGGGCCTCTGGGCAGGCTCTCCTCGGGGGGGCCCGGCCGCGGCTCCGGCTCGCGGGCAGGAGGGCGGACAGCTGCGGATGCCTCCAGAGACGCAGAGGTGACCTGTGAGGAGAGGAGGGGACAGGGTGAGCGCCCGGCGGCCAGTCCACCTGGAGGAATGGAGGGAAGGGCCCCGCTGTGGCACCCTCCCCGGGGCCGGGCCTTCGTGGTCAGGGGCTTGGCTGCTCAGGCAGCCAGTGCAAGCATCTGCCAAGCCCGGGGCCCCAGGCTGGACACTGGGCCACCCGCGGAAACGTCACCCCCAGCGGGCAGTGGCAGCCACACCGGAGAGCGCCTGGAGGGAGCCCGTGGGCGACCTCACTCGGCCCGTCCCCTGGGTGACAGGGACGGGCACGTCACGTGCCTTGCCAGTGAGTGACCAGGGCCTGGTTGACAGCCCCAGTGCCATCTCAGCTGCACCCTGAGAATCGGGGGGTGTCCCTTCTCCATGCCCTGGGGACTGGCTCCTCCAGACACCCAGGGCTCAGCCGGGTGTGTCCCCCCATCACCGAGCACATGGAGACTCTGGTCACGAGGGGACAGGAGGGACACTGGACCTTCCAGGAGAATGGGGAGGGTAACACCCGGCCTGTTCCACTTCCTGGTGGTGACCAGCTTCAGGCCAGAGCTCACCCCACCTCTAACAGAGGCGCTAGGTGTTCCCAGGTCCCTGTGTCAAGGGGACAGGGGACACAGGGCATGGGGGTGCCCGGGGGACCCTTGGCACCTCTGTGGGACTGCAAAGATCAGCCCCGCACTGTGCCACATGTGGCCCTCGGGGACACCCAGTCCACCTTGGGGACACCCAGAAGAGCTGGGCCCTGGGATCCGTGTCCTTGAGGAGAGAGACGCGGTGCCCAAGACTGCCAGGGCCTCCTGCCCACAGGTCTGTGTGGACCTCAGCAATGACTGCCCACTAGTGCGTCCAGCCGTGAGGACACCCCGTCCTCACCGACACCCACAGAGGCCGCCTGTCTCCCCAGCCCCCACCCATTGGATGCTGTTAAAAAGTGTGGTCACACACCCGCACCCCATTCACCAGCTTGACCTCGTTTCTGCCGTTCTGGGGGTTAAAACGGGGCCAGTGCGCTGGGCCAGCGCTGGGTCAGCGCTCCTCCACTGAGCCACGGCCCAGCCCCTCTTATTTTGAGACAAGGTTCTGCTAAGTTGCTGAGGCTGGCCTCAAACTTGTGATCCTCCTGCCTCAGCCTCCCCAGTCACTGGGATCACAGGTGTGGCCACGGTGCCCAGCCAGGCAGACCATTTTCAAATGCCCAGTTCATAGCAGCATATTTTCAGTGTTGTACTATCCCCCGTCCATCTCCAGAACTTTCTCCTGACCCCAGAAGGAATCTCTCCCCATTAAAGGACCCCACTCCTCCCCACACCTGTTATCACCCTCCCACGGTCACAGCCCTGTCTGTCCCCTTCACAGGTGGGGGAATCCGAGGCTGGGGGCAGCAGTCTGAGGCCAAACCCCATCAGGGCAGGGGGTCAGGGAGCTTCAGAGCTGGGTGGTGGCTGGCTCCTGCTGGGGGCGGGGCCAGCTGAGCGCTGCCAGGTTGGGCGGGGGGCCCACTGAGCTGTGGGGCGGTGGGGGGTGGTGACCCTCCTCCTGGTGACGAGCTGCAGAGACAGCTTGGCTGCGGGAAGCAGCTTGATGCTGATCCCATGTTTTTTCAGGGATTAGTGCCATAAAACCCAAGTGCCTGAGCGGCCGCTGGTCAGGACTCCCCGGCCAGCGGCCCCACGGGCCCCACAGCGCGAGACTATAAATTCACCGTTTGTTTCCTGGAAGCTTTGATTTATGGGATCCATATGGTGACTGCCCAGACCACAGCCCTGCAAACCTCCCCGCGGCGGGGGCAGGCGGCCCGGGCGGGGCATCCCGTGCTGGGGTCAGGGTGGGCCGCAGCATGGCGGGGCCTGAGCCCCTACAGACGTGCCCCCCACGTCCCCCCGCAGAGACCTGGCTGCTTCCCGCCTGGCCCTGGGTCATCTCGGGGACTCCTGCCAGGGGGGCGCTAAAGGAAACCAGGCGCAGGCTGCCGCATCCTGGGATCCTGATGCATCCCAGGACGGCTGGATGGGCCAGCCGGGGCTCCTGTTGCCGGGGAGCGTTGGAGGTCAGTCAGGCATCTCATGCAAGCCCCTGGGTGGTCTGGACCCTGCCGGTCCTGCTTCCCTCCTGAGCCGAGGGGCCAGGTCCTGCTGGGAGTGGGCGGCGGTGGGACCTTGTGGGGTGGCGATGGCCCCTGGAGGAGCCGTGGTGGGAGTCGGCCAGCAGGGTGTGGTCAGGAGCTGCCCGGCGCCCAGATCAGCTCTAGGCCCAGCAGCCAATGGGAGAAAGAGCCCCTGAGCCCCGCGTGCCAGGCACAGACCCACAGTCCACCCTCCGACGCTCCCTCGCCACGAGGGTGCAGAGTGACCGGCACCTGGCTCAGCTGTCCGGGGCCGTCAACAGTGAGGCGGAGGAGGGGCGTGGCTGTGGGCAGAGGGCAGCAGGTGGGGCAGAGCCCGGGGCAGCAGGGGAGAGCCCGGGGTGCGAGACTCCCGGGAGCAGGAGGCCGGGCGGGCTTCCCCAGCAGCGGATCGACCAAGATCTTCAAGGGAGGTCGGGCTTGGAAGGGAGGAGGGCCAGGAGGGGGACAGGCCAGCTCAGGACGCCACGGGGCCGTCGTCCCACAGACACAGAGCCCAGCGTGCCACGGTGTCCTGTTGGTGCTGCCCGGGTGGGCAGGCGGGCCCTCCCCAGGGGCCCACAGACCGGTTCGAGGCCTGACTACCCCGGAGGCAGCAGGGCGAGCCGTGGCCAGGGCAGGGCTCCACCCAGGGATGGCAGGTGTGCGCCGAGGGCCGCCAGCCCTGCCGTGGCCCAGACAGGGAGTCCTGGCGCCGAGGGAGGAGGCAGCTGGTTCTCTCCTGGCTGAGCCTCCACGGAGGCTGTGGCCGGCTGGCGCCTGGGTCTGCAGCGGGGGAGACCCTGGGCAGAAGCCCCGGCCAGCAGTGTGACTGTGAGCGCGGTTGGCATAGATGCCAGCATGTCACTCACCCAACCCCAGAGCTCCAGCAGCACCTGGCCCTGCGGGTCCCTGGCACCCTGTCTGTTGTGCCCTGGGTGGTTGACACAGGACGAGGCGCCAGTCCCTCCTTGGGGCCGGCTCCACCCAGGACTCCGGAGGAACTCGGGGCAGTATCAGCACACAGGCGTGGCCGCCGCCACGGGGGTCAGAAGGGGGAAGATGACGGTTCTCAGCGCGGACGCGAGCCAAGGCCAGAGCCTGCACACGGATGGCCAGTCACGGTCCCCACGGAGGACAACAGCTCTCAGCCAGGGTCGGCCGAGGCCTGTCTCCACTTAAGGTGTGTTACGTGGGGCCAGCTGTCCTGGTCCCCTCCCGGGAGCCGGGAAACCATGCCTTTCAGAGCTGCCTCGCGGCCCACGCAGGCCCGGCTTTGAGCGAGTGGCTGCAGAAGTGCCACCAGGCTGCTTGGGCACCACGGGCAGCGTGTGGGTTCCCAGGCTCCTCGGGATAAAGGGGACCTCGGCCACCCGCCGGCTGCCCGCCAGGCCCTGTGCTCTGGGGTCTCCTGCAGGGCTGCTGGTGAGCAGGGAGAGCCAGGGCGCCACAACCCGCCCCGAGGGCACGCCGTGACTTCTGGGGACCCGGTTTTACCTAATTGATTTGATCCCCTGCGGGGCCCTGAGCCTGGGGACCTGGGGCTACATCGTATTGAGGTGGAATCCTCACACTCTCCGATCCGTCCACTTC
The DNA here is from genome assembly GCF_047511675.1 of Marmota flaviventris. Taxonomy (NCBI): domain Eukaryota; kingdom Metazoa; phylum Chordata; class Mammalia; order Rodentia; family Sciuridae; genus Marmota; species Marmota flaviventris. The sequence goes on along the minus strand of NC_092515.1, from coordinate 60,251,971 downwards.
TTCTTTGTCTGCAGCTGGGGGGTCAAGCCCAGGGCCCACTCGTCCATTTAAGTCATGCACATCCAGAGTCGGGCCACCTCGCCTGGGTCACTTCAGCACATTCACCGTGTCACAGCCAAGACCCCGTCCCTGAGAGTCACCCCACCTCCCCGCTCCCCAGCACCCCTGACCCCGTCTGTCCTGTGGAGCGCCTGCTGGGGTCGGCGCAGGGACCTGGAACCACACTCACAGCCCTTCGTGGGGACTCTTTCGGTCCGCATCGTTGGTCCAGGCCCATCCTGCTGCGACACGCGGACCATGGGTTAGAGTCACGCTTGTTTGAGGACCCAGAGCAGCTGCAGGCCCAGGGGGACCACAGGCCCGGGGGACCGCAGACCAGGGGGACCGCAGGCCCAGGGGGACCGCAGGCTGCTTGCCCAGGAGCCCGTGGGTCCTGCCGCTGCCCCCAGGAGGAGATGGCAGACCCCAGGCCTCAGTTTCCCCTGTGTCACCTGGAGCGTGGACATGGTGCCACCCCCAGGAGGGACGATAGAGGAACTGAGGGAGCCACTCGGCAGCAGCCGGGGGCAAGTGCTGGGGGCCAGTGGAGCAGGCCCAGGGCCCAGGAACAGAATCGAGGGCTGCGTGCTGGGGAGGCTCCGTGGCCTGGCCAAGAGGGTCCCCTCGCGCACCGGGGCAGTTCCGTCTCCAGTTGGCAGGGCCCTTCCTAGGCCCCTCTGCCCACTGTTGCCCCGAAGCCCATGACCGTCCAGGGTCCCTGAGGCTGATCCAAACAGCCCAAAGCCACAGGACTGTGCTCCCCGACCCGTGCTGTCTTCTGAGGTACCTCTGGGTGGACGCCAGGAAGCTGGCCCTGTGGGCTGCAGTCCTGAGGCCCTGCTCACCTACTGGCGGGACTGGGAGCCACCGGGCAAGCTCAACCACTCTGACCCTCAGTCTCTACTTTTGGGAGGGGGGCTACACAAGAGCTCATGCAGTCACCCCAACAATCCTTCCTTACCTCCCCCTTGCAGAGGGGAGAACTGAGGCACAGAGAAGCCAAGTCGGCTGCCCAAGGTCACTCAGCGGTCAAAGTCAGAGCTGAGCATCTAGGCGAGAGTGAGTCCCCTGCCAGGTACCCGGGCCTGGAACAGGGCCCAGCACACAGTAGGTGTTGAGTAACCACCAGCAACCCCAGCACAGCACACAGTAGGTGTTCACTAACCCCAGCCCACTCACTCTAAGGTGGCGACACAGCCACCTGCTGCCTTCTCGGGCTCAGGCATCTGGGCCGCCGGTGGACAACGGGGCAGGTCTGCTGGTGGGCTAGGGCTGGTGGACCTCCTGAGCAAAGCCAGGAAGGGAGAAGGGACAGGAGGGCAGGACCAGGGACGACCTGGCCCGACGGTACACGAGGTCACAGCAGTGCCCTCGCTCTGCCCCCAGGACGAGCCAAATGCAGGCAAGACGCCAAGTGCAGAGCGGAGGGTGGCTCCGTCCCCAGGGAGCTGGCCAGCGAGGGTGGTGGCCAGGCCGAGGAGCACCTTCAGGGTTGCTGGGGCCCCATCCCTGCTGGCCACTCGCAGGTCACAGGACAGTGACCAGGAAGAGGAGACAAGCCCAGGCCAGCCTTGCTGCCGACCCCACCCCATCCTGACCGCCGCAGCCGGCGCTGAAGCCCAGCCAAAGGACCCGTGCTGGACAGCGCCGTGGTCTGTGGGGTGGCGCTCCGTCCTGGCAGAGAACGCCACAGGAGAGGGGACGGAACGGAGCTGCCACCGCAGCGTCCCCGAGAAGCAGACCAGGAAGGGCTGGCGCACGTGCAGCGGCGCCCGGGTAATTGGGAAGTTATTAGATATGGAGTCGACACGGCCCCCAGCAAATGAGTAATCAGGGCTAATTACGCTCCCAGCACACGGCGGCCACGCGGGAGCCGCAGCGCCACATCTGCGCCAGCAATTAGGGCGCTCGGCTGGCGCTCGGCGGGGGGCGCCGTCTGGGCAGGAGCTGCAGCTGGGGACGCTCCTCACCTCGGGGCTGCAGGGAGGGGGACACCAGGACTGACCGGCCTGAGGACAACAGAGGCCCGACACGGCCCGGGGCCAGGACTTGGAGAAGATGGTCTGTTGCCCGGGCGCGGTGGCCACACCTGTCATCCCCACGACACGGGAGTCCGAGGCACGAGCATGCCAAGTTCAAGGTCGGCCTGGCAACGGGTTGGACCCTGCCTCAGGGTAACACTGAAAGGGGCCCAGGGCCGGGGCTCAGAGCACTTGGCTCACAGGTGGGAGGCACCGGCCTCCATCCTCAGCTCCTCAGACACTGTGTCCACCCACAACTAAAGGACAAAACAGGGCGGGGACAAGGCTCAGCGGCAAAGTGCCCATTCAACCCCCAGCCGAGAAAGAGACAGGGAAAGAAGGTGGTTGTGTCTCGGGCCTCAGGCCTGGCGCCCGGGGGCCTGCGACTGGAGCCCCCCAGGCCCTGCGGGGGGCAGGGGCAGGCCCTGGGGGGCAGGGGCAGGCTCTGGGGGGCAGGGGCAGGCTCTGGGGGGGACAGGGGCAGGCTCTGGGAGGGGCAGGGGCAGGCCCTGGGGGGGCAGGGGCAGGCTCTGTGTGTGTGTGGGGGAAGGGGCAGGCCCTGGGGGGGCAGGGGCAGGCTCTGTGTGGGGGGCAGGGGCAGGCTCTGGGGGGGGCAGGGGCAGGCCCTGGGGGGGACAGGGGCAGGCTCTGTGTGTGTGTGGGGGAAGGGGCAGGCCCTGGGGGGGCAGGGGCAGGCCCTGGGGGGGCAGGGGCAGGCTCTGTGTGGGGGGGGCAGGGGCAGGCTCTGGGGGGCAGGGGCAGCCTGGGCAGACCCACTTACGCTGGGGAAACTGGAGCTGAGTCACATACGCCCCCAGCCTGGGTCCCCTCCAGCAGGCCCAGGTCACTCCCAGGGTGTCCGGAGGGAAAGAGCCCAGCTCAGGGGGACAGCAGCCGAGGTCAAGCGGAGCGAGAGAGGCTGAGTCCCAGACAGGGTCACTGCTGTCCCCCGGGGCCCCCCGTACCAGTGCCCATTTCCCTTCCTCTTGCTGGCGTCTGGGCACACAGCCCTGCCAACCTCTGCCACGCGGGCCCAGGGGGCCTTGTGAACCGCTACAGCCCTCCTGCCAAACCTCTGCCAACGTTCCAACCCCTCCCCATGACGTCAAGGGCACATGACCTTGCCCAGCTCGCTCTCACCCACATGTGGACACTCTCGTCCCCAGACAACCACGCCTCCCTGGTCCGTCTGCCTGTCCATCCACTCATCTACCCATCTACTTACTCAACACCTACAGACTCTCCTACCCACGTGTCCGTCCACCCACCTGTCCTTCCTTTCCATCCATCCGCCTTTGCTCATCCGTCCATCCCATGGACACTAACTGAGCACGTGCTAGGCCAGGCCCAGGCCTGGGACACAGAAGCAATAAGACAGCTAAGTCCCACCGTAAGGACGGCCTGGTTGCTGTGGGGACAGTGTCCTGCTATCCCAAGGGTGCGTAGTGTCCACCTCTGCACAACAGGAGGGAGAGCCAGGGCCGTGGGCAGATGGAACCCTCCCCACACTGGCTCCACTGAGGAGAGGCCACCTGTGCCCAGGAAGGCGGACTCACGGCCACACGGGAAAGGGTGTTGCAGGTCAGGGAACAGCAAGCCCAGGGCCCTGAGGCAGGAACGCGTTTGCACACTTTGTTCCCAGGCCGGGCAGGGGGCAGGGACCTCCGGCTCCGCAGCCCTCGAGGTCTCTGTTCAGCGGCTCAGCTTCACCACGATCACAGCCCCAGGCCACAGCAGGGCTCCAGGGGGAAGCGGCACGGCCCTGCTCACCAGCCTTGGTCCAGGTCCACGAGTCCCCACCCGGAACCTCGGTCTCCTCCTCTGCCAAGGACCTGCCTGCTTCCCCTGGGTTCTGTCCAGGACCCCCCAAGCAGAGCTGGGTGTGACCTGTCACCTCCATCCCCAGTGCCTCAGGTAAGGGGCTGCAGCTCTGCCCCCAGGTCATCAGCCCCCTTCGATGACACCCTGTAACACTGGCCCTGGCATGGCGTCCCCAAGACAGCAAACGGAGAGGGGACACACGGGAGTCTGACAAGGAGCCGTGCGGGGGCCTGGGGACAGTGCCCAAGAGCGGGCAGGCAGTGCAAAGGCCCTGCAGCAGGACCCAGCCTGGCACAGGGCCCATCTGGAGGGCACACAGCCCCGGGAGGACTCCGGCCTCATTGGCATGAGCTGGGAGCCCTGGGGGCTCTGGGCCAAGGAGGGACTGCTCCAATTTGGGGTCTGCCTCTTGGACGTGACTCTTGCTGTGGAGACACTTGCAGAGTCACCAAGAGCATGGGGCCATCTGCACAGCCCTCGCCAGTGCGCCCTGACGGCGACCCCGCAGAGCCCAGGGCACCTCGGCACACCCAGGGGCCACCTGCCCACCCAGCTGCTGCTCAGCCCCTGCTCCTGGCCAGTGTCCTCCCGCCCACCTCCCTGGGGCCTCCAGCCACGGCCACGAACCTGCTCTCCTCTCTGAGGTGCCCTCTGCCCAGCGGGCTGTGCACCCTGCAGGCGCCACCTCTGGGACTGGCCTGCTCGGCACAGGGCCACTGCTGCGTGCCCGGCCTGTCCGCCTGCCCTGGCCCGTGGCCTCAGCTCCCCAGCCCTGCCTCCTGCAAGGGGACCTACCAGGACTCCCGTGAAGGGGCTGAGCACCTCGCCCGGGGCGGGCGGCTCATCAGGCTCCGACAGCCGTGAGCCAAGTGATCACCAGATATTAATCCTCCTCCGGCCCTCGCAGGGCATTCCAGTGAGAATGGCAGCTTCACCGCAGGGAAAGTCTTCAGGGTGACGAAAATAAAAATAGCTCTAATTGAAGTTGATAGAAATTACACCCTTTACCAGCTCGCGCCAGGACGGCAGGCCCTGATGGGCATCAACGCCGGGCCGCTCCTGCCGCGCACGTCGGGCGGATGACAGGCCCCAGCGGCCGTGGGTGTCCTGGCCCTGCCCTGGATGACAGGCCCCAGCGGCCGTGCTGGGCAGGAAGGCCGGGCTCTGGGCCCTGCAGACCCCCACGCTGTCCCCTAAGGCTGCAGCAGCAGGACGCACTGCCAGCCCTCAGGGTCCCAGTGTCCAGGTGTGACCCGGGCACCTGCAGGGCCAAGGCCCAACCATGGGCTCACTGGGGGCGTCGGCAGGCAGGTGGGGGACTCTCAGGTGAGGAAGTGGAGGTGAAGGGCGCGGGGGCCTGGACCTCGTCCGGCCTCGTCCACGTCCGTGAGAGGTCCTCGGTAGCAGGATTCCATTCTGGGTGTGGAAGGGTGATGGGATCCCCACCGCCCAGGAGCCCGGGCACCTCCCGCACGTTCTGGTCCCCTCGACCCCAGGGCAGCCACGAGGAGGCACCGACACGATCAACGTGTGTCCCAGGCGAGGGACTGCGGAGGCCCCGGCCTGTCCACCGGGAACGCCTCCCTGTTTCCCGGCCCAGAATCCCAGCCAGGAGCACAGGGCTCAGGGTCTCTGACGCCCGCCGGCCCCTGTGGAAGGACTCGGCCAGTCTGCTTCCTTCTCGACCCAGGAGGCTCGTCTGGTCAGCCCCCGGAAGTGCTGAGGCTCGAAGGGCACAGAGCAGACCTGCTAGTTAATTTCCCAGTGTCCAGTGGACCCTGCCCCAGGCCACGTTCTGTCCAGGGGCTGGCACCGCAGGCCAGAGGAAGACCGGCGAAGGCACGGGGTCCACAGGCAGAGGGCCTCGGAAGGAGCCGGGCGCCGTCTGACCAGCTGGGGGTGGACCAGGGACGCGGGGTGCTAGATGAGCACCTGACCACTGAGCGACGCCCAGCCCGGCCAGCAAAGGCCGTGGGGCCAACACATGCATATTTTTAATGAACTTACTGTTTCAACTAGGCCTGATGGCAGCAGGACGCATCGGGAGTCACCGTACACAACTGCAGCACGACTCCGCGTCTCTGATTGTTCACAGTGTGCGGTCACAGACGTGCCCAGGGTCATGACGTCCCCCTCACTCCACCGCCTTCTGCCCCCACGCACCTCCCCACCCTCCCTCCCCCTTGACCAATCACGGTCCCTCCATTTTTCCCATGCCCTCCCCCTCACGGATCACCACCCACTTATCAGAGGGAACACTCGGCCTTTGGTTTGGGGGACTGGCTCACTTCACTCAGCGGGATACTCTCCAGCTCCCTCCATTCACCTGCAGGTGCCATGATTTCACTCTCTTAATGCTGAGTAGCATCCCCGTGTGCATAGACACCAGTTCCTTTATCCACTCATCTACTGAGGGGCATCCAGGTTGGTTCCACAGTTTAGCTACTGTGAACTGAGCTGCTCTGAACCCTGATGTGGCTGCGTCACTGTAATATGCTGACTTTAAGTCCTTTGGTATAGACCAAGGAGTGGGATAGCAACTCAGCATCAAAAATCAACAACCCAACCAACGAACGGGCCAAGGAACTGGACAGACGCTGCTCGGAAGGTGACAATCAATCAACAAATACATGAAAACACGCTCAACACCCCTGATAATTAGGGAAGTGCAGATCAACACCACCCCAAGACGCCGCCTCACCCCAGTCAGAATGGAATCATCAAGAACACAGACAACTCTAAGTGCGGGTGAGGACGGGGGAAAGGCACACTCACACGCTGCCGGAGGGACTGCAAATTGGTGCAGCCACTCTGGAAAGCAGTGTGGAGACTCCTTGGAAAACTGGGAATGGAATTAAGAGACAGACACTGGGATACGGAGAACACACGACTTGCCGTGTTGCCCTGTTGGCCTCGAACTCCTGGGATCAAGTGAACCTCCTGCCTCAGCCTCTAGAGTAGCAGGGACTGAGGGTGTACCACCGTGTCTTATCGGGCGGGTGTGTGTGCGTGTGCATGTGCACACAGGCATGTGCTGGGGACGGAACCCGGGGCCTCGGGGACACTAGGCGAGCGCTCCATCCCTACATCCCCAGCCAAGACTCAGGTTTCAGAAATAAAAAGAAGAGATGAGACGAGTCCCCTTCTCCCCGCTGCCCGTCCCTGCCTCTGGGGAAGGCCGTGCAGCAGGGCAGGACGCAGGGCGTCCCGCAAGTGCTAGGGGGAAACGGGCTGCAGTGAGTCCCGGAAGAGTGGACGGGGAAAGGAAAGCAGGAAGCAAGAGACGGAAGCACCCAGAAGGGTACAGTGGGGGCCAGGTCCTGGCGGGCACAGCAGGGGCCACGTCCTGGCAGCCGGATCAGCACTGCTGGGGGCAGCTCAGAGAAATCCCGGAACAAGGAGCAGGCCCCAGGCAAGGCAAAGGGCAGCGCGGCCAGCAGAGTGCATCAGGGTGGACTCGACAGCCCCGGAGCCCGGTTGCCACCAGCGGGTGACACGTGGTACTGACTCCCCGTGGAGGCCACCAGGCACAGAGGCCTGGTGCTGCCCACTGAGCGCCTGCCAGTGCCAAAACCCAGGACCCCGAGCGGAGAAGCTGGGCTCGTGCCCGAGAGTGCACCACACAGCACAGCAGCTCCAGGCCACTGAAGCTGCCCCCCGAGTGCCCACGCCATCACTACGGGGCTGTGTGGCCACGGAGAGGTGACTAAACCTCTCTGGGTCGCAGCTTCCTCTTCTGTACAAGGGCCACAGTGACGGCGCCCATCTCACAGGAGAGCAGACGGGGCTGGGAACACAGCCTGGTCTTTAGGGGCTGCTCCAGGAAACCGGGCCACCCCCGAAGATGCTTATTCAATGTCATTTAGGTCACGTGGCCACCACGAGTCAAGCGCAGGCGGAGTTCTTCAGAACCTTAACTGGCCTGAAGGTTCTGCTGCGCACCCACGGGTGGAGGGGGAGGCCGCGCAGAGCCAGAGCCAGAGCCGCCGGCCGCGGAGCCCACTGTGCACCTGGACACCGTCCTCAGTTCACACCACCACCCTCCAGGCAGAACCGCCCCCCCAGCACCCAGCAAGCTGGGGGACACTCAGGAGCCCGCTGTCCACGGGCGCTGAGGCCCTTAACCACAGGAGAGCCAAGCCCACAGCGTGGGGTGTGGGAGGGAGAGAAGCCACAGGGGCCCAGGACACAGGAGAGGACCGAGGGTGGGAAGCCGGGGTGGGGGACCTGTGGCCTCGCTCCAGATCTGGGCCCTGGTTGGCCTTCCATCACCCAAGACAGGAGAAGCCGCCAGCCCGGCCCCAGGAGACGCAGCAGGCGCGGGCCGCCCGCCGGGCGCTGGGGCAGAGGTCCTAGGGGTGCTCCTGGCAGCCCAGGCCTCGAGGAGTGGAGGTGTGGAAGGCCGTATTTGGGAGCCCCTGGCTCTCACCCGGGAGCCCTCAGTACTGGGGAGGGGACGGCACTCCCAGCCGATGTCCCTTTGTCCTTCCTTAACGGGAACAGGATAGAAAGCACTGTCCGCACCTCGAGTAGAGGGAACAGTAGAGGAACTTGAGTCTCAGACACCGGACGGGCCTCCGCCTGCCCCAGACCTGGCACAGGACCACCCAGGGCCTCTGAGCACAAGGAGACGGTCAGCAAGCAGCCCCTGCCCTGACCCTCCTCCTGCTTGGATGCTGGGCCTGTGCCCACTCCAGGCCTGGTCTCCCGATGGGCTGCCACAGGGGAGCCCCCTGGGGGGGCCCAAAGGTGTGTGAGCTGTGGCCGTCAGGCAGGGTGTCCCCAGGGGCGAGGCCTAAGTGCTCTGTGACAGCGAGGACAAGAAGAGAGGGGACCGACAGGCAGCAGCCCAGCTGTACTGTCCGAAGGCCTCGAATGCCAGGGCAGACCTGGGTGCGTCACATGGACCCGAAGGCACGTGACACACACGTACACACACATCTGTGGGTGTGAACACGTGTATACACATGCACACATGGGTGCGTCTGTGTGGCTTGCGTGCACACGCAGGCCCCAGGCAGGGAGCAGGCCCACCAAGGTGCAGTGGTCTGACCCTGTGCCCCGTGGCCGGCCCTGTCCACGCTGGACTCCCCAGGGGCATCCTGGAAGCTTCTCAAGTCCCTGAGGCAACGGGCAGCTCCTCGAGCCCTGGCCCGTGGCGGACCCTGAACGCAGATCCCCAGGTGGGAGCTGGCGAGAGCCACGAGGCTCGGCACTGCCAGCCGGGCCCTGGGACCCTGGGGCCCTGGTGCCTGCAGAGGACGGCAGCAGGTCCTCACACAGGGGCACCCTGGGCCTGACCTGGGCAGAGCAGCACTCGCCCGTGCTGTCACCGCAGAGAGACTCAGTCCCCCCTGTCCCAGGCACAAGGCCCACCTGACTGTCCTCGTGTGCAGCCCAGGGACGGCGGGCAGCCCAGCCCTGGACGGGTGGGAAGCCATCCCCAGGCTGGCGGGTCAACACGCTGGGGCTCTTCATGGATCGCCAGGGGACACAGGGGACCCCATGTGAATGTTCACTGGACGTGAGGTCTCAAGGGTGTATGCCTGTCCCCAGTGGCCTGGCTGTGGAGGCCTCGGGCAGCACCTCTTCTGAGGGTTCAGGGCAAGAGGACCCCACACAGCCCGGGGTGCGGCCCCACCCCTCGTCCCCAGCACTGCAGGGAGTGTGGCCGCACCAGGCCTCCGCCTCTTCCTCGGAGCCGGGCGCTGGGCACGTGCTCGCCAGGCCCTGCGGCTGCCAGGTGCCAGCTCGGCAGTTCTCACTAACGACTCGTTCGGCGGATCAAAGGCCTCCTTGATTCAAAGTGGACTGAACTCCCTCCCTTGCTAAAGGGCTGGGCCCTCTGCCTCCGGCAGCATGGGCCTCCCCAGCGTCCAGGCGGTGGCCAGAGAAGGCCGGGTCATTGGGCCACATGTGCCCACACAGGGCTGGGGGTGGGGGCCATACAGCCCCCCTGCTGGTCCCCGCAGGTGGCCCAGGCCAGGCTCAGCACCCCAGAGCCTGACGGTCGCCCCTGCACCCCAGAGGCCACCTTGTGTCCTGGTCCCATTTGTGCCGTGGGAGGTCAGCCTTGGAGGATGAGCAGGACTCTGAGGGGGGGGGGACGGGAGATTGGGTCCCCCAGGGGAACTGTCCTGGTGTGGAGCTACCAACCCAGGCGTGGGAAGGACGTCAGGGTTGGGTAAGAGCCAGCCGAGGCTCCCAAGGCCCTGGGTGGCACAGTGGTGCTAGCAACCCCACCCAGATCCATGCCAGGACCCACCTGCCTCTCCAGCGCCCGAGATGTGGGTCAGGGAGTCCCATTTTCTAGAGAAGGAGCTGGAGCTGAGGAGGCCGAGGGTCACCAGGCGGCAAATCAGGGCCCGCTGCAGATGCCCCCAGGCTGCACCGGACCAGGAGCCCCCAGGAGCCCCCAGGAGCCCCCAGGAGCCGAGGGCCGCCCAGGAGGAGGGCACGTGGGGAGCAGCGAGAGGCCCTGGGAATTCAGCTTGGTCTCTGCAAGTGACATCAGCCCAGACTGGGGGGGGGGGGGGGGGCACAAAGAAGGAGCCAGGGCTTGGGACACGGGTCCAGGGGCTGCTCTGAGGGGAGATGGCACAGAACAGGCCCGCTGACCTCAGGGGACATTCGGCTGTCTTGCCTGGGTGCTGACCGCCCACGACGCGTGGGCAGGTTCCCACCATCACGACCCAATCCTGGCGCCCACAGTGCAGGGCCCAGGGCTGGCAGGGACTCGAGGCCAGGGGAGCCCCGGGTTGGGGCTGCTGCACTGAGGGCCACTGCAGGAAGTGGCACCAAGAGATGACGGGCAGCAGCGGAACGTGGGGTCCCCAAAGGAGCTGAGGCCCCTGGAGTGAGAGCCCCCACACCCACGAGAGCCGGGCCAGCTCCCAGGGCTGGACCTGACCAGCTACTAGGGAGTGGCCTGCGGGATGCTTGGACAGGCGGTGCCCAGTCTAGCCACCACCCCTGACCCCTGGGAGCACAAGAGGCTGGGAGTGGCCAGAAAAGCCACAGGCCCTGCAGCCCCAGAGGCTGGCTGCCAGCCAGGAGCTGGTGCCAGGGTCTGTGAGCACCCAGCAGAGGGACCTGGTGGACCCTGTGGGGAGAGGAGCCCGCAGGAGGGGAGGGGCGGGAGGCGGAGCCCAGGAGCCAGGCAGGAGAACCTGGGATCCCGCACCACCCCTCCCCTTCCCTCCCGCACCACCCCTTCCCTCCTGCAGCCGTGCTGTGCAAATTAAGCCTGGGGAGAAGGAAATGTACTCAACAGTCAGAGCCACCGACCAACTGCAGGCCTGGTTTCTCTGGGGTGCCTGCTGGGCGGGGAGGGGGGAGGGGAGGGGGGAGGGGAGGGGGGAAGGGAGGGAGGGGAGGGGAGGGGGGAGGGAGGGGAGGGAGGGGAGGGAGGGGAGGGGGAGGGAGGGGAGGGGGAGGGGAGGGGGAGGGAGGGAGGGGAGGGGGAGGGAAAGGGGAGGGACGGGGAGGGAGGGAGGAGGGGGAGGGGGAGGGGAGGGAAAGAGGGGGAGGGGAGGGGAGGGAAAGAGGAGGGAGGGGGATGGAGGGAGGGGGGAGGGAGGAGGGGAGGGGAGGGGGGAGGGAGGGGAGGGAGGGGAGGGAGGGGAGGGGGAGGGGAGGGGAGGAGGAGGGAGGGGAGGGGAGGGGGAGGGGAGGGGAGGAGGAGGGAGGGGAGGGGGAGGGAGGGAGGGGAGGGGAGGGAAAGAGGAGGGAGGGGGATGGAGGGAGGGGGGAGGGAAGAGGGGGAGGGGGAGGGGAGGGGGAGGGGAAGAGGGGGAGTGGAGGGGGAGGGAAAGAGGAGGGAGGGGGAGGGAGGAGGGGGAGGGGGAGGGAAAGAGGATGGGGGAGGGGAGAGGAGAGGGGGATTCGGGAGGGGAAGGGGGAGGCGGCTTCAGCTCCCTAAATCTCATTAGTCACAAGCTGCAGCTTCCAGCCCAACAGAGCTGGCCCTGGGTCCTGCTGTGTGACCCTGGGTGAGTCACCCCCTCCCACCTGGAAAGTGGAGACAACTCAGAGGTCTCCAGCTATTCTTGCAGGGTGGCAGGTTCAAGTGGCCTAACAAGTACAGAATGGAGTCGGTGAGGAGAGGCCTGGGATCCCAGTGGCCCAGGAGGCTGGGGCAGGAGGCCCTAAGCCACTTAGTGAGAGCCTGTCTCAAAATAAAAAATCATTGTTTTTAAAAGGTGGGGGTGTGGGAAGGCTCAGGGGGCAGCGCCTCAGCAGGGGAAGGAGCCAGAAGCCGGGCCCTGCTCACTCCTTCAGTGCTCTGGGGAAGGGCAGAGGGGATCTCACACTGGGCTGTGGGTGGATATCAAGGGCGGCAGCAGCAGCCTCAGCCCCAGGCCCCAGGAGTGGAGCTGAGCCTGTCTCCACCTCTAGGTGCGAGTCCTGCGGGGCCACGGACAGTCCACCTCCGAGTTCCAGACGGCGGGCGCTGTGCACTGCAGGTCCCGGGAGATACCCAGAGCCCAGCCAGGGCACCAGGCCGTGCGACGGGTGCTGTGCTGCGGCACAGGCCACCGTGAAGGAGAAGGGACTCCCTGTCCTCGGAGGTCCCAGGGCCTATGTACCCCCTGCCTTCCCTTTTCAGACCTGGGGTTGAACCCAGGGGCTCCTCAGTGCCGAGACACTCCCTCAGCCCTTTGTATTTCCAGCCAGGGTCTCACCAGGCTCAAGGTTGCCATCCTCCTGCCTCGGCCGGGTCACTAGGATTGCAGGTGTGCACCTCACACCTCACGTGTCTTGTGACTGCTGCTAAGAATCCTCCCTGGAGCAGGGGAGATGGGAAGAATTTCTCCAGACAGATTCTGAACTCAGAGCGGCCCTAACCTCCAAGGCTGCACAGTAGGGTAGCTGGTCCAGCGCCCACCGGGGTGGTACTGGACATCTGCCCCAGGCCTGGCTCTGAGACGTGAGCCCTGCACGGTTCCAGAGTGCCCGGGGCTCTGAAGCCAGACAAGGATAATTCCCATTCCCAGACTTCCAGAACCCTGGGACTTCTCAAGCAGGAGGTAGGAAGGGAGGGGGGATCAGGAAGGTCTGGGCCTGGCCCCCAGCTGGCTCGCCCTGTGGGGGGCAGAACCTGCATCCAGGCAGATGTCCTGCAAGGGCTCAGCGAGGAAGTGGGGGGCGGGCAGCCTCCGCCCTGCCCTTCCCAGCTCCCAGAGGTGCCCGCAGCCCCTCCCTCCCGTCAGGCTTTGGGAGCTGCCTGGGGTCCTCCTTCCTTGGGGGACAGTCCCTGTAGGTCCTGGGCCATCACAGGACACTCTGCTGCCCTCCCCATCTCAAGGCCCTGAGCTCAGGTCGCCCCCCGCCCCCCCCCCCCGACCTGGAGTCCCTGGGCCCTGGCAGGGACGGTCACAGGTTCTGGGGTCAGTAGGACACAGACTCTGGCCACTGCTCCGCCTACAGGCCAGGCAGGTCCTCCTCACTGTAGCTTGCGGGTTCCGACCTCTGGGCTGTCACCAGAGGTGGCCCAGGTGGGAGACTGCAGCGCCTGGCAGGTGGGGCCCTTGACAGGGTGAGAGGGACAAGCCAGGGGCCCAGGGCTCCTGACCACCCTGGAGGAGGGTCTCCCCGTCCTGTCCCCGTGCACCTCCGCCTCCCACGCCCAGCCCCTCCCGCGGTCCCCGAGTGGCTGTTTTAATGAGTTCCTTGCCCTCTAATTAGCAGGTGCGGCTCTGGAAGGAAGCGGCTGTTTACCTTGCAGAGCCTTTAATAACCGGCCCGGGCGGCGCTGGCTCCCGCCTAATCCCTTCTGAGCGCCGCGCTTAATGAGCCTTGGCACCGAGAACTTCTCCTGCCCTCTCCCGGCGCCCGCGGCGCCCCCGGGGCTCGTTAGGAGCCGCCTCAGCCCTGCCAGGACTGAGCCGGAGCCGGGAGACAGGCCCGGGGCGGGCGTGGGGGCTGTGTCCCCTGCAGGCGGCTCACAGGGGCAGGGCGGGAGGGCTCAGCCCCGCTGTCCCCGCTTGGCCTCAGTGGCTGACGCTCTAGGCCAACCTCAGGTCGCCCCCGGGGACCTGGTGCTCTGCAGGCTGCGGCCCCAGTGACCTCCTGCGGCAGCCCTCTGGCAGAGGTCACCCCCCACACAGTGGAGGAGAGCAAAGTGCCCTCCAGCTCCGGCCTCGCCGGCCACCGAAGGGAGCCCGGGCCTGTGACCAGCCCCGACCTCATTCCCAGGCAGCTGGGGAGGGTCGGGGTCCGGTGACTCCTGCCAGCCACCACCAATGCCCTGGTGGGCCCAGGGAGGGCCAGGGCCTCCAGTGCACAGCCTCAGGCGTGGCCGCTCCTGCTGGCCGGAGGTCTGGGTGGTCTCCCCGGGTCCCTCCACCCACAGCAGCAGGAGGCCGGGCTGGCTGGGAGCTGTCCCCACGTCCCTCCCCACCTCCCTCCGGTGCAGATCCTGCAGGGCCCAGGAAGGACCTGCACTGTGACAGGAAGATTCTAGAACAGGTTTCATTTTTTCCCCTTTTAAATAAACGGAGCTGCCTCCCTCCCGCGGCTCGGGAAGCACAGGCCCCTCCCACCCCATTTGAACGCCGCAGAAAAGCCGCGTCTGCAGCTTGAAAGGGAGCGCTCCGGAGGGAGGGGAGGGAGGGGAGGGAGGGCCTGCTTCCTTTGTCCGGAAGTGGCCTCCCGCGGCCGCTGCGCCTTTATCTGGCTCAGCTGGCCCTTCCTGCAGCCAGCCACCTGGAGGTGGCCCAGGCCGAGACCCAGTCCCCAGGCTCGAGACCAGCAGGGCCCCCCCAGGCCGGGCACCCCAGGCCCTCCCCTCGGGGGCTGATTGGGAGGAGGCCTGGAGAGGGCCCGCCGCCCCAAGGCCGCTGTCCCACTGCCACCCTGCCCTGGCAGGACACTGGCCAGGCTTGGGTCAGGCAGGTTCTGAGTGCTCGCGGCCCGCGGTGCTGTGGGTTCCCATGCAAAGAGGAGGCCAAGGTCTGAGTGGCCTTCTAGGGGTCAGCCCCACCACGGCCACTGGAGGAGGGGACTGTGCCAGGCACCATGGGGTGGGAGCCCCCTCTGCAGAACAGTGAGAGCAAGCGGGAAGGCCAGGTGCCCCTGACCGCAGGCCACGGGGCCTCTCTGCTCCTCGGAGCACGGGCTGGTGGCAGGGAAGGGTGACCTGCCCGTGTCCGTCCACCCCGGCCCTCTGACACCAGACAAGCACCAGCCACACGCGTGGTGACCTCATGGTTCAAACACGGCCACCACACGCTCTCCCAGAGCCTTCTGGTTCTGTCCCCCTGCCTGGAACCTGGGCCCACGGGCCGGGCAGCCTGGCACTGCGGGGTGACTTCTGGGCCCGGTGAGGAAAGCCATGTCCCAGTGGTCCCCGTCCAGGCTGCCCTGCCATCAGGAAGCATGAGCCCAGGACCCGCCCCCGGCCTCGCAGAGAGTGGTGCCATCTGGCTGGGGGTCCTGCAGCCCAGCCAGCTGCCCAGCCTGACCCCCGCCTCACTGAGCCAGAACCACGGCCGATGACACTGCTGGGCCAGGTGGCCTGTCACAGTCACAGGTGACTGGGTCTTCGGCTGGTGGGGACCACAGCACTGAGCTCCGACGACAGGCGCTGGACCTGCACTAGCACTAGAGAGCGAGCACTTCCAAGAGCCGGGCACGGCTTTAAGCATTAAGCTCCTTTATCCCGACAGTAACCATCCCCATGTTACAGATGAGGCAACAGAGGAACAGAGATGTTAAGTAAGGCACAAGAGGCCACACAGCCAGGAAGTCCTGGAACTGGGATTCAAACCAGGCTGGGACTCCAGGGTCTCCATGCTCCCCCTCAGGCCTGGTGGTGTGACGGGCAGGCCAGGAGGGCCCCACTCCAAGGACCGATGCTCTAACACAGGTGTCCAGCGTACCCCGGGGCCACTTTTCCACCCCTGCACGGTTTCAAAACGGACTTCCCAGATCCTTTCTCGGATTATAGGGCGTGACTTCTGGTTTAAAACCACCATCTTCACACCACAAGGACTTGGAGGGGCACTGAAGAGCCCTGAGGCCAGAGGTGGTCTGGGTCCAGGTGCAGGGCAGGCCCTCGAGGCGCCCGAGAAGTCACGCGGTAGGAGACCGCAGGCTCCAGCGTGGTGGGGCCCAGGCTGCCAGCCGAGGTCCCATCCCTCGCACGCACCCCGTCCCCAGGGAGGCCACCCGCACCCGGCCACCGCACGGCCTCCTGCCTGGACCTGCCCGCTGTGCGCGTGTCGCCTGGTGGACGCCCAGGCCTTGGGTCCAGCGCCTCGGCAGGGCCTCCGCAAAGGCCTCGGGTGGAGCCCCCCGCAGGCCTCTCCCCGCCTGCAGACCCCAGGCCGCCGCCACCGCTGCCCCTTCCCCTCAGAATCCCCCCAGGAAGCCCCAACTTGACCTAACCCAGGCGCCTGGCCCGCCTGTGCCCCTGACCTCTGACCTTTCACCTTTGGAAGGGCGGCTGCAGGGGGGCAGGGTCCCAGCTCAGAAGCTCAGCAGCGCCCAGCCCTTGGCAGGAGGGTGTCCGCCTCGGTCATGGCACAAAACCGCCCTGTGGGGCCACGTGGCCCCGTGGGCTTGGAGAGGGCCGGCCTCCCGGAGCCGGGCGCTGGTCCCCGAGGCCGTCACGGCGAGAACCGCGACACACAGTGGCGCCCGGTCTGCCGCCCTCCACAGCTACCTCAGGAGCGGGGTGCACACCTGGGCTCGGGGCTCAGCAGGGCACAGCCAGGCCCCAGGCCGCGAAGCCACCGGCCTTAGTGTCTCAGATGGAAACAGGAGACGGCCGCGCGTCCTGTGGAGCCGTCCAGGGGGCCGGGAAGCAGGCCCCTGACCCACGGCTGCTGGCCCACGGCCACCCCCTCGACCAGGCGGTTTGTTTTCCTTTGCAAACACTGTGGCCGCCAGCAGCCTCTGGGTGGGCCGATCCCTCAGGACCGACAGACCCCGGCTGGCCACAGGGATGGCCAGGGACGCGCTACTCCTGGAGCATGCATCTTGGGACACCAAGTGGCCTCTGGGGAATGGTGGTGTTGAGCCTGGAAATGGAGGCTGTCCCTGGGCCACAGGGACCTCCAGCCCCAGCCTTGTGACCCGGCTGCAGGTGGCCAGGTGCAGGCCCCGGCTAACGCCAGCCCTGAGCAGTGGTCACTGGTGCTGCCCAGGGAGGAAGGAGCCATGGTCAGGACTGGGGGTGGACATGGTCCTGGCACAGCCCTGCTGCCTCTGGGAACGCGGCCTCCCGTGGGCACAGTGGGGCTGCTGGTCTAGATGGCTGGCCGCGGGCAGGGGAGGCTCCTCCCTCCTCCCAGTGGACACAGAGACGAGGCTCGGAAGAGAAGGCTTGGGCGGAAGAGGGAGAGAGCCCATCCCTTCCCTCCCTACACCATGGCCCCAGGCCCCTTGCAGCTAGGTCATGAGACTGCACCTACTATGTGCCAGGGGCTGTGGTAGGAACTGGGGACAAAGAGCAAGCAGAACGTCTTCTTTCAGCTGCTCCGAGGCAGCAGAGGGTGAGCAATCAACATGCAGTGCCTGCCAGGCATGCACAGGACACCAGGCACTCAGGGGACCGAGAGCAAGGGAGCTTATCTACGGCCACGAGGACAGCTCCAAGTGTCCAGGCAAGACAGCGGATGCAAAGGCCCTGGGGCAGGAGCAGCAAGGAGCCCTGCTCTCCAGCAGCTAGGCAGGGGAAGAAAGGAGGAGAAGGGCAGTGGAGGGTCTGGTCACATGGGTAGGCCAAGTGACTGGCTTGAACAGTGTCCCCAGGGTCACGCAGACCCTCAGACCTCAGAATGCAGCCTTGTTTGGAGACGATTTGCAGATGTAAATCACTGAAATCGGGTCACCTGGAGGAGGGTGGCCTCGAGTCCACCCTGTTATCGCATCTCCATTGGAAGGGACGCGTAAGGCAGGGGGAGCCCGGGGAAGAGGTGAGACTGAGCATGCGGCCGGAATCCAAGGGACACTGGGGCCCCGGGAGCCCGAGAAACAGGAGAGCGCAGACTCCTGCTGTTTCAGAGGCCACGCTGTGGCAGGCCATCGCAGCCCCGGGAGGTCCCCAACCGGGGGGAGGGACTCAGCTTCATTCTGATGAGGCAGGTCCGGGGACTCGGGCACGGCGGCCATGCCAGGATGGGTCCGCGTTTCCCCCGGGTGCTGGGGTTGGACCCGATGCTCCACCCTGAGCCTCGTCCCGGCCCTTTCTGTTTGGAGACGGGGCCTTGCAAGTCACCGAGGCTGCCTGGCTGCCGTCCTCTGCCTCAGCCTCCCCAGCTGCTGGGGTCACGGCGTGGCTGCCGCGCCTGGCACGTGACTGCAGTTTAAAGGGCTGTCACTTCACGCTGCTCGTCCTGTCCGCCCCGGTTTGTGAGTCGTGGAACTGGACGGGTGTGACCCGAGCAGCTGGCGGTGACTCAGGAGGCTGGCGGGCAGGGTTCAGGGTGGGAAGAGACACTTGTGACAGCGCCTGCCAGGCACGCGGGAAACACCAAAGACGCCGCTCCTGGCCGAGGTCCCCAGAGCCCTCAGTGACGCGTCTGTAAGCCATGGACGTCTCTGATGTCCATCGCTCATGGGAGGGCCACCAGGGCCCTGCCAGGCGGAGCCCCAGCCACCCACTGACTACCCCGGCCACCTTGGGAGGCCACTGGCCCGAGGGCAGCGCCAGGGGCTTGCAGGCCCAGCTGGCCCTCCCTCTGCCTCGGGTACAGTTGACCGGACAGATTTCCTCCCCGGGCCCGGGGAGCTTGTCATCGTCCACCTGAGAACCTGCCATTTCTCCTTAGTGCCTGGTGACTGGTGGCAGTTCACGGGCTCTGAGACCCCGGCCAGCCTCAGGGCATGCGAGAGGGCAGGCCGTGGAGGAGGCAAGGAGCGCGGGGACCTCCCGCAGGTGGCCCGGGGGCCACCGGCCCCGCCCGCCCCAGCTACAGACCGAGCAGCTTTTGAAGGAGGACCCAGCCACCAGAGCTCTGCTGTCACACCGGGCCCCTGGGTCCTGCCTGGAGCCTTGGAGCTTGGCTGGACCTACGAAGGGCTCATTGTCCATGGTAGGTAGGGACACGGTGGGGACACCAGGTGTGGTTTAGAGGTGACACGGTCCCATCGTCCAACAGCAGCTCAACATCAGGGCCAAGTCAACAGCTATGGCAGCCGAGCACCCCACGCCCAGGGTCACCGAGCCTCATCCTCACTGGCCACCACAGGCTGCCCCTGGGCTCTGCACGGCTGGGCCACCATGGCCACCTCCTTCCCCGACCCAGGGATGGCACACACGGCACCTAGGGGCCTCCCATGCTCATCCAAGTCCACCCGAGGGCCTCTGCCTCCCAGTATTACCAACGGGAAGTTGCCCACTGGCAAGGCCTCTGGCCTTTGCTGACCCAGTGGTCACTGCAGCGGAGGGCTGGATCCCAGGGCCTGGTGGAGGGCCTCCATGCCTGTCCCCAGACCAAGCTCTCCCCACTGCAGGCCTCCCCACCTGCAGGCCTTCTTTCCCAGCTTCTAGAAGGTTCCTAGAGGCCCGGCCCAGCCTGTCTCCTCGGGAGCCCCACAGAGGTTGACGTCCAGGCCCTTGCCCTGGAGGAGAGAGGCCTGTCTCAGTGCGGGCTCTCCTGGGGACAGGCCAGAGATGGCGCCTTGCAATCCCTTCCCAGGGGGGCTGCTGGCCACACAGGGGCCCTGACCGACCTGCAGGCCGAGTTCACTGCGGGCCAGGGGCTCAGTCTACGGGGACCGGCACAGGACCTCCTGAGGGGCAAGGACCCTGGGGCACGTCCTGCAGGGGGCTGGGGCTACTCGGGGGACATGAGTCCCAGTACAGTCGGAGTTGGTGGGACACAGGGGAGAGCAGGGCGGCTGGGGACATCCACGGGCTGCAGGACCTGGCCAGTCAGACGACGCCACGGCACACCCCCGCCCGGCGAGCACCTGCCCTGCCCACACCCAGCCACTGCCAACCTCAGGGCTGCCAGCCTCGGGTCCCAGGCACCTTGGCTGCCCTGAGCATGAGGTGGTCAGGGACAGGTGGAGGCAAGTCCCCACAGGCGCCTGCGGAAGACCTGGAGGCCCCGGGCACCCCAGCTGCAGGGAGCACCCTCCTGGCCCTCCTTGGTGACTGCTGACTTGGCTCCCGCCCCGATGGGGACACCGAGCCAGGTTCACTGGCCACGCCTGCCCACTGCCCACCCTGCCCCGGGCACACAGGGAACGGGCCCCTGCGAACACGATAGGGTCAGGGAGGGAGTGTCCCTCAGGGGTCTGCCGCCCTATCAGCTCCAGGGCCCACCCCGGGCCAGGCGAGGGCCTCCCCTGAGGACACTCAAGGTCCTTGCAGGTGGCCTGCTCTCTGGAAGGCAAGAGCGCTGACCTCCTGCTGCCCCCTACTGGCCACCAGCTGTCCTGGCATGTCTGAGAGCCTCCTCCCCACCCTCGCCCCCACAGTGGCTGAGGCCTGAGTATCAGCAAGGCCATGTCTGCCACAGCATTGTCACCGGAGAGCAGGCACCCCTGGTCCAGGACATGGAAGAGCCCCACGCCTGCCTGTCCCCGGTGGTGGCCAGGGCTGGGGAGCCCTCAGCCTGTGCCGTATGTAAGAGGATGCCCAGGACGGTGGAGGCTGACCCCGAAAGGGGCCTCTGCTAATCAGCGTGCTGAGGCCGCTGGGCTGCAGGACACACTGGGCTACGGGACACGTGCAGCGACGAATCCCCGCTGCCCCCTTTCTATAAAAGCGGCTACTAGTCAATTCAAAGCTGCCTGGGTGGCCGGCACCGAGGTCTGCTGGCTCAGAAACAAAAAGCAAGGCCCTCGGCCCCTCGGAACAGGGAGCCAGGTCCAGAGCCTCCTGGGGCAAGGCTGGTGCTGGGCTCTGACCACAACAGGAGCTGCCCGGGCGGAGCTGGCAGGCCGCCCAGCTCCGCCCTCGGGCCCTGGCTCCCCCCACCTGGGGCTCTGCTCTGCGACTGCTCCTGCCAGGAGGCCACGGGCTCCCCTGCTGCCCCTGTCCTCACCCCCCCACCCCCAGCAGGCCTCTCCCACTGCCCGGTGTCACCCTGCAGCTCTGCCGGACAGACCTGGTCCTCCCGTCCCTGCCTGCAATGGATCCAGCCTTCAGCCCCGGCCAGGGGTGGCCGGACAAGCCCAGGGCCCCCCTCGCCCCCGATCCCTTTGCATTTCAGATGAAGCACATCCGGGTTAAGCACATCCAGGTACCCCAGGGTCACTCGCCTGCTAGGAGCATTTACCATCTGACCGCGGCAGCTGGGCCCCACCTCGACCAGGATGCGCCCCCCTCGGCTCACACTGGGGCGGGACGTGCCCGGACCCGGGTCCTGGAACCCGCAGCACAGGTCCTGGCGGGTTCCTGGTGCGCGCCAGGGAACACTGCGTGGACGAGGGGACCCGTGCTCTAGAAGGCGGGCAGCTGACCGTGGCCCTTCCCACACGCACTCCTTCCATGATGGCCCGGCCTGGCCTCCCTCGGCCGTTGTGGGAACAGCTCCAGTGGGAGGTCCTCGCAGGCCCCAGGCACTGTCACCTCCAGGTCCTACCTTGGCTGAAGCCGGGCGGCGGCTGGGCCCTGGGCTGGGGAGGACACACTGGCCTCCACCCCGCCCCCCAGCTGGCCTCTGGGAAGCTCTGAGAGGAAGGCTGGAGTAGCCAAGGCCCCTGGACACCCAGAGCAGGCAGGGCCAGTGTCCTCCGCCCAGCCCCAAGTCTCAGCCGAGTCTCTGTCCAGCTGTGGGCACAGCAGAGTGTCCAAACGGGCCCTGATTTGAGACCTGAGACCCGGGAGGGGGAGACAGGATGGCATCTCCCTCCGAGCAGATGGCAGCGGCAGGGACAGCACCAGGTCACTCCTTGACAAGACACGGAACGCTGGGCGGGAGGGACAGTCCCCGGGAAGGCAATGTCACCAGATCCCAAGGAACAGACTGCGGTGGCCCTGCCCTTGGGGAGCCCATCTTGGGATGAGGTGGAACGCAAGGAGGGAGATGCCAGCCGGGGCACTGGGCGGTGCCCGTGGGCACGCAGAGGGCACAGGCTCGCGGGAAGGACACGGGAGAGTGTGGAGGGAGCCCAGGTGTCCACGCCTATGCCTGTTCTCACACGTGAGTGTGTGGGCACACACCTCTAGGGGCCGTGGACGGGCCAGCCTGGTTGCCCTGGCCAGTATCGCACCAGCCCAACGGGCCGATCCTCCACCCGTCCCTACTGTCCGCAGATAGAGGCTGGGGACGGCTTCACGGCCACCCACCAGCGTAATTCCCAAGGTGCCACTCGGAGCAGGTGAAGCGCTCCTGGGGGGGCAGCACGGGGGCCACTCCGGAGGCCGGGGCCCGTCTGCGCCTCTACCCAGAGAGCCCCTCGCCAGGCCAGGCCGCTGTCCGGCTCATCTCTCACACAGCTGGGACCAGGGACGCACCTGTGGCCCCGGGGCCTGCTCACCTGTCTTGGGTCCCTGGCCTCCCAGCTCCCCAGGTGGCCAGGGAGAGGCTCACGAAGGCCCAGGCTGAACGGTGCCAGCTCAGCCTGGGCTGCGGGTGGCAGAGGCCAGGCCTTGGCCATGAGAGCTGCCCAGCGGCTCCCAGTCAGCTCCTCCCATGGCTTGTCCTGACTGCCCAGCCCCCGGGCCTGCCCGGCCTCCGCCCTCTGTGCCCACTGGAGCTGGCCAGAATCCCTGCTCCCCATCTGCCCTGCTCTCCAGCTGCCCCAGGGTGACCAGCAGGGCAGGAAAACCTCCTGGCAAGGGCAGGGAGCCGGCAGGAGGGGAGCTGGGCGGGGCTGGGATCACTGCCCGCTTCCTCGAGGGCTATGAAAGGCGCCGTTGTCCAGGAGAGAGGCCGAGGTGGCCTGGCCCCAGCCCAGCCAGGCAGGCCACCCCAGGACTTCTACCCGGGTGGGCTTTGGGCAGGGGCAGCCCTCCCCAGACGTGGAGTCACGTGGGACAAGAGGGTCAGGCCAGGTGTCTCGGGCTGCGAGGAGACAGTGGGCGTCCTCTCAGGAACACGCTGGACAGGCCTGGGGTCTGGCCTGCCCAGAGGAAGGACAGTCCCCACGAGCTGTCTGCGCGAGGCCCTCGGGGCCAGCTTGGCAGGCCCCTGTCTGGACAGGAAGGAGGCCGTGGGGAGGCCTGAGGCCACTCGCTTCCCAGAGCACAGCTGTGGGCACAGGTCCAGCGAAGCCCACGAGACAGCCCGTCCCCTCTGACCCAGTCCCCAGACGGCACCTGATGCCCTCCTCATCCTGACCCCCGCCCCAGGGCCTGAGCGCCTCTCAGAAAGAGGGGACTCTGCAGATGGCACGAGGCTGAGACGAGGCAGGGGAGACGGTGGCCCTGCCCACGGCTGTCCTCACAGGAGGGGGACCTGGGGCGCCGCAAGGAGCTGTGTGAAGACGAAGGACTCTGGAGGGACGGGTCCACAAGCCAAGGGGTGAGGGACCCTCGGCAGAGCTCAGAGGCTTTGACCCAGACGCCCACTTGCAGGGAGACCCTGCCCAGCGGTGAGGAGTCCTCCTCTGAGTCCCCGCCCTCCGGCTGGGACACCGAGGCAGAGCGAGGGTCTCGCTCATCTGCTGGGGGAGCCGGAGAACCGGGGGCTTCAGAATTCGGGGCTGGTCTCTGGGGGCAGCTGACCCCTTGGCCGTCAGGAGGGCCGTCCACTGAGACTAGGGAGCCCTTCTCCCCCGAACCAGGGCCACCTCTGGCGGCTGAGAACGCTGTGGGTGGGGAGTGTGGGGCCCTGTACATGCACCTGGGTGGACGCCCCCCCAGGTGGCCACAGTGATGACGGCCCGCGGCCAGTCCTCAGGAGCCCTCTGGATGGACTGGAGTCAAGACTGGCCACTGTCCTTCCAGAGGGGCTGAGGTCCACAGCATCTCCCTATGAGGGCCTCATGGTCCCTCCAGCTCATCAGTGACTCCCAGGTGCCTGAACAGGGGACAAGGGCCAGCGGGCCAAGGGCACAGGATGGACAGCAGGTGAGAGGGCCTGGGGGAGGGAGGTCCCAGGGCTGGACGGGAGCAGGGGCAGGAAGACAGCAAGGAAGCAGCTGACCCTCTGCTGGCTTCACCTGGACGCCCGAGAGGAGGGGAGGCCGGCAGTCACGGTCCTGAGTCCTCGGTGCTGCTGGCCCTGTGGGGCGTCCCCTCATGCCCCCCTCAGGGCCCCCTAGTCACCCGCAGGCCTGGCAGGGGCGGGGGGTTGTGGGGCAGCTGGCGGGGCAGCTGGCGGGAGGCCAGGCCGCGGTGTCGCCAGCCCTGCTGAGCGGGTCAGGGGTGAGGCCGCGCTGAGTGGCTCTGCGTGCGCGGAGGCCGAGTGACAGGCGCTGTGTGAACAAAGACGCGCTGTCCCCGGGCAGGTCGTGTGGACGGCGCAGCCGCGACCCTGTCAACCCTCCTTTTCTGTTTCTTTGTAAGAAGGGACGTTTGTTCCCGAGCCGCGCGGGGGAGGGGCGCCCGCCACCCGCCAGCTGTAGCCCCATCGGCTGCCGCGGGCACAATGGACGCTTCTGGGTGTGCCACCCTCGCCCGAGACCCCGCCCCAGGTGCGGCTGCCCGGCTGCCTTTGTGGCCCAGGCCTCCCAAGTGCCAGCTAGAGGACGGCAGCTGGGCCCAGCTCATTAGTCCCCAATGGAGGGGGCAGCGGGGCCGCGGGGGGGCCGGGGCAGTCTGGCAGCGGGAGGCTGCTCCCAGCCAGCTCCCCGGGGGCCCAGGGCACCCACCATGCGCTGCCCTGAGCACTTTAGGAAGGGGCTGGAGGGGACCGTCCTCCCGACCCTCCCAGGTCCTACGGTAGCTGCTGCCCACCAGAAGCCCGCTCTGGCCGGCACGGTGCCCGCGGCGGCGCTGACCCGATGGGGCTGCCCTGGGTGCAGGTTCTCGGCCCGCCCCCGCCTGAGGGTCCAGTGCCAATCCCAGGCCAGCTCTGGACCCCACGCTGCTGAGCCGGGCCGGGCCCACCCTGCGCCGTTGGAGCTCCTCATCTGCAGCCAGGGCCACGGGCCAAGCCTGGACCTGGAGCCGTGGAGGGCAGCCTGTCCTGCAGCGGTGGGCCCCGCCCGGGCCTCTTTGCAGCATTTCACTCTCCACCCGCACATGACCACGGGTGGCCAGGCTGCTTCTCAAGACCTGGGCAGAGAGAAGGGCCTGCGGCGGGCGCGCTGAGGCTGCTCTGAGGCCCGTGTGCCCGGGGACAAGGCCCCCGCTGACCGTCACCTGCCAGGGTCCTGCCTTGCAGCCTGAGATGGATGCAGCTTGAGAGGGCCGTATCCAGGCCAGGAGGCCAGGGGCTGTCCGTCTTGACACAGGGTCTAGGGTCTTAGGAAGTGAAACTGGGTCTCTGACCAGTGCCGGCCACCAGAGCAGGCCTTGCACACGTCACCTCTGGACTGAGAAGGGGCAGCTCCACGTTCTCATGAAAAGAGGGGAAACTGAAACAGACACTACGGGGGTCTCCTGACGTCCATGGCCAGGGCCCTCGGTTGCCCCTGGCCACATGGACCTCCCTGTCGCTCTAGTGGGGACTGTCCCTGCTGCTGGCCCAGAACACAAGAGGAGGCACTCAGTCCTCCTCCACTGAGCACCACTCTCAAGGGCTGGGGTGTGACTGGAGCATGTGCCCAGCACGTGCAAAGGCCCTGGGTTCCAGTCCCAGCACCAGAAGGAAGAAAAAGAGCCTGACTCGGGTGCAACACGGCACATGCACGTCTCCGGGAGTCCCCAGCCGGGGAGTGAAGGCTGGCCTCACCCACCGGGAGCCCTGGCCTCCGCCTCAGCTGCCTCTTAAGTCTGCGCTGTCCTGCCTGGCGCAGTGTCTTGGTCCACCTGGGGCCTCAGGCCACACAGGGTGGGGTCTATTCTAAGGATGTGGTTGACAGTGGGACCTCAGGTCACAGGGTGCCAGCCTGACCTCGGAGGTGCTGGAGGCTGAGGTCGGCCATGTCCACGTGACGGAGCCCCAGGGAGGACTGTGGTCATGGAGGCTTAGGGCAGCCTCGGGCTGGCAGCATCCCCCACAGCGTCGTCAGGAGGGGCGGGCGCTGTCCGCGACTCCGTGGGGAGGGACGGCGGGCAGCACTGTGTCGGGCCCTCCTGGACGTGCCCATGTGCCCTGCCCCCTGGCCTCTTGCTGTGGCAGACTGTGACTGGGAGTGGCCGCACCGAGCTGAGTTCTTGATGTCCCCCCAGCGCACTGCCACAGCAGAGGGGCCTTGGGGACCCAGCACCCTGCAGTCGGGAAGGGACAGGGGTCCTGGGAGCTGCCTCTGGACTGCGATGGCTAAGCAGAGGAGGAGGGAAGACGCAGGGGACGCCCCAGGGGACGCGGGCTCCTGTCTGAGCAGTGCCTCCTGTGTCCACAGGACCTCTGAGGCTCCGGGAGCCCCGGGCCACAGGTGGCTGTGGCCACAGGCGGCAGCCCCGCAGCTGGCCAGTCTCCCCCTGCTGCAGGCCCCTCTCGGGGACATTTCACCGCCCACCTGTAAGGTGCCAGGGCCCCTGGAGCGCCGCGCTGGGTCTCACACACCCAGGGACAGAGACCCTCGATGGCTTGAGCTGTTTTGACACAGAGTGGCCACAGCAAAGCAGAACGTGTGTCCCAGGGCGCGAGAAGGGCCCAGGGACACCAGAGCCCCGGGCCTGTGCTGCGTGCCCCGGGTGGGGACACCCCTGGGGCCCCCCAGAAGGCCCCCTTCCTTTCTGGAAGACACTCACTCTCAGGCCTCCTCCAGCCCCCAGCTCCCCCTCTGCCTCAGGGGGCCACATCCTGGACACCAGCGTCCCCCAGCAGGGACCCAACCTGGAGAGACGGCCGCCTGCCCTCCAGGAATGTGGCCTCCGGGTCTCGCGTCCTGGCCCTTCCCTGCTCCCCTCCCGAGCTGGGGGGACCCGGGAGGAGGCGCTGGGGATCAGCCGGAGCTGAGGCAGGGCCGAGGGCCTCTCCTGTGGCCGCCGTCCAGGCCCAGGCTGCTCTCCACACAGCTGGGCGTGGAGACACCCCCCGAGGCCCTGGCTCAGCAGGATGGGGACTCCCAGGGGCCAGCGCAGGCCCAGCTCTTCAGCTGGGACAAGAGCAGGACCTGAGGCCACCCAGGGAGCTGCTCCGTGGGGACAAGGCCCCCCAGGACTCCCCGGAGGCCAGGGGGGCTCGCACTGCTGCTGCAGGGAGTGCCGGGCGCAGCTGCCGCAGGCAGAGACAGTGGGGCGTCAGGGTGAAAGGCCACGGTCAGCTGCCAGGACAGGGCGTCCACCAAGAAGGGGTGTCCACCAAGAAGGGGCGACCACCAAGCCAGAGTGTCCACCAAGCCTGGGCTTACAGGGGCCCTGAGGTGGCCCTGACTCACAGACCCGCACAGGACAGGCGGGCACTCCTGTCTCTAGCGGGAGCAAGATGGCCACGGCCACCTGCAACCACCTGGTGGCCGCGCCTCCTCTGCTGGCCTTGCTGCCCTGTGCTCACCTCAAGCGGCCCCAGAAAGACATCCACCGGCCATCAGCCAGCACCTGCTGCAAGAAGGCTCCGCAGGGCTGCGTCCCTGAGGGCCTCTAGGGCGCCCAGCACAGGCCAGGCCCTAGCGGGAGCCCCTCTGTGCTGCCCACTGGCTTCTCCTAGGACACCCCCCCTTTCCTTTCTGAGGTCCCAGCCGGGCTCTCCTGGCTCAGAAGGACCCGTCCCTACAGAGCTAAGCGTCTCGCTCCTGGTGGTCATCCCGCCTCACCTACGTGCCCAGTGGAGTCTCCGGGAGGGCCCACCTGGCACCGTGGGTGCCAGGGGCCTCTAAGACCCTGCTCTCTGGGCGTCAGTGTCCTTGGCAGAACACGCCGAGCAGGCTGCCGTCAGGAGCAAGGACAAGTGAGGCCCTTGGCCCACAGCAGTCACTCCATAAGTGCTGGCCACCGTGCCCAGTGGGTCGCACCACCTCGCCCCGCGGGCAGGCACCTGAGACCACAGCAGCCAGTTGTCCCTGCGCCCCCTGGTGGTGGGGAGCACTTCCTGCAGAGGAGGATGGGTAGGGGCACACGGCCACCATCCAGGGCCAAGGTGGACAGTGACGGGCTTCCATTCTGGGGACACTCAGACAGCGATTCAGCATCAAAGCGTGGATCTGACACCACCTGCCCGTGTGCCCTGACCTTAGCCCCGCCAGGGTGGCCCCAGAGTGAGGCGAGGGTCATGTGGCAGGCCTGTCCCTGGCCCACCGTCCTGAATGCCAGGCACACCCTGAGCACCGCACGAGGCTCGGCAGGCACTCGCCAAACCCCTCCCTCCCTGGACACACCCCTGAGCAGCAGGTCCACCCCTCAGGGGCCTGGGCCTGTCCTAGCCGGGGGAATGGAGGACAGGGTCACCCACACGTCACCGTCCCTGTGCCATTCCCTAGTGGCAGGGCCTGGGCCTCCGAACCACCTCCTGGAGGGCTGCCCACACCCGGGGGACCTCGGCACGAGAGGACATGGTGACCGAGCTCCTCGCCCCCGGGGCTGTTTGTCACCGCGGCTGGCACTGCCCGCCCTGCCCGCCCTCCACCCCCGGCCTCAGAACCAGCCGGGCACCGTGGAGAGGCCGGTTCCCGGCTCTGAACCAGAGACCCTGACCGGCCCCTGGAGACCGGGGCTCCTCCTGCTACGTCCACCCCGCCTTGGCAGGAGCCTGGACGGTGCGCAGGGACGGGCTGACTCATCTGCAGCCGGTGGCCACTGGTGACCTGGGCCAGCAGCACATTCACCAGGGCCCTTGCCCTCACCGTAGGAGCCCGCTGAATGAGGAGCCGCCCCTCAGCAGGTGGGAGGACCTGGCCGTCTGGGCAGGACGCTGCTGAGTCACCCGGGCTCCAGAGAGCAGGGCTGCGGGGACTGGTCCCTTATTTCCCCTCCCCCTTCCTGGGCTGTCACCCCCAGGTGACATGTGAAGACAGGAAATTGGAAGTGTGTGACGTGAGGCCAGGGGCAGGCAGCCATCAGCACCATTCTCCCGGAAGACGCCAGCGTGGCTCAGGACAGGAATGCAGCAGCTCCGTCCTCCAGGGCCTCCTCCCTGGTCCTCCGAGGGCCTCCTCCCTGGTCCTCCAGGGCCTCCTCTCTGGTCCTCCGAGGACCTCCTCCCTGGTCCTCCAGGGCCTCCTCCCTGGTCCTCCAGGGCCTCCTCCCTGGCTGCCGAGTCCGCCTGGCGCCCCCGCCCCACGGGAGGCACTCACGGGGGCCTGCTGGACGCTCACCGGACAGCAGCGCCCCGAGGGGAGGACAAATCAGCCCCTCCAGCCCAGGTGCCCACTGCTGGGCGGGCACAGGGACCAAAGCCCTCCCCTGTGCTGTCGGAGGCTGGGGCTGCCTGAGCCCTGAAGCCGTGTGCGCGTCTGGGAGGCTCTGGGCCGGCGGGGAGGTGGGGAGGCCAGGCCGTGGCACGGGGCGGCACACCTCCCAGCTGAGCTGTGCGCGGCCCTGGGACTCGGTCTCCTGACTGTCCCTCCCGCCAGGTCTCGGTAAGACCACAAGGAGCCGGACGCGGAAGGGCAGAAAGGGCCCAGTCGCGGCCGTCAGAACCAGGCTCAGCTGAGTCCCTCCGTTTACAGTGAGGGGCCGACCAGGCACAGTCACAGCCCCCAGTGAGCCGCCGACTACCGTATTGCTGTGAGGGCCCCAAACTATGTCCACCAACCCCCTGATGCCCCCCCCCAGAGAGCTGGCATCTCAGCCAGGCACGGTGGCACATGCCTATGATCCCAGTTACTTGGGAGGCTGAGGCAAGAGGATCACAAGTTCGAGGCCAGCCTCAACAAGTTAGGGAGGCCCTGTCTCAAAATCAGAGATAACAAGGGACAGGCGTGCGGCTCAGTGGTGAGCGCCCGGGGCCAACCCCGTTCCCCCCCCCAACACTCGGAGGACCACCTCTAATGACAGGCGCAGCAGAGGGATGTAGAGGCTCCACAGAGGCCGCGAGGCCCACAAAACCTCTCACAGACGGTCACCGCAGCCGCAGGGAGGAAACAGGCAAGTGGCCCCGGCCCTTGAGGGGCCCCAGAATGTGGGCCGTGCCCGTGAGATACTACTCAGCCATGAACAAGAGAGGCGCTGACACGCTACAGCTCGCAGGTGCCAGAAAGGAGATGCTGAGCAGGCGGCCAGGTGCGGGGGCGCCCGCCAGACGCCTTGGCCCGACCTGTGCAGGCCAGCAAGTCCCGAGGCAGAGAAGAGCCAGGTGCCGCCAGGGCCCTGGGCCTCCTTTCCAGAGAGGTAGAGGCCCACCCTCCAGGACGGGGCCTGGGGCGGGACAGGGCAGGGAGCCCTGGAGGAAGCCAGTGTCCGGGGGAGAAGGGACACGAGGGAGACCCCCCCACCCCACCTCACGGAGGTGGCCATGTGCAGACGCTGTTGCAGGTCCCTGTCCTCGTCCCTCCAGCCTCCAGGGCGGAGAGCAAGGCCCTGCGTGTGTGTTGCTCTCAAGGCCAGCAGAAGGCGCGGGGCCGGGGGCTCCAGCCGGTGGCCCTGTGACCTGCTCCCCGAGCCACAGCAGGGCACCCGGCCTCACTCTCCGCACGTGCACCCCGGGCAGGAGCAGGGCCACCAGGAAGCCCTGGGCTGCGGCCATCCTGCAGGGCGGGGCAGAGCGGCCAGGGCCCAGCGGGGCCAGCCGGCTGCCTCCTCCAGGAGGACCCGCCCAGCCCCACGCGACCTTGACCAGAGCCACTGGGCAGCACGTCCAGGGGCGGAGTGGCAGCGCCCACTCTGGGCAGCGCCCACCGGGCAGTGCAGACACAGCGGCGCTGGACGCTGGAGGACAAGGAGCGGAGTCCCCCCAGTTCCGGGGCCGCCCACCACGCCTGAGCTCCGCCTCCCGGCCTTGGGAGGAGGACAGAATGTGCCCTGGGTCCACCTCTCCCCCGGGCCTGCCCGGTGGGGCCTGGAAGAGGGCGAGGCCGGCCTGACCGGGGCGCCTCATGACTGCACGTTTGTCCAGACGCGTCAGATCAGACGCTCACGCGCACAGGCGTGTGTCTATAAATTATTCAGGAAGCTGATCAAAGCGGGAAGTCAGACAACTTTCTGTGCCCGCCGCGGACGCTGCCGTTCTCCACCGAGGGGCAGATCTGGCAGCTCCTCTGGTCCACAGAGGGGGACTGAAGCTCAGAGAGGCTAAGTGGTTTCCCCAAAGCTGCACAGCAAGAAGTTGAGGCCATGGGCGGTGGCTCCTCCCAGGCTGGGGACAGAGCTCCTGGCCTCCTGCTGGGCCTCGGGTCAGGGCAGGCTCACGACCTGGCTGCTGACCCCGTCGGCCCAGAGCCAGCCCTAGTCAAAGGAGGACGCGGGACCTCTGCTGAGTGGCGGACTCTGCTCTGTGTCCATGGGGCAGGATGGGGCCAGGGAGGACTGTGGGGGGGCCTCCTGCTCGGACCTCCGCCCCCAGCCTCCTGCAGGGTGAGGGTCTCCTGGTCAGACCCCTGCTGGGTGGAGCAGGGCTGGGATGAGGTCCAGCCTCCCTGCCAGGGGGAGGCCGCACGCTGTGCTGCGCGGGGACCTGTGGACACGGCCACCCTGCCAGGGTGGACAGTCCTGCATTCAAGCATCCCCCAGGATGCCGGGGCAGGACGGGGCTGGCCGGGGCCAGGAGGGCAGGGCTCTTGTGGCTTCAGGGGGAGGACACGCGGCCCAGGCCACACAAAGGTGCTCTTCTGCAGCAGCGGCTGCCGGCTGGCCAGCTGCTCCCTGGGGACAGCGGAGGGGCAGCCCTGGCCTCCTGGTCTTGCCTCTCACCCGAGTGCCAGACGGGCTCAGGCACCCAGCGGCCGACCCAGGTGGCTAGTCCGGACCCCAGCTCTGCTGGGTGACCCGGGGCGAGCAGCACACCCACTCTGTGCTTCAGTCTCTCCATCCAGCAGTGCAGACGAGGGTGACCCTCCGTCGGTGGCCCGTGGGTCCCGTGGGCTAGTGAGTGCTCCCGGGAGGGCTCCAGGTGCGGCTGCTGCGGATCTGCTACTGCAGACAGTGCCCCCCCCCCCCACGGCCATGGCGGAGCTGCTGCTCTGGGGGCGGGGGCCCTGGCAGGGCTCCCGCGCAGCCTGCTCAGGTTGGGGACTGTGCAAGCTGGTGACGCTGCAGCACAAGTAAAGAGCAACTCGAACTGCAGATGCAGGAGGAGGCCACCTCCTGTCCTCCCGGGTCTGTCCCAGAGCCCTGGAAGGCAGAGCCGGGTACAAGTACAGCTTGTTACAGGAAGGTCCTTCCCTCGCTCAGGACACGCGGCCTGGTGTGAGCTGTGTGGCCTGGATGCCTAGTTTGTGTTCTTGTGCAGTGTATAGCCTGCACAACTGCGCATGGCAGCTCTGGAACGAATGAACAGGGGCCAAATGAGTGACAGAGGGTCTCAGGACTGCTCCTGGTCTCTAGAAGCCCAGCATCTAGGTGGCAGGAAAAAGACCCATTTATGTGCCAGTTAAAACCAGCCAACAGAAGGGATCAGCACCCGATGGGTGGGATGAGATGACCGGACTGCGGTGACCCTGGAGGACGGGAGGGACCTCGGGTGGCTACTGTGCTCCTGAGAGACGGCACGGCAGGGAAACACGCGGCGGGGCCAGTGAGCAGAGCCTCGGCAGGGCTGCAGCCGCGAGAAGCCCCGCCCCAGAGGAGACTCGGCTGGAGCCAGGAAAGGCCTCTCTGAAGGGAGAGGGACGAGCAAAGGCCCCGCGCGCGGATGGGCTCCAGCCTCGGCCCTGCCAGCCGGGTTGGGGGGGGAGAGCCAGGGCAGACCGGGGCTGGAGGTGGGGGTGGCAGGCTGTGGCTGTGGGTCACGGAGCCATCGTGACCCGCCGAGGGTCCAGGTCTTCCAGAGTCCCACAAAGCCCGGCGGGCGGTCGGGCAGACAGCGCCCCACGCGGCCTGCTCTGGCCTCGGGCTCGCGGCCACCCCGGGAGGCCAGGCCGCAGTCCTGCCAAGAGTCACACGTCTTGCACAATTTCCGGGAGCCAAATCCGACAGAGCCATCTGTCTCAAACAGACCCCAGGCTCGCCTCCAGCTGGTCCCTCACACGCGCCAGAGCGCTCGGTGACGGTGACGGTGCAGAACACTCATCTGCCAGCTCGTCCCCATCCCCCGAGAGCAAGCAGGGAGGCCAGAGGCGCCAGAGAGGCGAGCGCGCGGCCATGGCTGGAGCACAGGCAGCCAGGCGGGCCCCGCGGCTCCCGGGAGGCAAGGCCCCTGCTGCCCCCGCCCGGCTGGGGACCCCGCCTCTGGCTCCCCGCCTCCCGCGCCGGGAATCCGCCTCCC